>NW_027507787.1:80744045-81351545 GCF_037356315.1 Lithobates pipiens
CACAGCAGCTGCTTGTTTGCTATTATCAGTCTCAGCAGACTAACTACACACCATAGACTACGTGGCTGCCTTTGAAGGAAATCAGCAGGGCAAAATTCTACAACTATGTGAAATGGAGACAAGAAACGACGAGCATATAGAACTTTTATAAAACATTTTCAAAGTTCTATCAAAAATGCAGTATTTTTCCCCATTTGGGATAAAGCCACTAAGACACCTTAGAAGGAAGTACAGATATTCATTTTTTGTTATGTTAACACAATTCAGAAATAAGAGAAAAAACAAATCAGCGCAATATAAATAACCCTTAGGAAGCAGCTGAAACAGACGTCACAAAGTCTTGTGACGTCACCCGCGGCCATCGTAGACTTTGTATATATGCTGTTTTACCAGGAACTTGGTTGAAGTGTCTTTTTTGTAAGTTTTATTGTGTTGCGTTTTCATTAAAATTCTATACATTTGTGGAGAGCACTATGTATTGCTTTATATGACTCATGGGGCTTTGGAGTGGAGAGCGCTGAGTGTCAGATCAATCGAAGAGGGAAACTTCTTGCATCCGATCGCTGCTTCTGTGACTCAACATTATTATACCCCGAGTGGGAAAGTGTATCAGACCCTCTATAATTAAAGGGTCCACTCAGTGAGGTGAGCTGCCATCTTTATTATTGGTGAAGGTTTTGTTTTTTCCCCCAAAAAGTCACCTGCATATTAAATCTGTAGTTCATCACTGAAGACCTCACAGATTATTATTCAATTTTCATTCCTATGTTTAATGGACTTGTTTTTTTTTAGCGCTGTGCTGTCTTTGTATATAAACACAAGGCAGCCTATAAAAGGGTAATATATTTACTTTCTCTGTGACCTGTGTGTTCAAAGGCTGCCAATTTGCTTCTCCCCAGCCACTGCAAGTATCTGACCCTTTGGTCAGGTTTAATACCTGTTATCTCTACCACACACCGTGGTTCCTCCTGGGAATTCATATTTCTTTTAGTGACATACAAGCCAACAGGAGGAACCACAGCATGGAGGTACTTTACACACCCACAAGTGTGGCATACATGCAGTAGCTTTGGTAGAGTGAACCAGTGGCTTTTCAACACATGGATCACCAACAATCTAAGTGTCAAGACCTGGGTCTGAACCTGAAGCCTCTGCTGTGTCTGGCAATGTTTCTGAACCACATAAGAGGCTGGACAGCACCCTGTCGGATCCACTGGACAATCCTGCCTTGTGCCTTGTTTTTGCTGAACCTTGAAAACCCCGCTCCTCCCATGGCCTTCCTATTTGTCTTTGCACTATTTGCTTGCCACATTATTCTGCCCTCTCCAGACAATTTCACTCTTGTCACTCTTGTTGTCGTCTGTATCTCCGCTACCACTCGTTACCGACTTTACGCTTCTGCTTAACCTGCGACCACTTGTTATTTACAGTACTTTGAAAAAAAGTATTCCCACCCTTAACATTTTCCACACTTTGCCATGTTACAACCAAAAAATTTAAATGTATTTTATTGGGATTTTATCTGATAGACCAACACAAAGTGACACATAATTGTGAACTGGAAGAAAAATGATAAATGTTTTTTTCATTTTTTTTTACAAATAAATATCTGAAAAGTGTGGCATGCATTTGTATTCAGCCCCCCTTTACTCTGATACCCCCAACTAAAATCTAGTGGAACCAATTGCCTTCAGAAGTCACCTAATTGGTAAATAGAGTCACCCTGTGTGTAATGTAATCTCAGTATAAATACAGCTGTTCTATGAAGCCCTCGGAGGTTTGTGAGAGAACCTTAGTGAACAACCAGCATCATGAAGGCCAAGGAACACACCAGACAGGTCAGGGAGAAAGTTATGTAGAAGTTTAAAGCAGGTTTAGGTTATAAAAAAATACCACAAGCTTTGAACAAGCCATTGTTTGAAAGTCATAAGAAGTCCCATTTGTAGTTTGCAAAAAGCCATGTGGGGGACACAGCAAACATGTGGAAGATAAGACCAAAATTGAACTTTTTGGTCTAAAAGCAAAACACTATTTGTGGTGGAAAACTATAGTGGTGGCAGCACCATGTTGTGGAGATGCTTTTCTTCAGTAGGGACAGGGAAGCTGATCAGAGTTGATAGGAAGATGAATGGAGCCAAATACAGGAAAATCTTAGAAGAAAACCTGTTTGAGTCTGCAAAAGACTTGAGACTGGGCTGGAAGTCCACGTTCCAGCAGGAAAATGACCCTAAACATACAGCAAGAGCTACAATGGAATGGTTTAGATCAAAGTATATTAATGTATTAGAATTACTCAGTCAAAGCCCAGACCTAAATCCAAATGTGGGAAGATTTAAAAATTGCTGTTCACAGAGTCTCTCCATCCAATCTGACAGAGCTTGAGCTATTTTGCAAAGGAGAATAAGCACAAATGTCACTCTGGATGTGAACAGCTGATAGAGACATACGCAAAAAGATTTGCAGCTGTAATTGCAGCAAAAGGTAGTTCTACGAAGTATTGACTCAGGGGAGCTCAATACAAACACACACTAAACTTTTCAGATTTGTAAAAAAAAAAAAAAAAAATGAAAACCAATTATCATTTTCCTTCCACTTGACAATTATGTGTCACTTTGTGTTGGTCTATCACATAAAATTCCAATAAAATACATTTGCGGTTTTAGTTGCAACATGACAAAATGTGGAACATTTCAAGGGGTATGAATACTTTTTCAAGGCACTGTACCTTTGGTTTGTTTACTGACTATGCTTCTGCTTTATCCTTACCTGCTGCATTTGGTACTGGACCCCGGCTTTCTCTCCCCCTTGGTGGGGCAACTATAAGCACCACAGCCTGGTATTAAAGTGGTTGTAAAGCCTTACAAACCACCTTGACCTACAGGTAAGCCTAGATTAAGGCTTACTTGTAGGTCCAAGAAATATCTCCTAAACCTACATGGTTTAGGAAATATTTGCCGAAAGACAGGCACCGCTGTCTACGGCACACTGAGCGTGCCGCTGTCAACGGCGATATGCCGCGAGTGGCTGCTCCTGTGCGCATGCGTGGGAGTGACGTCATTGCGGCTTCGCCGAATGACAGCGGCAGAGCAGCGAGACCAACCGAGAAGATGGATGCTCCGGACTACAGTGGACAGTGGTGACTTCGCTGGCTCCTGTGTCAGGTAAGTGACACATAATGGGCTACTATACGATGCATAGTAGTCCATTATGCTTTACCTTTGCAGGGAATCAAAGAGGAAGTAAACTCATCAGGGTTTACTTCCTCTTTAACCCACAGCAAAACCCATCTCCACCATCAGGAGGACTGGCGAACACTAATAAGTGCTAGACTCCACACCTTGGGTGAGCCAATGTTATGCATAGGGATACACTGCTGTTGCACTTTTCCAGCTGGTCAGTGGGAGCCTCACTTCTGCTATAGCTATTGCCTCTGAGTCTGACCCCTGAACATGACGGTAAGTATGTTCATGCTTTTTACTGGCCACCTTCGGTTTAGAAGAGACCGTTTGTGGACCAGAGCACTTTAATACCCAAATCTCTATGTATTGTAAATCAGAAACTCTAACCATCTTCATGATGTGTACCTAATCTGCAAGAAAACTTAACTATCCCAATTCAAAAACAGATTCAGTGTTAATTTGAAACGGACTCCTTATAGTCGGTTTGTACGAGTCACGATGTATACGGAGCCTATTCCGACCAATACGGGTTTTGCCCTGTTTTTCTTTATGTATGTACCGGCTATACATTTCCATGCTCTTTTCTGATGTTCAATGTCTTTGTATTTATGACGAAAGTTAATAAAACATTTTGTAAAAGAAAATGACTCCTTATAGTAAATGAACGAGTCATAGTCCACTTGTACATATTCAAGAATACGGCAATACCAAAGGCAGCGCCTGTAAGGTCAGCCATCTTCTGACCATGCTACAAAAGTTGTACTCTACTTTATGCATATTGTGACTGTACACTTTGCATCGCACATTCTGAGATGTTCTCAGTGTAAAACTGGTAATTATTTTCCTTTCCTGCAGAAAGAAAGAACTAGCGTTTTTATTTCATTTCACTCAGTGCATTTTTAAAATTTACCGGTCTCCATGGATCAAATTTTATTTGCATAAGCCTGTGGGTAATCAACTTAAAATATTCATTATTCATTTTGAGTTCTATTTTTTTTTTTTTTAATTATGTAAAGTGCCAAGCCGAACTTGAGTAGGTTATCATGTTTAGAATTGACTAGTGACTTATGACAAGCAGCTGATGTAAATGAACTACCCTAATACAATCAGGTGTTACAAAAACACACTTTAATATCTGGTAATTTGTCCTTATCTTCCAAACACTTAACTTGGCAGGCATGTTATTCTATTATCTGAACACAAAATCATTAACTTATTTCTTGAACAATTATAAAATCTTTGTACATTAGCTTCCAGCACTTGGAGCTGGCAGTGTTCAGCACTGAAAGAGACAAAAAAAAAAAAAAAAAGTAAAGCCGACACGTGTCTGAACTCCTGACCACAACTTAACACTTAGGGCTCGTTCACACGTGAGTTGCCCTCTAAAGAGTGATATGATAATAATAATAATAATAATAATAATAATAATAATAGGTAAAGGTGTAATCGGTCGGCTCCGCACTACCTGATTTAAACCTGTAAACGCAGCACTACTCTGACACAATTGCATGCAATGACAGACCATGTACTTGCATTGACTTTATTTGGCAGAGGTAATTTCTATCAATTGCAACATGCCGTTTAGTTTTTGTTGCAAATGAAAATGACAGTATTACGTTTGTGGCATGTGTATAGCTGTGAGTAGTGATGGACGAACTTCCGACGGGACGTTTCGCGAACGCGAAATGCGAACGGACCCAAACGTTCGCGAAACCGAACGTTCGCCGCGGGCCCCATTGACTTCAATGGGAGGCGAACTTTGCAAACCTTCATGTCGAATTTGCGGCCACGTGGTAATTATTAGGGGGTAAAACGTAGTCCCACCATCTGGACAATGACATAATACATGTATGAGGTGAATTTGGGATCGATAACTACAAGCATTTTTATTTTATTTGGGAAATTGTTCTAACAATTCAGGACTATGGAGCTAATGAAGGCAATGGAGGAGAGGGAAGGTCAGGGACCAGGGTAGGCAAAGAAGAGGGTGCAGGAGATGATCACCAGCAGCGTGACATACCGGAATGACACATGCACCGTGATAGAGGCATCTGACAGCAGCACCGTAATACAGAGCACTGACAGCAGCACCGTGACATACAGCGCTGACAGCAGCACCGTGACATACAGCGCTGACAGCAGCACCGTGACATACAGCGCTGACAGCAGCACCGTGACATACAGCGCTGACAGCAGCACCGTGACATACAGCGCTGACAGCAGCACCGTGACATACAGCGCTGACAGCAGCACCGTGACATACAGCGCTGACAGCAGCACCGTGACATACAGCGCTGACAGCAGCACCGTGACATACAGCGCTGACAGCAGCACCGTGACATACAGCGCTGACAGCAGCACCGTGACATACAGCACTGACAGCAGCACCGTAAGCAGCCCCAGGAGGAAGTCAGCACAGCACAGGGATGGTGTGATCCCCTCATAATAAGAACCCCCAGGAGGAAGTCAGCACAGCACAGGGATAGTGTGATCCCTTCATAATAAGAACCCCCAGGAGGAAGTCAGCACAGCACAGGGATATCATAAGCAGCCCCAGTAGAAATATGACACCGCTCAACCTCTTCAAAGAGGAGGGTAGGGGCATATAGTACGGTGTGCTTTTTTGGGTCAAGGAAGTGAGCCAAATGAATTAAGAAGGTCTGTGTGCTTGATTAAAAAAATAGTTTATAGACATATACATGGTCTACTGGTCACATGTGTTGAATTCCTCCGAGATCCATGCCTCATTCATTTTTAGAAATGTGAGGTAGTTAACACTGTGGTGAGCTAGGCGAGTACGCTTATCGGTCACAATCCCCCCTGCTGCGCTGAACGTCCTTTCGGACAGGACACTGGATGAGGGGCAAGCCAACAGTTCGATTGCAAATTGGGCAAGCTCTGGCCAGAGGTCAAGCCTGCCCACCCAGTAGTCTAGGGGTTCATCACTCCTCAGAGCGTCCACATCGGCCGTTAACCCAATGTAGTCGGACACCTGACGGTCTAGGCGTTCCCTGATGCTGGATCCGGATGACACCTGTCGATGGGTCGGCTGAAAGAATGACCTCATATCCGAAGTCACCAACACATCTTCAAACCGGCCTCTTCTTGCAGGCGCTGTTGGATTGGTACCCGCAAATCCTTCTCTGGGAGTGGGAATTGCTCCTCTGCCAGCGCACGCAAAAGCAGAATGCAGCATTTCTCGAAGCAAGGCCTGGAAGTGCTGCATTCTGACAGCCCTCTGCGACGGCGGTAACATTTCCGCCATTTTGTGTTTGTACCGGGGGTCTAAGTACGTTGCCACCCAGTACTGGTCCTTGACCCTCATGCTTTTTATACGGGGGTCCCTATTAAAACACTGGAGCATGAAGGCCCCCATTTGCACTAAAGTGGAAGCGGTGTGGTGGCCTGGCTCCTGCTCATCATCCAGGATAATGTCGTCCTCTTCATTCTCCTCTCCCCATCCTCGCACAACAGGGATCCCAGAAAGGTTTAAAGCATGCTCTTCTTGCTCCTGCTCATCCGCCCCGGCACCATCCTCCTCTGACTCCTCATCAGACTCCTGTTGTTGACTTGTCTCAGATAGAGTAGCCCCCCCTGGGAATTCATCCAGCATTGCGACTTCCTCATCTTCCCGCTCCTGCTCCTCCACAGCCTGATCAATGACACGACGCAATGCACGCTCCAGAAAGAAGGCATAAGGTACCATGTCACTGATGGCGCCATGGCTGCGACTGACCAGTTTGGTGATCTCCTCAAATGGCCGCAGAAGTCTGCATGTGTCGCGCATGAGCAGCCACTGGCGCGGTGAAAAAAAACCCAGCTCCCCAGAACCGTTTCTTTCGCAGAGTTCATACAGGTAGACGTTAACTGCACGTTTCTGCTGGAGCAGCCTATCAAGCATATAGAAGGTTGAGTTCCATCGCGTCGGGCAATCGCAAATAAGACGTCTGACCGGCAGATGGTGTCGCCGCTGAATGTCAGCAAGGCGAGCCATGGCCGTGTAAGATCTTCTGAAATGGGCCGAGATTTTCCTTGCCTGCCGCAAGATGTCCTGGACCCCAGGGTATTTGACAAGGAATCGCTGCACGACCAAGTTTAAGACGTGTGCCATGCACGGCACGTGCGTGATTTTGCCCTGTTTCAATGCGCTAAGCAGATTGGCACCGTTGTCACACACCACTTTACCAACTGTCAAATTGAGCGGTGTTAGCCACTCATCTGCCTGTGAACGCAAAGCTGAAAGGAGTGCCGGGCCAGTGTGGCTCTTTGCTTCCAGGCACAACAGACGCAGCACGGCATGGCAACGTCTCACCTGGCATGTGGAATAGGTTCTGGGGAGCTTGGGCGGTGCAGTGGAAGAGACGCTAGCAGCGGAAAAGGAGGAGGCAGCTGAGGAGGAGAGGGAGGAGGATGGAGTAGGAGGAGGAGAAGAAGAGTCAGGCCTGCATGCAATCCGTGGCGGTAAAACCAAATCTACACGGGTGCCACGGGTTACATGCTTGACGGCCGTCAGAAGGTTCACCCAGTGGGCAGTAAAACTGATATACCTTCCCTGCCCGTGTTTGCTAGACCACGTGTCTGTGGTCAGATGTATCTTGGCACCGACACTGTGTGCCAGAGATACATTCACTTGCCGCTGAACATGGCCATATAGCTCTGGGATGCCCTTCTCTGAGAAATACTTCCTTCCTGGGACCTTCCATTGTGGTGTTCCAATGGCCACAAATTTGCGAAAGGCCTCCGAGTCCACCAGTTTATATGGCAGTAGTTGGCGGGCTATGAGTTCTGACAAGCCAGCCGCCAACCGTTGGGCAAGAGGGTTATCCGGCATCATCATTTTTTTACGCTCAAACATTAGGCCCACGGAAGCCTGCCTTTTTGCAGAAAAATGTGAGCTTGGCGTGATGGAAGGTGGAGTGGAGGACAATTGTGAGGAGAGAGGAGAAGGAGAAGTAGAAGACGAGGCTGGACGGTGAGAGCCTGCAGTGTGGCTTTGTGTGTTCCGTTGCTCCCACTGGGCTCGGTGATGGCTGCTCATGTGCCTTCTTAAGGCGGTCGTCCCTAGGTGAGTATTGGGCTTACCGCGACTAACGCGTTGACTGCAAAGATTGCAGATGGCAACGCTATTGTCAGCAGCGGACACGTTAAAAAAAGCCCACACTGCGGAGCCATGTGCCGGTGTCCTGGGAGCGCCAGATGTGACCGTACATGGTCGATGACTCGCTCCTGATACATTTGCAGTCTGCTTTGTCCCTGCTGTGCAATGTAAGTCATTGCTGCTTCTCCTCCCTATCTGCTGGTCCATATCTCCCTCTGAACTCCCCTCCTCTTCCTCTCTTGTGGGCACCCACGTGACATCACTAGACACGTCATCATCAACGTCACCTTCCCCACCGCTATAAGTAGAGATCTCGGAGTAGGCAGCAACACCGGGGACCAACCTCCTCCTTGGGCTGATCTGGGTACTGGCGTCAGACTGCTGAGTAGCGCTTGTTGCTACCTCCTCTTCCTGATCCAATACCAAGAGTGGCTGCGCATCAGAAATGTCCTCTTGATATGGATCGGAAAATAATTCCAGTGACTCAAGCGGAAGGTATGTGGTGGTGGTGGTGGTGGTCGTGTTGTTGGTGGTAGTGTCTTTGGGGGTGCACATAGCAGAGAGTGAAGAAGAGGGTGCAGATCGAGAGGATGAGGAGGGTGCAGAAGAGTAAGGCTGAGCGAGCCACTCAACCAAGTCTGGTGCATCCTTTAAAGTAATTGAACGCACCTTCTGCAACTTCCCACTTTGGCTCAAGCCTGTTGCTCCTGCCCTACCCCTACCACCCCTGCGGAAGGGCCTGCCTCTTCCTCTGCATGTCATTTTTTAAATGACCCTGTGACAAAACTCTTAGTCCCTATACCGCTGAAGGACTGCTGCAGTATAGGTGAGCGGTCAGCAGTGGTGCACGTCAACCCTATCTATTGTGGACCTATAGCGGTCCTTACAGAACAGCAGACTGTACCGCACTCAAGCCTATGTACCGTAGCACCCTATACCAAGTTACCAGTCCTTATAAGAACTTTTGTGGACCAAGCAGGTTGTGTATTAGTGTTTAGCAGACTGTACGTCAGTCCCTATACCGCTGAAGGACTGCTGCAGTATAGGGCAGCGGTCAGCAGTGGTGCACGTCAACCCTATCTATTGTGGACCGATAGCGGTCCTTACAGAACAGCAGACTGTACCGCACTCAAGCCTATGTACCGTAGCACCCTATACCAAGTTACCAGTCCTTATAAGAACTTTTGTGGAACAAGCAGGTTGTGTGTTAGTGATTAGCAGACTGTACGTCAGTCCCTATACCGCTGAAGGACTGCTGCAGTATAGGTGAGCGGTCAGCAGTGGTGCACGTCAACCCTATCTATTGTGGACCGATAGCGGTCCTTACAGAACAGCAGACTGTACCGCACTCAAGCCTATGTACCGTAGCACCCTATACCAAGTTACCAGTCCTTATAAGAACTTTTGTGGAACAAGCAGGTTGTGTGTTAGTGATTAGCAGACTGTACGTCAGTCCCTATACCGCTGAAGGACTGCTGCAGTATAGGTGAGCGGTCAGCAGTGGTGCACGTCAACCCTATCTATTGTGGACCGATAGCGGTCCTTACAGAACAGCAGACTGTACCGCACTCAAGCCTATGTACCGTAGCACCCTATACCAAGTTACCAGTCCTTATAAGAACTTTTGTGGACCAAGCAGGTTGTGTATTAGTGTTTAGCAGACTGTACGTCAGTCCCTATACCGCTGAAGGACTGCTGCAGTATAGGGCAGCGGTCAGCAGTGGTGCACGTCAACCCTATCTATTGTGGACCGATAGCGGTCCTTACAGAACAGCAGACTGTACCGCACTCAAGCCTATGTACCGTAGCACCCTATACCAAGTTACCAGTCCTTATAAGAACTTTTGTGGAACAAGCAGGTTGTGTGTTAGTGATTAGCAGACTGTACGTCAGTCCCTATACCGCTGAAGGACTGCTGCAGTATAGGTGAGCGGTCAGCAGTGGTGCACGTCAACCCTATCTATTGTGGACCGATAGCGGTCCTTACAGAACAGCAGACTGTACCGCACTCAAGCCTATGTACCGTAGCACCCTATACCAAGTTACCAGTCCTTATAAGAACTTTTGTGGAACAAGCAGGTTGTGTGTTAGTGATTAGCAGACTGTACGTCAGTCCCTATACCGCTGAAGGACTGCTGCAGTATAGGTGAGCGGTCAGCAGTGGTGCACGTCAACCCTATCTATTGTGGACCGATAGCGGTCCTTACAGAACAGCAGACTGTACCGCACTCAAGCCTATGTACCGTAGCACCCTATACCAAGTTACCAGTCCTTATAAGAACTTTTGTGGACCAAGCAGGTTGTGTATTAGTGTTTAGCAGACTGTACGTCAGTCCCTATACCGCTGAAGGACTGCTGCAGTATAGGGCAGCGGTCAGCAGTGGTGCACGTCAACCCTATCTATTGTGGACCGATAGCGGTCCTTACAGAACAGCAGACTGTACCGCACTCAAGCCTATGTACCGTAGCACCCTATACCAAGTTACCAGTCCTTATAAGAACTTTTGTGGAACAAGCAGGTTGTGTGTTAGTGATTAGCAGACTGTACGTCAGTCCCTATACCGCTGAAGGACTGCTGCAGTATAGGTGAGCGGTCAGCAGTGGTGCACGTCAACCCTATCTATTGTGGACCGATAGCGGTCCTTACAGAACAGCAGACTGTACCGCACTCAAGCCTATGTACCGTAGCACCCTATACCAAGTTACCAGTCCTTATAAGAACTTTTGTGGACCAAGCAGGTTGTGTATTAGTGTTTAGCAGACTGTACGTCAGTCCCTATACCGCTGAAGGACTGCTGCAGTATAGGGCAGCGGTCAGCAGTGGTGCACGTCAACCCTATCTATTGTGGACCGATAGCGGTCCTTACAGAACAGCAGACTGTACCGCACTCAAGCCTATGTACCGTAGCACCCTATACCAAGTTACCAGTCCTTATAAGAACTTTTGTGGACCAAGCAGGTTGTGTATTAGTGTTTAGCAGACTGTACGTCAGTCCCTATACCGCTGAAGGACTGCTGCAGTATAGGGCAGCGGTCAGCAGTGGTGCACGTCAACCCTATCTATTGTGGACCGATAGCGGTCCTTACAGAACAGCAGACTGTACCGCACTCAAGCCTATGTACCGTAGCACCCTATACCAAGTTACCAGTCCTTATAAGAACTTTTGTGGAACAAGTGAGTTGTGAATGTTTAGCAGACTGCAGCAGAAGGGCAGCAGTCAAGTATAATATCCTTTCTATATTTGGAAGAAAGAATATTATACATGTACAAGCCTATTACTGTACCACTGATACCAGTCCTGAAAAGAACCTTTGTGGAACTAATAATAACAGCAAGTCTTTAAAATTACCCTCACTGCCTGACAACACTGCTTCCTTCCTGTCCCTATACAAATTGGCAAAAAAAGAGAACGATTAGTGGTTACTGGAACAGCTCTTTTGTGGACCTTGATAGTAACAGCTAATGATGATGATGATGATGATGATGATGAAAGACTAATCTGGCTGTCCCTGTAGCATACACCGTCCTTTCCCTTTCTCTAAACTAACAAAAGACACTCAGGCTGCTGCAAGAATCAGCAGCACAGCAAACCTATCAACACCTAACACCTATACCAGTCCTGAAAAGAACTTTTGTGTACCAAATAGCTAGTGGTTTATCTCTCCCTACTCCACACAGGAACCTGTCCCTATCTTAACAGAAGAAAGAATGTAAAATGGCCACCGGATCGGGTGTATTTATAGGTTAGGGGGAATGTACAAGTGTCCATGTGCTGTCATGTCTCAATTGGCTGTCCTGTATCACATGATAAACGTGTCACCAAAGGTTAAAGTTCTTGTATACATTAAACACGTAAGTCCGCCGCGGCGAACGACGGAAAAAGGCGTTCGAACGTGCGGACCGCGAATGTCGGAAATTCGCCGCGAAACGACCGCCGGGCGAACCGTTCGGCCATCACTAGCTGTGAGTGTTAGTGTTCAGGCAGACGCTAGAAGGCAGGGTCAACCATCTGGTTTTATCACACCCTGACGGCTCCTGTGAACAAAGCCTTTGACTTGACCTTTTCCCATGCAACATAGTTGTATTGTAGATCTGTTATTTTTATGACTCCCCCCTGTAACATAGTCTTATTAAATGTTGATCCTGGGAGTATATGTGTTATACTTCTATGTCCTGATAATGCTGTTTATTCTATGGCAAAATTGTGCAACAGCTTGGTCATCCTGTGGACAGGAAAGTTTCAAATAGATATGAAGCTTTAAATACACTATCTTGTCAAAAGTATTGGGGCACCTGCCTTTACACACACATGAAATTTAAAGCGGTTGTTAACCCAATCTGCTAACTTCATACAATTCTGTGTGTTTCCTAATGATAGGTGCTCCTGCCTGTTATATTTAAAAAATGCTGGCTATACCCAATTTCAGAGCTACTCAGGTATAGTCGACATTTTTTTAAGTAAAAAAACAACACAGAAACAGGAGCACCTAGTATTTAGGAACCAAACAAGATTTTATATATATATATATATATATATATATATATATATAGTAAATTCAGCAGCAGGTGGGAAGGGGCAGGTACTTGGCACAGAGCAGACAGGCAGGGAGGGAGGGGGAGAGAGGACAGGAGAGCTGCAGATGACGGAAGCACATAAACTGACCACGGTGTCAGGGCTCAGCAGCCATGATAAACTGTGGTCAGTTTACAAAGGGGGGGGCAGGACCAGGTAGGATCAGACAGGTTTTTTAGGTGATACAGGGGGCCAAACTACATAGCACAAGCACAAATCACAAAGCAAGTGCACCAGTGCACAAAGCAAGGCCCAGAAAGACATGGATGAGCATGTGTCTCCACCCCAAACTCACTCATCCACATTATACTGTCAAAAGCATTTGGCCACCCCTACAGATCATTTGGTGGAGGGGGGTATTATGGTGTGGGGCTTTTTTGTCAGGAAATTAGCTAGGCCTTTTAGTTCCAGTGAAGGGAACTCTTAAGGCATCAGCATACCAAGACATTTTCGACAATTTCTTGCTACCAAAATTGTAAGAACAGTTTGGGGGTAGCCCCTTCCTATTTCAACATGAAACAAGGGCCATAAAGACATGGATGAGTGAGTTTGGGCTTGGAGGAACATGACTGCCCTGAACAGAGTCCTGACCTCAACCCGATAGAACACCTTTGGGATAAATTAGAGCGGAGACTGCGAGTCAGGCCTTCTCATCCAACATCAGTGCCTGACCTCACAAATACACTTCTGGAAGAATGGTCAAACATTCCCATAGACATGCTCCTAAACCTTGTGGACTGCCTTCCCAGAAGAGTTGTAGCTGTTATAGCTGCAAAGGGTTGACCAACTCAATATTGAACCCTACGAACTAAGACTGGAATGCCATTAAAGTTCATGTGTGTGTAAAGGCAGGTGTCCCAATACATTTGACAATATAGTGTAGACTAAGCACATGACAAAACAAAGGCCCATTTCCAAATAAAATGGTTTTAAGCAATTGAAGATTTTTCTTTAGGCACCAGTCATCCAATGCAACTTCCTGTTCCAAGTATATTAGGCCTGAAGCTGCATGATCTATTGGGTGACCTGTTTTAACATTGGTCTCTGTCAGGACTGGAGAAACTAGAGATGCATCATTATTACAACATGCCCAAAATGTGATCAGGAACTGTAGGCCTCTACATGACAACTATGTTACACTCCTAACTTAGATTAAAATCCGACTTTGAAAACATCATAGGTGTGACATTATGTGAATTATAATTTAACAAAGGTTTTAAAATATACATACAAATTGTACAAATTGGAGGGCATGTCCAGAAGTGTACATTTGGTTTCATCTTTAACCTTTAAAAGTAACCCTGACACCCTAACTTTAACACTTAAAAATGCTTTACATACGATACAATTATGGCACTGGATGTCATAACACCAGTGTCTTCATTTAGCATTAAACTTACCCGCGCATGAATGTGGTTCTCTGTGTAGAAATATTTATATCACAACAGTTACAGCTCAGATTGCCTTATTAAGTGTGTGACAGAAATGATATACCGTATAGGGTAAACAAAGGGTATTTTCCGTTATTGTCCTGATTGTTGCAAATTTTAATGTGAAATACTTTTGGATTGCTATAATGGTCTCTGCACATAGCCACCTTTTACACTGGCTCAGTATAGAAAACAAACCTCCAAGCTGAGTAACACCAGGATATTTGAAAATAAAGAGCAAATGAAATTAACAAATGCAACCAGTTATAAGTATTTTTCTTCTTAAAGGCAAAACGAGTAATTAGAAGCTGAACTACATATCTCTTCATGTGCCCTTATTATGTTCTCATCATTCGCCTCCTTTGCTATATCATGCTGTATCACTACAACGTGATGGCTACAGACAACTTTGAAAGCTGAGATTTTTTTACTGCTAATGATTTAGATATACTATGGTATGAAACAGAGATTGGCATTCAAATAACTCCATATGTCCAGACAAAGGTCTAGATTTTTTTAAATATAATTAAATTGTTCTTCATGTACAGTACCAAAGAGTAGCATGAAGAAGCCCAACGTGAAGAATCATTTCTTAGGTTTTCTAGTTTTCTTTTAACTAGCTAGACTCAGAGCCGATAGCACATTTGGTTGTTTTTCAGCCAATTATTATCCGGTCAACATACGCTCGCCACTTTACACAAATAAAACATCCACTTAGCAGCCCATGCTGAACCTTCCTAATTGAACCTGTTACTTAGAAAAACAGGGCTTCCATTACTAACCTTTTTTAAATACTAGCTGCTTGTTATTAGTAGCATCACTGCATTGTTTCACCAATCTGAAACATGGACATAAGGAAAATCAGAACGGAACTTTTACTAGTTTCTAGTCTGTGCCTCCAAAAAAAATGTTAGGACTGGAGTTGATAGGCTTTGAGCATGTGTCAATTGCATCAGTTTCAGATGCCTCTGAGATCATTTTGAATTTATTAACAAGGTGCACTTGACCTGCAGTTGACCTATTTCTGAATTGCAATTTATCAGCATCTAGAAAATGTTCCATTTCCATTGACTTGTATGAGACTATGAAACCTGCTTAAAGAGAACATCATCCCATCCATATATGTAACATTTTCAGAAGAAAAGGTCTAAATCACGAACATTAAGGAACTTTCACATTTTTAGAGACCAGTGCCCAGATCATGCAGGATAGGACAACATTTGCATTAGAACTTCTCTTCATTGATTTACTGAGATGCTTAAAACATTACCTAGGAAATGTTGACTGAAACAAACCAACAGAACACCTAGAACAGCCTGAACTTTTGACATAAGGTAGAGAGGATCCTTATTCTGTATATGCCGAAATCTGACCCTATGGATTTTGAACCATTCATGGGTATTTATCAGATTGGGGACATTTTTTTCCCCATCTTAGCCGACCGAAGTGTACCTGGTGAAGTATTCTGCTACTATAACCCGTCACGTTCAAGGTTTGCTATGGTCCGAGATGCCCTCCTGCCCTAAATTGTATAAATACAATGAGGGGTTAAGCATTCGGGAACTTTTAGCTTGAACAATTGTCCATTTTTTTATTTTTTTTAATAAAAAAATTTAACCCGCAGAACTTCTGCTCACTTCACTTGCTTTGCTACATCTGTACAGAGAATGTAGGGTTCAAGAATTGAGGAAGATGTTCAGATATTTCTAAGCTGTTAAGCCACCCATAGCACCAATAATCATTCACAGTTATTTACACATATCTTATATCTTTCTAGTTTTACTGTTGTTTATACAATCAAACCTTTGCCCCCATGTCTTCATGTTTTGTGTATCAAGTTGCAACCAAATGCTGTTTGCCCATTTGTGTTTTTAAACAAGTGTACCTGATATAGTGATCAAATATGCCATGGATATTTGAAGAAGGTTTTCTGGCCAGCAAGAGAAGACAGAAAAGTCATATGCACACCATTAAACAGGCATAAAAAAATCTTCAATATTCAAATCCCAACACTCACATACAAATAAGACTTCTTATTTAACCCGATTTGAGCAAAGCACACAATGTTGTGCTCTAATCACAAACATTTATTGATCAATATGTAATTTGTGATGTCTAGAAAGTGATGAATGATGATTTAATGCAAAGAAAAGATCAGCCTTTGATGTATCACAGGCTCCTTCTATAAACTTGTGTTCCAAGGAACTGTCAGGGATATTGCTAGGACTAAAGTCTTGAAGCACAGAATAAAGAGATTGATTTCTTTATTATTAATCTGCACAAGTGAGAGATATTGCAGATCTATGAAAGTATTGGTCTTGCAAACCACACAGGGCATGTATCTTGAACACTTCATATATATAATATTAGTGCCAGAAGAACGTTTTGTAGTATACATGCAAGTCTCTACACCTCAATATAGACAGTTGAAGCGCTGGTGACAACTCATCAGCAACAGGATTACTAAGATGTGCAGAGAAAATACCCACCTGTTTCCATGCATTGATTTCTCACTGACCAGTGACAAGCAATGTCTCCTTGTCCAGCAAGCAAGGGAGTGATGCTTGGAAAGACATGAGTGTTTCTCTGCCCTATACAGTATAACAATTTAAGGCCATCCTGAATTGTCACCAGCAATAGTGTCACTAGTGTGCCATGGTCTTAAATCCATTTCGTTTTTAAGGAGGCAGGTCCTCAAACTGCATAGTTGCAGCGAAGTGGCAGCTTGCAGTAAAGAAAACCATGACCACTATGGTTTTCAGCCCATCTTCTCCATCAGGAGCTCTGGTGAAGATCAGGTGCCACCTACATGCTATGCCTTGGATGGACCCATGTCATCTGCCAGGGGCATTATAACAATGACCCTTCCATGCAGATCACATTTATGCAAGAAGCATCACAAAGCAGACAGGTACTGTAAACCTTCTGTATACTGTAAACCTTCCTGCAGGTTCCTTGCAGTGAGTGTGCTGCCCTGAAGACTGTCCACAAACAGTACTATTACAATTTTTTGTGGTTCTCAAATCTTGTTCAACATTCAATTGATAATGACACAGCTTGATCTTAAAAACTACAAGCAGAAAGATTTTAAATCTAGTTTTATATCCTTCAACTTCGTAAGTCAATTAACTTTATTTTCAGATTCTTGCTCTGTTGCTTATTCAGGCCATTGGCAGTAGTGAACCGCCACATGGCACAGGAAAACATTTCTGACCCCCTTCAATTTCTACCTAAGAACAGTCACTTGCTCATGATAAATAGACAGGTAGCCTAAACTCTCTAATATGCAACTGGGATCAGGCTACAAACACCCCCTTAACTTCCAGTCCAAATGGTGTAATAAGTGAATGGGGGAAATCATTCTGTTTGTCTCAGTGCCAATTAGACATTGAGTGAATCATGTACTTTCTGACATCACTTTGATATTAAACAAAGCAGGAGCAGGAGGTGGGGTGTCACAAAGAATGCCTACCGCTTTTCACTTGTCCTAGAAGTGAGCATTGTCCACATTACAGAAAAAGGGTTCCTGTGTTTGACTGACCCACATCTAAAACAGATGTAACCAGTGGCAGTTGGTGCTCAAAATTTTTGGGGGGTCTAAACTGAAAAATACTGAACCCCCCCCCCATCAATTGTAGCCTCACTGAGCCCATCAAACGCAGCCTCTTGTGCACATCAAACGCAGCCACTTGTGACCATCAAACGCAGCCACTTGTGCCCATCAAACATCACCATTGTGCCCAAATCCAACCATTTTTCCCATAAAATGCTGCTATTGTGCCCAAACACAGCCACTTGTGCCCATCAAATGCAGCCACCTGTGCCCACTGACCCGCGGCTCTGACAGAGCAGAGGGGATTTACCGCAGCACTGTCCTCTCAGAGCGGCGGTTCCAGTGAGTGTTCCCTCGCTCCTCTTCCAAAGGCCAATTGGCCAATCAGGAAGCAGACATCCTGCCTCCTGATTGGCGGGGAGGAAGGTTAGTGTGAAAATAGTGAAAAATGTATTCACTATGGTCACACAATTGGGTGGGATCACAGCGCACTCTCTGTGCCCCAAGCTCCCCTTATTTTGAAGCCTATTAAAGCATCTGGCTCTAATCAGGTGCTTCAAAATGTAACACCTGGATGGGGGGGGGGGCAGCACCCACATTGCACGGGCCTCCACTGGTCATGGGACTCCAAATTCCAGATAACCCTTGTACAAGCCACACAGTCTGTACAAATTATTTTTCCACCCTATGCAGGGCTGTTAAGTGTTAGATTCAGCATTTTATGCGAGTCCTTGGGTCTGAGGACTACTCTTAGAATACAGAGCAATCAACCAAGATATCCAAAGTAACTTTCAGAACCAGTTACTTCCCATTGCACAAACCCTGCTAAATAAACCTGCTACTGAACAATAAAATCAAGTCAAAAACGTTTGCAATACCCTCAGCATTCACCAAAGCTAAATATTGCTGAATCTTAAGTAAGTCCAAAAGCACAGGGTGAGAACTACAATTTGGTCTTTTCTCCTTAACCACTTCAGATCCGCGCTATTGCCAAATGACGGCATTAGCGCGGACCTACATTTCCGGGACTACGTCTATTGACGTAGTCCTGGTTACGAGCGGCCTGCGCGCCCCCTGAGGGGCGCGCGCGGCGCGCTCTGTGATCGGCGAGTCCGTGAGACTCGCCTGATCACCGATCCGTGTAAGGGGTCGATCCCGACCCCTTATCACGTGATCAGCTGTCAGCCAATGACAGCTGATCATGTGATAGAACGGAGCCGGTAATCGGCTATTATTCCTCCTCGCGCTGACAGCGCGAGGAGAGAAAAAAAAAGCCGATCACCGGCGACCGTGATCGGGACATCAGTCCCGATCACGGCCATCAATACAAGGGACCACCTGCCACCTGCCTGTGCCCACCTGCCTCCCGCAGTGCCATCCTGAAGTAAAATAAAAGAAAAAGTAAGTGCCCCCCGTCAGTGCCCCCTGTCAGTGCCCATAGTGCCCACAGTGCCACCCACAGTGCCACCCCACAGTGCCACCCCACAGTGCCACCCCACAGTGCCACCCCACAGTGCCACCCAATCTGCCTCAAAGGTGCTGCACCCCAGTGCCGCCCATCAGTGCCCAGCAGTGCCGCCCATCAGTGCCCAGCAGTGCCGCCCATCAGTGCCCAGCAGTGCCACCTATCAGAGCCACCTATCAGTGCCACCTATCAGTGCCCATCAGTCCCATCTATCTGTGGTACCTATCAGTGCCCATCCGTGCCACCCATCCGTGCCACTTATCCGTGCCACCCATCCGTGCCATCTTATCTGTGCCCATCTTTGCCCATCAGTGCCGCCTTATCTGTGCCCATCGGTGCCGCCTTATCTGTGCCTATTAGTGCCGCCTTAACTATGCCTATCAGTGCCCACCAGTGCAGCCTATCAGTGCCCACCAATGCAGCCCATCAGTGCCCACCAATGCAGCCCATCAGTGCCCACCAATGCAGCCCATCAGTGCCCACCAATGCAGCCTATCAGTGCCGCCTAATCAGCGCACTTCAATGAAGGAGAAAAATGACCCGTTTGCAAAATTTTATAACAAACTATTAAAACATGATTTTTTTTTTTTTTTTTTTTGCATCTTTTTTTGTTTGTTTAGCAAAAAATAAAACTCCGAGCTGTAACTAAATACCACCAAAAGAAAGCTCTATTTGTGGGAAAAAAATGATAAAAATTTCATTTGGGTACAGTGTTGTATGCCCGCGCAATTGTCACTCAAAGTGCATCAGCGCTGAAAGCTGAAAATTGGTCTGGGACTGAGGGGGGTTTAAGTGCCCAGTAAGCAAGTGGTTAAAGGGACACATTGAAAAGTAAAAAGGATAAAGCTAACCAATCTTAAGAAATGCTCCCTCCTAGCACCTATTCTGCCTAACCGATGCAAAAAAGATCTGTTTACTTAGCAATTTTTAGGTACATTAAACTTTGCAATGCTCCAGAAAAGCTAATAACTATAGTGTATAAATCTCAAAGTGAACAAACTCCACTCTAAAATTACACAAATTATATCTTCATCTACAAACTTGTACTTCACAGAGTGCACCTCCACCTGTGCAAAATTACTGCTCAATGGTTGAGACCTCAAAGTAAAAGAAGTCAAATGCACTCATTAACCAAGGGACCCATATGTTGTTTGGACAAGTGGCTTCACTAGCTCTCCTCCTTCTCCAGCCCTCTCAGACAATTAGCAGAAAACACTTTATTTTCTGATGAGAAAGTAAAACATAAAAAATTTACCTAAATGGTATCCGTAAAAGCTGCATTTTATTATCCCACAGTTAAAAATGCTCACAAACAATAGCTTGCAGATCAAGAACATAAGATTATCACTATGTACGTATATGCTTCTTCGATCCGAGGTCCGATCTCCCAACTATTACGGCACACCCTTCTCCCCACTGCAGCCACCACTGGCTTACACAGCCGAATTACGTGACAGGACTGGAGGAGCCTGAAAACAAGTAAATATATACATCTTTCTTACACCGGTTTGTCAGAATAGATCTTAGGAGGGGCAGGGGCATTTTTAAGATTAGTTCGGTATAGCCCGGAATTCTACTTTACGCTGTAAAGAATTTCTATATTGTAATAGCTGGTCTCATTAACAATTAGGACTTGAACTACCCCCAGCAGTGACCATTTCTACCTGGTGGATATTTTGTTTTCCACTTTATGAAGACATAAGTCACAAGATAACAGATAAAAGATGCTAAACACCACTAAGCTCAAAGCAATCTGTCTTAAGCCATCACCATCAACATGAATGCAGATTTGGTGCAATACACATTTCCCATCTTCAGTACTTAAACTTGCTATAACCTTATGTGACCTAGCAGTGCAGACATTGCTTTTTTATAAACCCCCGTCATCATAAATAGCTGCAATGCCACCAGATATCTGGATAGCAGCATTTAGCACAATTTTTTTTTCACTTCAGATTTACGTCTTGACTGGTGGAACCTAAAATCCGGTAACAAATTTAGTCTTTAAAAGGAAAGTATTTACTTTGCACATTGTATGCAGGCATGATTTTTTGTCACAGGCATTTATATGATGCCAATAATTTATGCAGCACTTAAATTAAATCTATAAATTAAGTTCATGGTGTATTATTATATACTATAGATATTATTACCATGCATGGCAAACAACTCTTCAACATGCTAAAGAAATGATGGCAAATATCATGAGCTGAGTATGGTATATTATCACTTCTAAAAGGTATTCTTTATTTAAAGCCTAACTCCAGGTAGATTGCTAAATGCCCATGAAAGAAAAAAATCTGGGAGCAGTTTTAGATGCCATAGGATTATATTTACGCATTTCTCTCCATCCAGTCTCCTGAGATTTACACAGTTCTGCCACTTAGGCACAGTCCTTAATGCAGAAGATGGGGGCATGATCTTGCTCAGCTGCAGTCCCCCTTTCACATACAAGTCTCCTCTCTACCCAGTGAGCACCGAAAGGAAAAGCAGCACAGCTAATTTGCTTCTTGTTTTGCCTCTAATCCTCCCCAAGCTCTGCTATGAAGACAAACTGCAAGAGGCTGTTGAAGTGCTTACAAGTCTTGCATCTAAAAAATAAATTTAATGTTGCAATAATAATTACAGAGCTGCATTAAGTTATGCTTTATAAATTAGCCTGGAATTCAGCTTTAAAAAGTCATATTAAAAGAGTGTCCCATGGGTTTTAGAATTCTAACATACTGTTACCTTCCCGGCTACTATGAACCATGAGCCTATATGAGGTGTCTTAATTAGTAAAGCTAAAAGGGTCATTTTACACTTATACATATGCAACAATGTGTGTTACACATGTGATTGCATGCGATTACGCACTAGTTCATTAATTTATTATGCAAAGCGAGAGAAAAACATGACTATACAGCTGTTCTAGGGCACAGATGCATTACAAAATACACAAAACGACCTTACTGATAACAACAACTCTCATGGGTATCTCCCTCTTTTGTAATGAAATAAGTGGTAAACCTAATAATAAAGATAGAAGAACCGCACTATTCAACACCAGGAGTGGGTAAACACAAGCCTAAATCGGCTTAATATAAATCCTATATGTGTCTTGTATACCTGTATGTATATGATTCTAGGTTGCTGCCCCCCCACAAAAAAGAGAATCCCCTTACAAGGGTTTCTTTCAAGAATGGAAACAATATAACAACCAGGGAAACTGGCGCTACCTATTTATCATGAACCCGAACAGGTTCTCATTCCACCTAAATGAAAACTAAAAAATAATATATAAAATATATAAAATATAATAACTAGGGTTTTTACCCGAAAAGCCCTAAAACTTTCCGGCTCCTATTGCTATTGAGCCCAGGAAGAGATACAGGAACAGCTCCACCCAGAAGCTATTAAATCACACAATTTGTATAATATGTCTCCAAACCAACGCAAATCCTGTGAGAGAAGCTCAATATCAAGAGATAATAATGCTAACTGCGATTAATCGCAAGGACGCATTAATGCTAAAGTTTGCCAACAATCTCCTCACTAGAATATAATATTGGAAGAAGGACAACCTTAAATTCAAAATGTGAAGAAAACATCCAGTGAAAAACAGGGAGAATTATCATGAAAGTACCAAGTGTAACAAAACTAGTATATAACTCAATGCGATTTTACCTTAAAATCGCATATGTGCTAAATTATAATTGTGCCAGTAATTTAATATATATTTTAGTGAAAAAATATAAAAGAAATGCAGATGCTATTATTTCTAAAAGAGCATAAACAATTCCAGGTGAAAAAATATATATACAAGTGAAAGATTATATATAAGAGACAACCTGATCATATAGCACAGACCCTAATAATAAAAAAAGTGCAAAAATTACCCTTGAATAATAAAATTAATAACACTCGTGAATAAAGAAAAATATATAAATCCCAACCATGACACTACCTGCCTGGAGTTTGTATGTTCTCCCTGTGCCTGCGTGGGTTTCCTCCGGGTACTCCGGTTTCCTCCCACAATCCAAAAAGACATGCAGGTAGGTTAATTGGCTTCTGTCCAAAATTGGCCCTAGTATATGAATGGGGACCTTGGATTGTGGGCTCCTTGAGGATAGGGACCGATGTGGGTATAGCAATGTATAAGGAAAAAGGGACAATTGTAGACACTCACTCAGGTTGAACTGGATGGACTGGTGTCTTTATTCAACCTAACTAACTATGAAACTATGAAACTATAAATGATTATAATAAAAATCAAAATCAAAAAATGGTCAAAAAAAAAAAAATATATAAAAATATATATGATATTAATAAAAACTGAAAACAAAAAAATTGTCCAAAATATATGTTCAATAGTGCAATCCCAATAAATGTTCATAAAGTGACTAATAGCGCAAATTTCAATATACCCGCGGATGCCGTACGGTGGATACGCAGCTTGCGCTCCACCTGCGTTCCAACCACCGTCGGCGATCCGGAAGTGACGTAATCAGCGTAACTCCGTCGAACGCGTTTCGTCATTGACGTCTTCAGCGGTGGTTGGAACGCAGGTGGAGCGCAAGCTGCGTATCCACCGTACGGCATCCGCGGGTATATTGAAATTTGCGCTATAAGGACTCTATCCCAAGGGGAAGTGTAGCAATAGAGCTACCACCTTCATAAGGGTAAATCCCGGGACATTGGCCCTGAAATGTGGTTCCATTCGGAGGAGGTTTTTCTGTTTTCTCCGGGACAGAGAGTGAATTAGCGTTTTTCTTTTATTTTGTCTAATCATATGCTGTTTTCTGGAGCAATACCGGAATATTCGGATGAACTAACACATTAGTTCTCTTGGTGGACTGCGTCTCCACGGTTTTTTCTCATTATATGAGAGTTGTGGTCATATATAAAAAAAAAATATTTTTTGTTTTTTATTGCTGTTTGTATATGTTTTTTATCATTTTTGTGAAAATAAATTGGTTGATTTTTTAAACGGATTACACTATGGAGACTCCAATTTTTTTCTTATGAGGATATATGGAACTTTCTTCTGGATACGATCAATCACCAAACTACGGGGTAAAGAGCCGAACATCGGGAGATTGAGTCTGAAGGCGAACAACCCCTGTAGGGGTACTTTCTTTTGGTGAGTGGGGTTCCTTGTGGGGGAGCACGGAAGTCACGGTAAAGATTGCACAGGAAGCACTAAAGTCACTTTATGAACATTTCTTGGGATTGCACTATTGAACATATATTTTGGACAATTTTTTTGTTTTCAGTTTTTATTAATATCATATATATTTTTTATTTATTTATTTTTTATTTTTATTTTTGACCATTATTTTTTGATTTTGATTTTTATTATAATCATTTATATATTTTTCTTTATTCACGAGTGTTATTAATTTTATTATTCAAGGGTAATTTTTGCACTTTTTTTATTATTAGGGTCTGTGCTATATGATCAGGTTGTCTCTTATATATAATCTTTCACTTATATATATATTTTTTCACCTGGAATTGTTTATGCTCTTTTAGAAATAATAGCATCTGCATTTCTTTTATATTTTTTCACTAAAATATATATTAAATTACTGGCACAATTATAATTTAGCACATATGCGATTTTAAGGTAAAATTGCATTGAGTTATATACTAGTTTTGTTACACTTGGTACTTTCATGATAATTCTCCCTGTTTTTCACTGGATGTTTTCTTCACATTTTGAAATTAAGGTTGTCCTTCTTCCAATATTATATTCTAGTGAGGAGATTGTTGGCAAACTTTAGCATTGATGCGTCCTTGCGATTAATCGCAGTTAGCATTATTATCTCTTGATATTGAGCTTCTCTCACAGGATTTGCGTTGGTTTGGAGACATATTATACAAATTGTGTGATTTAATAGCTTCTGGGTGGAGCTGTTCCTGTATCTCTTCCTGGGCTCAATAGCAATAGGAGCTGGAAAGTTTTAAGGCTTTTCGGGTAAAAACCCTAGTTATGATATATTATATATATTTTATATATTTTATATATTTTTTAGTTTTCATTTAGGTGGAATGAGAAACTGTTCGGGTTCATGATAAATAGGTAGCGCCAGTTTCCCCGGTTGTTATATTGTTTCCAAGTGGTAAACCTAGATTTCACAAAACATCTACTATGCTCAAGTGTGAAGGGGAGCTAAGCTCCATACCCTACTACCAGCTGGGAGAAAACTATGCACTGCTCATACCAAACTTCCCAATGCTCAAACTACTAGGAATTGATGCAGCAAGTATACCATGGGTGGTATCTTACACAATATGAACTACCCCAATCCTTTCCACTTAATTCCCTTGTGTGCTGGAGAATGTATGGAGAGACCGGATCCCTTCTTCACATCTTTTGTCTTTGTAGCTTTTGGAATGCTATTTTTCAATTTATATCCACCATTATTAAGATAAGAATCTCTCCCTCTTCTGCCTTGGCAACACACATTTTACACATAGATCACCCTCATCTCACATGTTTTATTGGCAAATAAACTATACATAGTGTGAAGATGGTCATCTGCTACCACTCCTCGTCTTTCAAATGTGATGAGAGATTCTAACAAAACCTGATCCCTGATGAGATTGGTACCCTTAAAAACAGGAACTAACAATTCTACCATGCACAGTATTTCTGGTAAAATAGAAATTTTAACATTAATGATAATTCCAGACAATGAATTTTCTCTGATGAGTCTGTGTGACGTTTTCTTTTTTCTTGTGTTCCATTGTTTTTGTTTCTTATGCTCTTTGCCTTTGCTGCTGTTACTGTGCATATTATAATATTATCCAGTACCGTCTAGCTTTAATCGATATGGAAGGCAAGGACAACTGATTGTAGCGCTACCCTTGAAACAGCAATTTGAAAATTTGGGCTCTCATTTCTGTGCTCGACACCATCAACAACCTCAGCCCCTCCGATTCTCCTGGTTGAATGAAGGTCACTGCAAGCACTTATAAGAACATGAGTATTAGATATCTTTAACTTGGCTGTGAATTAGTACCAGGAAATAGAAACAAGACCGCTTAGTGGTAAATTAACTCAATGTATTGGTACAAGCTAGAATAAATGGTGGTTTGTACATAAAGGAGTATACAAAAGGTAGGTTCAGAAACAAGCTGCTAGAAACTATAAGCACTATGCCAAAGTAACATAGAATAAAGTTCTATACCACTAGACTGAAATCAACACATAAATCAGCAAAGTTAGCAATAAACAGTACATATGAGCATTAACTGCAATGTGAATATAACTAGTCTAGAGTGCAATCTAGCAGAATGGCTAGGATATGGTGCAATGTAAAGGGGCAGTCTTTAGTCTTAACTCTTCAGGCAGCTAGCATTAGGGTGCAGTTGTACCATTGGTGCACATCAGAATAGAATAGATGGCTATATGGTCAGTTCCTAAAGGATCTCTCTATCAATGGTCAGTGAATCCCCACAGAAGCAGCTTGCCAGTCCCAGAGATATTGCAGCTCACCATCCGGTTAGGCACAGCGATAAGTCCACTCTCTGCTCTGCACCCAGGTGACTGGCTGTCAGTACTCCCAAACTCAGCACTCCAGATCCAGGCCACTGATATACAGCAGTGATGGTGCACACTGGACAGCGATGTGCAAACTCTGGTCTCCCTTACAAGAGGAAGCTGTGTCCTTTACAACCTGAGAAAATGCACCTCCTGGCACTCTTTGGCAAATGCAGTTTAAAGGCTCTTTATTACAGTAGAAGCTCGCATCTGGACTACAGTTCTGCCTGACTCAGTCTATTGAACTCTTTCTGCTCAGAAACTCCCTTCTCTAGCTGATATAGCCGTTCACTAATTCAGCACCGCTGGGCAGAATCTACAGAGAGCAGCTGCAGCCAGTGCTTCGCTCACTTTCCATTCTTAGCCAAACACCTGGCCACACAATGTTATATTCTAGCAATACAACAATGCTTTGTTTTACTACATGTATGCATTTCATTTTGTACTTTCTAAAACTCCATTATGCATGATATTCTTTGTGCCTTTTATGCATACAATCCTTAATAAAGGTCTATTGAAAGATAAAAATGCCTAAAGCTGATACATGATTTATAATGTGACTGCCATTCATTTTGTTTTGAGCCTGCTTAAATAATGCCCCGTTTACACTAGTGCGATTTCAGATGTAACGCGAGTCACACAGAATCGTATGACAGTAGAAATCACATTGTTTTCAATGGTGTCTGTTTACATCAAAACAACTCAGCATGGGGAAATTTTGAAAAAGGTTCCTGTACTACTTTGGTGTGATTCTAGCACAGCTTTGGCCCCATAGAATATGCAAACTACTTAAAATTAGCATCAAAGTTTCACTACATAATTGCACTGAAAGTCAGATTCAATTTGAGATTGCAGCAGTGAGAACCTAGCCTAAATCCACAAAGATGTTTTAAAAACACACCAAGTTGCAGTGCAGGGTTGTGAACTAGCGACAGAGGAATTATTAGGATTCTAACAATGTAATGCATTGGCATGTATGCATTTAACTGCAGAAAAACTGAATGGCCAAAGACCAAAGAGGAAATTGAGGCGGTAATAAAAATGTTTCATGATGGAAAACAAAAAAGGCAAAACTGCTGTGTCAACTTTTTTTTAAATAAATACTGGAAGTAGTGGAAACATACAGTTCCCTCACTGGATGCAAGGTATAGCTCTCAATTAAAGAATGAGAAGCATGTAAAATATGAAACTAGTTTAGACACTGGTTGATTTCTGGTGCATTGGGACTTCATTTTTAGTTTGTGGACCCTACAACATGGAGCAGATATAACCATGTTCCCTCATCTCGCTCTCCCTTCAAGTGGGGGGGTTACAAGGACTCTCTCCCTCCAAGTGAAAAGTAAGCAAAATAGCATTCCTCTACTGAGATATGCTGGAACTAATGGACTCATGAAGTAAAGGGCTCTAGTGGTGAGTAACAGGCACTCTCTGCTATGGTTTGATGCAACTTTTGCAATCGATTTGGTTCAATACTGGAAATGTGTCACCACGCAGGAGCAGGGCAGAATTGGTCATTTGAGTTAAACCCATAAATGGTTCAAAAATAATTACTGTGTGGACAATGGGGTTGATTTACTAAAACTGTAGAGTGCAAAATCTGTGCAAATGTGTATGGTAACCAATCAGCTTCTAACTTCAACTTGTTCAATTAAGCTTTGACAAAAAAAACAAAAACAAAAAAAAAAACAAAGCTGATTGGTTTCTATACAAAGTTGCACCAGATTGTGTACTCCCCAGCTTAAGTAAATCAACCCCGTTGGCTTATTCCTTACAAATAGGAACTTCCCCTGGAAAATATCTGTGTACTTTGGGTCCCTATCTGCTGATGCAAAGTTGGATAAACCTTTTGGATCCTGGTCATGCCAGGCTTAGTCACCTTTAGGGGTTCTAGAAGAAAAAAAGTGCTGGTGAATGGCCATCCTAGGACTGGAAACCCCTGAAGGATCCATGCCATTAGGCACCACTTATGCCAAGGGGAGGTGAAAAATGTATATGTGCTGTCTGTTATATAAAAGTAGAATTTTCCACCATTGGTATGTTGCATCCACTGTACCAAAAGTGAGTCTTCTTACAGCTAGAAGCTAACTGGGGAAAGACCAGTCACCAAACAAACTTGTCATAGACTGTGAAACAGGTTGTCATACGTCTCTCAGGAAGATCACAAAACATGCAAACAAATTATTATAAGCTTTATGCTCCACTACTGTTTTAAATCTGCATTTACAGGAGAGGCTATAATGCACTAAATATTACTGCCAAGAGGTTGAAGTGTTTTCTTTCAAGTTATCATAATCAGGAGAATGCAATAAAATTTACAGGGAAGAAAAAAAAGAAAGTTAATTTATTCATATATAATAATAATAATTCTATGCCAATGCTCCTACATTACAAAAAAACTGCTCCTTCATTTCCAGTAATGCATGTAAGGTAGTGAGAAAATAAATGGAATTGATAAGAAGCCTGAAAAAAAGTCCATTGTGAGTGTACTAGGAAAGGAATCTTCACAAGAGCAGGATGACTGCCATTGATATTAATGAGCTTGGCTGTACTGGGAAGACGAGTGAAGTAAACAGACATCAGCTACAATCTCTTCCCACTGAATGTGAACAAGAGCTACAAGCTGATAACTATCAGACACCACAGTCAGAGATATGCATTATAGAGTGAACACAGACCTACAAGAAGATGAATAACAAGGGAAATACACCATTTGTGGTTAGTTCTTAGGGGCTCTTCCATCAATGCATCAATGTATACCGAGTCTGCTAAGCCTATAGATCTGCGGTTAACAAACCACTATCAGAAAACCAGTAAGAGCTCATGCACAGGGCCATAAGGGGGGAATACACCATCCAAAGAGTCCATAAAAAAAAAAAAAAAAAAAACACATTCACAAGACCAGCAGATGTTGTGTTTATAAACTTGCCTGACCACTGGAAAACATCTGCTAATAGACACGGATATTGCAATAGTCCTGCCTATGCCATCAGCAGGTGCTCAGGATGTGGTGCAGGTTCCCGACACAACCAGTGTTTTAAATCTTGCGACTGCTATATACAGAGAGAAAACTACAAAGCCTTGGATGCCCTGCAGAAAAAGGAGATGAGGGCTTTATTTTGTATCCTGAGGGAAAGTCAGTCACAATGAGGCAGTGAGAGGGATTAGACCTGAAGGAGAGATGCTGTTTCTCAGATGATCTCCATACACGATTCAGGCACCAACCGCCAGTCAGAATGCCCAGCCTGAGAGAGGGTATCCCAGGTGGATATTGAGGTGCACCTGCACTGACAATGAAGCATTCCAGTGTTACATAGTTAGTAAGGCTGAATAAAGACACCAGTGCATCCAGTTCAACCTAAATGAGTGTCTACAACTGTCCCTATCCCTCTATATCACACACTCACATCAGTTCCCACCCTCAGGAAGTCCACAATCCAAGGTCCCCATTCACATACTAGGCCAATTTTGGACAGAAGCCAATTAACCTACCTGCATGTCTTTGGACTGTGGGAGGAAACCAGAGTACCTGGAGGAAACCCACACAGGCACAGGGAGAACATGCAAACTCCAGGCAGGTAGTGTCGTGGTTGGGATTCGAACCAGCAACCCTTTTTACTGCTAGGCGAGAGTGCTAACCACTACACCACTGTGGCGCCGCAGTGTAAGGTGACTGGTCGGGTTACCAGGAAAGCCTGCTGTTCCAGAACATTTGTTTGGGCCTTGATCGCACCATAGAAGTAGTATGAAGTAGTATGAACACTGTATACAGACATCGTTGCTGGTAGTCATCTTGCTGACACTTGTAGTGCCACAGGGAAAAGGGATAAGGGATAAGGCTATACTTTTCTGGGACACTGTATACAGATGTCATTGTACTCTCACCTTGCTGAGGAAGAACCTGCCTGTTTCACTTGATAAGCTGGGCCAGTTGTATTGTTTGGGCATGCTATACAAGAGTTAAAGTGCACCAACGAGAGCGGCTAGCTGAAGACACTAAATCTTATCTTTTCTTCAAAAAGGACCAAAGCTCCTAGTACCATACAGATCCACACACACATATTGAGGGCTCTGTATATGCATTGGGTGTGGGACAGTTTATCTAAGAAGTTAAGCCATTACCTGTTGACTTGTATAGAGTGTTTAAAGTTGGGCCTGGGATGTCAGGGGACAGGGGAGAGAGGCCTGACACAAAGTGAAGCATTCCTCTGCTCTCCTCCTGGAGAGCTCATAGAGCTAACCTGACTAAAAGGTAACCAATCCAATTTAAAGTGACTTAAAGCGGAGGTCCACCCTAAAGTGGACCTTCCACTCATTGGAACCCTGTACAGTACAGGTCTCTGCACCCACTTCCGGCGTAGATTCTGCAGAAGGTACGCCCCTTTCCGCAGAATCTATGCCCCTTTTCCGAAGGTCCTCCGCTACCTGCTGGGAAACACACGGATCCCAGAGACAGCGGGGACCATCCTTATTGCGCAGCTCGACTCGCGCATGTGCAGTAGGGAACCGGGAAATTAAGCCGAAAGGCTCCACTTCCTGATTCCCATACCCAATATGGCGGTGGCAGCACCTGAGAGACGATCGAGAGATCGGCTTCGGGTGCCAACATCGTGGGCGCGCTGGGCGTGTAAGTGTCATTATTTTAAAAGTCAGCAGCTGCAGTATTTGTAGCTGATGGCTCTTAAAAAAAAAAACGGCGGACTCCCGCTTTAAGCAGCTCCTGTGGGGGTATTGCTACATATAGATAGTAGAGGGTACCAAAAAAAGTAAGTAAGAATACTAGAGGAGGAGGGATAAAGGGAAAGAATAGAAAAAAAATAGAGGCAGAAAAGGGGCTTAACAAATCTTCCTATATATTATACTATGAATAATAATGTTCTTGTATAATGTGTTTTTTTTTTTTTAATAGCAGAACTACATGGTTATGATGTAATGTCTTGTATCTGTGTCCCTGTCATTTCTAATTAAACAAGAAGGGCTCAGACATGAATTCAGCACAAACTAGTTGTAAGAGTCATATCAGCAGTTTTCCAACACAGGCCCTGAGACTGAGAATTAGGGTATGTTTATATGGATATCTTTTAAATCAGATCCAACAATGGGGGATGGGAGGATTATTTATAGCTCCACCTCTCTCATTCATAGCAGCAGTAGTATGGCTTCTTTGAATGGAGCAACTGGATGGAAAGGTTGGGCATAGTTGAGCTCTTGATGAGAAGGGTGAGCATAGTCAGGCTCTCGATTAACAACATGCGACAGATGTTTAGTTTTATCAACCGCCACTGCACTGGAAAATTTCAGCAGTAGGGGTGGAGATGGTAGGCAATCGACGGAGGTGAATATCTTCTATAAGAAGAGGCATCAACACAAGGGGCACACCCTACTGACTAAGTTTTGTTCCTTGTGCTGATTTTCCTGTTTTTATTTTTATTTTTTTTGTTTGGCAGCACTTGGGCTTTAATTCAACCCTAATTTATTTTTGATTATCCCTCTGTTTCTAAAACAGGAGAGGACACAGCAGGTCATATTTAAATTTGTCAACCAACCCCAATTAGCATTAGTAGATACTTTACTACTCATTTTCTCTCCTGCTTTATAAATGTAGGACAACATTATTTCTACTTGTATCCATCTTTTAATACTGTAGTCCGAAGAGGAACAGTTAAAAAGTGCAGGGTCTGGTTTTAAATCCTAGATGAAAAGCAATTAGCCTAAATTGGGTGAAACCTTAAGCTTTGTGTAAAAGGAGGATTGAAATCTCTTCTATTACATGCAAAACGCTGCATTTTGCATGAAAAAAAAGTCCCCGACCTTTTCCAAAAACGCAGAGGCACAAAAATGCATTGATGTGAACATGTTCCATAGGAACCCATGGTAAAAAATGTCCTTGCATTTCTGCAAAATGCATCAAAAAACGCGCTAGTGTGAATTGAGCCTAAAACCACAAAGAATTGAAAGATAAGGGGAAGGCCTCTATGCTGCCCAGTACATTTAACTTTCAAGCCAGACACAGCACTGTTGGAAAAGCCTTTTACCTTATAGAATGGGGATGCTGCAAGTAAAGTTTTTTTCTTATAGAAGCGTTAACATAATGAGATTGATGTGCAATCAAGAGCCAGTGCAGCAAAAACTGATATTTCAGGCTTAACTTTCCTTGTCCAGTGTTACTAGGTGCTTCCCAAACTTAGCTTATGTGGTCTGAACTGCACCAGCTCCCTTCCTACTAAGGACGATCCCACAACAGCTAGGAAGGAGGCAAACTCTTCATCAGCTTATCTTGGCTCAAAGCACTTTCCCAAGACAAGCAGAGGTAAAAGAAATGAAGAGGTTGTCACATTCCCTTTGCATACCTTTTGCCCTGACTGACCTTCAGACCAATTCCAAAGAATAAATATTGTTGTGACTAATTGTCATAGCTGATTAGGTGACTAAATATTGCCCTGGGTAATCATCATGCCAAGTCCAGATATTAAATATTGCACTTACTAATCTTCATATATAAAATTCAGAGAATAAATATTGCCCTGATTAATCTTCAATCCAGAGACTGCTGTTGCCCTGACAAAGCTTCATACCTAATTCAGAGACTAGATATGGCCCCAAATAATCTTCATACCTAATCCAGAGACTAAATATTACCTTGACTAATCTTCATACTTGATCAACTGACTAAATGCCCTGACTAATCTTTACAGCTAATCCAGAGACTAAATATTGCCCTGTCTAATATTTATACCTATTCCAGAGACCACTTTTGCCCCGACAAATCTTTATACTAGAACTATGAGTGGAAAAAGTTTTTTTAACAATAAATCAGAACTATTTCTATCTATGCTTTTCTAGGTCTGCATTTTAATCACCATTAGTTTCCAAACACCTTGACAAAGATCTCAGCCCACTGCTGCATGCCAATGGTTCATTTCACTCTGGAGGAAAACAAAAGTTCACCTTGAAAGAGCTGTATGTTCCATAACGAATATAAAACTGTCATTCATTCATTTGTCTACAATAATATATCTAAGAAATTATGAAACCATATGCTTACAAGAAATGTACTGTATCCAGTTTAAAGCGTGACCTATTCACTCCCAAATCTGTTAAAGTGGAACTAGCACTGTTAATAAAAAGATGATTAAATAAATAAAAAGGAAGTTGTGTTAGTAGCTCACGGGTCCAACAGCTGCTTGCACACACAAAAAGCCATAGCAGTTAGACATGCAAACTCAAATAATGGATGAGGTTTAGAAGAGCCAGCCAATATGTGACTATAGATCTTAGCCCTTTGACACAGTGGCCCATAATGCTGTTGTGTCCACATACCAGTAGCCTGAAGGATCCCGGAACTGCCAACCACTAAGCATTAGACAGTTTTCCTTGAGAAACTTTATTTCATTTTGAATTAATTTGCTAAGATTCCTATTGGGGACATTTACACTTCCTGCCAGGGAAGGAAACTATGGGAAATCTCTCTTCTAACAAGTATATAGCCAACATCTAAATCTTGGAGCAACATTCACCTTCTGTATATTTATATAATAAAACTCTTTCCAGACAGCACAAAACAACCCTTTAAAAGCTTTTAATTCACAAGACTCTACATGGTCCAGTCATCTAATCACTGATTGGCTGGCACAATGACCACATGACCAAAAGTTTATCTATCGATCATAAACAGTGACTAGGAGCTTTCAGTGAATGTTCACCTTTGGGACGAATTAGAGCGGAGATGTTTTTGTCCAACATCAGTGCCTCACTTCACAAATTTGCTTTTGGAACAATGGTCAAAAATTCTTATAGACATACTCCTAAACCTTCTGGACAGCCTTCAAGAAGAGTTGAAGCCATTATAGCTGCAAAGGGTGGGCCAACTCAATAGTGAACTCTATGGACTAAGGACTGATTCACACCCATGCCCTTTTTTGTGTGTTTTCAGTTTTGCAGAAACACTACAGTCCATTTATCATGTTCACATCTGTGCATTTTATGAAGAGGGCCAAGGACTTTTTCCAGTTTTTTTCCCCCATAGACTTTAATGGATCAAAAAAGTGTATTGAAAAACTCAAAATGCACCTGTAATATGCAACCTGCAAAAGTGTGAACCAGGCCTTAGACTGGGATGTCATTAAAGTTCACGTGTGTGTAAAGCCAGGCGTTCCAATACTTTTGGTAATAGTGTATATTTATTTTTATATTAAATCAGAAACTGGCTAAAGGACTTATCAAATCTAATCCAGACACTGTATTAAAGGGAATAAGAGCTGCCCAAGATGGTCAATTTCCCCCATCTACTTCTTTTACACCAAATATTATAACCATCCCTATAATTTTATCAATTAAAAGGCAAGATAAAAGGGAGGGGGGGGGGGCAGGAGGAAGTTTTAAGACATGGTTTTATGTTACAACCCAAAATTGAAGCTACCATGCAGACAAAAGCAATAGTAATTTACCAACATGATTACATTTAGGAGTGGTCTTACCCACCAAAGGATTTGTACTTCTATCCATCCAGTCCTGAAATGTACAGAACTCTACCATAGAGCATAGCTCTGTCTGGCACAACAGAAGACCTTGTTTTTCTCTGTTGCAGTTAAGTGACACAAATGCCCTGTAAACACGATCAGAAATTCCACCAGCAAAAGTCTGATGTGAGCTTTTGGTTGGAAATCCCAACCATGTGTATGCTCCATCTGAATTTCCGCCAGCAAAAGATTGAGAGCAGGTTCTCCATTGCTCCGATGCAAAAAGTTCCAATCGTCTGTAGCAATTCCTATGCGCAAAATTCCTGTGCATGCTCAAACATTGAACTTAATTTTCTCGGCTCGTCGTAGTGTTGTATGTCACCGCGTTCTTGACGGTTGAAAGTTCAGAGAACTTTTGTGTGACCGTGTGTATGCAAGCCAAGCTTGAGTGGAATTCCTCTCGTGTGTACGGGGTATTACAGATCTTGTCCCACCCTAGACTTGTGATTGGATGGCAAAATTTTAAGTTCATCCCTCTGTTACTCTACGTTCTCCTCCTATCAGCATGTTTCTTGTTAACACATAACTGCACTGTAGCCCAATGATTAGCTTCTTGAGCTGCTACTTATTCTGTCTGAACTCTGCTGTACAGTGGTTTGCAAGAAGTTGATACCAAATCAGATTCAGATACTAATACTGCTTGCATTTAAACATGCAATTAATGATGCATTCATATGAATGCAGAACTGTATCAATTTGTGTCCTGTATTTCTTCCCAGGGTTCAGCTTTAATCAAACTTGGGTCTAGTGCAGATTCATACTTTGTCCCATAAAGAAGAACCTTTTACAGCCCTGGCTTTATAACAGTTAGAGCGGGCATCACAATATAATGGAGACCTCAAATTTAAAATTCTTCCTTTCTAACCCATGATAGATTGAAAAGAGGCAGCCATAGACACAGCATGCAGCTGAAACAGAGACCCTTCAGGCACACACAACTTGACTAATAAGAAGGTACCTGCAGGCATCTCATGGCATTTTCTGTTACGCAGCATGGTTCAGGACCATAATTTATCTTTATACTGTCAGTTTCCAGTGTTGATTCGATCTGACTGATGGCTATTGCACTCTAAAGACAGTTCTTATTCAAGACATTAACAAGTAAAATGAGAAATGAGGTAACACCCTGGAAAATGTATAGATATTTGATATATAGCACATAGAGATCTGATTTAAACGTCTCCTAGCTCTACAAACGGTTTGATTAGCAGTTCACACTAAAATATACCCAAGGTGCAAGTGGTTTAGGTAGTCAGATGTTACTGAGGAGCGATGGTCCAGGTGGTTAAGGGAGTCACTGCTATCACTGAGGAGGGATGGTGCCAGCCACTCCATTGGGTTAGCGGTGTTGGAGGAGTGATGTCTCATGTCTGACCACTAAATTACTTACTTTACTCTTTGTAGCAAACTATGGTGTCAATTTAGAGAGAAAAGCGGAGCGTCTGATAATCACAGTGGACCTTTTAGGTTTGCCAGTTTATGAAGCTGAGATGAGGAGTGGAGAATATGTTCTTCACTTCTCTCCACAGGACACACACTTCTGTCATTAGGATGGCCTGTTTATGATGGTGAGATCTATATGTTTCACTGGCAATCTCTGTAAAATATCTCTGTCCCAGATTCTCCAGCCCAGAGCTGGAGAATCTGGATGAGAATCTGCTGTGTTGTGAGGAAAAAGACACACACACAAAAAATGTATATATATTGCGCTAAAATGGTATCAAAATATGCAATGTGCTTTTGGGTGCCATTCATTGCTAATGCCACCCCAAATGCAGTTAGCAGACATATACAAATAAGCTACCAACGCTCTATGCTCAAAAAAAAAAAAAGGTTAAATTTGGCTTTTGGGACTTTTTTTATGCACATTATGATACAGTTTAACAAACTATTTTCTGCTTTATGCAACACACACATTTTGGCGTGTTTTTTAAAATGCATTTTAGCACATTTCTATGTGCATTTTGGTGCTTTTTACCATGTATTTTTTGTATGCATTCTGGAAACACACGCAAAATGCATGTTGTGCTTGCAGTGCCATTAATTGTTAATGGCATCCCAAAAGCAAATGTGCGGTTTGCCAAAATATGCATAAAAACCAAATCAAAATGCCAAAAGTACCAAAATCCAGCTAAAAGAAGCACGAAAATGTTACAAATGACACCAAAATGTGTATGTTAAATAATCTGTGCCAAAATGTGTGTTTAGAAATGCGTCAAAACGCACAATAAAAAAAACCTACGGCCAGATGCGCGTTAAGGATATACGACAAAAAAAAATAGCAAAATGCGCTCAAGTAATGACAAAAAAGCGGCAGTGGTCAGTGATCATTATTTTCATGTAATTACATAAGCTTTTTAACTTTGTTTTCACTTTTTAAACTCACAGGTATCTCACAAGATCACAGGCAGCCCTCCCCCTTCTAATCAGATCTCAGCTGTTCTCAGAGAAAAAAAAATTCTGTTCTCCTTCTGAGAACAAATGTTCTCCGCTTCATAAACAAGGTGCCAGAGGAGATGATTTTTCTCTGAGAACTGAAATGAGATAACATTCTCTCTGTTTAATAAACGTACACCAAAGTAGTCAAATGACCACCTCTCCCCTACTGCCTCTAGAGGGAGTTCAGCATATGAATACTACATCTTCTAACGTGGTTTCCAGGCACCATCTTGGGACAGCCTATGTCTAATATCGACACAGTTTTCTTGAGATTTCTGCAGCCATTTTAGGACATATGTGCTAAAAATAGCATGATCTGTGTCATTAAGAGGTTCCAACAATGTGGAATTAACAGCTATATGGATAGGGATAGCGTCCTCTTAGTGAGCGATAGATAGAACTTCCCACCCCATAGTTGTAAGGTTGAACCTGGAGGCCCCGTGCTTAGGGAAGTGTACAGAATCAAAAATTGTGAACAGAAAGGTAGAGCTTAAGGGAGGAAACATGTTCTAAATTCCTATTCTGAACGCACTGAGGATCTGCATCTGCTAAACATGTAGTGCTACTGTCCTTTAGCCCTTGTACACACGGTCGGACATTCCGATGGAAAATGTCCGATCGGACGGTGTTGTCGGATAATCCGATTGTGTGTGGGTTTCATCGGAGTGTTTCCGTCGGAATATCTGACGGACAAAGTTTTAGAGCTGGGCTATAAATCTTTCCGACAACATGATCCGATCGTACTTTGTCTGATTGTGTGTAGAGAATTCCGATCGGACAAAGTGCCACGCATGCTCAGATCAAATTCCTAGACCAAAGCTATTGGCTACTAGCCTGAGCTTAGTCCCGTCGTAACGAAATAACGTCATCAGGTTACGTACGATCAAATTTTCGGACAACTTTGTCCGACCGTGTGCATGCAACACAAGTTTCGGACAAAATTCGACGGATTTTGTTGTCGGAATGTCCAACCGTGTGTACAAGGGCTCAGTGTGTTCCTTGGGAGTCAACCTCTTCTTTGCAATTACCCCTGGTCACATAATTATGCGGAAAATTTAGGATTTGATACCTATTACTAGTAAACAGAAACGGTGTTTCTGGAAGACTTAATGGGTTTTCCAGAACTTTGTTTTTCAATGAACATAAAAAACCTGGCAGAGTTTTATGTACAGGACCACAAACTTTTATCACATTCCATGGGATGAACATGAGCAGAACTGTGTATGCTTCTCACACAGTCAGTACGTAAACGGCTTTGTCACCAATATAATGAAAAATAAAAGCACAAAAGGATTTTAATGCTGGAGTGACAGTTGTAAAAGAAAAAAAAAAAAAGCAGCGGCTTCATTTATTGAACAACTAATACACGAGGTTACATAAGGGTTTGAATTTTTTTTTTTTTTTTTTTTTTTAACATCTGTTCCTTTATTCTGACAGCTGCCTCCAATTACATGCAGTCCTTGTAAGGTATTATAGAACAAATTGTAATCAGGACATGAATACAGGAATACCAATACAGGTGCAATTAAATTTCCCTCAACCCCATGTTACCAGAGTATTGTTCTAGCGTAAAGATGCACTCCAGTCAAAAATGAATATTTTGCAATTAAACTGTCCTAGAGGCACAGACTGGAGGATCCAGATGTTGTGCATTTGTGGCATATGGCTGCATGGCCAGCTAAAATTCCTACAGAATCCAAAAATGGTATGGTTTCCAGCAAATGCCTACCTATATGCCTACTATGATATGGTCAATGGGTAATGTAGCCAGATAAGTAAACTACACACTGCAGCACAAAATAAGGAGTGCAGGTTTGGCTGGTCATAGCTGATGTAGAATAAATGTGACCTACCAGGCTACTAGTGCCCTATGAAAAATCAGCCAGATTAAAAAAGGTCTACCTTTGTTTGTAGAACCACCCACCCACTAAGAAAGGCTAACTGGAAAAAAAAAAAAACAGAATAAAAATACTCACCTGACACCCAATCTTCCTGCAAGGGCGACAACATGGGGCATTCTTCCAGGATCCTAGGAAAGCCAAGGAGACCAAATCTGGTCCTAGTGCTTTGTGACTGCTTATGAAATGTTGGCTCCTTCACATTCTAGCAATGTCCCCCTGCCTATATAAAAGTATTTTGTTTTTTCCTTTTACGGGAGGTAGGAGTTGATCTTGCACTTTCACTCAAGGAAAGTTTATTTTAAAGGAAATCTGGGGTAAGAGAAACCCTACTGACATTTCCTTATAAAAATGCTGTTTTGCCAGCTGCTTTTCTGACCCTACTGCATTAACCCTTTTTTTTTTTTTTTTTTTTTTTTTTTGAGTAATGGACCCAGAACAGATTTACGTCAAGAACATTTTTAGTAGACTTCAAAGCGAAAATTAGGTAAATTGTCTGCAGAGCAGATTTATAGAAGAACTGCAGTCTGCTCACAGGATTTGTAATAAAAACATCTTTGCCATTTGAAAGCTTCCCTCCAGCCACTTTGCATATTATTTTATATATACTGCGATTCTGTACTTGCCAAATATGCTGCAGAAATCTCCCTCCACCGAGTCTGGCTGCAACCATTTTAAGCTGAAGTTGCTGCCTGTTCACTTCCTGGATTTACACAAACACATAGAGGCACACCTCCAGCTCTGCAGCTTTGATTGGCCCTTCCTTCCTTGCAAACTTTCACGAGAGTGAAAGAGAGCTGTGCATGATGTCATACGCCTAGGCTAATGACCAGACAAGAAACAGGAAGTGGGTTGTATAAGGTATTTACTGGCAAGAAAAAAAATGTTTTTCTAGCCAAAGTTAAAACAACAAGGGCAGAAGATTTAATAGATGTATGGATAACTACATGACGGAAGGTGTGCTTTAAGGTTAATTGTTGGCACTCTTCCAAACAGCTTTTTCATCTTTTGCCACCTAAACAGCTCTGTCCAGTCAAGACATTGACACCACTAGACCTCTGAAGGTATGCTTTGGTATCTGAAATGAAGATATTAGAAGCAGATCCTTTAAGTCCTGTAAATTGAGAGGTGGGGCCTCCATGAATCAGACTTGTTTTTCCAGAACATCCCACAGATGCTCAATTGGATTTAGAGCTGAAGAATTTGGAGAACAAGTCAACACCTTGAACTTGCTGTTGTGTTTCTCAAACCATTCTTGAAAATGTTTTGTAGTGTGGTAGGGCACATTACATTGCTGAAAGAGGCCACTGCCCTCAGGTAATACGATTTCCTGAAAGGGTATTCTTGGTTAGCAACAATGTTTAGGTAGGTGGTACATGTAAAGTCACATCCACATGCATGGCAGAATCCAAGGTTTCCAAGCAGAACATTACCCAAAGCATCACAAGCCTCTGCCAGGTTCTTCCCAAAGTTTATCCTAAAGTCACTCTCTCGCCAGGTAAGCAATGCACATGAACCCAGCCATCTACAAGGTGTAAAAGAAAAAGGCGATTCATTGGATCAGGCCACCTTCTTCAATTGCTCCGTAGTCCAGTTCTGATGCTCACACGCCCATATTAGGCACTTTTAGCTGTGAACACGGGTCAGCATGGACACCCTGACCAGCCTTCAGCTATGCCGCCCTATACACAACTGCAATGCAATTTTCTGCTTTTAAACACATCAATTTCAGGGACAACAGGTTTGCTTGCTGCCCAATATACCCAACTGACTTTCAGATGCCACTGTAAAAAGATAATCAATGTTATTCACTTAACCTGTCACTGGTCATAACGTTATGGCTGATCAGTGTATATTTACTGAGTTTTATATGCCATCACAGTTTACTCCACAATGAAGCTTATGGTGAAACTATACCACTCCCATCGTGCCTACTGAAGCAAGCATTATATATGTATATGTTTATGTTACAAATAACTAAAACATATAGACATTTTGGTTTTGTAAAGTGAGGCATGAAGCGAAAGGAAGAAAAGAGGAAAGTGCAGGGCCAGGCATGACAGTATATAAAGGGGAGACAACAATGGGTTAAAAGCAGGGAAGTTTGCAAGGAAGTGGATGGTATGGATTGGTAAATGATCACAGTGGGAGGTGCGTTGTTTATTTAAGAGGGAGGCAGGACTTCTCGGCAGCAGAGGCTGGGGTAGAAAGGAAGAAGCAGTTTCCCACCCACCCTCCTCGTGTTTTGTTTTTTGTTTGTCTGTTTTCTCTCTTTTCAGGTACAGTGGGAGCAGGTTTGTCATAGCAGCTGAGCAGTGTCTGTGTTTTGGTCTTTGATGGTGTCAGAAAACATATGAGATGGAAGTGTTAGGGACTCATCGGTAGTATGTGCCCCTCTGGTGTATTCCAGTTAGAACTCTTAGTTGGAATGCAGTAATGGTTGCACTGAAGGAAGGGGGTTGTCTCTGAACTGGTGTGGTATGGCTGGAGGCCCATCATGGAGAAAGGCCCTGCAGTGTAGTGATGGAATATTTGTTGGTGGGGGTACCATCAAAGACCAACAGACTGTGTGATTGATAGTTGTTTACAGATGTTTATATGTTAAAAGTTTTGAAATATTAATATTTTGTTAATAAAAAGGCTGCTATGGCCATTTATAATCCATATTCAGGTGTGGTCTGGTCTCGTTAATTTAGATGGTAAGGGGGATGATGGCGTATGAGTGGTTGGGCATTATAAAGAAAGGTTGGGGACATCTGGGCTACACTGGTCATGGTGTATGTATAGGTGGTAGTGGAAAAATGTAGATGTGTTGTCCAGAGGTTTGATATAGTATTGTATTGTATTGGGAAAAAAAGTAAAAAAAAAAAAATGTATATATCAAACAAATACTATTTTGTTTGTGTATTTTGTGTTTGCACCTTAAAAGTCTCATTCTGGGAGATAATGGTTACGTGTAAAAACATGGGAGTGACTGTAATGTACTAAAGTAAACCTGGGAAAAGACAAATATAGGGGTTTCTTTAGCTGACCCCTTCCCATTTCATGGTTCTATCTGGCTTCAACACTCCAGTAACAGATCCAAAACAAGCATGTTGTAAATGAACATCATGGAAAAAAAATGGCAGAAGTTCTCTTTTCTATGCTGGTTCCAGGTCAATGAATCAAAGCACTGAAGCCAAAGCATCAGCATGACAGCCAGGGGGAAAACATTAAGCAAAAGAAAGATCAGAAATGACAGGCTATACAATTGTCTCAGGTGTACATTAACCTTATAAACTTTAATTTCAATTGAAGTTACACAAAAAAAAAAAAAAAAAAAAAAAAAAAAAAACTACATGGATACTCCGGTAGAGCAAATAATGATGAAAATTAAGGAATTAATGTTTTTGAAAACATACTCAGAACAGCTTCATCGGTTGAGCTTTACTACAACTTATAGTCAGCACGAATGAATGTCATACCACCAAGTTATTATTCATTTGAAAAAATTGATAATGCCATTATAAATCTATGAGCTAGTGGGCTATTACCAGGACGTTTCGTGGCTTCTGTATATTCAATAATACAAACAACAATCAATATAACACGATCCTAATTTTGGCAAGTTTACTCTATTTGCAATCAATAAACAATTTAGGGACTAGTTATAGCATTTGGCCTAAGGGCAGAGAAGGAAAAATGTACACCACTAAAGGCCAATGACCTGATACAAATAAAATAAGATAGACAGAGTCCATTACAGAGTAGGAATGTTGAACTAAATATGATAAAGCTCTGTTGATTTCCATCATCCAATCATGTGCAAGCAAAAATGTATTTTTCCCTTTGCACCTCATTGGGTATTCTTTACAAAGTGAATTTCTCAACATTTAGTAAGGAAAATGAGTGCAATCACAATTGCAAAGCGCTCAGCCTATGTAAGAGAAGCTCAGTTGGAATCATAAGACCATGTTCATGCTTAGAATTATAAGCAAAGGCTCAATATAGAACGAGCATTAGTATTAGTGTGTGCACAACAAGAAAAGTGCGTATTTGAATGAGCACATGCACACACGCATGCACTGGTACCAAATGGCCTATTTAAGCTGGAATATGGCATGAACAGCTTGCTGACTCCGGCCTGTTGCCCTACTCTGCTTCCATCCTATGTTACTGTATCTTTGCTACCTGGCTGTTGATTACCTTTTTAGGTTTTGTGTCCCGGCTATACTTCTGCCTGCTGATCAAGCTTCACCGTGTTCCAGTTCTTGGTTCCTGCTGGTAATCCACAGTCTTCTGCTTCCAGCAAACCTCAGCTGGTGCTGCCTGTTATTCCTGCCCTCATGCCACTGTGTCCTTACACCTCCTGTCATCACTACCAGGGGTGTTGGACAAGAGTTGTAAGAGAAGCCCCCTATACAGCTCAATCTCCACAAGATACCTGAAAGCCTATCCGCCTTTATTATATCATGTTATTCTGAAGGACCTTTACGTTAGTAAGCTTTCTTTGTAGAGATCCCCATACATTTACTTCCTTGATTCTGTGATGTGTATTCGCTGTAAGTAGGCAGTGCTGTGTCACACATTTCACGGAGCCTACCTTCTGAATTACAGAGATGCTGAGAGAAGTTTCAAGTACCATGAGATATGCAATCCTCGAAACAGAGTAAACAGAAGAGGAGAAGCTGCAAAGCATTGAGGAAACTTCGAAAGTTGCGGAAAGAGATGGCCATGAGACAGGCAGCTCTCACAACAACATGAAAGGAAATTTTTCAAGTAAGCTTTTATTGGATTGTTAAATAGAACTATTTTTTGTATTTCTATTACAGTGCTGATGGTATAAAATGAATGCTGTGCTGTGCTCATGCTGTGATCAAAGATTTCCTTTATTTTCATATGTTCTACAATTCAAAGATCATGGGATCAGCTTCAGTTTAAGGGCTATCCTTCTCTTTGTGCATAGTCTCATCTCTCTACCACCAGTAGCTCACCATAGAGTGATATAGTCAAAATTATCTATGTGCCCTCAAAATGTGCCTAAAATTAATAATATCCACACTCTAAGTCCTACTGATTATGTATCTGCTACACCTCCAATATCAGTATATCAGATTATCTCTCTGATCTGATATAAAATACAATATGCAGAGGCAGCACAATAAATCCCCTAACATGCCTAGTGATATTGTCCAGATTTTACAGATAAACTTATATTGCTTTACAAACAAAATATAGAAGAAACAAATCACACAAATGTGTATTTTCAAACTGTGATGCTCCAGATCAGGTGCGGGACAAGGGGTGGGTGAGAGGGAGAGCTCCCCTGGGCACAATGGTTTACTGTAGGGATAGGGGTGCCTTTTGACAAGCAAAATACTGCTGGGCGTAGGTTCCCCTAAGCTTGCACATCATGAATGGGGGGGGGGGGGGGGAGCGTAGTTTTGCATCTTTGCCCTGGACTCTGGATGACCTTGTCTTGGCATTGCTCCAAATAAACATGTGTTGTGCCAAATGACCATTGGCTGAGAACCAAAACCACAGACCCCTTTCACACTGCTGTTTAAGCGGTGCTTTTTAGCTGCTAGCGGGGCACTTTTAACCCCGAAAAAGGTGTTAAAGACTCCTGTGTTGCAGCACTTCCAAAACGCTTTTCGGGTGCTTCCCATTCTTTCTAATGGGCAGAGGCATTTTAAGAGCACTAAATACAGCACCCCAAAGAAGCTTCTTGCAGGAATGTCCCACAAAGCACTGCCCCAATGTGAAAAGTTACTTGAATGAATGAGAGGCGCTTTTCAGGTGCTTAGCAGGGGCTATTTCCATCGCTAAAGCACCTGAAAACCACATCAGCATGAAAGGGGTCTATAAGTGAGAAATGTCACCAGTACCAAGTATCTCCAAAGCTTTATTCAAATGATCACATCGTAGTTTCAAAGGCGATGTTTCGGAGCCTCGCAGGACCCCTTCATCAGGTTGTAGATCTGCTATTCAAAAGTAATTTTTCTCACACAGTGTAATTTTAAATTTAACTGCTTTCCAAACTTTTTCTCTCCACAGTGATTTTAAAGTCTGAAAGACACTAACCCTCCGAGTCACCTCTCCATTACAGAAAGGTCTATACACTTTGTGGGGTATTCTATGGCACAGATGAATCTCAGATCGTATTCGTCATCTCTGCTGTCAGATTGAATCTCAGCCCAGATTGGATCAAACGTCCAGTGCACTTAGATCAGGTAAAATATAAAATATATAGCATATAAAAAAATAGATTATTAAAGTAGAACGCCATCCACAAATCAGATAAAAAGAAGCACTCCATTAAAAGATAAGACGACAAACAATCTTGTTGCAATATTCAGTTTTCTTCCAGAAATATCCATGGCAGTATTTTTTTCTATTGCTAGCTATCCTCTGAGCCCAGGTCACCTTGAATCTCCCCCATCCTGTGACTGGACAGTAAAAAGAAAAGTGGCACAGTGATGCTCTGCCACTCTGCTTTCTCCTCCTATCAGCATGCTTATTATCAACATGTGAACTAATTGGCTCCTTGTATTGCTTCTCTCTCTCTCACACTCAAGCCCTGCTATACAGAGAGGCAAATTCAGGTTACGCAAACTGCTTTTTTTTATGTATTAACTATTACAGGGCTGTATTTATTTATGTAATTTATTTTCACCTACAGTTCAGCTTTAAATGTCAAAATTTTAAAACAATTATACCAACACTCAACGTGTATAAAGCACTATCCTTAACAGCTGTCTTCAAAGTGCCCATCTCCACTCATCAGATCTCGCCTTACACTTCTGATTTGGAAAGAGGTAAACCAGCTATGTTCTATGCGTTTCGTCATACCAGACTATGTCAGGGAACTATAAGCTCCCAGCGTTTGGACAAAACCGATGCATCCAAAATGTGTCAATGTACAATTCAATAGACTTACAGACTTTTTAGTAAATTAACTGTAAAGCACATACTCCGCAGGTTATAGCAGCGACACATCTCGTGCACAAGGACATGAAAGTCTAAAGAGTTTGTAGAATAAGATGCACTGTTTTTTGCATTACTTTCAGTTCCATTGTTGTCTGCCATTTGTCAAGCACCAATTACACCATTATTGTAGTTATCTTAGCACACATCAGGCTCTCAAGTCTGAAGCCCCCTGCACAGTAACTGAATATATTTTAAGCAGCACTGCATGCACCTGTACATACTGCTCACGCCTTTGCCTTACATTTGTAGGAGACAGGCATCATTTGGAGGCTGCTTAGTCAAATCCTTCTTGTGGTTTGCTGAGCAGTCATCGACAGGAGGCTTAGTCTGCTCTAAATTGGCGATCTCATGCTCAAACACTCACCCCTGACAAATTAAATGAGAAAACGTCTAGCTCTGTCAAGGATAGTAATGAAGAGAGAATTTATTCTGGTCTGATATTTACCCAGCATGTGCTGGGTGTTCTCTAACTATTGAGCGAAAAAAGCTGGAAATCATGTTTGCAAATCTTAGGGCACAGCTGGAAACCAGCAGGGAAGTGGTACACTGAAAACTTTGCAGTTTCTTGTACCTTCCCATATTTCAATTTCTGTAGAGTATGATAGCTTTTCTTAGATGTATATGAAAAGCAGTTGGTCAAAGAAACCTGATTTATATAATAATGCCATAAAAATTGCAATGCCGATACATTCATTTTTACCTTATATGACCCTAGTTTGATTTGTAAGGGTTCTGACGGGTTTTCTTATAGGTTTCCTGGCTACATTACTATGCATAATTCTGCTAACATGAAATGAGACACAATCTTATAATGAACTGTCTGAGAGTCATCTGACTCTCAAGCAGCACACTGGTACTTTAACATTTTGCTGTCAGTTAGGCAATCCAAGCATGTCCTGACACTCCAAAGCTTCCCTGTAACTCCTAATTGCTATACAGCAGTTGAGTGATTCGTTTGAGCTAGAGAGCACGCTGGACCAGTAGAATGGTTTGTGATAGATATTCAGTGGTTCCGTGGGTGAATAATGGTGTTGATCTCTCTTTGGAGATATGGACTGCTACCTTGCCGGTATGACAGAGCTGTCACTTCAGAGAAGATACTTGAGTAGGGAGAGAAGAGTGCCCGGTGTCCAGAATAAGGAAACACATGATGACACCGGGTGCTCCTCTCTCCTTACTCAAGTATGGACCAGTTGAGTGTCAAAGCCCAGGAGCTCACTCCCATGCCATGCAAAGTTTCAGAGAAAATGGGTTGCATACCAATGACATCTTCTGGTTAACTTTATTGGATAGATGAGCACGTATAATACAGCACACACTGCTATCCTTCTGCCTAAAGCCACACCTTTCATGCATTTCTTCCATACCTGGGAGTCATATAGGGCATTGTTATCAATGTCTGTTACCTTTAAAGTGGTTGTAAACCCTTACAACCAACTTTGACCTACAGGTAAGCCTAGATTAAGGCTTACCCGTAGGTCCAAGAAATATCTCCTAAACCTATACAGTTTAGGAGATATTTGCCCGAAGACAGCCACTGCTGTCTATGGTGCATGCAACGTAGACAGCGGCGCGCAGGCGCACTGGGCAGGCCGCAGATCGCGACGATATGCCGTGAGTGTCGGCTCCCGTGCGCATGCACGGGAGTGACGTCATCGCGGCTCCGGCGAATCACAGCGCTGGAGCCACGAGACCTAGAAGTCGCTCCGGGATCCATGGAAGCGGCAAAGAGGAAGACGGAGGACCGCTTCGGGGGCTTTGTTCTCAGGTAAGTTATTCATAATGAGCTAGTATGCTATGCATACTAGCTCATTATGCCTTTGCCTTACAGGGTGTGCTTTTAAAAAAAAAAAAAAAAAAAACTTCTTCCTCTTTAAATTCTCTTTCCCATGCTTGTGTTACAAGGTATAACCAGTTAAATGCAGGTAACCCCATGTCTGACAGGTGCTGTAAACTATGCAAGGTCTATGTATTTAGAAATGCTTGAGTCAGGAATAGAAGCACCACACCCAAATGCTTGAGTCCAAAATGAAAGTTATTTCAAAGTACATTTTGGGGGATAGACATCACCTCCTTATCAAGGTTTGCTGGAATATAAATACAATATATAAGGACTCAAGATGTGATAAGCTATTGATATTAATGCAGCACCACAGCAAAGTTCAGAAGCTGGATTACATGTATTTGTGTACTCACACTGACCTTTTAAGTAATAGAGAAAAAAATGAAAAGAGTTTAGTATTTAGAGAGAGATGAGCTGCTAAAAGTTTAAATCCATTCCTCCCCTTTAGGCTGGTTATCATTAGTCTTTACACTAGGCAGGTGGCAGCTGTCCATGTGGCAATCAGTAGGATGCACGGCCACTAAAATAATGCAGGTATATTATGTATAGTTACATAATTATTAGTAAGGTTGAATAAAGACACTGTTCCATCCAGTTCAACCCGTATATGGGTTTATGTACATAATTTTCTCTGATGAATCCCGTTTTTTGATTGTTTGTAGCATCCATAAAAAAACCTTGTCTGGCGAAGAAAAGGTGAGCTCTACCATCAGTCCTGTGTCATGCCAACAGTAAAGCATCCTGAAAACAATCATGTTCGGGATTGCTCACTCACAATTTTGCCTAAGAACACAGCCATGAATAAAGAAAGGTACAAAAAACAAACATTCTGCGAGAGCAACTACCCCCAACCATCCAAGAACAGTGTGGTGATGAACAATGCCTTTTCCAGCATGATGGAGCACCTTGCCATAAGGCAAAAGTGATAGCCAAGTGGCTTGGGGAACAAAATATCATAATTATGTCCATTGCCAGGACACGCCCCAGACCTTAATCCCATTGAGAACTTGGTGAACAAACAAAACCCACAAATTCTGACAAATATAATAAAGATTACTATACTGCCCAGAATTATTCATGTTTTTTGAATTTTACCTATCCATGTTCCAGCATACTTTATCAGAATACTACAACGTAAGGCATTTCCTTTGGGGCTCCTTGAAACCCCATCTGCCCAAAAACACTCTTTATCTTCCAAAGCCTAAAGGGGACTAGGGTTTCCTAATGTTACCACCTATTACCATGCAGCTCAATTAGCCCATATCCCTAAATATCACGCAAAATGGGAAATTCTGCTATGGGTTTCACTGGAATCAATAGATTGCCACCCACTTTCAATAGCCAACCCTGTATGGTCTAATTCCTCCAACCAAAAAAAAAAATCAATAATCCTATAACTAAACATACACTAGCCATTTGGGATAAATTTAAATTAGTAAATGGACTACAATCTCCCCATATGCCTCTTATTTCTTAAAAATCCACTTTTCTATCCTGCTTGGTCTTCCCCTAAATATTTTAAAGCACAGACCTCCACTAATCTAACTCAACTCCGGGAACTAGCATCCTCTACTTAATTCAAAACTTGCCCTCACTTATATGAAAGTCACAAAACTTCCTAATTCAGAGCTCTTTCGATTAAAAATGTTATGCCCTATAGAAGGAGGAAAAATGAATTTAGATAAATTAACGTGCTTTGAAAATATATATAAATGTGACCCACACACTAAGGGACTTTTCTCAACTCTTTACACTCATCTTATTACTAAACCCAACTCAGACCTACCATCATATGTGGGCTAAGTGGGAGATGGATCTTGGGTTTTAATTGGAAGCAGCTGACTGGGATAAGATTTGGATCACAACCAAGTCATCCTCACAAAATATAGCTGCCTTAGAGACAAATTAAAAAGTACTCACACGGTGGTATTTGGACCCTATCAGAATTGCGAAATATGCTCCAAATTATTCCCCCCCATCTTGTTTTCGTGGCTGTGGAGATCACATCTCCATGCTTGGTGGGATTGCCTGGTAGCAATAAAATTCTGGAAAGATGCATTTCTAATGATTTCAATACTGTTTGAAATCCCTATCAATTCTGATACTACAATAGCACTTTTAAAATGTAAAAACTAGCCACTCTCTCCTACCGCCAATTCAAACTCCTATTACAGATCACTACATCCGCCAAACAAACAATTGCCAAAGCTTGGAAATCCCCATCCTTAATAATTGCTGAAACTAAAAATAGAGTCAATCAAGCAATGATCCATGCCAAACAGAGGCTATAACTCAAGATAAAATATCCAACTTTGAGAAAATATGGAATCCCTTGGTGACTCACTTTTTGGCTTCCAATTTTGATGCTTCCCTACTAAGACCTTGGTAATTTCGATTTATACTTCCATTCTCTGCATTCATGGTATGTGTTTACCACCATGTACTTCCCCGGGGACCCCTACTACCTAATTTCTTTCTTCCCCATCTATTTTTTTTCTCCTACCTAAGATTACTTTTTCTTTTATCTTCTTTCTCTGTTCTACTTTCCCCCCTATTCTCTCTCTCTCTCTTCTTTCAATGTACTCTTAATATAGTTCCCGGTAGCAGAACTTTTATTTCCTTGGTTATCATTATACCAATTGTACATAGTTCCAATATGTAGTACACTATTTTAGATCCTATAGTAATTTTTTGTTTTTATTTAAAAACTATACTTTTGATAATAATTAAGACCTTTTTTTTTTTATCTGAGGTCATCTTATATTAACCTGGTCTAAGTTGGTTTTATCCCTTTCTTATATAATGTATGACGTAATCTTTTGAGTAGTTATAGCCATGCTAAAATTGTTTTAGTTCAACTACTTTTCGTTTATGTTGGAACTACAACTCAATATTACCATATATGTAATCTTTTCTTTTGTTGCCACCATATGTACTTATGTATGCCAATTGTTAAAATTCAATAAACAAATTTGACAAGGAAAAAAGGTGAATTATATGATTATATTCCATCTTAAGCTCCTCTTCTCCAGTAAGAATGTTTGAGGCCCTCCAGCCCACTCATTTAGTTGTTTTGCTCTTCTCTGCACTCTTTCCAGTTCAAGAACTTCCTTCTTATTGATTGGTGACCAACTCATTTGTCAAATATATCTACACAGTATTATAGACATGCTTGCTCATCACAAATTTTCCCCCCAAAAAAAAAACCCACTACAGAAGCCAAAGTTGAGCGAGGGTGGTAAATTTCTTTTATAAATTTCTTTTATTGTGTATGTAGGTAGTCTGTAAACTACCAACTACCAGTCTTCAAATGTGTTGGGGTCTTTTAAATAACTTTTTTTTATGTTTAATAAACCATGTACTGAAATATTTAAATAATTGGACACAGTTTGCCTTTAAAAGTTTACTTTCACAGAAGCTTTACATCAAATAAAAATGGGACGTGCAAAGCAGGCTAAGCCTTTCTCTTGTGCCATCAATTTCTGTGACCATTTTGTCAAACTCAAGGCTTGTCACAACATGTCAACTCTAACAAGGGAGTTACACTTACTACCTGCACTGATAGAGAAACAAAATGTACTTTACAAGAAATAGGACAATTCAGTCTGGAGAAAACTGTTAACATGTATGCACTGTGAATAGATTATTAAGTGTCATTTAAATGGCTTATTGATTGGGTTGCTGGTTACGGTGAGATTTACATCCTTTCCTCTCATTAGCAGTTAGGAGATGTTAAGGAGTTCCATTGGAACAAAGCTGAAATAAGGTTAGGTGCAATTTGAAAGTCCTATCACAAAAAGAATGTACTGAATGCTGAAGCTGGATCTGATGTTGAACTGGCATGCTTTATTTGCAAAGTGAAGAAAATGGAATAGCTGTTACAACGATCTCCTACACAGTCACCAAATGGCGTTATCTATATTATTGCAGTACCTATGTGTCCGTGTGTGTGTGTGTGTGTGTGTGTGTGTGTGTGTGTGTGTGTGTGTGTGTGTGTGTGTGTGTAATATATATATATATATATATATATATATATATATATATATATATATATATATATATATATATATATATATATATATATATATATATATATATATATTGCCCTCCTTGTACCTTTTGCATTGAACTGTACTGTAATTGTGTTGTCCCCCTATACATTGTAAAGCACTGCAAAACTATTGGTGCTATATAAATCGTGTATAATAATATTATCTGCTATAGTATATGGAAACATTACACTGTTAGCAAACACAGTTTTTTGATTTTTGTTTGCGCTGGCTTTTCTTGGTCTGGGACTTTTTTCATTTGGACCAATGAAATATTTTATCAAGCTGCTTACTATGCAAATGATAAAGGTTCATTCTGAGTGTTAGCAGTTTAATTTTAAATGTCCCGTTAGGGTTCAGTAAAGCAGATCCAAGCTTTGAAGAGATTTTTTTATGCTTCCTCTGCCTAACAAGCTTTTTTATTTTCTTCACCGACATTGCCTGCTGCATATGCACAGTGAAGTATACGCTCTCAGCGTTTGAAGATGCCAATGAGTGGAGACTAGTGCTGGGAAAGTGCAACTCCATCATGCATATGCAGACTCCTTATGTTCATAGAAGGAAGATGGTAACCTGGAAAGGCTTGCCATAGATGGGACCAGCAGCTGAAAAATAGAGGGAGCATGCAGAGTTATAATTGCTGGAACAGGGTCAGCGATACATTTGACTTAATGTGCAAGTATGCTGTGAATACTTACATTATTGCTGAAGCTCTTGCCACATTTTTCTCTATTGTTTAAATATTAAGGGTTAATTTTAAGGCTAAGGTTATGTTAGGGAGTATGTTATGGGTAAATGTTTAAGGGTAGAGTTTTTTCATTTAGGAGAAGGGTTAGGGATAATTTAAGGAGCTTTAATTTAAAGTGATAGTTAACTCCACTATTTTTTTTTAGTTGGCCCCCAGGTGGATTATGTCATAATATGGTACTATGCACAGCTTATTAGCACATTATGGTAGACTTACCTGCCAAAGAAGCCCTTCAACACTGTGGTGTCATTGATCTGGCAGGTCCCAGCTCTTCCATCTTCAACGGTCTTCTTTCAGGAGTAAAATTATCACTGCGCAGATCAGGGCCGCAAATTTTTCCTGGACTGCACATGCATGACTCAGTGTACACTGCAGTTGGCAGGCAGGAGAAAACCTTTATGGCAGAAGAGACCGATAGGGTTCCTTCTACTATAAATATCCTGCTTGTCAGCAAGTTTTTTTTAAAGTTGGTTTAACCCCACTTTAAATGGTTTGGTCAAAAGTATTAAGTTAGATTGATATAGTAGATCAATATTGAGTCAGTGCATAAGTCAAGAAAACCACTTGTCCTCTTCTCTAATGTAATTATACATATGTACAATTATACAGACTACTACTTTTTGATTGCACTGAAATGTTCCAGAACTGATCTGTTCCTGAGATATTGACATTAGTGAGGTCATTTGTACATGCCAGTTGCTCTACATCCTGGCCATTCCAATATGATCAGAGCACCCAGCTATGTAAAGGAACTTTTGGTTAAGCCTGCTACTGCACTGTAAAAAAGGAGAAAGGGGCACAGAACAGTCACTGTATCCGTGAATTTGGAGCCGTTGAAGGAAAAGCATCAGGAAAGTTTAAAGTGGTTCTGGAGGCAGAAGGTATTTTTAGCGCAATGCATTCTCTTCATGAAGGTAAAAAATAAAAAACACACACAAAACCTCTCACTACCTGTGCCCCCCTTGCCCACTAAACACTTATTTGACAGCACTCTCAATCCAGTCCTGTCCCCACTGGCAGCTCCACTCTGCTCTCTTCCTGCAGACCTGCATCCATTGGCTTTTGCTGCTGTCAGTCAAAACCTGTGAGGAGGGTGGGGCCCAAGCCATGCTGTGCTATGGGCACACACAGCCCGACTCGGTACAAGCACCCCTATAGCAAGCAGCTTGCTTTGGGGGCATTCAGACAAGAGGAGAAGTGGACAGCACTGGCAGAGGAACCCAGAAACAGAGCTAGAAGACTGCTCTGTGCAAGATGTTTGCTAATTAATAATAAAAAATAAAAAAATAGCTTTAAAATCACTTAAAAACTGCATACAGAGAGATTAGGGCCAGTAAGAAACTATAGATCTTTGACCAATCAACCCCATTGGTCATTTTTAAGACTAACGGAGATTCCCTGTTACTTCCTGTCGAGTCACCAGTCAACAAATAAGAGGACATTATTCCAATGTGAGGATACGAGTAAATCCCTCTTAGACATGTGTCATGGGAACATGTATCCCTATTTGAAGATGTTGACATCCATTTCTGTTTTGGTAGCAAATCAATTTCAGATTTACTTTAATTCCTGATGAAATTAAATTGGTGTTAGAACAATTAGAAAGGAAGACTCATTCAAACAGAGTACACAGACAGCAATAAAAACCGAGAATCTGTTAATTTACCACTTCAAAAAAAGTTATTGCCTTTAGTATACTTTAGCCCCGGTTCACATCGGGCCAATCCAAAATGTCAAATCGCATGCCAAATCAGAGCCCATTGCCGACAAAGGCACCTCCCGAATCGGTTCAAAGCTGACTTTGCAATTCCCAAAATTAGTTCCTTCACTGATTTTGGCGACTTCAATAGACATCTGTGCATGAACCCACACATATGTCTTTCACATTCACAATCTTGAAATGAAATGCGGGTTTGAAATTGTGCGAGTTCAGCTGATGATTTCAAACCCGCCCTCAGTGTGAATGAGGACTTACACACGATCAGACTTTCCAGCGGACTTGGTCTGGCGGACCAGAGTCCGGACAATTCGATCGTGTGTGGGCTCCAGTGGACTTTCTTTCCAAGAGTCCGGCGGACCTAGAAATAACACTGGCTTCAAATTTGTCCGCCGGACTCGACTTTTAGCGGACAATCCATTCGTCTGTGTGCTAGTCCGGCCTAAAACCGATGCTAGGGCAGCTATTTGCTACTGGCTATGAACTTCCTTATTCTACGTCATCACGTTCAAATCTGTCGGGCTTGAAGTGATCGTGTGTCGCCAAGTCCGTTTGTTTGAAAGTCCAGCGGACCTCAGCTGCAAAGTCCGTCGGATTGTCCGCCAGACCAAGTCTGTTGAAAAGTCCGGTTGTGTGTACGCAGAATTAATCTATTTAAATAAGCTGGTTCCCTATCACACAAACACAGACATTTGAGATATGGCAGATTTAAATCTATTGTTCAATGGAGCCTCAGCTTTTAGGTGGGTTCCCTTATAAGGGATAGCAGGATAATCTTTAGATATACAAGTCATGAGTAGCCAACAAACAGGCCTAATCCCCAGTGGGGTTGTTTACTAAAGCTGAAGAGTGCAAAATTTGGTGAGGTTCTGCATAGAAACCAGTCAGCTTCCGTTTTTTTATTTATTTTTATGAACGCTAAATTGAACAAGCCAAAGTTAGAAGCTGATTGGCTACCATGCAGAGCTTCCCCAGATTTTGCACTCTCCGATTTTAGTAGATCAACCCAAGTATCAGTACTTTCAGGTCATGACATAGTTGTAGGAAAACTCATCTACTATGAGTTCATTAGGGAATCATTACATTTAAAAAAAAAAATCTGCCGTATGGTTGTTTCATTCAAGTATCCCCACAACTGGTTCGCTTATGTTTTTCATGGCCTGGCAACATCCAGTAATTCAAATTATGCCCTTCAAGTCTTTAGCCATTCTACTAAACCTGTACTGCATAGCTTGCTGTTTTACCCTCTGAACACCATATTAACCTTTTCAGCATAACAATTTTTTTTTTCATGAATTTTTGATTCCCAAAGATTAAAAAACACAAAAACAGATCTTGAAATCTATTAATCCAGGAAATGTTTGTAGTTTCTGAGCCCTATCAAAAAATTCTACAGATCCAAAGCCAATCACTGCTGCTTCTGCCCTAACAACTTTGATATTCTGTAGTTATGGTAACCATTCTCCGTAGATTCCAACGCATTGTTATTTATTAACTTGCTACAGATGATGTCCTGGTCCCTGGATAAAATCCAAATTCTCTTCAATATGTTTATGTTTCTACACATATCAACAGCTACTTTGTGTTAAATAGCAGATCAAAGCAAGCTGCTGTAACTTTCATCCATATGGGAGTAATTGCTCGCAATTTAATCGGCTACAAAAGTAAAAATCCCCAAATATCCTGCACAAACGGATCCCTTTTTTTTCTCATGGACAGCTTTCTCTTCAGTCACTTAACGTGTATATTTTAACAATGGTAAATCATTAATATACATTTTATAAGCAGCGACAGAAATTATATCAGCTGTATATGCCTATAACCCTTGTGTGCTCCATTGAACCTAGTTTTACTTTGATTTATGTGATTTTTTTTTCTTTTTAACTGTGGGGCTCTTATTGCAGTTTGTGTTTTCACATTTACTGTTTTTTTCTTTATCTCCTGTGCCACAGGCATGGTGTTAATGGAAGTCTCCCCAATGTAAATGGAAATCACAGTTTTGACAGTTGTCACTAATACAGTTGTCTTGGTGACAACTGTAAAACGTTGAATTTCTAGTAAATTGTGGTTACTAGAACAAAGGGTTCAATCTGTCCAATGGAGACCCAGACAACAAACTTTTATAAACAGAAAAATTAGAATTGAAGGCTTGGACTTATCAGTGAAAACAAACGGTTCGTTCAGAGGTCTTCTGATCTGTATCACAAACTCTGGTTTCCAGTAATAAAAACCTGACAGAGGTCTCTTCCCCACTCTATCCAGACTATCTAAGGCATTTAAAATGTGTTCAGCTGTAACCAGGAGGTTTAAAAAGCAAGTAAGTATTAAGTATTAAAGTGTGTATAAAGTATTAAAGTGTGTATTGTCCATACTAAGGCATAAAACTAGCTAAATTGAATTTTCAAAGCATACCTGAAGAAATAACGTGCCCATTTACAGGGCCGTTTTTAATATTGATTAGACCCTGGGCAAAAATTTTCTTGCCCCCGCCCCCATGCAATTTCCTTCTCCAGTTCTGAGACATACAATAAATAGCAGCTAGACTTAAAATCAGTTTACTGTATCAGATCAGGCAGCAATTGCGATTGGTTGCCAGCAGTTACAGCATTTCATTACTGCTTACTGACTGGTTGCTAGAGGTTACAGCACACATTACGGCTCACTGACTAGTTGCTAGAGGTTACAGCACATCATCTCCTCACAGCAGGGGAGCATGATATACATATGAATGCCACCTTTATTTACATATCAATGCAGCAGACAGCAGCTATTTACTTAGTATTGTCGCTGCTATTTACATATGAATGCTGGTTATTTACATGTAAACATAAGGTCTGCAGGTGAGTCATCTGCACACAACAATAGGGAAGAGATGGGCAGCATTAGTAGCAGCACTTCACACTGATATATCGGGACATAGCACAGGGCTAAAACTTCAAAGGAATTTAAACCTGGATAGTTGGCAAGTATGAGGCAGCTGCTTTGGGCCCCACAACAATGACAGGGTCCAGGGCAGCTGCCGCGTTTGCCCTCCCTTAAAGGCGGCCCTGCCCATTTACATGGTAGACATGGAAAAGCAAGCTCCTCTATGGGAATAGCCCAAAATCCTGTATGCTTTGCCTTTGCTTCTTTGAAACCATAATCAGTGCCATCAGCCCCGCATCTCTGTAAAATATAGAATACCCCCACCCCATACTATGGATGAGGAAAAGTGTAGGTGTTCTGTAATCCAAATCAGAAAGACAGCCTAGGGCCACAACACTGCTCCTCCATAGATATAGCTGAGTGATTTAGGGTTTCACCCCAGAAAGTGTGTTACTGACAGGATCACAAGGTGTAAAAAAAAAAAAAAAAAAAAAGCCTGAACAATGAATGTGGCCTCCACACCTACAGACTGGTAATCTGCTATATAATTTTGGTTTTGGGTTTAAACACACTTTAAGTGAACCATTTCCTCACCCATGCAGCAGGCTCATTCTGCCTCCATTCACTACCCTGCACTCTGTTTAACCACCTTAAAGTGTCACTAAACCCGTAACCCTGCATTCACTATATCTGGTCTCCCACAGAACATGGAAATGCAATTATTTTAGTAAAATACCTTTTCTCATCAGCAATATATAGCAGTCTTGTGACATCTATTAGTGTCTGGCCAAGCACTGGTTAAAGTATTTAGGAGGAGTTTTTATTCTACTCTGACTGCCCTATGAGGCTGCAGGACCCTTGTCCCTCTGTCTGGACAGTGCTGATTGTCCCTGTGGTGATCACATGCACCCTCTCAATAAAAAAAAAAAAAAAAAGCAACAACTCTCTAGCAATTGACAACAAACAGAGCATGTGCAGAGTGATTCCTATGGCTCTGTTCTATCACAAGATGGTTTGGAGACTGAAAGGGGAGGATCAGAGAAAACAGGATCAAACAGCCTTTTTACACAATGTGGAGGATTAACCCCTCAGTAAGTATAACAAGCATGATTTACTGCGTATACAGACTGATTTTATTGTTGTGAGTTTAGGAACACCGAGTAAAGAAGTACTGTGTAAATAATGATCTGATGTTATAATAATGACATGACTATCTCCTCACCTACCCTATGTGACAGTGCTGGGTATCGGATCTGCCAATCACCAGGCACCAGCACTGTCACCTGGGAAAAAACTGGTGAGTCACATGCTCCCCTATACCAGTAAGCTTCCGTACATACGATCGGACATTCCGACAACAAAATCCGTTGGATTTTTTCGGACGGATTTTGTCCCAAACTGGTGTTGCATACACACGGTTGGATAAAGTTGTCGGAAAATCCAATCGTTTGGAATGTGATGACGTTCATTCATTGTGACGGGACTATGTTGCGGCTAGTAGCCAATAGCTTGGGTCTCGTAATTTGATCTGAGCATGTGTGGCACTTTGTGCGATCAGAATTCTCTACAAATGATTGGAAAAAGTCAGATCGGATTTTGTTGTCGGAAAAATGTGAGGTCCTGCTCTGAAATTTTTTCCATCGGACATTCCAACGGAAAAAGTCCGATAGAGCCCACACACGATCAGATTTTCTGACAATATAATCCAATCCGACCTTTTCCTTTGAAATTTCCGACCGTGTGTACAAGGCATAAGTGATATTTCTGTGAACGCCTAGAGACTGAACAGATCAGCAGAGGAACAAAAGAAATGTATGTCACCAGGGGAGGACAACAATTAAGTGAACCTGTTGCTAATAGCCAAAGTGTGATTTGACTTTAAAGTGTTACTAAACCCGCAACAGTAAAATCAGTCTGTTAATTCAGCAAAGCCTGCTTGTTATACTCACTGTGAAACCTAAGGGGTGGGGTTAATCCTCTGCATGCTGTAAAAAGGCTGTATGATCCTGTCTTCTCTGACTCTCCCCTTATTCCACTGACTCCAAAACAGGTCAGGATAAGAGAGTTAGCGGAGTCAGGCTGCACATGCTCAGTTTGTTGCATATTGCTAGAGAGTTTTTTTTATTGGGAGAGTGCATGTGATCAGCACAGGTCTAATCAGCACTGTCCAGACAGAGGGCCAGGGGTCTTTCAGTCACATAGGACAATCAGAAAACTCCTCCTACAAGCTTTAACCAGACACTCATAGAAGTAAAAAAACTGCTATATACTGCTGATGTGAAAAAGTAATTAGCAGTTTATATTTACTAAAATGATTGAATTTCCATGTACTGTGGAAGACCATATATATTGAATGTGGGGTCCTGGGTTTAGTAACACTTTAAGGAACAGAGATACAGGAAAACCCTGCAGCCATAAAAAAATAAAAACCCGACCACAATGAAAACATAATTTGGCCTCACGGATTCTCCGTATGTAAAAGTCTGTGTTTTAGAGAAGTACATATATCATGTTGCTTGTTCTGCTACAATTAAAATCCAATGTACCACAAGCAGTATATGTACAGAGCGTGATGTTCTATTAATGCCACACATTCTGTTCAGCTTTTACACTGCATTTAAATTTACAAATGAGCTCTACTAAATCTTCTGGCAAAATACACTAATGTAATATTTTCCGGCAATAAATCTGCCTGTATGCTTCCGAACGCAACCTTAATGTTGTATAAATGTTGGTAAGAAGGAAAGATTTTTAGCAGAAGCCTTATTTATTATTGTAGAAAAGTATTGTGCTGGATGGTAGAGGTATATTCTTTTCACTGAACGGAGTATTTCTACTAGAAAGTCTTAATCATGGATTAGACTGACAGACACAATCCACAACCATGCTGTTGTCTTCTCAGTGGCAATCCCACATAACTCCTGGTTTCATCTAACAAGACATGAGGAGGTACATTGTTAAAAGAGCTCTCCCCACCGGGCAATAGCTTTTAACAGTAAGCTTGAGAGAAAATCTGCAGTTCCAAGCAATCCCCTGACTGCTGGTATGATCCCATGCACAGCTGGCTGGAGCATAGTTCTTTCTGTAGAAAGCTTTGAATAAAAACTAAAACTGTATGTATACATAATCAGCATTTCTACACAAAAAAAAAAAAAAAAAAAAAAAGATATTGTGCTCAGACAATAGGAGGAGGAAACAGTGTTTGTGCAATGTATTATGCACATTCTGTACATACGTACATAGAGTGTTTTGATTGTAACAATCTCCAACTGTAAGCCTAGGACTTAACTTAGATAAGGGAACGTCAACAGGCCTTATTCATCGGAGGGTAGAGCCGACTATGATCTGCAGTAATGATCAATATCTCAGGGCAGGTTTAAATCCATTAAGCTGCTATGTGACCTAATAGACCTCTCCACTACTAGACATTTTCCTAAATAAGGTTTAATATTACCCTTAGGGACCTATTTATTAAGGTATGGTCAGTTTATGATCTTTCTTCAAAATTTTTTCCCCCATTTTGCAAGGATGGAGTTCATCACCAATTTCTTTCATTACCTTGACTGTTCTTTAATACAACCTCCCTCTCTTGATATTTTCATGTCTCGTGCACAATTTAAAATTGACCTTTATTATCAAACATAACAAATTTTAGGTTGATTGAATATGACCCTTAGAGACCTATTTAGTATGGTCCAACATGGACTTGCCTAGATGTAGAGTTTTTAACTATCAAATGACAACATTTATAGCCATAGCAACATTTAAAGATATAATATAAAGAGTGGTCCAGTTTAGTGTTGCTTAAAGTTGATCTAATATGACCCTTAGGGTCCTATTTATTAAGGCTCAAAGTTGTCAGTTTATGACATTTACAGTATTCTCAATTTCTTCCCGTTTGCAAGGATGGAAACCATTCAGTGTTTTCATGACCTTGCCTATACCTTAAATCTTATCTACTTCTTATGTGATATCTTCATGTTGATTGCACAGTGTGCATTGCTCAGATATGTGACCATTTTAACTTATTTTATCAAATGTAACAATTTTCAAAGCTTTGTTCAGTTTAAAGTTGCTTAAGGTTGATCTAATATGACCCTTAGGGACCTATTTATTAAGGCCCAATATGGTCAGTATAAATTGCCCAGATATGTGACCGCTTTAACTTCAAATGTAACAAATTTCAAAGCCTCATTTAGAGTTGCTTAAGGTTGATCTAATAAGACCCTCAGGGACCCATTTATAAAATGTTCAATATTGTCAGTTCATGACATTTATTCTCAATTTTTTGCCCATTTTGCAAGGATTGAGCTCACCAATTACTTTTATTACTTTGCCTACTTCTACTTCTCTTTTGATATTTTCCTGTTGTATGCACAGTTTGAATTGCTCACTTTAAGTTTAATTATCAAATATAACAAATGGTCGAAAGTCTCATTCTGTTCAGAGTTAGGCCCCTTTCACGAGGACGATCCGTTCAGGTCCGCCTGTCAGTTTTTTAGGAGGACCTGAACGGACACTCCGCGGATGTCAGCGATTCGAAAAAGTGTGACGGAGGAAAAACCTATTTTTCCATCTGTCTGTGGATCTGATCGGGTGACGACGGATTTTACGGTGCATCTTCATCCGATCCCCCATAAGGTAGAGTGGCGCTCTGAGAGGTCCGTCCCTGCACAGTGTGTAGAGAAGGACCTGTCATCTTCCTGCTCAGCGGGGGATCGACGGAGGAATCCCCTGCTGAGCAGATCAGAGCAGGACACGTCCGTGTGGAGGAGCCCTTACAGATTTCTACAATAAGGATTTCAAATTTTATCTGCATGTACACAGTATTAAGCAAAGCTGACTAAGGCCAACATGCAGGTGAAGTGTAGAGACATACTATATACCCAGAAACTTTTAAAACACTATCAGATACTGAAGGGTTAATGAGGTTTCTGCTGTCTGTATTCTGTAAATTCCCATGTTATTCCTATTATGTTCCTATTACCCAAGTTTGACTTAGCATGTCTTTTTATGCAAGATATGTTTAGACTAATAGATTAGAATGGCTGTATTGTTCTGGGAACATTTGTATAACACTTGACATGACATGTACCTTTCTCACAGAAAATATTATGAGATCGCACATAATATGAAGATAAACACTTATTTTCCCCCGTACACACGAGCAGATTTTCTGTAAAAAACAAAACAAAAAAAACTTGGATGGTTTCTCCAGCGGAATTCCGCTCAAGCTTGGCTTGCATACACACGGTCATACAAAAGTTCTCCGAACCTTCGACTGTCAAGAACGTGGTAAAGCACAACGAGCCAAGAAAATTAAGTTCAATGCTTCTGAGCATGCGTCAAATTGTTTCCGAACATGCGTAGGAATTTTGTGCGTCGGAATTTGTACAGGTGATTGGAATTTCCAATCGGAACTTTTTCCGACCGAGAAATAGAGAACTTGCTCTCAATCTTTTGCTGTCTGATGGATATTTTTGGTTTGATTACAATACTATCAAAGCATTGTCATCCTATCACAGAAAACCTTAAGAAGAAACAAAAACTGTCAGGATCAACAACTATATGTGAGAGTGTGTGTGTGTGTGTGTGTGTGTGTGTGTGTGTGTGTGTGTGTGTGTGTGTGTGGTAAGCAGGATATTAAACAGATTTTTTGCTATGGGATGTACTTTTGTCGCTTTTTATAGGATCTGAGAAACTAAGCTGTTTGTAGTACTGGGTTTGTCAGAATGAAAAAAAGTAAAACATGTGTAGCAGAATGTTGAGACCCACCTTCCTCAAAATATTTTTCTCTGGAATGTGTGCATGACTACCTATAGTTCGTTGTACTCACTCACCTACCTAAAGGTTCTGGGGCTGAATGCATTCTATAGATACAATTCCTGATAACATCATTGCAATTTAGTATAAGTACACATGTTCAATCAGAGAAAAATAAGTATTGAATGTATTGTTATCATTCTAAATCAACTTTTCTTTAATCCACCCTCAGAACCTCATTCTCCATTGCTACATAACATCTAAATAGTCTTAAGCATCATTTAATTTTATTTATTTTTTATTTTAAGAGAAGAGTTTACTATAATGGTAACATTACCTGCATATCACTTGTATTATTTTCTTTACAGTGGACTCTAAAAATACTTTTAAACAGAGATCGGACTCCAACTTGATGATTTTTACCCTTGCACTGCTCTTTGACTACCTGCTCTTAAGTTGAAATTCAGCAGGTCCAACAGGAGGAACCTGTTTGTTTTTTTAATAAGTTCAACCAGTAGGCCACGACCTATGGCCAAAAGGGTAGCGACAGCGATCAATAGCTTCCATTATCCAATTTGCTACTACTATACTGTGAATTGGTAGAGATGCAACCCTTGCATTGAGCTATATTGCATTCAACAGAAATCCATTCTGGAGAAAAATTATACATGTTACCTGGAACTTTAACTTATAAATTATATTGCTGTCATCTTTCTAGAATGTCATTCTAAAAGGAGTACTTTAATTTCCTTATCAACACTTAAAGCAGCATTAAACCCAAATCCAAAAATATATTATATTACAGCTTACCAATCATTAGACGTGGTGGCTGCATCAGTTTTTTTCTTCTTTGGCTTTCCCCTCCCCCTCTGTTTTTACGTGGTGATCTAGCCAGTAACACACCTCTTGTATTAGTCAGACACAATTCAAGAGGAATGAGCATAGGAGGCACAGCAGACAGCACAATTGTCAGTCTGGGGGGGAGGCAGCTAAATGTATTGACAAATGTATAACCACTAATGCCGCGTACACACGACTGGACTTTCCAGCAGAAAAGTTCAGACGGTCTTCATGACGGACTTTCGGTGGAGTTTCAACGGACTTCCGAATGAGCGGACTTGCCCACGCACGAATGGACTAAGTCCATTAATTTTGAACATGATGATGTAAGACGGGACTAAAAAAGTAAGTTCAAAAGCCAGTAGCCAATAGCTTCCCTTGCGTCGTATTTAGTCCATCGGACCAACATACAGATGAACGGTTTTCCCGATAGGAACTGAGTCCTTTGGACAGATTTGAAACATGTTCTATTTCTACATCAGTAAGTACCTCTCATTAGTGACCACCTGTGTCATGGTGGAGACCTCATGTTCTCCCATATAGGAGTATAGCTCCCATGGTTCAGAGAAGCAGAATCTCCCAGTCTATGGATAGTGTAGGACCCACTAATCATGGGGTACTTTGTCAAAGTAAGTGGGCTTAAGCACTATATAGCAATATGGTGTGACCATATCCCCATATTTTTTTATAGTGTTTTTTGAAAATGTCTAGGCGTTTTAAAAAGCTGTTAGTTTTGCATGTGTGCACTTTAATATTTTTGTTCTGTTTCTAGGTCAGTCTGATTTTTTTAAATGAAAAACTGGCTTAGCCCACACACGATCGGAATGTCCAGCGGACTGATTGCGTCGGACCTAGTCTGCTAGAAAATCCGGTCACGTGTACAATGCATTACTGAAGCCAAAATCCAGTTCACACTTTATAATCCGTTACAGCCAACAGTTTTTTTTTTTTTGTTTGTTTTTTTTACCCAAGATTTTGCATACATTTAAAAAAAGCTGATCATTTTAATCACCCCTGCGAGCGTTTGGTTGGTCTCATCCATGTCAACTGACGCATTCTGTTAGAGAGTTTGTGCTATGAAAAACAGACTTGTTAGGTGATTTAGCAGATGAAAATAGAAGAAAGCAAGACTAAAAAAAAAAAAAAGGAGACCAATACAGTTCTAAGAACTGGTAAGCTCCAATATAATAAATGTTTGCTTAAGGGTGCATTACTGCTTTAAGCTATTTGTTCTGTAAAGATATGGAAAAGCTGAATATTTGTTTTGAATAAGAACACTAATTAAGAATTTAATGAAGATCTCCCATTCTATGAGCCATTCATGCAGAACATCAGAACATGTCGGAGAGTTAACAAAGTCTTCTCGCAACAGTTTTTGTGGTTGTTTGGGTCCAAGATGCCCTAATTGACCATTAACATAACAGAGAGAGTAGAACCTTATTTATAGACAAACGACACACTGGTCTCAGATTTAAAGAGCACATAAAATCCCTAATGGGAACTGTTCTGGTTAAAGTATAGATAAACATTGCAATCAATTCTCCTCTGCATAAAATAGATCATTTGAATCAGAGTAAAGGAAAAACATTCATTAAAGCATGTCTATATATTGAGAAGGAAAGCCCTCACTAGAGCAATATTCTAGTTTATAAAGCACAGATCAGCATGTTGCTTGTCAATAGACATCGTATAGGGGTTTGTGCGAGACCATGATTTGTTACACACAAAATTATTACGTCAAGGAGAAAGCGTGGATTGAAATGGACTGTCTTTAGAAAAGGTATATAAATATTTGAAGAGGACATGTCTATTTTATAATTAAAATGATGTATAAAAGCCAACCCAAACACGAAAATCTCATATAAGCTTTAAAGTGTTACTAAATCCAAGACCTGCATTTACTGTATCTGTTCTCCCACAGTACACAGAACATGGAAATGCAATTTTAGTAAATATATAAACTGCTAAATACTTTTTTTCTCATCAGCAGTTCCAGCAGTCTTGTGACTTCTACCAGTGTCCGGCCAAGCAATGGTTAAAGCTTAAAGCAATGGTAGGAGGAGATGTCATTCTCCTCTGACTGTCCTATGAGGCTGTAGGACCCCCGACCCTTTGTCTGGACAGTGCTGATTCTCAAGAAGAAAAGAAAATTCTCTAGCGATACACCAAGCTGAGCATGTGCAGCTTGAGTGCCCCTGAGGCTCTGTACTATCAGGAAATGGTTTGAGGACTGTGGAAGAAGGGGCGAATCAGAGAAGAGAGGATCAAACAGCCTTTTTACATAATGAGCAGGATTAACCCCTTAGGTTATAATGAGTAATGTATATACAGAATGGTTTTACTGTTGTGGGTTTAGTAACACTTTAAAGCAGAGTTCCACCCAAAAGTGGAAGCTCTGCTCTTCTCCCCCTCTCCTCATTTGGCACCTTTAAGGGGGAGGAGCAGGTACCTGTCCCCACTTCTGTCAGACCTCGCCATGGCAAGGTATGTCGAAAATCAAGCCCCCTCCCCCTCCCCCTGCCGGGCCAGTAAGAGTGCAACGCACTCTGCACATGTGCAGTAGGGAACCTGCTGGTTTCCCTTACCAGCTATGGTGGTGGCAGCACACCGAGAGCCGATGGAAACATCGGCTGGGGTGCCGACATCGCTGGATTACTAAAATTCAGCAGCTACAGTATGTGTAGCTGCTGACTTAATTTGTGTGTGTGTGTGGAGGGGGGGGGGGGGTGCAGAACACTGTTTTAAGGTGTACTTTCAAATCTGCAGCTTTTATTAACCACTTGTGTACTGGTCACTACCCCCTTCAAGTCCAGGCCAATTTTCAGCACTGTCACACTTTGAATGACAATTGTGCGGTCATGCAACACTGTACCCAAACTACATTGTTATCATTTTTTCACCCAAAGTTCTCTGCTGGTGGTATCTAATCACTCTTATTTTTTGCTAAATACAGAAAATTCTGAAAAAAAAAATAAAAAATAAAAAAAAACTTTCATAGTTTATTATAAAATTTTGCAAACCGGTAATTTTTTCCCTTCACTGTTGGGTGCTGATGAGGCTGCACTGATGAGGAATTATAGGCACCACTGATAGGCAGCACTGTTGGGCACAGTTGGAACTGCGCTGATAGTTCCCTGATTATCAGTGTACATGCCCCTTTTAGAGAAACCGGTCATCAGTTCTCTTCTCCTCAGGCTGTCAGCATGAGGAAAGGAGTGCTGGTAACTGGCTTCTGTTTAGAACCCAAGATCAGCTGTAATTGGACACAGCTGATCATGTGGTAGAGAGCAGCTGATTGGCCCTATACTTCAATCTGTGATCAGCAGTGGGTGCGATCACAGCACACTTTCATATGACAGAGTCCCAGAACTAGACAGCTACAGCGTGGCCGGCAAGTGGTTAAATCAGTGATCCTGCCAGAAAGGTCTGGTTCAACAGTTCCTGTTATAAGGTGACAATGTTCTGTTCTTGTCTCCCAACTGCCACACAGGACAGAGTCTACAAATGTCTGGTTCTACATACATAATGCTGGCATGCTCCACTACGGTCTCCATTTGGAAACCCACCCTGAGAAATGCTTTGCAGCCATCATGGGAGAACAGGCATGAATCCAGAATTGGTTGCTAGAAATTTAGCAGCTATAACATGCAACACAGAATTATATTGGGGGAAAGCATTTTCTTTTTAATGACAATTGTGTATAATACACAGTGCTTTAGCTAATTAAATGTCATTCAATTAGGGTGTACATGTACTTTACAACACATATAACGGCGTAATTTCACAAAATGATAACCGCATGCAGCAATTCCAGCACTGTGCGGCATTTGTCAAATTGCAGCCAATTAGTTTCAGTTCACAGAAGGCTTTGTCTCACAGGTCAGGTCTATTTACCACATGGGTCATTTTTCATTATATTATAAATTTTTGTGGTTTATGTATGAAAAAGTAAAAAAATAAATAAAAAATAAATAAAATAAAAGACGAAAAACACTACCATTCATGATGATGCATGAATGTTATTCTGCCTTTGTAATAACACTAGTTTCTGACGGCAGTTAGGACTGAGGTGTTAATAAGGAGGAGCAGGCAATGAAGGTTTACTTTCTGAGAGACAGATACATATTTCATGGATGTGCAAAAAGGCTTATAATAGTTAAATAACTCATAGATGTGATAACATTGACTGCACATCTATAAGATTTTAGGTACCTAAAATAAATGCTTGAAGAAGAGAATAGATCAACTCCAGGCAGACATTAAGACTGACCATACACAGTGTAAAACGATTCCCATATCAACACAAGCAGTGCTGACACATGAATCCCTCCAGCCAGGGGTGGGTGCACCACTAGCAAGAATCACAAGAGTCCAGCAGGCTGGTTGTACCCAAGTTGATCAAATCGATTAACTTGATACACACAGCCTGCCCATTAAGGGTTTGAATTAGCAGGAATGAGATTCGAACCATGAATGATCCTGCCTCTCCACCCCTCTGCAGGAATAGTGATATATATATATATACGATCACCTTTCCATGGACCACGTGCACATTGCTGGCTTTCTCTTCTGGGATATGTACATCACAGATTCCAGGAGGCATACGCTTTCATTGAGGAAAGACAGAGAGAGCATGCCTGTCGACTCTCCATCGGAAGGCATGCCGGCTGAACTCAGAACATTATTTAGATTTTATTGTATTTAGCAGATACATATGGGGCTGTGAACCATGTCAGCAGCTGGTCCTTATAAGATAAATTGAACACACACAGTAGCTCACAAGGCTTTTACATTCTGTTTAGCTTAATAGTGAAACAAGGTGTCTCGAGACCAAGCACCGCTAGAAGAGAAGAGGCTCTCAATAGGACAGTGCTGGATCCACTGGGTGGGCAAGTAATACATTTAACAGAACTCACCCCCAGGTAAGAAAAAAAAAATGGGGGGGAGGGTGCAAGGTAAAGTCCCACTTTAAGAACACAAATGACTGGAACTCTGCACTCACTAATATATTCTTAACGTGTTATCAAACCCAAAAATGTAATATATTGCAGTTTATCAGTTATTAGATGTTGTGCCTGCACCAGTTTTCCTATTTTAGGCTTTTAAAAATAAAATACGGTAGTTTGTTTTCCGTGCCACACTTTGATGGCACTGTTTCCCTCTATTCATTTTGCATTCACACAGAATTCTAGCTCTTGGTGAATCAGCTGCCACTGAGTCAAGCTTTTTGTGAACTTTTAGATTCATTGGACTTTAAAGGGTTACTAAACCCAGGACCAGGGGTGAGCTTTATGTTCGAGTCAAACTCATGTTCAACTCGAACATTGGCTGTTCGCCAATTTGAACAGCAAACGATTTTGGGTGTTCGTGGCAAATTCGAAAGCCGCGCAACACCCTTTAAAAGTCCATGGGAGAAATCAAAAGTGCCAATTTTAAAGGCTTATATGCAAGTTTTGTCATAAAAAGTGTTTGGGGACCTGGGTCCTGCCCCAGGGGACATATATCAATGCAAAAAAAAAAGTTTTATAAACTGACGTTTTTTCGGCAGCAGTGATTTTAATAATGCTTAAAGTGAAACAATAAAAGTGTAATATTCCTTTAAATTTCATACCAGGGGGGTGTCTATAGCATGCCTGTAAATGGGCACACGTTTCCCATGTTTAGAAAAGTAAGGAAAGAAAAAAGTAATTTAAAACTACTTGCGGCTACAATGAATTGTCGGTCCGCAATATTACACTTTTATTGTTTCACTTTAAGCATTATTAAAATCACTTCTCCCGAAAAAAGTCGTTTTTAAAACTTTTTTTTGCATTGATACATGTCCCCTGGGGCAGGACCCAGGTCCCCAAACACTTTTTATGACAATACCATGCATATAAGCCTTTAAAATTTGCATTTTTGATTATTCATGTTCATGTCCCATAGACTTTAATGGTGTTCAAACACATTTTTTGCCTGTTCGCATGTTCTGGTGCTCATCCTTACCCAGGACCCTGCATTCACTATATCCAGTCTCCCACAGTGCACCGAACATAAAAATGCAATTATTTTAGTAAATATATACTGCTACCATTTCTCCCCACAGTATACTGTATAGCAGTCTTGTGAAACTGCAGGACCCCTGACACTCTGTCTGGACTGTTTTTATTGGCCCTGTGCTGATCACATGCACCCCCCCCCCCAAGAAAAAAAAAAAACAACTCTCTAGCAATACATACAAAACTTGAGCATGTGCAGCTTGTCCCCTTCCCTCTATAATATCCGGAGATGAATTAGAGACACTGGAAGAAGGTGAAGTTCAGTGGAGACTTAAACAGCCTTTTTACACAATGCAGAGCATTAACCCCTTAGGTTCCAGTGAGAACAACATGCATGCTTTACTGCAGACTTTACTGTTGTGGGTTTAGTAACACTTTAAAGGACTTTTAATGACACTTACTTTTGTTTATTGTATGCCTGGGTGGCTCCATCTCAGTATGCCACAACACCCCATTTGTTTTTTTGCTGATAGGAGGAGAAAGCAGAGTAACAGGGAGATGAGCTCACCAGTTTGCTGCTTCTCCTTTCAGTGTACAGTCACAGGCTGAGAGTGGGGGGAGAGCAATAAAGCTGGTCGCTGCCTGGTGGGTCGTTTGGTTCAGACAACTGGACCAATGTAAATATTTAAAATAAAATAAAAAATCAGCTTTAACCTTCTAAAACACAGTTCCCTGCTTGTTATGTCAACCTTCTAGCTTCAATGCATTCACTTACTGACTTTAAACAACAATGCATATCTGGAAAGCCATGGTAAAGAAGCCAGCAGTCCGTATTTGCATATTTGCTCCAGGCCAGCATTGAAGTAATAAGGTCATCATAACAGCCAAGGAGTAGTAGAGGTTTTTCATTTATTAAATGGTAAACCTTATATGCAGGGGGAAAAATAAATAAAAAACACAATTGGTTGAGTGAAATCTGCTATTTACCAAGCTCAAAAAAACACAGTCTTTATTCTTTTAGTAATTTAACTCATGTCTGTAGGTCTATTTGCCCATCACAGGTTAAAAAAATAAAAATCAGTTAGAGAAGTCTCTTTGCTTGCGACTGCCATCTAATGGGAATGACCAGCCTTTCGGCTATTTTATTCATCTGTAAAATTGAAGTTTAATGGTGTTTTTGTTTACAAGCTGAACCAGTACCATTCACTTTATGGGGATTACACTGAATTTCCATACATGCATTCTTGAGTACCTATAGTATTATAAACCCAGACCAAATCACGTTTGTATTTGTTTGGTTATTTCACATTCGTAGGGGATCATTTAAAAAAAAAATCACAATTTCATGCTTGCTGTTAGAACTAAGGATTACACGGCTGTCTTTTACCGAGCTAAAGTGGAGAAAATCTGGTGAGAGATTATGAGAGTGTTACTGCAGGCACTAAAACGTCTTTTATATTAAAAAGGTCACAGAGAGGAAAGCGTGAAAGTCCTATTTGATGGCAATTACTCATGGGATCGGAAGATAGACATTTACTTCATCTTCATTAGTCTTCTGACACTATATAAGCACCCCAGCTCCTCCCATAACTGCAGTCATTAATTTTTATTTTAAATTATTGCCAACGCTTCTGCATAACCAAGAACCCAACAGCAAAAGGATATCCATTGATAAAGCAAATTGTGTCCATTGTTGTTCTACACGCCGACGCCTGAAAGGGAGTACGCCGCTCTTCTGGCTTTTCAGGCTCTCGTCAGATCGTCTATGTACAACTGGATACATTTTCTACACAATCCTATATCACTTAGTTTGCTTAGTAACATTATTTATTGTTTTCTTAAAGTGTAACTAAACCCAAAAACAAAAATGCTGTAGCTTAGCAATCAATGGATGTGATAGTTGAATTAGTTTTCTTTTTTCAAGCTTTTATTTTTTTATTTTTCCCCATTTGGTGATTGGCCAGTAACACACCTCCTGTTTTAGGGTGGCATTCACTTCTCCACTGTATCTTTGGAGGAGTAAGGTAGCCATGCTTGGAAAATCAGCGGGTAGGGTAGCAATAGATGGACTTCACGTAAATGACTGACAATTCAAAGCCGAACTTGGGCTAACACTTATGCCCCGTACACACGGTCAGAATTTCTGACAGAAAAAGCCAGACACAAGCTTTTCATCGTATATTCCGACCGTGTGTATGCCCCATCTGACTTTTTACGCTGAAAATTCTGATGGACCTAGAAAGAGAACATGTTCTATATTTTTTCCGATGGAATCAATTCCTATCGGGAAAAGCGCTCGTCTGTATGCTGTTGCGGCTTACCAAAAACGAAGCATGCTCTGAAGCAAGTACGAGATGGAAGCTGTTGGTTATTGGGTATTGAACTTCCTTTTTCAAGTCTCGTCATGTGTGTTGTACATCACTGCGTTCTTGACGTTCGGAACTTCGGTGCGATCGTGTGTACGCAAAACAGCTTCAGCGGAATTCCATCGGAAAAACCTTCAGAGTTTATTCAGATGGGAAAACTGGTCGTGTGTACAGGGCATTAGTAAACAGTTGCAACAATCTTTTTTTTTTTTTTTTTCATTTTAGGGTAAAAGTTTTGTGTGTTTAAATAAAAGCTGATCTATGTCAGTGTTAAATGGTTTGTCTCAAACATCTAAATGCCACTTTTCCTGGATAGCTTTGTCCGTTAAAGGAAGCTGGAAAATAACAGACTTAAAGCGGCTGTAAACCCTGCTTGGTTATTTTTACCTACAGGTAAACCTATAATAAAGCAAGAGGCAAGAGATTTTTCCCCTTCTAAATTACTCAGGGAAGGAGGAGATCCCAGATAGCAAGCAATTGAGCTGCAATTGAGCTGTTTGTTGCACAATTGTAGCAAGTCCGCGTTGCATGACTCCAGATCAACTCTTTGCAAACATTATGCAAGTTCTGGTTCAGTTATATTGTGCAATAGTGATCCCACCACAGAGGTCACTGTGGCTGAATTCTCATGCTGTAGACTTGGCGAGCTCTCACTGTAGACTCCCCACCTGAAGTGACCCATCCATTAAGGGCGAAAGAGCACTGCCTCCCTTATCCATGTGCCTGGCCCCTTGCAGGACGCCATGTGCATGAATTATAATGGCGGGGTTGTTTTTTTTTTGAAAAGCCGATTAGAGCCAGAGGCTCCAATAGGTTTCAAAATAGGGCGGACTCCGGGTGCATAGCATGCACTCACAGCCCACCCAGGTGTGTTACAATAGTATGAGACCCATCACCCGAATAGTTGAAAGGACAGCCGATCCTAGTGGATGCTTAGGAGGAAGAGAAGACCCGCATGGCGGAAGCGAGGAAGAGAGGACACAGGAGCCAAAGCAAGCTTTCTGGATGCCCGCTGCTCAGATGCCCACCACCTAGATGGGGCAAGTGTCGTGCCAGCAGCCAAGCAAGCAGGGGGGTGTTGTGGTGCCACCAGGGGGGGTGTCGCCCCCCCCAAAAAAAAAAAAAAAAAAAACACACCAGCCACCACTGCAACTTTTCTCTTGCTAGTGACTTCTAATGCAAATTTGATTCAAATTGGAAAGTGTCAACTAGAACGTGTGCTTCAAGTGCTCTGCAAGTGTACAACTTGCCAGTGAAAATGTGAAAATTTGTGGCAAGTTATCCTTGCTATCTGGGACATAGGCCAGCATGCAAGGATATCTTGCCACAAATGTGTGGCAGTGTTGAATTGTAAGTCTTGTTAACCTGCTGCACATTTTCCCTGGAAAGTTGTACACTTGCAGAGCACTTGAAGCACAGATTATTTTTGAAATTTTTCCAATTTGTAGACCAATTGGTGTGGCAAGTCTCTAACAAGAGCAAAGTTGCAGTGGTGAGTCTACAGCAAGAGCTCTGCAGCATGAAATTTCAGCCACAGTGACCCCTGTGGTGGGATGACTACTGGAAAACATAACTGAACCAGAGCTTGCAGAAGGTTTTCAAAAAAGTTATTTTTTTTTATATTGTGCAACAAACTTATGAAGCCTGGCAAGCCTAGTAATAGCTTAGCAAGCCATTTTAAGCTTGCAGCTCAATTGCTTGATATCTGGGACATTACACATTTTTTCACACTGGCTTCTAATCTTCAATGAGAAGAAAAAAAAGTAACTCTGAAAAGTCAAACTGGCATGACAATTGTGGCAATTGGGATTTTTTTTTAATTTGTTTTGTGGTTACTTTATAGAGGCCAAAGGTTTGAGATGGTAGATGCTTGGAATCCCCTACTGTAGCACTTTTCTAGTTAGCAGCATATTTGTGTCTTACGCTAAGATACACTACCGGGTAATGCCTGTTTCACCACCTATTGCCTACACAGTTGTCATCTTGCCATAGTGATAATTTGAATGTGGCAAACTCATGTTAAAGCAGAGTTCCACCCATTTAAAAGTCAGCAGCTACAAAAAGTGTAGCTGCTGACTTTTAATAATCAGACACTCACCTGTCCCACGGTCCAGCAATGCGGGTGCAGGAAGCCTCACTCCTCTCCCCCTGGTCTCTGCAGGGCCGGCAATCTAACCGTGGGTACCCGGCTGTGAAACCAATGCACAGGCCGGGCTGCATGCTGTGAATGGCCGGGCAATCTTCCTGTGACATGTTCCAAAAGATTGCAGGGAGGCAGAGGTGATCTTCCTTCCGGTGCCAGGAGAGAAAGTGGGAGCTGAGTGCCTGTAAAAAAAGGGGAACCCGCCCCTCCCTTAAAAAAAGGACATGCCAAATGTGGCATGTCAGGGGGTCACCTGCACAAGTTCCATTTTTGGGAGGAACTCCGCTTTAACACTCATTAACATGTTAACACTAAACGCTATAGCCATTTTATTTTTTTTAATTATACAGGACCCAGGCCCCTTGTGGTTTGGGCCTGGAAGGGAATACCTTTGGTTTGTCTCAGTGCAAGTGTCATTCCAGCAGAGTGCTGGAGAACAGGCCCTCCAGCTGTTTTGAAACTACAAGTCCTATGAGACATTACAAGACCCTGACAATCACAGGAATGACTCCTAGAGGCAGAGGCATGAAGGGATTTGTAGTTTCACCCCAGCTGGAAGGCCACAGTTGTCTAAGGCCTCATGCACACTGCAACTACTTCTTCAGGGGTTTGAGCTTATTTTTCTTCTGTCTGTAAACTCCCTATATGTTGGCAGATGTGTCCATGCACACTATAGGTGTTTTCAGGAGTTTAGTTACAGGGAAGAGGAGCTTTCGAGTATTAAAAAAAAAAAAAAGAAAAAAAAGAAAAGCTAATTAATGCACGTTAATGCTAGGCATGTTTTCCACATCAATACACTCTAATGGTCAGAATTCTTCCAATAGAATGCATTAATGCCAGATGTGGGAATGCACGTTATTCGTGCAACACCAATCTTTTACCATAACTTTTGCTGCTGCTCCTTACTTTCCTGTAGGAAAAAAAAAAAAGCGTCAAGAGCATACAGTGTGCATGAGGCCTTAATCTCTCCTTTCCTTACTCCTCTCTTCTACACATACCTCTGCCTTCCTTGGAAATTGATTGGCAGTTGAGGAGAAGGAAAGTATGTGCTGTGAAGTCTCCTACTGGGCGCTTCACAGCACAATTACCTGGGTATTACGGAGTGGAATTTTCCCAGGAACTGCAGAAGCAGCACACACTTTAGACTCTTTCACGGGACACTGAAGAGGCAAGTTACCTTTTTTCATCTCTCTTTTCAGGGGTGGAAGTGCACGGGGTCTGGCCAAAGACTACTGGGCTATGTGCACAGAGGCAGTTGGGGGAGCTTCCAGTTTCTGTGCTTGCACCAAGGGCAAGGGGTGAGCAGCTGTCCTGGGCATTGTGGCATCATGTGAGGTGGGGGGGCACCACAAGGAGATTGGAGGAAGGGAATTTGTGTTGAAAGGGGGGATTTGGGGGTCAGCAGGGGGCAAGTATTGTTTTAGGAGGGAAGATTTGGTGTAGGGGGGGGGGAGCTAAGAGTGGTGATTTAGAGGTATTTGTGTAGGTAAGGGGGTGGGGAGAAGAGGATTTATGCAAGGAGGGAGCATTTGGGAGGGCTGTTTGCTGGGAGAGGGGGGGGGATGTGTACTAGGATGGGAAATTTTAAGGGGTAGAGGATTTGTGCTAGGAGAAGCAAATTATTTTTGGGAGGGGGTGGCAGTCGCGCTCGGGGGGGGGGGGGGGTATTTGAGGTTTGACATGTTTGCCCGGGGCTCTAAATGACCTTGTCCAGCACTGCTTGCAGCAGCCCTCTACAATGTATGGGGAGATATGTAGTGAGGAACAATGTGATGTAGGCTGTACAGGGCACCATAATATCTATATATATTCCAGAACACATACTTTCCTGTTTTTTTAGTAAATATAAGCACGCTATTCTTTCCCCCTAAAATAACATACATATGCTTATTATGTAAATGCCAACATAGCAGTTGCCTTAAGGTAACAATATGCTGAAGGTACTCTACTTGTCACTGCAGATTGCATAACTTCAACATCTGTTAAAACTAAATACATATGTGGAAAATGTTGATTTTAAACTAAATTATTTAAAATGAATGTTTTAGCAACTATATGTTTGCATGAGATTTATACAGTCTCAGGCAATGTGAAAATCATAATAAAAACACAAAGTATAAAACTCAAAATTGGGTGTCCTTGTTCTAAATGCTGTTATCTGATGAACAATGAAATCTGATTGCTTGGTATTGTTGGTGTGTGCTCTTACTTACAAGGCTGTAGCCCTATAAAATACAATGGAAAACTGAGCATTTGCATTACGCAAAAATTATACTGGCTTATTAAATGCAAGCACAGTATTCATGAAAAAATGAGTCAGGTTTCACTAGGACTGGTACATGCTGACTCCGGTGTACAGCATAGTTCCCAACTGTCCTTGATTTCGAGGGACTGTCCCTGATTTGGAGCAATGTCCCTCTGTCCCTCTTTCCACCTCATTTGTCCCTCATTTTGGTCTGATCTATATACTTGTATATAAAATGTACGTTTTATCTTTCAAAGTGTTTCCCAGTGCTAAACCTTTCATCCAAATTCTAAATTGCTGCATTTGTAAATTTTAAAAGTCAATATAAAAGGAAAAGTAGTGGTAAAAAAAAAAGCCCTTGTGGATTTAATTAACTTTTTTTTTTGGTCAACTCTCCTTTAAGGGGGCGTGGCAGGGGCCGTGTCCTACGCCTACATATGTTTGCTAGTAGGTGTCCCTCATTCCCATCTCAAAATGTTGGGAGATATGGTAGTGTGTTATTCCATTTAAAGTATTTTACCTCTAGACGGCACACATATTCATCACACTGCACTCCTAATTATTAAGGCATGTCTCCTTATCACAATATTCTAGAACATCAGTGTTGATAATCAGGGTTACATGGAGACTTTAACAAATTTGTACTATGGTGCTCCTGCTATTATCACAACGCATTCTTGTTCTAACACACTAAGAGAGATAGACTGTTCTGTGTTACAAATACAAAGAGAAGCATGAGTAGCTGCAATATTGCCTACACTGTATAGAGACCAACCTTTACAAAGTTAAGTAGTAATTATCAAAGGGTGAATGGGTGGCCACAAATTCCTAGCAAAAGCTAGCCACATTCATCTAGACTTGTTCTGTAATATTGAAGGTGTTGAGGGTGTTTTGCTTCTTATCCAAGTAGCTTCTTCAGTTCTAATGAGTGTCTGGAACTTCCCACAGCAGTTCCTGGCACTTATTAGAACTGAGGAAGCTACTTAAAGTGGACCTGTGGAGTAGTGGAGCAGACTGCAGTTCCTCTTTAAATAAGAGAAATATTACAGAATAAGTCCAGTTAATTTTGACTGACTATGACTTGGCATACAATAATCTTGATAAAGCAAAACCAACATCTTCAATAAGAAAATTGAAACCTCTTCCACGTTATAGTACAAGTCCAGTTATGTGTAACTGACTACAACCAAGTATAAAATGACCACCCGGAAAAATAAAAAAACCAACATCTTCAACATCACAGGGAAAGTCCAGATAAATGCTACTGCTGACTGCTATTAGGTATATCATGACCTTGGAAAATAAGGTCTTCACAAACATTCGCATGAGTCTTTCAAACTAATTCTTGATGTAACTGATTTCTAACTAAACAACTAATTCAAATCAGTAATGAAAACTGTAATCCGCATTGTGAACCATGCTCACACCTTACAGATGTTATCATGATGCCAATGGACATGCCATATTGCCAAAGCAGAAAAATGGAAAAACAAACATTTGTGCATTATGGTACCACAGTCGACTTATACTTCTGGGTCAGGGGCAGGGAAGCAAAATTGCCACAAAGAGCACCACCATGTTGTCAAACTGTTTCTACTTTATTAACCACAATAGTTGTACCTTTCATCAAAGAACATTAATGTTAGCAGTAAACACATGGTTGCCAAGTTATGTTGGCAAGGAAATTCCAATATTACTGGAGGCCAAGAAGTGTGATTGAAGACAATGATGCTACCAACGTAGATATTTGCCAGCACACCAAGGATCGGCACAAAGTGGCATCCAAATGGGTAGTTTATTGCATGATCACAAAACAAGAAAGGTGCTACACCTTTCTTGCGATCATGCAATAAGCTACCCATTTGGATGCCACTTTGTGCCGATCCTCGGTGTGCTGGCAAATATCTACGCTGTGACTTGACCTAGTATCCAGCTGGTTGTCGCTGCAGCACCCAAGTCTTGGGAGCTTATACCAGGAACGTGTACAATGGGAATAAGACGTATTACTAGTGATGCTACCACGGCACCATGTAGCTGTAATGTATACTTTCCTACCACAGGGTGCTATATTGCCATATAAATGACAGCATGACTTAGAATTACATCAAACATTACTCCAATATATTCATTTGCTACTGAAGGGAAAAAAAACACTCTAGTTTATTTCAAGGTTGTTGCAGTAACAAATCTGATTGATTATGTCATCTGTTTCACTACCCCTATCACTTTCTTCCAATTGGACATGAATCAGTGACAGCAGACAGACAATATTTGCCTGTGTCATTTAATCTTGCAATAGCTATGAGACCAGATCAACTTGACAAGGAGGTTTCTAGATGCATGGAAAGATCAGATTTTAATAGCAAAGGCAGAGTAACATTAAATATGACACTGATACAATCACATCCTACTTTCATTTTAGAGATGGGGAACTTCAAAAATGTTTAGCTGGCTTGGGAAATAATTATGCCGGATAATCATCACTCATCCAAATTCCATATACACTAAATTCACATCAATTTAACTAACTGTTTCCCAGCCTCTATAACTGTTATGCCCTGTACACACGACTGGTTTCCCCATCGGAATTAACTCTGAAGGTTGTTCCAACAGAATTCTGCTGAAACTGTCCTGCGTACACACCAAATTCCGACCATCAAGAACGCGGTGCCGTACAACACATACGACGGGACTAGAAAAAGGAAGCTCAATAGCCAGTAGCTTCTGTCTCATACTTGTTTCAGAGCATGTGTCGTTTTTGGTACATCGGAACAGCATACAGACGAGCGGTTTTCCCAATACGAATTGGTTCCGTCGGAAATATTTAGAACATGTTTAGAACAGGTCCATCAGAATTTGACGTAAAAAGACCGATGGGGCATACACATGATCGATGAAAAGCTCCTGTCTGACTTTTTCTGTCGGACATTCCACTCATGTATACGGGGCATTACAATAGACAATGGCTGTAATTGGTCGCTTTGCATTTATGCTTTGACTAAAAGTTAGAGGAGCAGAGGAAGTCTAGTGGTAAACCAAGAATGACTATTGAGACTCAAAGGTGTCCTAAATGTATGTACTTGCAGTGTCATGCTGCGTACACACGACTGGACTTTCCATCAGAATAAACTGACAGTCTATCCGACGGAGTTTCGATGAAACGGGCTTGCCTACACACAATCACACCAAAGTCCGTTCATTTAGAACGTGATGGCGTACGATGGGACTAGAAAAGGAAGTTCAATAGCCAGTAGCCAAATGCTGCCCTTGCATCATTTTTGGTCCTCAGAATAGCATACAGACAAATGGTTTTCCCCAATAGGAATTGATTCCGTCGGAAAGATTTAAAACATGTTCTAATTCTAGGTCGGTCAGAATTTAAAAAAAAAAAAAAAAAAGTCAGATGAAGCCCACACATGATTGGAATATCCGATGAAATGACCTTGTCTGCCGGAAAGTCCGGTCGTGTGTACGCGGCATTAAGCTTTTTGAATATTTCAGCAAACTCCCACAATGCCCATACATCCTTGGACTGGTTTAGAATAGTAAAAGTACAGCATTACTTACTGACACAAACAAGTACAAGCTTTCATGCTTAAACTGATTGGCAATCCTATTAACCACAAGGTGTAAACATGCCTAATTTTCCAGCTTTAGGAGCATGCATCATCTACATTCAGTATGATAAATGAATGTCTTGTTCTTGCAGTAAAAAAAAAATACAAAATCTCTCTTTGTAAAATCCTGTGTAGATTAGACACTCAGTACTGGTGCTAGGTTAAAATATACACCTAAAGGCAAGAACTCAATGATACCTTTGTGAGAAGTACATGGATTAAACCAGAGCTTTATTCAGAACATGTCACTTAGGCATGCTCTGAATAAAGCTGAGACTTGAGCATCCTCTGTATAGTTATGCTTTAATGATTTTGCTGCTACTTAAGACCCCCGTGGTGATTTTTTTGGGCACGTGCATAGCAAGCAACAACAATGTACAGCGTTGCATACTGCCCACCTATTGCACTGCACAGCTGGGGGGATGCTGCAGCACTTACCAGTATGTTCCTAGGACCACTAAAACCTATATACACATGGGAGGGTTATAACCTCTCATGTTTTTTGTGTCCCATTGGGTAGATCTCCCTTCACTTCCTGCCCCATAGCCACAACAGGAATTGAGAGGAAATCCCTAGGTGAGTAACCAGGGTCTCCAGAACTAGTGTCCCAATTGGAAGATTTCCCTTCCGTTACAGTTCTGATGTCAAGCCAAAATCTGAGAATTACTTTTACTATCACTTTTGATGATAATGGTAAACAGGACAAATAGATAAGGTGAATCTCCCTAACGGGGGTACAGACAGCAAGAAAGACTGGAAAGGGGGTCTTTTCTCTCTCCACTCTATCCACAACTACAAAAAAAAGTCTTACACTTTAACCACTTGCCGACCAGCGGTTGTACTGTGGCTGGTTGGCTCAGCTGCACAATTTGCCGTAGGTGTGTGTTGGGTTCATACAGGGCGATCTCTAGGCACACAATCCCATTGGCCAGTGGGGGAGCCAATCAGATGGTCTGGTGGACTTGATGCCTACCCCCCCCCCCCCCCCCGATCGTTCCCTGCAGTGACAGAACAGCAATATGTCTGTGTAAATAAGGCAAATCTTCATTCTGACAAGGGAGATCACACAGATCTTGTCTTCTGCTATGCAGGAAGACGGATTTGTGTGTTGTCTCAGTTTGCCTTTCCCCATACAGTTAGAACACAGTGAGGGAACAGTTGACCCCTTGATCACGCCTGATGTTAACACCTTCCCTGCCAGTGTCATTAGTACAATAACAGTGCATACAGTATTTTTAGCACCGATTACTATAGTAACGTCACTGGTTCCCTAAAAAAAGTGTCAAAATGTCCTTTAGATGTCCAATGTGTCTGCAAAAAAAAAAAACAATAATAATTTGCTGATCACCACCATTACTAGTAAAAAAATAATAAAAATGCCATAAATCTACCCCCAAATTTATAAATGCGGTAACTTTTGCGCAAACCAATCAATATGCGCTTATTGTGATTTTTGTTACCAAAAATATGTAGCAGAATACAAATTGGCCTAAATTTATGAATACATTTTTTTTTTTTTTTTACTTTTTTTTGGAAATGTCTTATAGTTAATTTAATAGCAGAAAGTTTTTTTTTTTAAATTGTCGCTGTTTATAGCGTAAAATATAAAAACTTCAGAGGTGATTAATTACCACCAAACGAAAGCTCTATTTGTGGGGAAAAAAAAAGGACATCAATTTTGTTTGGGTACAGTGTCGCATGACCATGCAATTGTCAGTTAAAGTGACACAGTGCCATATCGCAAAAAATGGCCTGGTCATCAAGAGGGTAAATCCTTCTGGGGCTGAAATGGTTAAAGTAGAACTAAAAGGCAAAGCTTTTGGATGTGTTATAATCCCTGTAATTAGGGATGCACCAATGCCATTTTTTTTTATGAGTATGATGAGTACCAATACCTTTTTTTAGTACTCGCTGATACCAATTACTGATACCTACCAACTGTTCTGTTTGTACTTCAGCTGTCAGCAAAGATACAAAGCATTGAAATGTTTTTTTACAAATGTAATTACATTCTTTTTCTAATTGTTGTGCTTTTTTTTTAATGTGAAACATGTAAATGTTAAAAGGTATAAAAATATTAACAAACTAAGCAAAAAAAAAAAAATGTAAGTAGTAATAGTTTTTAAAATAGAGGTGAAAAAATCAGCAAGGAAATAAGTAAATTAAGGGTTAATAAGAGGTTAAACAGAGCAAAATGTCAAAAGAAATAAATAAATGTTTTTTTACTTGACAGGTTGCTAGTTTAAACTGACTCCCTCTGCAGATCAAAGTTCATCACTTTGATCTGTAGATGAATAAACAGAAAGATACAAGGTTTCTTTTAAGCTTTTTGGCTGAGCAATGTTGTTGATAAGCATTTCCTGGCTGTTTTTTTTTTTTTTTTTTTACACAGAACCAATTGCTGGGACTTCGATTACACTTCAACTGTCAACAGGGGAACCTCACTGACAGCTGAATGAGTCATCGGTTAAGGACATGGCAGCCCTGCTTCTTAACAACCGATAATTCTCAGGTTTATTTTTCTACATTTCAGCCATCAGTGGGGGAATCCTGTTAACAGCCAAAAGAACCGTCTAAAAATATTGGTTTCAGGTATCGGAGCATTTGCACGAGTCCCAATACTCATGTAAATGCTTCGTATTGGTACCGATATCGATGCAACCCTACCTATCAGGTTTATTTTTGCCAGTTGTTTCCCATTGGGCAGATTTACCTTCACTTCCTGTCCAATAGCCAAAACAAGAAGTGAGAGCATTTCTCTAGAATAATAAAATTCTTCGTTGTCACCAGAACTAGTGTCCCCTTTGGAAAATATCCCCACTAGTTCTGTACAGAGAACAATATAACATTTGTAATTTTCCTTTACTTTCACTTTCTTTGATAATGGTAAACAGGACAAACAGAGAGGGTGAGGAGCACATACAGCAATAAAAACCCGACAGGTGTTCTAATCCCTCCTCCCTCTATCCAAAAAAAAAAAAAAAAAAAAAGAAAAACACCCACACAAGAAAAAAAAAAAAGTATGCCTTTAGTTATGGATTCCAGTTGATTTATTTTTTTAAAGCATGTGATTAGAGCCGGAAGCTCTAAGTGTCTTAAAAAAAGGGTGGACGTGCACTGTGCCCTGAGGCCACTCTATTTTGTAACATTAGCAAAATATTTGCTAATGTCTTCCGTTACTCCTCCTGGCCAATCAGGAAGTGGGTCCTGAGACCCCAGTGACCAGTAGTCTTAAGACCCCACTGGCCGGGAGTTCGAAGATCCGTTTGGCCGGGAAGAGAAGCAATGGCCAGGACACAGAGAAGACAGAGGGGGAAGACACAGCCAGCGACCTGGGGTGAGTGGGTATAGTACGTTGTGCGGAGGTGGGCTCAAGCGATGGGGGGGGTGGGGAGGGTTAGTGTGGGGTGAAGGGCTGGAGCAACGGGGGGAGTGGGGAATGTCTGTGGTCAGGTCTGTCTGCCACCAACCCCCCGACCGATGGAGCACCAGCCGCCACTGATTAAAACCTAAAAATAATATTGTTATATACTGCAGATAACCAGTCCTTAGATTTAACAGCTGCATTTTTCTCTTTTTAGGCAAAGTTAATTTTCTCGAAGTACAGAAAAATAGCTGATTGACCCTGATAGAAATATAGTTTGCTTATAACTTCCTGTGTACTGAACTGATATCTTATACATTATTATCAGCCTTCCAAACTTACATGTGTTAACTACACAACCACTACTCTATGTAATGGAAATGAGCAGAGAGGGGGAAGAGTTTGTGTGGCAAATCGGGATAGTAGCTTAGGGAGACAATGTTGGTTGACCAACAGCAACATGTATCTCCTGCGCATTACTGTAATAGTCCAGTGAAGTATAAGAATTTTTCCACTGCACATATGGATGGCCGCTTGAAGTCCTGCTGCCTTCTAGGACTGGTGATGTCCTAAGCCCACTGAAGAAGCAAACAGAAGAGGGTGCGCAGGCCTAGTGCAATATTCTATGGATTTTAATAAATAAGGAGGTAAAATAAGCTACTCGAAAACATAAGTAAAAGTGCTCATCCAGCCACGCTTCCATGGCTTGGTGTTGCAGACTGGGCAATATCCCAAGCAAAGGGGGATCTCAGCGGGGTCCTTGAAAGGTAACGTGTTTCCAAGGAGTTCCTTCTCCTTCAGAGTCAAACAAAAAAATTACCTCATTTTGTCATTTTTTTGTTTGGCTCTGAAGAAGAAGGAACTCTTTTGAAACCCATTAGCCTTCAAGGACCCCGGTGAGGTCCCCCCTATGTTTGGGATATCACCAGTTCTGCAACACCAAGCCACGGAAGTGTGACTGGGATGAGAGCTTTTATTTATATGTAGCTTATTTTGCCTCTTATTTATTCAGATCCATTGGATAATGCTCTAGGCCTGTGCGCCCTCTGCTGTTTGCTCTGACAATGTTGTTTCTCCATAGATACAGTGCGTAAAGTGGGTGTTTTATGCAGGTTATGCACACTTATCAGTAAGTATTGTTCCAATTGTTCTCTCCATGACTACAGAACACCACCCCCCCCCCCCCCAGGTTATGAATATGATAAGGGGCCAGGGTTTTGTAGTCTTAACACACATGTGCTAGGGTGACAACGCTACTCCTCCTCAGATACAATACAATTGTCACGCTAGGGCAGAGACTATGTTACTGGCAAGATTAAATGAAAGAAAAGATACAATGGAAACAAATGCAACAACCACATCTAAGCACCAGAAATGTGCAATACATTTCATGTTTGATTTGGGGTTTAAATTTGCTTTAACTAGCAATTTGGTATTTAAAGTAAAAGTAAACCCTTTTTTGGCACTTGTACCTACTGGTAAGCTTATAATAAGGCTTACCTGTGAGTACAGGGAATATCTCCAAGCAGGAGATATTCACACTGCATGCAGCCAGTGACGTCACTCACGCATGCACTCTGAAGGGACGACATACCTGTGCTGTCCTTTCAGAGCTCTGCATCGCAGTCCATGACTCCAGCCACAGAGACTTGGGTAAAAGCTCAAACTGAAGGTCCATGTTCCCATGCATACCAAAAGGTCCTTCATACATATAGGAACATGGACCTTTTTTGGGGCTGAGGTTTGGTGATTGATCGAGCTATGGTCTCATCACTGCCCCCAAAACACCTGTAGTTATTGGGGTGGTCTATTTAAGATCTATCAATTGTCTCAGTCATTGTAATGATTAAGCACACAATGTATGTGTGAAACATGTCTACGTAACCACAGTTTGGCGTCTTTGGTGTTATCTTTGTGAAAAAAAAAAATAGAAGAAAATCAGAAGTTCTGGATGTGCAGCCATTTCTTTCCAAGACTCCGGCACCCATGCCAATCACATGGCCGGAGGATGTGAACCGGGAAGGAAGACCAGGTGAGGATGGAAGCACCTCCAGCAGTGACAGATCGGCACTGGAGGGCTTCGTTCTAAGGTAAGTATTTCATAAGGTGCAAGCATGCGATGCATACTTGCACATTATGCCTTTACCTTGCAGGATTTAGAGAAAATTAAAAAAACATGGTGGGCGGTTTACTACCACTTTAAGCAAGCAACCTGGAGAGAAAGGTCTTCTCTCACATAAGGTTTGGACCACAAGAGGTGTACCAGAGATCACTTTAGCAGTAAATAATGTATAACATCATACCCATTTTTCACACCAGCCATGGAGATAGACTTTTAAACCAAGTTTTGGCATGCTTTAAAGTTTTACAAACAAATGTTTTCCAGATTTGTGGCTGTAACTGGTGAAGGAAGGCTAGCCTGTAATAGGCAATGTGACATAATATTGACAGCCATCCAACAATGACCTTTCAATTTATAGCAACCAACGGCAATTGGCAAGAGTTTAACGCACACGTTTACGATTGGTACAGTTTACTCAAGCTGTAAAGAAAGCAGACTAGGTAATTCATCAGGGAGTCTGGAGGGATGCTGTAATGGAGGAAAACTCTGCTTTTTAAGTTATGCCATATTCAGGAAAATATCCCCTAGCTAAAATGAAGGGAACCATCATACTATCTCTGTCCTGACAGCAAAATCTGATTATACTTGATCTTGCAAATGTGACATTCCATCAGATACAGAACAGCAATAAAGGCAAATACTCTGCAGGCAGACACATCATCGTATTCTGTCGATCTGTAACTTGCTTCTTCCAGTTGGGGTGGGGGTGGGGGGGGGGGGTTCAATACCACTTTCAGACGCAGTGCTAAACTCTATGCAGGTTTTTAAAAAGTGACCTTGAACCACACTACCTTTGAAAGAGAAAGATTGGCAAGCTCCACCTCACTTCCCTCTACACTGGAAAACAACAAGGGATCTTTCAATGATTTATTATTTCCCACTTGCTCAATGCTCAGGATTCCAATAACACACCAAAAAAAAAAAAAAATGATAATCAATTTTACAGTGTCGGTAATTAATTCATTAATCGATGCGCTAAATGTGCCACAGCCACACAAGCAAAAAAGTGCACAGCTTTCCCGGTTTCAAAAACAGCTTAACCCCTTACTGAATGACAATAAATAACTGACAACTAGTGATTGAAGCTGGAGCAGAGATGGTAAATCAGATGCACCAGGGATCATCATTTCACAACTCACAGCTCTTTTCTGGTAAGACAGTGCCCACTACAGGCAGAACAAAAGTTTCAACAAGCAGAAATACAGTACAATGCTGCCTTTGTGAGCCACGCTGTCATTCTGCTACTTGAATGTTAAGCTTCTTTTTGCAGCTGTGCAAAATACAATGGTCAGAGCAGGGCGCAAATGCAAATGATTATCCATAGTGTCACTTACATAAAGTATATCCCTGGATACACTTATGACATGCACAGAGCTTTTCTGATTGGTCAAGACAATGTGTAAATTGGATTTTACGCAGATAAGCAACACTCAAAGTGTGAAATGAGAAATGGCTTTTATTGGGGGGGAGGGGGGGAAAGCAGCAAGTGGCTAAGGAACTGCTGTCATTACTGCTGAATGGAAGCCTCTTCTGATGTTTCAATTGTATCTGAACCGTCAAGGCCTCCTCAGGAATGGATTCATGTAAACTGGGAGCAGAAGAAGGGAAGCTGTTACACAAAGTAACCACATTTTTTTAAGTTACTTTATGAACATGTCTGTCTTCCTCCAGGTTTCAGTAAATAACCCCACACTCTGCAAAAAGTACATATTAAACAGGATAACTTACCTTCCTGGACAGCTTGAAATGGATTATTGGGTTCTATAATTTTTATAGTGTGTCCAATCTTTTCACTCTGCAAGATATCGTCATTGAGATTCAAATCCGACACAGCCAGCTGAAAAATTTCATTGTCCTTCGCTGCATTTTCTTCAAAGATTGCACCTGTTGCGGAAAGAGCCATGAGAGTCTGGCAGTGCTGAACACTGAGTAAATACAGCAGACACTATTAAACCAACACATCTTCATGACCTGGAGGCCTTCATAAGAGGGCTGATACAGTAAATGTACTCTGCAGAGTACCACAACCAGCTGATATTCTTCGTTATCAGATTACAATGACCATATAAGACTTCTAGTTACCATCTGATTAACATGGCCAGCTAATACTCCTAGCCACCTGATTATTATAGCCAGCTAATACCTATAGTCACTGGATTACCAAAGCCAGCTAATACCTCTAGTCACCTGATTACCATAGCCAGCTAATACCTCTAGTCACCTGATTACCATAGCCATCTAATACCTATAGTCACCTGATTACCATGGCCAACTAATACCCCTAGTTACCTGATTACCATGACCAGCTAGCACACTTAAGCTGACTATACATTATACAGTTTTCTTATTCAATTTCCTTTAACTATGTAGTGCAAGGACTTTCCTGATGGCATCTAAACTGAAAGCATTTAGGTTTGACCTCATATTAAAGGGTGGGAAATCTAAAGGGAAATTGTACAAGAAAATTGTATAATGTATGGCCAGCTTGTCACCTGAGTACCATGACCAGCCAATACCCCTAGTCACCTGATTACTGCGATCAGCTAATACCCTTGGTCCCTTGATCACCTTGGCCAGCTAGTACCCTTAGTCACCTAAGTACCATGGCCAGATAATACACCTAGTCATCTCCTGATTACCATGATCAGCTAGTACCCCATGTCACCTGATTACCATGGCCAACTAATACCCCTAGCCCACTGATTACCATGACCACCTTTTACCTCTAGTCCCCAGATTATGATGGCTATATAATACTCCTAGCTATCTAATAACCATGGTCAGCTGATACCTCTTGTCACCCGATTACCATGGTGAGTTAATACCCTTAGTTTCCTGATTACCATGGCCAGCCAAAATGAATAGTCAGCTGATCAGCATGTATATTAAATAGGCCCATTCATCTAATTACCATAACCAGTTAACACCCATAGTCACCTAATTACCATGGCCAGCTGATAGCCCTAGTCAGCTAATTAAAATGGTTGGCTAATAAGCATGGTCACCTGATTTCAATGGCCATCTGATATACCTTGTCATGTGATTACAATGGCCTGCTGATACCTGCTTGATTACCATAGTCAGCTGATCTCACTAGCCAGCTGATCAGCATGGCCAACAAATACTCCTAGTCAGCTGATAACCATGTCCAACTCACACTCCTAGCTATCTGATTAGCAAAGCCTGCTAATAATCCTAGTCATCTGATTATATTGGCCAGTTTGTACTCTTAGTCATCTAATTACCATGGCTGGGTAACACAGTCACCTGAATACCATGGCCAGCTAATACTCCACATTATCTGATTGTAATGGGCAGCTAATACTCCTAGTCACCTTATTACCATGGCTGGCTAATACTCCTAGTCTCCTTATTATCATGGCTGGATAATACTCCTAGTCACCTTATTAACATGGCTGGCTAATACTCCTAGTCACCTAATTAGCATTGCCAGCCGATACATTTTCTCATGTGACTGTCATGACCATTTAACATCTCTGGTCAGCTTATATCCCTGCTTATATGGTTATGGTCAGCAAATATTTTTCTACTCCCTTGAGTACCAGGATCAGGTGGCACATCAAATGACCATAGCAAGGTGACACATCACTATGACCAGGTGACAAATCCAATCAGGTGACCATAACCAGGTGACACAGGGGCTTACCAGCTGACCAAGACCAGCTGTCCCTGCATTAAAATAATCACACTTCTCCAGTAAAACTTTCAAATCTGTGCTTATGGCATTTGCAGTATAAAACATTCATTGTAGATGTAGTGAGCAGCAGTATGATCAGAAAGCAGATGTGTCTGTATCAGTATGTGTCCCTTATCCTGTGCTCCTGCCATCTGATGCATTACACGTTCCTCTCCCAGGTAGATCTCCTTAGAAATTCAGCGCAGGAAATCCTGATGTATTGTCGGCCATGTGTGTGCAATTAGCGCTGTACATTCCAGCGGTCACATCTCTATTGGGAGGGTTTGGTAATGCTTCCTAAGGGACCTGACCTGAGCCATTGCTCATTCACTCTCTACCAATGCATCAACTCCACGGGAGATTTCCATCGCGTGTGAGCACTAGCTTTAACCCCTTCCTTGCCATACCAGCTGTCAACTCTCCAATTTACCTGTAGCTGAGCCCATACCCAGCTGATGGCTGGATTCACAAAGGGTGAGCAAGCAGTTCCTGGGCATACAGCCTGTATACCACTCCGATGCTCAGCATCGGTATTCATACTAGCTCCCTGCCTACCTAAAAGTCACCAACACATATATTGCCATGTCTAGGTTGGCATAAAGTGGCATCTTATAGGGCAAAGTTACAGTACAGCCCATTGAGGTTACATGGTTTGTTAAATGATTTTAATCTTGAATGTGTCCCTGTTGGATCTGGATTAGCAACCCCTGAAGGCAATCTCATTCAGCAATCAAAGTTCTTGTGATACCATTTAATAGATCCGCAATGCTGTGTGCTAGGACCGGCTCCTTAGTTCCTACACCTGGTCCCAGGCATGGCAATAGTGCGTGCTAGGACCGGCTCCCTACACATACTCGTGGTCCCATGGCATGGCAATGCTGTATGCTAGGACCTGCTCCCTACACCTGCTCGTGGTCCCAGACATGGTAATGCTGTGTGCTAGGACCGGCTCCCTACACATACTCGTGGTCCCAGACATGGTAACGGTGCCTAATTAGAGGGTCCTAGCCCTACACCATCAGCTGACCCAAATAGTCCTTAGGGGGTCCTAGCCCTACACCATCAGCTGACTCAAATAGTCCTTAGGGGGTCCTATACCCTACACCATCAGCTGACCCAAATAGCTGACACACAGGAAAGCAGCCCCCCGTTTAGACTTCCCCCCTGGGCACAAGGCTTCCTCTCTGTCTGCCTAGATTAGGTATGCCATCTGCTGTATGTGACATCAGTATTACCTCGTCCCATTCATCCTGCCAGGCGCCTAGGTCTGGGCTAAGCTGCTGGATCTGGGCTCATCTTGGACGTGCCTAAGCAGTTTTTTTTTTTTTTTTTTTTTAATCTGCATTAGTCCCTGTGAAATTCTGCTCTCACACTGCGGTTCCAGTGTCTCAGCTTTGTATTGCCAGCAGCACACATGCAGCCTTGTCCTTCCTGCCATTCATCTCCTGATTAGCACATCTCTTATAGCAGCTGCCCATCCAGTGCAATTTCTATTTTATCCTATCCACTGACATAGAAGTTCCCAGCATTTGTCCCTTTTGCATGCTCTACATGACAGCTGCAATTCCTATGGACATAGAATCACATGGAACAAGTGCTGGCTGTACTGTCCCCTTGGCCTTCACCTGTCTCCTTCTATAGGGACGTGCGCTGTCCATGGTGCTGCGGTCAGCACACAGCCAGTTCTGGGCTAAGCAAACAACTTTGTGCTGGAAGTCATCAGCCAGCATGCCATGGAAAAGAACCCCCCAACATAAGTTTACCTGCAGTAGTCAAACCCCCATCCTTCCTCCCCCTTTACCCCATGGTGATCATTATGATCTTACCAATGTGGATGATGGAGTCCGCCCGTACAGAAACACACAGAAATATCCAGGGGAAAAAGCAGAGCATCAACACTTCCATTTCCAGCCTCTCAAACAGCACATCAGCTCGGATTTTTGGTGCTGGTACCCAGGGAAGAATGATGGGGGGGAAAAAAGAGGAGCTTTCCAGGTAAAAGGCAATGCAAGCAACACAGGCAGCAGCAGTAGAAGGAGATCGCAGCTTAGATCCTAGCAGCTAGAGCCTGGCAATATGTACAGGAGCTCTTATTTTGCTTAGACAAGGAAAAGCATAGACTTGCAGCTCTCTCCAACACTCTATGTGTGTCTGAGACCCAACAAACAGCAAACTGCGGAGGACCCCCCTCCACCCCCCTCCTCCTTCTCTTCTACCACGTGATTGCAGAGCCTCACCACTCAATATAGTCTTAGTGAAAACACTGAGAGATGGAGAGATGAGCTCAGATGGGGAACACTGGAGCTCAGTTTCACAGGCATAGGGCTGGGGTTGTGTGTGGAGCTCAGGAGCAATAAGGCATAGGGCTGGGGTTGTGTGTGGAGCTCAGGAGCAATAAGGCATTGGGCTGGGGTTGTGTGTGGAGCTCAGGAGCAATAAGGCACAGGGCTGGGGTGGTGTGTGGAGCTCAGTTTCACGGGCATAGGGCTGGGGTTGTGTGTGGAGCTCAGGAGCAATAAGGCATAGGGCTGGGGTTGTGTGTGGAGCTCAGTTTCACAGGCATAGGGCTGGGGTTGTGTGTGGAGCTCAGGAGTAATAAGGCATAGGGCTGGGGTTGTGTGTGGAGCTCAGGAGTAATGAGGCATAGGGCTGGGGTTGTGTGTGGAGCTCAGTTTCATAGGCATAGGGCTAGGGTTGTGTGTGGAGCTCAGTTTCATAGGCATAGGGCTGGGGTTATGTGTGGAGCTTAGGGGCAATAAGGTATAGGGCTGGGGTTGTGTGGAGCTCAGGAGTAATAAGGCATTGGGCTGTGGTTGTGTGTGGAGCTCAGGAGCAATAAGGCATAGGGCTGGGGGTTGTGTGTGGAGCTCAGGACAGAGCAATAAGGCATAGGGCTGGGATCAGATGTGGAGTTTATGATAAATAAGGCATAGGGCTGGGATTAAGTGTGGAGCTCAGGAGAAATAAGGCATAGGGATTGGATTAAGTGTAGAGCTCATGGGAAATAAGGCATAGGGCTGGGGTTGTGTGTGGAGCTCAGTGTCACAAGTATACGGCTGGGGTTTTGTGTGGAGCTCGGAAGCAATAAGGCATAGGGTTGGAATTGTGTGTGGAACTCAGGAGCAACAAGGCATAGGGTTGGGATTGTGTGTGGAGCTCAGGAGCTGGGTGCATAAGAGTGAAATTCATTGGATCAGGCTAAATTATAATTGATATAGTCAGTTGTAGCTGAGTACCTTATTGCCTGCCACAATAGACAGAATAGGGAGTGGAGGGAGCACAGGGGGAAACCTTGGCTGAAGGATCAGAGGATTTTGGAGATGATGGAGCTGGACTCTTGGAAAGGAAGGTTCTGCTGCCTACTGGATTGTGGGTGTTTGATGCCAAGAAATATTCCTATGCTACAAGCTGACAGTGAGAACTGAGGACTGGCACTGGAGAAACAAAGCTAACCAAGCATGCTGTTTTATGGATTGCTTGTTGAAGAACTCATCCTTGATCTCCCAACTCTAAGTGGACAACCCTATTAGCGGCAATAGGTGCAGTGCAGTGAACTCCACACCACCTACAGCAAGCATTGAACTGACTAATCACACAATTGACAGGATTCAAGTGCTACAGAACTTTCCCAGCACCCCTGATCTTTGATGATATGGATCACTGCGGGGAACTTGTTGAAGAACTCATCCTTAATCTCCCAACTCTAAGTGGACAACCCTGTTAGCGGCAATAGGTGGTGCAGTGACTCCACATCACCAACAACAAACATTAAACTGACTGATCAACCAATTCAGAGGTTTCAAGCCCTACAGAACTCTCCCAGCCCCCTTGATCTTTGTTATGGATCACTGCGGAGATCGTGTTAAAAACTCATCCTTTATCTCTTAACTTTATTTGGACAACTCTATTAGCAGCAATAGGTGAGCTGCAGTGACTTCACTGCACCCACAGCAAGCATTGAACTGATTGATCACCCAATTGAGAGGTTTCAAGTTCTACAGAACATTCTGAGCACCCCTGATCTTTGATGATATGGATCACTGCGGAGATCTTGTTGAAGAACTCATCCTTGATCTCCCGACTTTAAGTGGACAATAGGTGAGGTGCAGTGCAGTGACTCCACACCATCCGCGGCGAGCATTGGATTGACTGATCAACCAAGTGAGAGGATTCAAGTCCTACAGAACTTTCCCAGCACCACTAATCTTTGATGTGCAAGTCTAAGTGGGGAGGATGCAGGACTGATTAGTTCTCTCCGTCATTTCTGAGTGGAGTTTGTCCATCACAGCTGGATCTTTAGCCTGCATTTGATTTCAGCCCTTTCTTGTAACAGACCCAACTGTGATCGCTTCATGTGAGTGCCATAGGGAGCCCCTCATTGGATCATCACTAAGAAAAGACCTTAATGAACGCTTCCTAATCAACATCCAGCTATGATCTCTCTCATTAGTAAAATTACATCATGCAGCCTGTGCTTTGGAAAGGCCAACGTGGACAGGAAAAAAATCTATCTCTTTAAAATAAATTATTTACCTACATCCTACATCTGCATCCTTTGGTTCCATCACTTTAACTCTCCAGTGGCCACAGAGGAGAGACTACAGGACCTGGCTAACATCTCCTGCTGTAAGCATGGCTGATCAAAGGCTGGGGATGGTCCACCGTTGTTTGGCTCCAGTAAAAGCTGTCCAGTTCTTCTGCTGTCATTCCCTCATCTTGGCTATGGAAGGGTTAATGCTGTCTGCAAGGCAGCTCTTCCCTACACTGTACTCAGAAGATTGTATCATTAACATTGTCTGCGCTTAGCTTATGGAAGCATCAATTGAAGCTTCTTCTACTGCTGGCTGAATCGCTAATAAATGTAACAACTGCAGGAATATGTCATGACTTAGTTCTGATCATACCTCATATGTCTTCATACAGATCATATTGAGTAAATAAAGCCTTTATCAGATGAGTAGTTGTCTTTTATTTCTCTGCAACTTGCACTGAGCAGAGAGGGGTAGTTAATTAGGGGTATAGCCCAGAGACAGTACTGAATGTACTGCAAGCAATGGTAGTAATTGTGTGAGCATTGATCACTAAGATACAGCTCCCCACAATACCTGCTTCGTTATTCTCTCCATATACACAGACAACTGTTAACTGACTTTTCATTTACAGTGCTCTAAAATTGCCAATCATGGAGCTTTGTGTAGGCTTTAAAAGGCAATACAACAAAAGTGCAGGTACTTGTCTACACTGCATTCATTGTAGCATAGGGAATAGCTAACGTTTTTCTTTAGAAAACAATTATGAGAATATCTGCATCTATATATAGATCCATGAATTATGTCTGAAAATGCTAGTTGCCTGGCTGTTTGATTCTATGGTATTACTTCTCACTGACGTGTTGACCTTAAAGTGTAACCCAAGAACAAAAATATAATATTTTTGATACCTACATCTGTATCATTTGGTTCCATTATTTTAACCCCCCCCCCCCCCCCTGTATTTTCACTTGATTCTGCCTGTAATACATATTCTTCCTTAGGTCGACAGCACTCACTGCACTATGTATTTAGAGGATACTACAGGCTAATTCGAACTACAAACACCTATTTCCATTATATAGGGATCAGGGGTTTTAGCTGGGAAGATGGATAACATTGTTTGCTATCTAAGTTCACAAGAAATGGCAAGGAATCTACATTTGTGGAAGGATCAACAGGTATGTTTTGGTACTTGTAGATGATGTTCTAAATAAAAGGAAACTAATGCCATATACAAGGACTAGTAAGCTGAATTATATTCCATTTTTGTTCTTATGTTTGAATATACTTCACACAAGTGTGCATGTTGCTTGCTCATGGTCTGTAAGTTGCTAAGTGGTGAATTCAGAAGATCAGCATGACAATCAAACAACTAGTATATTTAGAAGGGGGTTGCATAAGTCAGCACCACTTTTTCTTAGATAAGAGTTTTTCCATAAAACTCAAGACAGTCATAAAAGATACAGTTTAAGGCAGCTCTGTATTCAGTAATACCTTGTTAAATATCTATTTTACCCTGTCTTAGTGGGGATGGGTTGGGGGGGGTGTTTTTTTGGAACGGATTTGTATTGTTCTGCTCTGATGGGTACGTTATTCTATATTCTATTGTTCTGCTCTGATGGGTACTTTATTCTATAAATAAAGAATTTGAAAAAAATATATACATTTTAAATGGAAGTAGTGTAAGTAGCTGAATGTAACCTGGCATCAGCCTGTTGCAATCTGTGTACAGCAGAGCTCAGAATGGGAGAGGGTTGAGGAGTCAACATAATGGACACTAGGGATGAGCTCGATATTCGACTTGAACATAAGTTTGACTCGAACATTGGGTGTTCGCCCGTTCGCAGAACAGGAAATATGGGGCATTCATGGGAAATTCGAGCAGCGCGGAACTCCCCATAATGCACTGCGTGATCGCAGTACATTGATTTATGATGATTGGCCAAAGCATGCACTGACCTGCATGCTTTGGCCAATCACAGCATGCTCTGCTGAGAGAGCCATAATTGGTTAAAGGCAGGCCCCACAATATTTAAAGCTACTTACATGGCGGCCGTGTGTAGTGTTGTTGGTGTGGACAGAGGGATAGCTTGATTTAGGTTAAACAGGCAGGTAATTCAGTTAGCGGTAGTGTATTTGATATATACAGTCAGTCTAGTGTGTGTGTATATATATATATATATATATATATATATATATATACTCTGTACTTAGCAAAGTCTATATATTCAGTGTTTACGCAGTCAGTCAGTGCAGGCAGTGTATATATATATATATATATACACACACATATACACAGTCTCATCTACAGTGCATTATAATTTCATAATTTCAATTACACTCTTCAGGCAGTGTGTGTATATATATATATATATATATATATATATATATATACACACACACACAGTCAAGTGGTGTACACAGTATCTAATACAGTGTGTACTGTTTCTAATATACTTCAGGCAATATATATATATATATATGCATACAGTCGCGTGTGTGTGTATATATATATATATATATATATATATATATATACTCTGCATCCAGTGTAGCCTATATCTACAGTGCATTCGGTGGTGTTCTGTTTCTAATACACTTCAGGCGGTGTACACAGTATATAACACAGTGTGTGTACAGTTTCTACTACACTTCTGGTGGTGTACACAGTATACAATACAGTGGAACCATTGTACAGCTTCTACTACTTTTCTGGTGGTGTACACAGTATCTAATACAGTGTGTACTGTTTCTAATATACTTCAGGCAGTGTATTTATATATATATAATACTCTGCATCCAGTGTAGCCTATATCTACAGATCTACAGTGCATTTGGTGGTGTTCTGTTTCTATTACACTTCAGGCAGTGTACACAGTATCTAATACAGTATGTACAGTTTATAATACAATTCAGGGGGTACACAGTAGCTAATACAGTGTGTACAGTTTCTACGACTTTTCTGGTGGTGTACACTGTATCCAATACATTGTGTACGGTTTCTAAAACACTTCAGGCAGTGTACACAGTATCTAATACAGTGTGTACAGTTTCAAATACACTTCAGGTGGTGTTAGGTTTCCTGGTGATGAGCCCGACTTGATGGAAGAAGACTTCTCTTACAGCTCTGGTTCAGGGACCACTGGAATGGAGACAGTGGCCCCGTGAGCGCAGCGGGGTAGGAGTGTCTGACTGGAAGCAGCGGCTGGTTCTTCTGGATGCTGGAACTGCAGAGAAGTTGGTAGACAGGCAGGCAGTGATCAGCAGGCAAGGCAGTGGCAGCAAGGACTGGGTGCAGCACACTTGAACAGCAGAAGAATAGTCAGGCGGGCCGGGTCACAATGGATAAGCAGGCAGGTAAGTACAGCAGGCAGAAAAGAAGTGCAGGCAGGCAGAGGTTCGGCAACAAAGGTACAGTCCAAAGCAAGGTCAGGCAGGCCGGGGTCAGAGCAGGAGAGGTTAGCGAGGTCAGACGGTAGCCAGGTCAGATATCACAACAGCAGGCAGATAGCAAGTAGTTCAGGTACAGAGCTGCAGACAAACAGCACCGAGTAGATGCAGCAGCCTTCTTTAAATAGGCCCACTGGCGCCAAACCGCGCTAACGCGCACGACGCGAACCGCGCGCCGCGCGCGTGCACGCGAACACCGCGAATGTCGCGATCGCGTACGTGAACACCGCGCGCGTACACGCACATCGCGTACGCGCACCTGCGCATCCGCCCGTTTCGTGCGGGAGAAACCCTGACAGGTGGTGTACACAGTACACAATACAGTGCAGCCGTAGTACAGTTTCTAATACAGTGCAGGTGGTGTACACAGTATCTAATACAGTGTGTACAGGTTCTACGACTTTTCTGGTGGTGTACACCATATCTAATACATTGTGTACGGTTTCTAATACACTTCAAGCAGTGTACACAGTATCTAAAACAGTGTGTACAGTTTCAAATACACTTCAGGTGGTGTACACAGTACACAATACAGTGCAGCTGTAGCATCTAATACAATGTGTACAGGTTCTACTGCAACTTCTGGTGGTGTACACAGTATCTAATACAGTGAAGTGTGCAAAAAATTATTGCGCTAATCTGCAAAATAGCACAGAGGAACAGATTCATACAAATGTGACAAAATTCATAAATGTGAAGGGACAAAAATGTAGCGCCGGTGACTAAAAAAATTATGTATATAAAGTGCATAAATAGCAAGTGTACATAACAAAAATGATGTGAAAACATGTGAATGAATGAACATCAACATATAATGTCAAGCTGAAAAAACATAAATGCGTAGAAAGTTAATAAAACATAAATCAGTCCAGACAGAAGTCAGTCCCAATGATCAATAGGTCTATCACAACCATGGTGGTGCATAATAAGCCAGAAGTGATAAGTGGATCCCTGAAGGAATAACTTTGATGGTATATATAAAAAGGATGGGTACTCGTTACCAGAGCCAATGGACCTACGTGTCAGCAACACCAGGTCAAACGAGCATAAAAGATGAACACGCGATCATGCAGAGACAGTGCAGCAGGCCGCCATATCCCTGAATTGATATGAAGTGGTCCACAATAACCTCAGGAAATCAAATCTTGATGGAATCAGGAAGATAAAAGGGAGGCCACCCCCCCCCCCCCCCCATCGGAGGTTCAAACCAGCTCGTAGACAGATAATATGTAAAAACAGAAAAAAGAATGCCTCCAATGGTGTAGGTCAAAAAAGGATCTAAAACAGTGTGTACATTTTCTATTACACTTCTGGTGCTGTACACAGCATACAATACAGTGCATCCATAGTACAGTTTCTAATACAATGCATGCAGTATACACAGTATCTAAAATACAGTGTACACAGTTTCTTTTATTTTTTTTCCAATTTATTATTTTTCTTTATGTCAAATTTATATCCAGATATACAAAAGAAACACCATTTGCCATCGCTCCCCTCCCCTCCCCCTTTTTATTGCTAAACCTCTACCGTGACTCCCAACCTCCCCCGTCCTGTAATCCATTTAATTCTACATATCTTCTTGTCTGCTTAAATTCTCTCCAAACCTTCCAAAACTTTCTAGTCCCTCCTTTTCACAGAACCTGAGATATTCCATATTGTAAATCTCATCCACTTTCTTACATCAACCTCCCATCTTAGGGCTTTCTAGCTCCTGCCACTGCAGAGGTATTAAGCTTTTGGCTGCGTTCATTAAATGGGGAACCAATGTTCTCGGGTTATGTTTAATTGGCATTCTTACCCCATGAAACAAACACGTCCATGGTTCCTCTGGAATCTCTATATTGGTCATCTCCTCAATTACCTGGAACACCGCTCTCCAATAATTTTTAACTTTTAACTAAAGTTTAACTCCCACCATATATGTGCCATTTCTCCCACTTCACCACATTCCCGCCAGCATAATCGCAAAACTTCTTTTTGACATTTATGTGCTTTATCCGGTGTTATATACCAGCGTGCTAAGCACTTATCATTTATATAGTATTACTATCAATTGCCGTGGAATGTGCCATCTTGATTTTCCCAAAATCTTGATTTTTCTCTCCCTTACCCAGTTCTTCTTCCCACTTAATTATGAAAGGGCGGTATTTCCAGTCCCTTCATGCGCAAATAGGATCTGTAGTCAGTCGATCTCACCATCTGCTGCGCATGCTTCGCAGACTCATCCCTTTTATCCCAAAGAATGACAAAGCAGTGGTAGTTGGAACAATCATTAATTCACGACTGGACTACGCAAACTCGCTTTACATAGGATTACCACAATATCAACTTGCGCGATTACAACTGATCCAAAACACGGCGGCAAGGCTGATAACAGGAAAAAAACCCTGGGAATCCATTTCTCCTTCACTGAGGAGCTTACATTGGCTAACCGTAAAAAATCGGATCACGTTCAAGACCCTTTGCCTCACCCACAAATGCGTGCATAGAGAAGCTCCGCAATACCTAATGGAGAAAATAAATCATTACACACCAAACCGCAGTCTTCGATCAGCCAACAAAAACCTCCTCCTCGTTCCCAAAGCCCGGTATAAATCCAAGGGTGATCGGAGATTCGCTGTCCAAGGGCCTCGGCTATGGAATGCTCTACCAATCAACATCCGCCTGGAAGAAAATCACCTGGCTTTTAGGAAAAAACTGAAGACCTTCCTCTTTTAGCAGATGATCAAAGCTCGCCACAGCGCCTAGAGGCGATTCAGTTCGCATTGTGCGCTATATAAGTATTTCATTCATTCATTCATTCACTCACAAGCACTTCATGGATCCTTGAGATCCCCCTCTTTGTTCCTTTTGCCATACATAGCTGCTCAAATGGCAGTATGTCCTCCTCGGATCTTACTGGTTGAGCCAATGATGTGAAAAAATGTTTTATCTGGGAATACCTCCATTCATCTATTACCATTAAATAATTTTTTTGTTTCAAATCTTGTAACGTATGTATTTTAGCTTTCTTTGTGATATATTTTAATTGTGCATCTTTTTTTTATCCATTCCCCAAACAATCTCCCTTTCCCTGGTGGAAAACAATTTGTTTCTTTTAATGGTATCAGGGGTGAATTAAATTCCTATTTTTCTTTTGTGTGCATTAAATCCCAGATTGCCAAAATTTTCTTTCACTTATTTCTCAATATTCAGGTGGTATCCATATTATTTTCCCCAGTGCTACATTGCTAATCGTGTTTTCCAATTTAGCCCATCTTTTTTCCTTATTCATTTTTACCCAGTCTAACACCCAAGATAATAATATTGCATTATAGTACTTTTTGCTATCCAGCCCCCCCCCCCCACAGCCCCCCCTTTATTAAATATTTATCCTGCCTAACCAAGAGAGGTGTCCTGTTTTAGTTTTGTTTATTTACGCTTTTTTTTTTTATTCAGGAGCGGGATAAAATTCCCTTGGTATATTATGACTCTTATTTTAATTCCTTTTCTCACCATATAAATAGGAACTCTTGTTGGAATATCTGCTGTTTCTTCACATGGATATTGAGGATCTCTGATTCAGAGGGGTTCATCCTAAAATGTTATATTTCTCTGTAGATTTTTAATAGCTTCATTAGATTGGAAAGGGTTACTCTAGGTTTGATGATGTAAAATAATACATCATTGGCATATGCCACTAGTTTGTGCTCTTCGTCTCCTTTCATAACCCCCCTATATCTGGACTCTGTCTGATCGGTGCTAAAAGTGGCTCTTGCGAGAGAATAAACAATAAGGGGGACAGGGGGCAACTCTGTCTTGTTCTGTTATCCATCTGAAAGGGCATAGACAATGTCCCATTGACCTTTACCCTAGTTGTTAAATAGTCATACAATGCTTCAATCCAGTTGATCATCTTTTGGCCTACTCCCATTACCTCCAATATCTTCATCATGAATCCTCAGTCTATCAAATGCTTTATCTGCATCTATTGAGAGTAGTAGTCACAGGGACCGACTTTTTTTATTTCCTGGGTGAGTAACAGTGTTCTAACCCCATTATCTATCCCTTTCCTTCCTGGAATGAATCCGACCTGGTCCGCATGTACCAAGTCATTCATTACCATTTTCAACCTACTCGCTAAAACCTTAGCGAATAGTTTCATATCTGTGTTTAGCAACGAGATTGGTCTGTAACTTGAACATAGGTTAGCGTCTTTCTCCTCCTTTGGTATAATGGTAATAAACGCCGCTAGAGCATCCCTCATCTCCCAACTTGTTCCTATCCCTTTCATGTAGGTGCATAATCTGGGGATTAATATTTCCTTGAACCACTTATAATAGAATATTGTCAGCCCATCTGCGCCTGGACTTTTCCCTGAGGCTGTATCTTTTAGGATCTGGCCTAGTTCTTCTACTGTAATAGGTTCTTCTAGGACGCTTAATCTATCTTCTGGGATTTTATTAGACTTGCTTCCCTCAGAAAGGTTTTTGTTTTCTCTAGCCTCTCCCTTTCACGCTCTGGGGTCTCTTTCTGCTTTACTATAGTCTTCCATAATATTTTTGAAATACACCAGCTATCTCCTTTGTAGTAAATACAATTTCCCCTGTGCTACTTTGCATTTTCTCTATGTAATTTAGAGGTTTTTTTCTTTTTTAGTATTCTAGCCAGGTACTTCCCCATTTTGTTCTTTCCTAGATAGCTCTCTTTCTTAATTCTATTATAAATACTACGTGTTTCTTGTTCTTTTAGTTTGTCCCTTTTTATGGCGAGCTCCTGATACACTTTTCTGTTTGTTTTCTTCTGCTGCTGTTCTAAATCATAGGTTTCCTTTGTTAGTACTTCCCTTCTTCTTACTCTCTCCTTTTTTTTTCTGTTCCCATTGCTATCAGGATTCCTCTTATATAGACCTTGTAGGCCTCCCACAGTGTTGCTGCTGTTACTTCTTCCATATCGTTAGTTTAAAATTAATGTTCTAATTATATTTTAAACCTTTCTTTTGCTTCTTTTCCCTGGATTAGTTCTTCATTTAGTCTCCATAGATTTGCCCTCTTTTGGACTCTACTTATCTTCATTTTCATAGTTACTGGGGCATGGTCTGAGAAGGATGTAACTTCAATGTTTGTACTAATCACTGACTCCAATAACTTATGTTCAATCAGAAAATAATCTATTCTTGAGTATGTCCCGTGGACAGGGGGGTGGAATGTGTAATCCTGTATTTTAGCATGCTGTACTCTCCATGCATCCATCAGCTGGTTCTGATGCAGTCTCTTTTTTTATTATCTTCAGTTGGACATTCCCAGTCCCCTGTACCCGGGACATACTATCTCAGGTTGCATACAGAAATGAAAAATCTCTTGCCATAATAACTCTACCTTTCTTAAACTCCATTCGTTTCTCAATTACCGCTTTTAAGTATTTTATTGGATTCTTATTTGGGCAATAGATGTTTTCCACAGTGTAATCCACCTCATTTAGTCTCCTCCTTGGGAACAAGGGTCCCCTTCAGGATCCACAAGTCTCTATTCTAGTGTAAACCTTACTCCTCTGGCAAACCCAGTGGCCACTGCCTTAGCCTGTTTTGTTATAAAGTCTCTATAGAACCATATTGGAAAAAATTTTAAGCTGCATTTTATAGTTGTTTTATGGGAGATATGAGTCTCCTGAAGAAAGTCTATCTCTCCAGAGAGTTGGTTAATTTCTCTTAATATATTATTTATTTTTGTATATGTATTTAACCCCCGTACATTGTACATCAAAAAGTTCACTGCTGTCATTTTTGCTCGCTGTAATCCCTTCTCCCAATTCCATCTTCTTTACTCTTCCCGACTTCAGATTCAGGAGAGTTAAATCGGCTTACCGGGGATTTCTGATTTAGTGGGGGGTTCAACAAGCCCATAGAGATCGGCAGTTCCACAGCTCCTGGTTCTCTTATTGGGAATTTTGGTAATCGCTTGATCAATGATCCAAACCCTACCACTCCCTCCTGCCTTGCGATTCTCTGCCCTTGAGGTTGAACTCTGAATTAGCCCTCCAGTCTGAGCCACTGCCCTCTGTGCTCAGAGGTGCCCCTAAGTCCACCCCCCACCCCAAATCCCATTTTTCCTCTTAGTGTCATTTTCTTTTCAGGCTCCCTCTCCGTCAAAAGATGCGTGTACAGTTTCTAATTCACTTCTGGTGGTGTACACAGTATACAATACAGTACAGCCATTGTAAGGTTTCTAATACAGTGCAGGCGGTTTACAGAATATCTAATAGAGTGTGTGCAGTTTCTTCTACACTTCTGGTGGTGTACACAGTATCTATTGCAGTGTGTATAGTTTCTACTACTTTTCTAGTGGTGTACACAGTATCTAATACAGTGGGGGTTATTTACTAAAGGAAAATCCATTTTGCACGGTGCATGAGTTGGTCTGTCTAGGGGGCAGGAGCCACACTTGGGCAGAGATTCTCTTAGCTCGTCAGGTAATCCAGGTAATCAGGTGATCCTTAGTGACCCAGAGGACTCAGAATCAAATGCCTCTGCAAACTTACGCTGCATGTCCTCCCTGATTCTGCAAAGCCTGCGAAAGGAGAGGGACCATTACTGGCTGGCAACCCTTCTTGATCTACGTTACAAGGGTAAAGTTGCAGAACTCATCCTGCCTTCGCAGAGGAAGCAGAACATCTTCAGGAGGCCTTGAAGAGAGGTTTGTGTAATGCATTTCCAGACCCTGGGAGATTACCATTTCCTGGTGCTGGACAATGTATTGCTGAGGATTTGTTCAGTCAGAGGAAGAACGGTGGAGAAGGTAGCCAGCTGTCCAATGCCTTTACCAATTTTTCAGTCAACGCCAAGGTCTGATTAGTTCAAGCAGCCTTCGCCAGCTTCTGCATTATATGATGTGGGAATATCTAGAGGCAAGAGCAGACTTGGAGACCTTTCCAACAGAGCACCCACTGGGTTACTGGGTCTTGAGGATGGACCACTGGCCAGAACTTTCTCAATATGAAATTGAGCTACTGGCCTGTCCTGCATTCAGCATGCTTTCTGACTGCACATTCAGTGCTGCTGGAGGGTTTGTAACAAAGAGTGCGCCTGTCCACAGACTCCATTGATAGGCTCACATTCATAAAAATGAATCAGTTTTGGATCAGCAGCTATCAAGCACCCAATTCTGATGTAACTGATTGAATTTACTATGGATCTGAGATCCCTTGAAGACTGCCTATGTTGACTATTCTATTCCTCCTCAATCTTGATGCTAGCCTCCAACAATATTTTTGGTTTAAGGCACCACCACCACCCAAGGCCCATTTTTCTGCCCCTGTTTAACAGGGGCATGTAATTACTATTTTTGAAATAATAGTTAAGTAAGCCTGTTCCTCTGCCCAACAAGAGTAACTGTGAGGGGTTACAGTGTGCTGGTGCCACCAAAATCAAAGGCCCAATATTTTTGTCCTTGTTTAACCACCTCGCGCCCGCCCTATAGCCGAATGACGGCCGTAGAGCAGGCGCGTTCGTCCGGGTGGTCGTCCCTGGACGGCCTGATGTTTACTTCCGCAATGCGCGCCGCCGCGGGCACGCATCGCGGAAGTTCTGTGTTCGCCGTGTCCCCCGGGGACAGGCAAACACAGATCGCTGTAAACTGCCAATCACAGCGGCCGTTTACAGCGTGATCGGCGTGTCCAATGGGAGATGATCTCATATGTAAACATATGAGATCATCTCTCAGCGCCGCTCTCCCTCCTCGCACAGACAGTGTGAGAGGGGAGAGATGAACGGCTGCAGCGGCAGCCGTTCTGCCTGTAGTAAGGAAAAAAAAAAAGGAAAAAAATAAAATAAAAAGTGCCATCCTCCCCCAGCAGTGCCATCCTCCCCCAGCAGTGCCATCCGCCCCAGTGCCATCCGCCCCAGTGCCATCCGCCCCAGTGCCATCTGCCCCAGTGCCATCCACCCCAGTGCCATCCACCCCAGTTCCATCCACCCCAGTGCTACCTGCCCCCAGTGCCATCCACCCCAGTGCTACCTGCCCCCAGTGCCATCCATCCCAGTGCTACCTGCCCCCAGTGCCATCCACCCCAGTGCTACCTGCCCCCAGTGCTACCTGCCCCCAGTGCCACCTGCCCCCAGTGCCACCTGTCGTCAGTGCCACCTGTCGTCAGTGCCACGTGTCATCAGTGCCACGTGTCATCAGTGCCACATAGTGCCATCTGTCATCAGTGGCACGTATCAGTGCCATTTGTCATCAGTGTCACGTGCCATCTGTTGTCAGTGTCACGTGTCATCAATGCCACTTGTCAGTGCCATCTGTCATCAGTGTCACGCGTCATCGGTGCCATGTATTAGTGGCATCTGTCATCGGTGGCACGTATTAGTGCCACGTATTAGTGCCATCTGTCATCAGTGCCACGTATTAGTGCCACGTGTCTTCAGTGCCATGTATAAGTGCCACGTGTCATCAGTGCCACGTATAAGTGCCACGTGTCATCAGTGCCACATATTAGTGCCATCTGTCATCAGTGCCACATATTAGTGCCATCTGTCATCAGTGCCACCTGTCATCAGTGCCACGTATAAGTGTCATCATTGCCACGTATCAGTGCCATCTGTCATCAGTGTCACGTGTCATTGTCCTGGTGCTTCAAAAGTGTAATAAATAGTCAACAAGTTAGATGTGTAATTTATGTTCCTAGAACACATGATGGCGCTACCTGCATGTTGGTCCTCTCTATGTGGCCAGGCTGTGAAAAAGTCACACACATGTGGTATTGTAATACTCAGGAGGAGTAGCAGAATTTTTTTGCAGTGTCATTTGTGGTATACACATGCCACGTGAGAGAAATAACCTATTACAATGACAATTTTGTGGAGAAAAAAAAAAAATGAAAAATCTTAATTTTGCAAAGAATTGTGGGAAAAAAATGACAACATCAAAAAGCTCACTATGCCTCTTACTAAATACCTTGGAATGTCTACTTTCCAAAAAGGGGTCATTTGGGGGGGTATTTGTACTTTCCTGACTTGTTCGGGTTACAAGAAGCGAGATAGTCCACCAGTACATCAGATGTGATAAATTTTGTGCGATTCGCACCACACCTTGTAGACTCTCTAACTTTCACAAAGACCAAATAATATCCACTAATTTGGGTTATTTTTACCAAAGATATGTAGCAGTATAAATTGTGGCCAAAATTTATGAAGAAAAATTAATAATTTGCATAATTCTGTCACAGAAACAAAGAAATATGCGTTTTTTTTTCAAAATTTTCGGTCTTTTTTCATTTATAGCGCAAAAAATAAAAACCCCAGAGGTGATCAAATACCACCAAAAGAAAGCTCTATTTGTGGGAAAAAAAGGACACAAAATTAATTTGGGTACAGTGTTGCATGACTGAGTAATTGTCATTCAAAGTGTGAGAGCACCGAAAGCTGAAAATTGGTCTGGGCAGAATGGTGTTTAAGTGCCCAGTAAGCAAGTGGTTAACAGGGTCATGTAATTAAAATTTTTCATAGAATATTTCACAGCAGCAGCCGTTCCTGCCCCTAACAAGAGTAACTGTGAGCATTTATAGTATTCTGGTACCACCAACACCTAAGGCCTGTTTTTTCTGCAGAGTATATAAGGCAGGCCATATAGTATAAATACTGGTGTTCAGAGTATATAGTTCCTGGTGGCCTAGGGGACCCCATGCCATTTTTTTTTTATCTGATGCAGGGTTCCCCTTAATAACCATACCAGATCTGGAGGGCCTAGTATGGATTTTTGGGGGGACATTCGCTGCTTTATTTTTGGTATTTTTATCTATATTGCTGGGACTCAACAATACACTACAGCCGCAAGCAGTTTTAAATTCAAATTTTTCCTTTAGAAATTTAATTTTGCTGTGGTACTGTTATAAACATGGGAAAGATGCACTACTTTACAGGCAGACTAAAGACACCCCAAAGCATGATATTTTAAGGAATATTTCATTTTTATTGTTTCCCTTCAAGCATTATCAAAATCATTACTCCCGAAAGAATTTCAGATTTTAAAACTTTTTTTGCATTGATATATGTCCCTGGGGACAGGACTCAGGTCCCCAAACACTTTTTATGGCAATAACTTGCATATAAGCCTTTAAAATTAGCACGTTTGATTTTTCACATTCGTGTCCCATAGACTTTAACCAGGAGTATAGCTTAGGCAAGGTACAGACTTCAGTAGAGCATCCACAGCCAAGATGTAACAAAGACCTCCATGCAGATATAAAAATGTGCATCTTGTCTCACTTTTTATTAACTTAAGATGACAAATGCACTGATTCCTGTGTAAATGACACTGGCATTGAAGGGATTAACCACTAGGGGGCAGTGTACGTTTTATGTCCTGGGGAGTGATTTTAACTGTGGGTGGGTGTGGCTACGTGTGGCACATCACTAATCTCTGCTCCCGATCGTGGGTATCCCCGCGGACATAGAGTCCGCAGGACCCGCGACCCGACTCACGGAGCAAGCCACCTCTTAAAGGGCAACATACAGGTACGTTAGTTTTCCTGTACGAACCCTTCTGCCAACGTATTTTGGCGTGTGGCAGTCGGCAAGCGTTTGATCCAGAGAGACCACATATATATGGCCCTATGGAAACACAAAACTATGCTAAGAGTGCCTGCTCCCAGTACAGTCACCAGTGGGGACCGGAAAGCTGTCGATGCATTCTTGTGATCGGGATCTTTCCGATCAGATGACTGCTATGACAACCAATCACAGCAGTCACATGACCCGAATGCCCACCTCCCGGCATCTAGAAGTTCTTAAAGGTCCAGGAGTTGGCAGTGGGAAGGGGGTTAAATATAACCAGTTCAAGTATCTCATTTTGACTTGGCAGTAGTACTCAGATGACGAGAGGGAGAGACATGGGTAGTACTGGGAATGTGGTGTCCACACAAAAATATGCAGACAGGGAACAGAGAACAGAGTGAGCAAAGAGATGACATCAACAATATACACTGGCACTGATGACTTCATTGAATAAATATGGTCATTCACCAGATCCATCATTTGGCAGGAGGCAAGTGTATACGGTGGCAGCTTTATTCAGCAGGCTCAGTGATTGATGTAGATCTACATCTCTGGATGAAGTGATTAATGGAAGATGTACATTGTGGGACTTATTTGGGTACTGTGTAACCTATACTTATTCACATGGGGGGGGGGGGGCTCTCTTATTAATAAAAGGCACTGCCAGATTACAATAAGCCCCCCTCCTACCTGCAGATCCCTAAAACCATTGGACGAGGGCTGTGGGGAGGAAGTCCTTGTCCTCATTAGGGATGAGCCGAACACCCCCCTGTTCAGTTCGCACCAGAACCAGCGAACAGACCTAAACTTCATGTGAACTTTAGAACCCTATTAAACTCTATGGGACTCGAACGTTCACAATCTAAAGTGCTCATTTTAAAGGGTAATATGCAGGTTACTGTCCTAAAAAGTGTTTGGGGACCTGGGTCCTGCCCCAGCGGACATGGATCAATGCAAAAAAAAAGTTTTAAAAACGGCCGTTTTTTCAGGAGCAGTGATTTTAATAATGATTAAAGTGAAACAATAAAAGTGTAATATTCCTTTAAATTTCGTAGCTGGGGGGTATCTATAGTATGCCTGTGAAGGGGCGCATGTTTCTGGGGCTTAGAACTGCCCCTGCACAAAGTGTCATTTGTGCAGGAAAAAAAGTATTTTAAAATCACTTGCGGCTAAATTGTCGGCTCCCCGTAATACAGAGAACACTCAATGAGTGTTCTCTGTATTAGCCGACAATTCATTCATTCATTGATAAAAAAAAAAAAAATAAAGCGTGGGGGTTCCCCTAAATTCAATTACCAGGCCCTTCAGGTCTGACATGGATATTAAGGGGAACCCCGTGTCAAATTAAAAAAAAAAAATGGCGTGGGGGTCCCCCTAAATATCCATACCAGACCCTTCAGGTCTGATATGGATATTAAGGGGAACCCCGCATCAAATTAAAAAAAAATTGACGTGGGGGTCCCCCTAAAAATCCATATCAGACCCTTTATCCGAGCACGCAACCTGGCAGGCCGCAGGAAAAGAGGGGGGGACGAGAGAGCGCCCCCCCTCCCTCCTGAACCGTACCAGGCCACATACCCTCAACATTGGGAGGATGCTTTGGGGGTCTGTGACCCCTCAAAGCACCTTGTCCCCATGTTGATGAGGACAAGGGCCTCATCCTCACAACCCTGGCCGTTGGTTGTGAGGGTCTGCGGGCGGGGGGCTTATCAGAATCTGGAAGCCCCCTTTAACAAGGGGACCCCCAGATCCCGCCCCCCCGTTTGAAATGGTAAGGGGGTACAAAAGTACCCCTACCATTCCACAAAGAAAGTGTCAAAATGGTTAAATAAGACAAACACACTTTTGAAAAATTCCTTTATTAAAAATGAAAAAAATAAAAAAAAAGATTCCAGCGGTGCTAATCCACTCTTTCTATCCAGCGACGGATCTCCGGGGTCCAGCGATGGATGATCATATCCAGCGACGGGGGATCTCTCAGTCCAGCGCTGTCCATATATCCTTCTTCTGTCTCCACTCCGGAGACACTGCAGAGAGCCCAGCGCTGACGTTTCTTATATTAGGAGGGCGGGGCCACCCGTCACCTGACCCCGCCCCTCTGACGCTGGAGAGGGAAGCCAGGAGTTCCCCAGTGACGTGTGGGTGACCCCGCCCCCTCTGATGTAACGCAGGTTACAGAGATCCCCCGTCGCTGGATATGATCATCCATCGCTGGACCCCGGAGATCCGTCGCTGGATAGCAAGAGTGGATTAGCACCGCTGGAATCTTTTTTTTATTTTTTTCATTTTTAATAAAGGAATTTTTCAAAAGTGTGTTTGTCTTATTTAACCATTTTGACACTTCCTTTGTGAAATGGTAGGGGTACTTTTGTACCCCCTTACCATTTCAAACAGGGGGGGGGGCAGGATCTGGGGGTCCCCTTGTTAAAGGGGGCTTCCAGATTCTGATAAGCCCCCCGCCCGCAGACCCTCACAACCTATGGCCAGGGTTGTGAGGATGAGGCCCTTGTCCTCATCAACATGGGGACAAGGTGCTTTGAGGGGTCACAGACCCCCAAAGCATCCTCCCAATGTTGAGGGTATGTGGCCTGGTACGGTTCAGGAGGGAGGGGGGGCCGCTCTCTCGTCCCCCCCCTCTTTTCCTGCGGCCTGCCAGGTTGCGTGCTCGGATAAAGGGTCTGATATGGATTTTTAGGGGGACCCCACGTCAATTTTTTTTTAAATTTGATGCGGGGTTCCCCTTAATATCCATATCAGACCTGAAGGGTCTGGTATGGATATTTATGGGGACCCCCACGTCAATTTTTTTTTAAAATTTGACACGGGGTTCCCCTTAATATCCATGTCAGACCTGAAGGGCCTGGTAATTGAATTTAGGGGAACCCCCGCGCTTTTTTTTTTTGTAATCAATGAATGAATGAATTGTCGGCTAATACAGAGAAAACTCATTGAGTGTTCTCTGTATTACGGAGACCCGACAATTTAGCCGCAAGTGATTTTAAAATACTTTTTTTCCTGCACAAATGACACTTTGTGCAGGGACAGTTCTAAGCACCAGAAACATGCGCCCCTTCACAGGCATACTATAGATACCCCCCAGCTACGAAATTTAAAGGAATATTACACTTTTATTGTTTCACTTTAATCATTATTAAAATCACTGCTCCTGAAAAAACTGCAGTTTTTAAAACTTATTTTTGCATTGATCCATGTCCCCTGGGGCAGGACCCAGGTCCCCAAACACTTTTTAGGACAGTAACCTGCATATTACCCTTTAAAATTAGCACTTTAGATTTCTCCCATAGACTTGTATAGGGTGTTCCGGCTTTTCGAATTTGCTGCGAACAGCCCAAATTGTTCACTGTTCGCTGAACAGGCAAACAGGCAATGTTCGAGTCGAACATGAGTTCGACTCGAACTCGAAGCTCATCCCTAGTCCTCATCAACATAGGGAAAAGATATCCACCCCCCTATATTGAAGATATATTGCCTGGTGTGGCCCAGGAAGGGGGTGTGCATTACAGGCAGACTAAAGACACCCCAAGGCATGATATTTTAAGGAATATTTCATTTTTATTGTTTCACTTTAAGCATTATCAAAATCATTGCTCCCGAAAATATATCAGATTTTAAAACTTTTTTTGCATTAATAAATGTCCCTGGGGGCAGGACTCAGGTCCCCAAACACTTTTTATGGTAATAACTTGCATATAAGCACTTTAGATTTTTCACGTTCGTGTCCCATAGACTTTAACAGTGCTCACACAAATCTTTTGCCTATTCTGCTGTAAACCGAAATGGGGGTGTTCGGCTCATCCCTAATGGACATACATTCCCAAAGATATAAGCTCATCAAGCTGCTGCTTTTAATGTCAAATCACAGGATGGGGAAAGGACAAAACCTGTAATTGTTACTGAACTGCAGCAGAAAAAAAAAGAAATCATGTCTCCTGCTATGGCAGGGCTGTGCTCTGTGGCAGAGCTGTGTAAATTTCACGACTGGATAGACAGACATACAAATACTTTGGCAGGTAAAACAGCCCCTGCTACGTGTATTTCATCTGTTTATTTGGCTGTTCGCCAGGAGTATAGCTTTAGGCAAGGTACACACTTCAGTAGAGCATCCACAGCCAAGATGTAACAAAGAACTCCATGCAGATATAAAAATGTGCATCGTCTCACTTTTTTTTAACTTAAGATGATAACATTGTTTTCAAATTGTGTTTGTTATAAATGCAATTCCACATTCTTTATTTACATTACATTCCCACACAAGCTAAAATTTCAAATTGGTGGGGTGTCTGCATTTGACAGGGCAGAATACAGACATAAAGAACACAAACTCCTATATGCAAATTTAAAGGAAACACACTGAGAGCAATATGCTGGCTGTTATTTCTGACCAAAATTGCCAGTTTCAGGGGTCCTTTGGGTTTTATACCCTTTAAGTATCTGACCTGGAACAGGTATGAAGATTGGGAGGGCTGACTTCTCTCAGACATCAATTGCCACATGCTTGTCTCTAAATCACTCTTATTGGGCAGTTGTTCAGTTGCCATTGGCTACACTAACAGGCCACAAACTGGCCTATAACCAAAAGAAAAAAAACACGAGCCAGCGACAAATTTGAAACGGATCCAGACATATTTTATTGTTGTGAGTATGCTAAAGTTATCAGTCACAGATGTTCTGGTACAATAATTTGACCCAACATACTCAGCATTGTTCAGTAAACATAAAACACAAACCTTTTTTTCCAGTTTTTGATAGAATAGAGAATGATTCAAGTCCATATTTTTGCTGCCTATGTCCTATTGGGGAGATTTCCCATTACTTCTTGGAAATAGAACAGAAAGTGAGAGTAAAGCCCCATATACACTATCAGTTTTCTGCTGAGTTTTTCCTTCAGATTTACTAAAACCATATAATATGAGGTCAAACCTTAGGAGTTTCAATTTTTATGCAAACAGGCAGGCCCTTGCACTATATAGTTTTGGTAAACCTGAAGGAAAAACTCAGCAGAAAAACGGATAATATGTATGAGGCTTAAGACCCCCTTTCACACTGGGGTGCTTTTTCAGTCATTTTAGCACTAAAAATATCGCCTGTAAAGCACCTGAAAAGCGTCTCTCAAGCCTCCCCAATGTAAAAGCCTGAGTGCTTTCACACTGGGGCGGTGCACTTGCAGGACGGGAAAAAAAGTCCTGCTAGCAGCATCTTTGGGGCGGTGTGAGAGCGGTGTATACAGCTCTCCTAAACTTCCTCTGCCATTGAAATCAATGGGCACCACTGCCAAAGTGCCTGCAAAGTGCTTTGGCAGCGGCGCTTTTAACCCTTTATTCAGCCACTAGCGGGGGTTAAAAGCACCCCGCTAGTGGCCGAAAAGCACTGCTATAACAGCGGTGAAGTGCAGCTAAAACTAGCAGCACTTTACCGCTAACGCCCCCCCCCCCCCCCCCCGCCACAGTGTGAGAATAGCCTTAATCATTCTAAAGTAAAGGGAATACCCCTGTTAGACAATTTCCCCAGAACACATCTTCCTATTGGAAGATTTTGCCTCTCTTCCTGTTCTGGAGACAACTGTAACATTTTAGATTTCCAATCACTTTTTATTTTGGTGACAATAACCAAATGGAAAAAAGAGAGGTTGAGTCTTCCCTCACTCTACTCAAAAATGTAAATAAAAGTTTTGGCTATAAATACACTTTAACCGCTTTGCGCCCGCCCTATAGCCGAAATACGGCTGCAGAGTGGACGCTAACTGCCGGGAAGGCCGTTCCTGAACGGCCTCCTTTTTACTTCCGCAATGCGCACTCCCGCGAGCGCGCATCGGGGAAGTTCTGTGCTGGCCATGTCCCTCGGACACAGCCAGTCACAGATCGCTGTAAACGGCCAATCACAGCGGCCGTTTACAGCGCGATTGGCGTGTCCAATGTGAGATGATCTCATATGTAAACATATGAGATCATCTCTCAGCACCGCTCTCCCTCCTCACACAGACAGCGTGTGAGAAGGGAGAGATCAACGGCTGCAGCAGCCATAAGTAAAAAAAAAAAAAAAAAAAGTGCCATCCACCCCAGTGCCATCCTCCCCCAGTGCCATCTGCCCCAGTGCCATCCTCGCCAGTGCCATCCTCCCCAGGTCCATCCTTGCCCAGTGCCATCCGCCCCAGTGCCATCCTCCCCAGTGCCATCCTCCCCAGAGCCACCTGCCCCCAGTGCCACCTGTTAGTGCTATCTGTTCCCAGTGCTACCTGTTAGTGCTATCTGTCCCCAGTGCCACCTGTTGTCAGTGCCATTTATCCCCAGTGCCATCTGTCATCAGTGCCACGTATAAGTGCCATCTGTCTTCAGTGCCACGTGTCATCAGTGCCACATATTAGTGCCATCTGTCATCAGTGCCACGTATCAGTGCCATTTGTCATCAGTGCCACCTGTCAGTGTCACGTGCCATCTGTTGTCAGTGTCACGTGTCATCAATGCCACTTATCAGTGCCATCTGTCATCAATGTCACGCATCATCGGTGCTACGTATTAGTGCCATCTGTCATCCTGCCACGTATTAGTGCCATCTGTCATCAGTGCCACATATTAGTGACATCTGTCATCAGTGCCACGTGTCATTGTCCTGGTGCTCCAGGGCCTTCAAAAGTGTAATAGGTAGTCAACAAGTTAGATGTGTAATTTATGCTCCTAGAACATGTGACGTGCTCCCTGCATGTTGGGCCTCTCTATGTGGCCATTGTAATACTCAGGAGGAGTAGCAGAATTTTTTTGCAGTGTCATTTGTGGTATACACATGCCACGTGAGAGAAATAACCAATTACAATGACAATTTTGTGGAAAAAAAAAAATCTTAATATTGCAAAGAATTGTGGGAAAAAATTACAACATCAAAAAGCTCACCATGCCTCTTACTAAATACCTTGGAATGTCTACTTTCCAAAAAGGGGTAATTTGGGGGGTATTTGTACTTTCCTGACTTGTTCGGGTCGCAAGAAGTGAGATAGTCCACCAGTACATCAGATGTGATAAATTTTGTGCGATTCGCACCACAGCTTGTAGACTCTCTAACTTTCTCAAAGACCAAATAATATCCACTAATTTGGGTTATTTTTACCAAAGACATGTAGCAGTATAAATAGTGGCCAAAATTTATGACGAAAAATTAATAATTTGCATAATTTTGTCACAGAAACAAAGAAATATGCGTGTTTTTTCAAAATTTTCGGTCTTTTTTCATTTATAACGCAAAAAATAAAAACCCCAGAGGTGATCAAATACCACCAAAAGAAAGCTCTATTTGTGGGAAAAAAGGGACAAAAAATTCATTTGGGTACAGTGTTGCATGACTGCATGAGTAATTGTCATTCAAAGTGTGAGAGCACCGAAAGCTGAAAATTGGTCTGGGCAGGAAGGGTGTTTAAGTGCCCAGTAAGCAAGTGGTTAATTCCAGTGGAGTACGTCATAGCACCCAAACAGATTTTATGTTTTATTGTTCTGACTACAGTACATGAATGCTTGGTCCTGCACTTAAAGTGGTTGTAAACGCTTTTGTGTGACTTCTACCTATAGGTAAGCCTAGAATATGGCTTACCTATAGGTAGTGGAAATATCTCCTAAATGTGTGCCATTTAGGAGATATTTCACTTGTAGTGTGCTAATGTTGACATCGGTGCATGCGCTGTGAAGAAACGGACCACCGTGCTGTTTCTTTCCCCAGCGTGTGCCGTGATTGATTGCTCCCGCTTGCATGCACAGGACTGACGTCATGCGGCTCACATGACCCGAATGCCCCCCTCCCAGCATCTATAAGTTCTTAAAGGTCCAGGAGGTGGCAGTGGGAAGGGGTTGAATAGAACCAGTGCAAGTATCTCATTTTGACTTGGTAGTAGTACTCAGATGGCGAGAGGGAGAGGCATGGGTAGTACTGGGAATGTGGTGTTCCACACAAAAATATGCAGACAGGGAACATGCTGATACAGGTGGAGAACAGATTGAGCAAAGAGATGACATCAACAATATACACTGGGACTGGTGACTTCATTGAATAAATATGGTCATTCACCAGATCCATCATTTGGCAGGAGGCAAGTGTATACGGTGGCAGCTTTATTCAGCAGGCTCAGTGATTGATGTAGATCTACATCTCTGGATGAAGTGATTAATGGAAGATGTACATCGTGGGACTTATTTGGATACTGTGTAACCTATACTCATTCACATGGGGAGGTGTCTTGGTGCTCTCTTATTAATAAAAGGCGCTGCCAGATTACAATAAGCCCCCCTCCTACCTGCAGATCCCTACAACCATTGGAACAGGGCTGTGGGGAGGAAGTCCTTATCCTCATGAACAAAAGATATCCACCCCCCAATATTGAAGATATGTTGCCTGGTGTGGCCCAGGAAGGGGGTGCGCATGCTTACCCCACCTCTTTTCTGGTCAGCCAAGCTGCATGCTCATGTCAAGGGTCTGTTATCGATTTTTAGGGGACTTCAAACTTTTTTTTTTTTGCTTTTTTTTATGGAATCCTCCCTAAAATCTGCACCAGACCTGTATAGAAATGGGGGAGGGACATCACATGTTTTTTTTTTGTCATTTGTGTGTGAGGTCCCCCTTAATATCCATACCCCATATTAATGGGGGGGGACCCATGCCATTTTTTTAAACTATCCCCACCCCTTCACTTACAGCCATGTAAGTGAATTGGGCTGGTGACATCACTATTTGTTAAAGTGGAGCTCCAACCTACACGCCTGCAGTACTCCACAAAATCTACCCCTTCACCTCTGACAGATGCTGGCAATGCCATTGTAACAGGAGCTCTCTCTTCCACATTTATTGGACATGCCCCGTAATAGCCCCATATTGAACTTCCGTCCAACAACTTCTGAGTTGCCTCTTTGAAACTCCTATACCATTTACTCCAAAATTCTTTCTATTTGGCCTCTCTCAACCAAAATGAGCTAAGAAGCTGCTTAGACATGTACTTACAGCAGCTCGCTGTCAAATTAACCTCAAATGAAAAAAAATGTCCCCCCTTCCCAAGAAGCCCTGTACACCAGGATAAAAGACGTTGAACTTCTGGATAAAATGACGGCCAGAATTAGGGATAAACTGGATGAATACAACGCAATCTGGGAGATGTGGCGTCTACGGGAGGACATGCGGTGAGCAGGTACAGGAGTCTGGACGGCGTTCCAACATCCTATCTGCACCCTACCCTTCTCCCTCTTTGTTTCCCTTCCTCACCCCTTTTCTTTCCCATTCTTCTTTCTCTCTCTCTCCCCCTTCTTAGTCTCTTTCCTTCTTTCCCCCTTTCCTCTTTTCTCGTCTCTAATCTCTGTCGTTCTTATGCTGTAGGTTATTACTGCAAGGTTATATGTGACATTAGAATTGAACATTATCCCGAGACGTTCTTTTAAGATACAGCCGACATGGCATGGGTAGCCCCCCTGCCCATTACCAGCCCCTTTGGGTATGTACAGATATTAAGGGGAACCCCGTACCCATATTAAAAAAAGGAAAGACGTGGGGCCCCCAGGCCCTATATACTCAGAACAGCAGTATACAGGTGGTGCAAACAAGACAGGGACTGTGTAGGTTTGTTGTGTTAAGTTGAATCTGTTTGTAATTTTCAACTGGTACATTTTTAAAGTGTAGCTCCAGTCAAAAAATCTATTTTTAAGCTTTTTGGAAAACATAGGGAAGGGTTATCATCCCTGTATAATTTGTTTTGCCGTCCATCTTTTTTCATCTCACTTCCTGTTGTCTCCTTCCATTTGCAAGTAGGAGACGTTTGTAAGTTGGATGTTTGAAAGTAGGGGCCTGCCCTATATGCTCTGCAGAAATGGCGGAACAAGGTGTTGCTTTTGCCACAACATTGTAAGCCCTCAAAGTGACTCTTGGTGGGCGCTGGAGTGCCCTGCTGTGAAAGATTATATCAAAAATTGTAATTACATGCCATTGTTGAACAGTGGTAGAAAAATTGGGCCTTTGGTGGTTGTGGTGCTGGTGCCACAACACTATAAGTCCTCACAGTTACTGTGGGTGGGTACAGGAATGGGCCCTGCTGTGAAATATTATATCAAGGATTGTAATTACATGCCCCTGTTAAACAGGGGCTGAAAAATTGGGCTGCTGGCACTGGTGCTGTTGCCACGACACTGCAACCTCTCCCATATACTCTAGTTGTAGTGCAGGAATGAGCCCTGCTGCAAAGCATTGCATCAAAAATTGTAATTAAACGCCCCTGTTAAACAGGGGCTAAAAAATTAGGCCTTAGGCACTGGTGCTGGTGCCACGACACTGCAACCTTTCCCATATACTCTAGCTGTAGTGCAGGAATGAGCCCTGCTGCAAAGCATTGCATCAAAAATTGTAATTAAACGCCCCTGTTAAACAGGGGCTGAAAAATTGGGCTGATGGCTCTGGTGCTGGTGCCACGACACTGCAACCTCTCCCATATACTCTAGTTGTGGTGCAGGGATGAGCCCTGCTGCAAAGCATTGCATCAAAAATTGTAATTAAACGCCCCTGTTAAACAGGGGCTGAAAAATTGGGCTGTGGCATCAGCCAGAACCAAAAATGTTCTTCCAACATATCAGCGGAGGAGGAAGAGGATAGACAATCAACATAACAGGACAGTCACTCAGCATCAGCATAGGCAGTCTTGAAGGGATGTGATATTTCAAAAAAAAATTATTCAGTTACATCAGCTTCAGGTGCTTGGTAGCTGTGGGTGATCCAAGACTGATTCATCTTTATGAAGGTCAGTCAATCAACCGAGTCGGTAGACAGGCGCACCCTGTGATCGGTAACAAAGCCACCAGCAGCACTGAAGGTGCGTTCCCGAAAGAATGCTGGATGCAGGACAGCCCAGTAGCTCAATTGCATACTGTGCAAGCTCTGGCCAGTGATCCATCCTCAAGACCCAGTAAGCCAGAGGATTTTCAGTGGGAAAGGTGTCCAAGTCTGACCTTGCCCCTAGGTATTCCTGCACCATGTAAATCAGACGCTGGCAATGGTTGCTGGAACCGATCATACCTTGGGACTGCGGACTAAAAAATTGCCTGAACGCATCGGTCAGACGGCCACCTTCTTCACAGCTCCTTCTGACCGATGCTTCAGAAACACGTTGTCCAGGAACAGGAGTTTGTAACCTCCCAGTCTCTGGGAACGTGTTGCACAGACCTTTCTGCAAGGCCTCCCAGAGATGTCATCCTCCTCATCCTCTGCTCCCTCTGCGATGGCAAGATAAGGTCGGCAACCTTACCCTTGTACCGTGGATCAAGGAGAGTGGCCAGCCAGTAATGGTCCCTCTCCTTGATCCGAAGAATACGAGGATCCTTCCGCAGGCTTTGCAGAATCAGGGAGGCCATGCAGCGTAGGTTAGCAGAGGCATTCGGTCTGGAGTCCTCTGGGTCACTAAGGACAACATGATCCGCAGCTACCTCCTCCCAGCCATGTACAAGTCCACGGGTTTCTTGGGACTGTAAATCATCCCTACAAGACTGCTGCTGCTGCTGATGCTGAGTGCCAGCCTCCACCTCCTTGACACAATCATCCTCCTCCTCGTCCTCTTCCTGTGTGATGGGTGGGACAGCAGGAACACTGTCTGGATAAAGGAGGCCTTGAGAGGCAAGGAAGTCCTCCTCTTTCTGCCTTTGTTCTGCCTCAAGTGCCCTGTCCATTATTCCACGCAGCGTATGCTCCAAGAGGTGGACAAGAGGTACAGTGTCACTGTTGCATGCACTGTCGCTGCTCACCATCCCTGTGGCCTCCTCAAACGGTGACAGGACAGTGCATGCATCCCAGATCATGCCCCACTGGCGTGGTGAGAAAAAACCGAACTCCCCTGACCCTGTCCTGGTGCCGTAGTCGCACAGGTACTCATTGATGGCCCTCTGATACATGTGCAGCCGCTGCAGCATGGCCAACGTTGTGTTCCACCTGGTGGGCATGTCACATATAAGGCGGTTCTTGGGCAGGTTCAACTCCTTTTGATGCTCAGCCAGCCGAGCACAGGCATTAAATGATCAGCGGAAATGCACACAGACTTTCCTGGCCTGCTTCAGGACATCCTGTAAGCCCGGGTACCTGCCCAAGAACTGCTGCACCACCAGGTTAAGGACGCGAGCCACACAGGGCACATGGGTCAGTTGTCCCTGTCGGAGGGCAGAGAGGAGGTTGGTGCCATTGTCGCAAACCACCATTCCTGGCTTAAGCTGGCATGGCGTAAACCACCTCTCGGCCTGCCCCTGCAGAGCTGACAAAATATCTGCCCCAGTGTGGCTCCTGTCCCCCAAACAAACCAGCGCAAGCACGGCATGGCATCGTTTTGCCTGCGTACTTGCATAGCCCCTTGAACGCCTACGGAGCACCGCTGGTTCTGAGGACAGAGCACTGGAAGAGGCCATGGAGGAAGAAGAAGAGGAGGGGGTGGAGGAGAGAGGTGTGTCACAACCAGCAGTAGCATTTTGGAGGCGTGGTGGCGGAACAACCTCCAACACTACTGCACCTTGTCCTGCATCCTTCCCAGCTGCCAGAAGAGCGACCCATTGGGCCGTGAAAGACAGGTAACGTCCCTGTCCATGCCTGCTGGACCATGAGTCAGCGGTAATATGCACATTACCGCTGACCGCCCTGTCCAGCGAGGCAAGGACATTGCCTTCCACATGCCGGTAGAGAGCCGGAATTGCCTTCCATGAGAAAAAGTGGCGTTTGGGGACCTGCCACTGAGGAACCACACATTGTACAAACTCATGGAAGGGGGCCGAGTCTACCAACTGAAAAAGCAGCAGTTGAAGTGCTAGCAATTTAGCCAAGCTAGTATTCAACCGCTGGGCATGTGGATGGCTGGGAGCGAACTTCTTTCAATGGTCCAGCAGCTGGGGCAGGGAAATTTGCCTGCTATAATCGGACGTGGGTGTACTGCTAGCAGAGTTCCCGAAGCACTTGGCTGTGACACACCTAATTCTACACCTTCATTCCTCTCAGAGCAGGTTTCAGAGAGGACTGAAGGTCTAGTGGGGTTGGAGATCCCAGCTGATGAGGAGCAAGGAGAGGTCCACTTTGTTCTTTTTTTGTGGGTCCTTGAGGTACGCTTGCCAACGAGCTGCATGGCAGGTCAACATGTGTCTGTTCAAGCATGTGGGGCCCAAGCGGCTGATGTTTTGGCCACGCGAGATACGCTTGAGACATATGTTGCAAATAGCAGCGGTGCGATCTGATGCACTCATCTCAAAAAAGGCCCACACCAAAGAACTTTTAGAATAACGCGCAGAGGCAGCACCCTGCACAGGCGGAGCTCTGCGTGTTATTCAGTCAGTGTGCTGCCCCTAAGCTGGCCCCCGGAGGGCATCCTGCCTCGTTGGACATGTGCCTCCTCCTCCTCCTCCTCTCTCCTACCAGGCACCCACGTGGAGTCAGTGCCCTCATCATTCCTTCCCTCTTCATCGCTGGAGCAAACCTGGCAGTATGCTGCAGCTTGTGGAGCATGACTGCCAGATTGTTGTCCTTCTTGAGCATCCCCTCTCTCTGCGCTCACGCTACTGCCTTCCTCTAGCTGAGTATCATCATCAAAGCCTACAAAACACTGGTCATCCTCCTGGAGCATGTACCCAACACTCTGCTCAAAGAGTTCAGGGGACTAATGAGGAGGACGTGGTGGGTCTAGGGAAGGAGTCACTGATGATGACATTGAGACGAGGCAAGACGATGCGTTGGCAGCTGCTTTGCTAGTACCCTGAGCCTGGGTAAGAGAGGATGAGGAGGATGAAGAGGGTTTGGTCATCCACTCTACCAAGTCTTCGGCATGATGCGGCACAACACGTCCAGCTGCCGAAAAGAAGGACAAGCATGTCCCATGGCCACGTGCTGATGATGACGATGCACCGCGTCCATGACCAGCACTGTTGTCTCTAGACACAGAGCATGCTTGCCCTCTTTTATCAGCTCGTGCCTGTCTGCCTTTCCTTGTTGGCCTTCCAGACAATGTAATGGCCTGAAGGGAGATGGGAAAACCAGCAATTGGGTAGTGTATATTGTGCTGGAGGAACACAACACCCACTAACTCCTGTAGATGCCTTTATTATAGAACAGGAATTAAAGGGTAGATACTGGTGTATACTGTGTTGTGCTCGAGGCACACAAAACCAACTAACTCCTGCAGATGGCAGATGGCTCAATTAGAGAAGAGCTATATAGGTGGATAATGGTGTATACTGCGGTCAGGGCACGCAGACAACACCCACAATCTCCTACAGCTGACTGAAAGCTCTATTACAGAAGAGCAATATAGCTAGCTATATAGGTGGATATAATGGTGTATAGTGCGGTCAGGGCACGCAGACAACACGCACAATCTCCTACAACTGACTGAAAGCTCTATTACAGAAGAGCAATATAGCTAGCTATATAGGTGGATATAATGGTGTATAGTGCGGTCAGGGCATGCAGACAACACCCACAAACTCCTGCAGATTGCTAAAAGCTCAATTACAGAAGCGCAAGAATGCTAAATCGGCCGATAACAAATGGTGTATACTGTGTTGAAGGTACACAGAGAACACCCACTAACTCCTACAGATGCCAACACACTACACAAGGCCGCCGTGCTGGTGGCCTTATATAGTGTGGGGCGTGTACTACACAGCCTGAGCTTTGATTGGCTACAGGCATCCTGTCTGTGGATAATCATGGCTCTCCTCGCTGCCGGCGCTGAGATTGGCCAAGCATGCGGGGTCACAGTGCATGCTTGGCCAATCATGAGCCAGAAATGCACTGTGATGGCGCAGTGCATTGTGGGCTGTGAGTGCCACATGAATTTGGCGTGAACGGTCCATAACGTTCGGTATTCACCGAACGTGCGAACAGCCGATGTACGAGTCGAACTTATGTTCGACTCGAACATCAAACTCATCCCTAATGCACCGTGTACAATGTTTATTCTCATACGTGGTACTGTTGATTTTCAGACCCCTTTTTTTTCTCTTCTCTTTTTGCATGTCTGTGTACTGTTAACCTTGTGAGATTACTAATAAAAATTGTTAATTGAAAAAAAAAAAAAAAACTGGAGCTCCACCCAAGGGAAGTTCTGCTTTAAGACCACCTACCTGTTTGTGAAATGGAGCGGGTTCCCGATTTTGACAGGTACAGTGCCTTGCGAAAGTATTCGGCCCCCTTGAACTTTTCAACCTTTTGCCACATTTCAAGCTTCAAACATAAAGATATAAAATTTTTATTTTTTGTGAAGAATCACCAACAAGTGGGATACAATTGTGAAGTGGAATGAAATCTATTGGATATTTTAAGCTTTTTTAGCAAATAAAAAACTGAAAAGTGGTGCGTGCAAAATTATTCGCCCCTTTACTTTCAGTGCAGCAAACTCACTCCAGAAGTTAAGCGAGGATCTCTGAATGATCCAATGTTGTCCTAAATGACTGATGGTGATAAATAGAATCCACCTGTGTGTAATCAAGTCTCTGTATAAATGCACCTGCTCTGTGATAGTCTCAGGGTTCTGTTGAAAGCGCAGAGAGCATCATGAAGACCAAGGAACACACCAGGCAGGTCCGTAATACTGTTGTGGAGAAGTTTAAAGCCAGATTTGGATACAAAAAGATTTCCCAAGCTTTAAACATCCCAAGGAGCACTGTGCAAGCGATCATTTTGAAATGGAAGGAGTATCAGACCACTGCAAATCTACCAAGACCTGGCCGTCCCTCTAAACTTTTAGCTCAGACAAGAAGACTGATCAGAGATGCAGCCAAGAAGCCCATGATCACTCTGTATGAACTGCAGAGAACTACAGCTGAGGTGGGAGAGTCGGTCCATAGGACAACAATCAGTCGTACACTGCACAAATCTGGCCTTTATGGAAGAGTGACAAGAAGAAAGCCATTTCTCAAAGATATCCATAAAAAGTCTCATCTAAAGTTTGCCACAAGCCACCTGGGAGACACACCAAACATGTGGAAGAAGGTGCTCTGGTCAGATGAAACCAAAATCGAACTTTTTGCCCACAATGCAAAACGATATGTTTGCCGTAAAAGCAACACAGCTCATCACCCTCAACACACCATCCCCACTGTCAAACATGGTGGTGGCAGCATCATGGTTTGGGCCTGCTTTTCTTCAGCAGGGACATGGAAGATGGTTAAAATTGAGGGGAAAATGGATGCAGCCAAATACAGGACCATTCTGGATGAAAACCTGTTGGAGTCTGCAAAAGACCTGAAACTGGGACGGAGATTTATCTTCCAACAAGACAATGATCCCAAACATACAGCAAAATCTACAAAGGAATGGTTCACAAATAAACGTATCCAGGTGTTAGAATGGCCAAGTCAAAGTCCAGACCTGAATCCAATCGAGAATCTGTGGAAAGAGCTGAAAACTGCTGTTCACAAACACTCTCCATCCAACCTCACTGAGCTCGAGCTGTTTTGCAAGGAAGAATGGGCAAGAATTTCAGTCTCTTGATGTGCAAAACTGATAGAGACATACCCCAAGCGACTTGCAGCTGTAATCGCAGCAAAAGGTGGCTCTACAAAGTATTAACGCAAGGGGGCCGAATAATTTTGCACGCCTCACTTTTCATTTTTTTATTAGTTAAAAAAGTTTCAAAAATCCAATAGATTTCGTTCCACTTCACAATTGTGTCCCACTTGTTGGTGATTCTTCACAAAAAATAAACATTTTATATCTTTATGTTTGAAGCCTGAAATGTGGCAAAAGGTTGAAAAGTTCAAGGGGGCCGAATACTTTTGCAAGGCACTGTACCTGCTTCCATTTCTGCTTCGACCGCCTTTATGATCAGAACTGGAAGTTCTCCTTCCCCCCTCCCTCCCAAAGTCTTCTGGGACACATGACAGGTCCCAGAAGACTGCAGGACCATTCACAGTGTGCAGCGCTGCCTGAAAATGCACAGTGGGCACCGGGCTATGAAGCCGTAAGCTGTCACAACAGATGCCCAAAGTAAAGATGCCAGCGCTGGCGAGATAGGACACAAGGACAAAACAGCTAGGGTGAGCACACCGCTGGATCATGGGACAGGTGAGTGGCTGTTTATTAAAAGTCAGCAGCTACAGTTTTTGTAGAGGCTGACTTTTAATTTTCACTTAAGAGACTGGGGCTCCTCTTTAAGGACTTGGTGGTGCCTGCACCCACTAGAATTCTTAACAACAAAGCAGAAAGCTGTCATTACTAATACCTGAAGTAATACTGTTTGGCTCATGCTGGTGAGGTAATTGTAAACCAAACATTGAGCTCATCCCTACTCCCTATGTATTCCCACACTGCATGCAGTGGCCCTGGTATGGACTATATGTCAGACTCCAAACATATCTATATACTGTATATGTGTGTCCAAGATGGCTTCCAAAATCTGTGAAGAACTTGTGTCTAGAGATGGCGTTGCGGTTCGCCCGGCGGTTGGTTTGCGGCAAATTTTGCTCGTTTGCTATTTGCCAAACCGGCGGACTCCTGCTCGCTGTTCGCGCGGCGGACATATGCGTTTACATTGTGAAGAACTTTGACCCATGATTACAAATCCATCATGGGGTACAGGACAGCCAATTGAGACATTTCAGCACATGGACAATTGGACATACCCCCTACCTTATAAATAGACCTGATCTGGCGGGCATTTTACATTCTGTCTTTTGTCAGTGTAGGAACGGGACGCTGTGTGGAGCAGGGACAGTCAGTTTAATCACTCGCTATTACTTTTAGGTCCACAAAGGTCCTTTTATGGACTGGTATAGGTGTACAGTATATAGGATTGTAATACACTTAAAATATACTTTCTTTCAATTATATTATGGTGCACTGCTGACTGCTGACTGCTTGATGATCAATTCTGCAGCTGTCTTTTATCAGTGTAAGGAGGGACAGTTTGGTGTTTGGAGCAGGGACAGTCTGCAAATCACTAGCTACTAGGTCCACAAAGGTCCTTTTAAGGACTGGTATAGGTGTACAGTATATAGGGCTGTACACGTATAATATACTTTCTTTCAAATATAGAAAGCATATTATACTTGACTGCTGTGCTGCTGAGCTGATTGCTGCCCGATGATGCAGCTGTCTTTTATCAGTGTAGGGACTGAAGGACAGTTTGATGTTTGGAGCAGGGACAGTCTGCAAATCACTAGCTACTAGGGCCACAAAGGTCCTTTAATAGGTGTACAGTATATAGGGCTGTACACGTATAATATACTTTCTTTCAAATATAGAAAGCCTATTATATATCACGGGGCTGATGTGGCGTCAATGCTCTCTATCTTGGTTCTGGTGGCAGTGCTCTCTATCTCGGTGCTGGTGTGAGTGCTCTCTATCACCGTGCTGGTGTAAGTGCTCTCTATCACCGTGCTGGTGTCAGTGCTCTCTATCACCGTGCTGGTGTCAGTGCTCTCTATCTCGGTGCTGGTGTCAGTGCTCTCTATCGCTGTGCTGGTGTCAGTGCTCTCTATCGCCGTGCTGGTGTCAGTGCTCTCTATCTCGGTGCTGGTGTCAGTGCTCAGTCTCTATTGTGGTGCTTGTGTCAGTGTTCTATCTCAGTGCTGGTGTCAGCGAGGGAGATAGCAGTGGAGAAGTCAATCAGTAGGCAGTGCCAGGACCATGGCTGAGGATCTGCTCTGGACTGGCACCTCCGGACCACCGCAGTGGAGCCCTGCATAGGTGGGGGTAAGGGCCGGACAGAGGGAGGGGCTCAAGTACAGGTTGGCACACTGGGACACTGGCACAGGACTGCGCTGCCCTGACTGTGGCACTGATCATCTCCTGCACCCCTTCATACCCTGGCCTGACCTTGCCTCTCCTCCATGGCCTTCATGCACTCCTGAGTCCTGAATTGTCAAAATTTCACAGATAAAAAAAGAATGATTGTCGTTGTTGATCCCAGATTCACTTAATACTTTTGTTATGTCAGTGTCCATGTTGTGGAACTATGTGTGCACAGCTAGTAAGTATTTTGTGGCTGAAAATATGACCTGGAGGTTTTTAAGATTCGCCTGCCATTAAAGTCAATGGGGTCCACAGCGAACTTTGCGGTTCGCGAACTCTTGGCCACGTTTGCGGTCCGCGTTCGCGAAACGTCCCATCGGAAGTTCGTCCATCACTACTTGTGTCTAATCAAGATGGTGACCAGGAGTCCTCTCTGATAGGCTTCCCTTGGCTGGCAGCAATCCATGGTAATTTGCTTAGGTAGGTGAGGTTTAGCACCCTGAAACTGTTCATCCTCGTCAGAAGGATTGGGACTGTTCTGGACCACAATTACCGCCACAGTGTGGTCAAATTCAGCAATGGGAGACTGATCCCCATTCAATTCTTTAATGGGGGGTCAAGTCCTCCACTGGTGGAAGAGGGGCCAGACACCATTCTAGGCATAGGTGTGCTCAGCCTATTGCTTTAGGGTGTGCGCCCCAAAGCTCAAACACACATACGTGTGTGTGTGTGTGTGTGTGTGTGTATATATATATATATATATACACACATATATACACATACGTATTATATTGTCAAAGGTTTTAGGATGTCTGCCTTTACACACACATGAACTTCAATGGCATCTCAGTCTTAGTCCGTAGGGTTCAATATTAAGTTGGCCCACTCTTTACAGCTATAACAGCTTCAACTCTTATAGGAAGGTTCTCCACAAGGTTCTGTGTCTATAGGAATGTTTGACCATTCTCCCAGAAGTGCATTTGTGAGGTCAAGCACTGATGTTGGAGGAGAAGGCCTGGCTCGCACTCCCCACTCTAATTCATCCCAAAGGTGTTCTATCAGGTTGAGGTCAAGTATCTGTGCAGGCCAGTGAAGTTCCTCCACCCCAAACTCGCTCATCCACGTCTTTATGGACCTTGCTTTGTGCACTGGTCCAAATAATTTGATGGAGGGGGGATTATGGTGTGGGGTTTTTCAGGGGTTGGGCTTGGCCTATTAGTTCCAGTGAAGAGAACACTTAAGGTGTCAGCATACCAAGACATTTGTAAAATTCCATGCTCCCAACATTGTGGGAAAAGTTTGGGGATGGCCCCTTCCTGTTCCAATATGACTGCGCACCAGTGCACAAAGTAAGGTCCATAAAGACATGGACTTAGCAGGGGTGGGGGAAAATGTACTTCAAGTGCAATAATTCACATTATAATAGTAACATGTAAAATTAAGTGTAGCAATCTAAAAAATTTAATTGCAAAGTGCTATAATGAAGTAAACCTTCCAACTAAAAAGCTGCAATTAGATCATTGCATTTATTTGTAGAGAGGTTTCCACTATCCCTGCTAAGTTTAATTTGTTATGTATTGTTTGATGTGTATTATATGTGAAGTGTGAAGTTGCAGTACATATCACAGAGACAAGCATTGTGGTAATTTTGAAGTATTGAGGTTTATATACATTAGAGGGTTGAACGAATTATTGTTACGTTATTGATTAGTAAGTTAGCGCTGGACTTTTTTTTTCTAGTGTGGGAACACAGCAGTGTTTAGCAGCAAGCCTTTTACTGACACTTTTTTATTTTACATCCAATAGTTTATTGTAAAATAGTAGTGTGGTGATTAAATGGGAAAGTGGTGCAAAATGAAAGTGCAGCTCAGTAAAGGTGAAAGTGAGATCAAACTAGTAACAAACCATTACTGATGTGCATAAACCATGATGAAATGCATACGATTAGGGATGGCCGAACTGTTCGCCCGGCGGGCGAATTTCGGCTGTTCGTGATTCGCCCGATCGGCGGAGTATTGCCGCTGTTCGCCCGGCGGACTTACGTGTTTACTGTGTGAAAGAACTTTGACCATCATTTGGTACAGGACAGCCAATTGAGACATTACAGCACATGGACAATTGGACATTCCCCCTAACTTATAAATAGACCCGATCCGCCGGCCATTTTACATTCTTTCTACTGTCACTATAGGGAGAGGTTGCTGTGTGGAGCAGGGAGAGACTGCAGTGACCCAAGTCGCTAGCTATTAGGTCCACAAAAGTCCTTTTAAGGACTGGTATGGTGTATGTGTAGTTCAGGATATAGGTTTGAGGCACTGCTATTCAAGTCATTGTTGCAGCAGATTGTCTTTTATCAGTGCAGAGAGGGACAGACAGGACGCTGTGTGTAGCAGAGAGGGACAGTCAGTTTAATCATTAGCTGTTACTATTAGGTCCACAAAAGTCCTTTTCAGGACTGGTATGGTGTAGTACAGGATATATTTTTAAGTGCACTGCTATTCAAGTCATTGTTGCAGCAGCCTGTGTTTTGTCAGTGTACAGAGGGACAGACAGGACGCTGTGTGTAGCAGTGAGGGACAGTCAGTTTAATCATTAGCTGTTACTATTAGGTCCACAAAGGTCCTTTTCAGGACTGGTATGGTAATAGGGTTGTACACGTATAATATTCTTTCTTCCAAATATAGAAAGAATATTATACTTGACTGCTGCCCTTATGTTGCAGCAGTCCTTTATCAGTATAGGGACTGAGGTACAGTCTGCTAATCACAACCTACTAGTTCCACAAAGGTCCTTCTAATGACTGGTAAGGTATAGCGTAGTACAGTCTATAGGGTTGAGTGAGGTACAGTCTGCTAATTCTTAAGGACTGGTATAGGTCCACAATATATAGGGTTGAGGTGCACTACTGCTGACTGCTGCCCTATTCTACAGCAGTCCTTTATCAGGATAGGGACTGAGGTACAGTCTGCTAATCACAACCTACTAGTTCCACAAAGGTCCTTAACCACTACAATACAGGGCACTTTCACCCCCTTCCTTCCCAGCCCAATTTTCAGCTTTCATCGCTCTCGCGCTTTCAGTGACAATTGCGCGGTCATGCTACACTGTACCCAAATGAAATTGTTATCATTTTGTTCGCACAAATAGAGCTTTATTTTGGTGTTATTTATTCATGACTCCGTTTTTTATTTTTTGCGATATAAGCGCAAAAAAAGCGGAAATTTGGAAAAAAAACAATATTTTCTTTTTTCTATTTGAAAAGAAATCCAATAAAATCAAATTTTGTCATAAATTTAAGCCAAAATGTATTCTGCTACATGTTTTTGGTAAAAAAAATTCCGTTAACTGTATAATAATTGGTTTGTGTGATCACGGACATATGTACGCAAATGATCATGTACATATGTGTGCAGGTGATCACGTACATATGTGTGCAGATAATCATTGGGACATGTGATTTTAGTGGGACATATGTGGGGGACATGTTTTTATTATTAGGGACATGTGTTTTTATTATTTGGGGACATGTATGTTTTGGGGACATGTGTGGTTTGGGGACATATGTGGGGACTGTGTTTGTACTGTGTGGTGTGTTGTGTGTTGACACTAGACTGATGATCAGTGAGTAAAAAGCTGTAAAAAGCAGCCCATACTCACTGATCATCAGCCGGCTGCAGCGTTCTGCTCTCCTCTCCTCAGCGATGACTTCCGTGTGAGGAGAGGAGAGCCGATTGCCTAGCAACCGGCTGTTTGTTTACATCACATGACGGCCGTGATTGGACACGGCCGTCATGTGAGCAGGAGGGCCAATCACAGAGCCCTCCTGCCGATCTCAGATGTGCCGTGTCCGGGTGACACGAGCACATCGGGATTGAAGCGGGGTGTTATATACTTTCTTCCACATACATACTGCCCTTCTCTAGAGAGTTTTATCACAGGGTCATTTAAAAAATGACAGGCAGAGGAAAAGGCAGGCCCTTCCGCATGGGTGGTAGGGGTAGGGCAGGAGCAACAGGCTTGAGCCAAAGTGAGAAATTGCAGAAGGTGCGTGTGATTATGTCAAAGGAAGCACCAGAATTGGTTGAGTAGCTCACTCAGCCATGCTCTTCTGCAACCTCCTCATCCTCTCGATCTGCACCCTCTTCTTCACTCTCTGCTATATGCACCCCCAAAGACACTACCACCACCACCACCACATACCTTCTGCTTGAGTCACAGGAATTATTTTCCGATCCATATCAAGACATTTCTGATGCGCAACCACTCTTGGAATTGAATCAGGAAGAGGAGGTAGCAACAACCACCACTCAGCAGTCTGACAACAGTACCTAGATCAGCCCAAGGAGGAGGTTGGACCCCAGTGTTGCTGCCTACTAGTGATGGACGAACTTCCGACGGGAAGTTTCGCGTACTGCGAACGCGGCCGATAGTTCGAGAACCGTAACGTTTGCCGTGGGCCCCATTGACTTCAATGGGAGGCGAACTTTACAAACCTACAGGTCATATTTGCAGCCACAAAATAATTACTAGCTGTGCACACATAGTCCCACCACATGGCCAATGACATAACACATGTATGAGGTGAATCTGGGATCGACAACTACAAGCATTCTTTTTTTTATATGTGAAATTGTGACAATTCAGGACTGTGGAGCACATGAAGGCAATGGAGGAGAGGGAAGGTCAGGGTAGGCAAAGAAGAGGGTGCAGGAGATGATCACCAGCACCGTGATATAGAGCACTGACACCTGCACCGTGATAAAGTGATCTGACACCAGCACTGTGATAGAGATCACTGACATCAGCACCGTGACAAAACACTGACATCAGAACCGTGATATAGAGCACTGACACCTGCACCGTGATAGAGTGATCTGACACCAGCACCGTGATAAAGAGCACTTACATCAGCAGCGTGACATAAAGCACTGAAACCAGCACCGCGATATACAGCACTGACATCTGCACCGTGATAGAGTGATCTGACACCAGCACCGTGATAGAGAGCACTGACATCAGCACCGTGATAGAGAGAGCACTGACATCAGCAGCGTGACATAAAGCACTGACACCAGCACTGTGACATAGAGCACTGACACCAGCACCGTGATAGAGAGCACTGACATCAGCAGCGTGACATAAAGCACTGACACCAGCACCGTGATATAAAGCACTCACACCTGCACCGTAAGCAGCCCCAGGAGGAAGTCAGCATAGCACAGGGATGGTGGGAGCCCCTCATAATGAGCATAGCACAGGGATGGTGGGAGCCCCTCATAATATGCACAGCAGAGGTAGAGCCCCAGGAGGAAGTCAGCATAGCACAGGGATGGTGGGAGCCCCTCATAATAAGCAGCCCCAGGAGGAAGTCAGCACAGCACAGAGATGGTGGGAGCCCCTCATAATAAGCAGCCCCAGGAGGAAGTAAGCACAGCACAGGGATGGTGGGAGCCCCTCATAATGAGCATAGCACAGGGATGGTGGGAGCCCCTCATAATAAGCAGCCCCAGGAGGAAGTCAGCACAGCACAGGGATGGTGGGAGCCCCTCATAATAAGCAGCCCTAAGAGGAAGTCAGCACAGCACAGGGATGGTGGGTGCCCCTCATAATAAGCAGCCCCAGGATGAATTTAGCACAGCACAGGGATGGTGGGAGCCCCTCATAATGAGCATAACAGAGGGATGGTGGGAGCCTCTCATAATATGCACAGCAGAGGTACAGCCCCAGGAGGAAGTCAGCACAGCACAGGGATGGTGGGAGCCCCTCATAATGAGCATAGCACAGGGATTTTTGTACAAGGAAGTGAGCCAAATGAAGAAAGAAGGTCTGTGTGCTCGATTAAAAAAATTGTTTATAGACATATACATGGTCTACTGGTCACATGTGTTGAATTCCTCCGAGATCCATGCCTCATTCATTTTTAGAAATGTGAGGTAGTTAACACTGTCGTGAGCTAGGCGAGTGCGCTTATTGGTCACGATCCCCCCTGCTGCGCTGAATGTCCTTTCAGACAGGACACTGGACGAGGGGCAAGCCAACAGTTCGATTGCAAATTGGGCAAGCTCTGGCCAGAGGTCAAGCCTGCCCACCCAGTAGTCCAGGGGTTCATCACTCCTCAGAGCGTCCACATCGGCCGTTAACCCAATGTAGTCGGACACCTGACGGTCTAGGCGTTCCCTGATGCTGGACCTGGATGACACCTGTCGATGGGTCGGCTGAAAGAATGACCTCATATCAGAAGTCACCAACACATCTTCAAACCGGCCTCTTCTTGCAGGCGCTGTTGGATTGGTACCCGCAACTCCTTCTCTGGGAGTGGGAATTGCTCCTCTGCCAGCGCACGCAAAAGCAGAATGCAGCATTTCTCGAAGCAAGGCTTGGAGGTGCTCCATTCTGACAGCCCTCTGTGACGGCGGTAACATTTCCGCCATTTTGTGTTTGTACCGGGGGTCTAAGTACGTTGCCACCCAGTACTGGTCCTTGACCCTTATGCTTTTTATACGGGGGTCCCTGTTAAAACACTGGAGCATGAAGGCCCCCATTTGCAATGAACTGGAAGCGACTTGGTGGCCTGGCTCCTGCTCATCATCCAGGATAATGTCGTCCTCTTCATTCTCCTCTCCCCATCCACGCACAACAACAGGGATCCCAGAAAGGTTTAAAGCATGCTCTTGTTGCTCCTCCTCATCCGCCCCGACACCATCCTCCTCTGACTCCTCTTCAGACTCCTGTTGTTCACTTGTCTCAGATAGAGTAGCCCCCCCTGGGAATTCATCCAGCATTGCGACTTCCTCATCTTCCCGCTCCTGCTCCTCCACAGCTTGATCAATGACACGACGCAATGCACACTCCATAAAGAAGGCATAAGGTACCATGTCACTGATGGCGCCATGGCTGCAACTGACCAGTTTGGTGATCTCCTCAAATGGCCACAGAAGTCTGCATGCATCACGCATGAGCAGTCACTGGCGCGGTGAAAAAAAAATCCAGCTCCCCAGAACCTGTTCAGCTGCGGAGTTCATACAGGTAGACATTAACTGCACGTTTCTGCTGGAGCAGCCTATTAAGCATATAGAAGTTTGAGTTCCATCGCGTTGGGCAATTGCAAATAAGACGTCTGACCGGCAGATTGTGTCGATGAATGTCAGCAAGGCGAGCCATGGCCGTGTAAAATCTTCTGAAATAGGCAGAGATTTTCCTTGCCTGCCGCAAGATGTCCTGGACCCCAGGGTATTTGACAATGAATCGCTGCACGACCAAGTTTAAGACGTGTGCCATGCATGGCACATGCGTAATTTTGCCCTGTTTCAATGCTCTAAGCAGATTGGCACCGTTGTCACACACCACTTTACCAACTGTCAAATTGAGCGGTGTTAGCCACTGATCTGCCTGTGAACGCAAAGCTGAAAGGAGTGCCGGGCCAGTGCGGCTCTTGGCTTCCAGGCACAACAGACGCAGCACGTCATGGCAACATCTCATCTGGCATGTCGAATAGGTTCTGGGGAGCTTGGGCGGCGCAGCGGAAGAGACGCTAGCAGCGGAAAAGGAGGAGTCAGCCGAGGAGGAGAGGGAGGAGGATGAAGTAGGAGGAGGAGGAGAAGAAGAGCCAGGCCTGCATGCAATCCGTGGTGGTAAAACCAAATCTACATGGGTGCCACGGGTTACATGCTTGACGGCCGTGAGAAGGTTCACCCAGTGGGCAGTAAAAGTGATATACCTTCCCTGCTCGTGTTTGCTAGACCACGTGTCTGTGGTCAGATGTATCTTGGCACCGACACTGTGTGCCAGAGATACATTCACTTGCTGCTGAACATGGCCATATAGCTCTGGGATGCCCTTCTGTGAGAAATACTTTCTTCCTGGGACCTTCCATTGTGGTGTTCCAATGGCCACAAATTTTCGAAAGGCCTCCGAGTCCACCAGTTTATATGGCAGTAGTTGGTGGGCTATCAGTTCTGACAAGCCAGCCGTCAACCGTTGGGTAAGAGGGTTATTCGGCATCATAATTTTTTTACGCTCGAACATTAGGCCCACGGAAGACTGCCTTTTTGCAGAAAAACGTGAGCTTGGCGTGATGGAGGGTGGAGTGGAGGACAATTGTGAAGAGAGAGGAGAAGGCGAAGTAGAAGATGAGGCTGGACGGTGAGAGCCTAGAGTGAGGCTTTGTGTATTCCGTTTCTCCCACTGGGCTCGGTGATGGCAGCTCATGTGCCTTCTTAAGGCGGTCGTCCCTAGGTGAGTGTTGGGCTTACCGCGACTAATGCGTTGACTGCAAAGATTGCAGATGGCAACACTATTGTCAGCAGCGGACACGTTAAAAAAAGCCCACACTGCGGAGCCATGTGCCGGCGTCCTGGGAGTGCCAGATGTGACCGTACATGGTCGATGACTCACTCCTGATACATTAGCAGTCTGCTTTGTCCCTCCTGTGCAATGTAAGTTATTCCTGCTTTTCCTCCCTATCTGCTGGTCCATATCTCCTTCTGAACTCCCCACCTCTTCCTCTCTTGTGGGCACCCACGTGACATCACTAGACACGTCATCATCGACGTCACCTTCCCCACCGCTATAAGTAGAGATCTCGGAGTAGGCAGCAACACTGGTGACCAACCTCCTTCTTGGGCTGATCTGGGTACTGTCGTCAGACTGCTGAGTGGCGGTTGTTGCTACCTCCTATTCCTGATCCAATGCCAAGAGTGGCTGCGCATCAGAAATGTCTTGATATGGATCAGAAAATAATTCCTGTGACTCAAGCGGAAGGTATGTGGTGGTGGTGGTGGTGTTGTTGGTGGTAGTGTGTTTGGGGGTGCATATAGCAGAGAGTGAAGAAGAGGGTGCAGATCGAGAGGATGAGGAGGGTGCAGAAGAGTAAGGCTGAGTGAGCCAGTCAACCAATTCTGGTGCTTCCTTTGACGTAATCGCACGCACCTTCTGCAATTTCCCACTTTGGCTCAAGCCTGTTGCTCCTGCCCTACCCCTACCACCCCTGTGGAAGGGCCTACCTTTTCCTCTGCCTGTCATTTTTTAAATGACCATGTGACAAAACTCTCAGTCCCTATACTGATAAAGGACTGCTGCAGAATAGGGCAGCAGTCAGCAGTAGTGCACCTCAACCCTATATATTGTAGACCTATACCAGTCCTTAAGGATTAGCAGACTGTACCTCACTCAACCCTATATACTCTAGTACGCTATACCTTACCAGTCCTTAGAAGGACCTTTGTGGAACTAGTAGGTTGTGATTAGCAGACTGTACCTCACTCAACCCTATATACTCTAGTACGCTATACCTTACCAGTCCTTATAAGGACCTTTGTGGAACTAGTAGGTTGTGATTAGCAGACTGTACCTCACTTAACCCTTTATACTCTAGTACGCTATACCTTACCAGTCCTTAGAAGGACCTTTGTGGAACTAGTAGGTTGTGATTAGCAGACTGTACCTCACTCAACCCTATATACTCTAGTACGCTATACCTTACCAGTCCTTATAAGGACCTTTGTGGAACTAGTAGGTTGTGATTAGCAGACTGTACCTCACTCAACCCTAGATTCTCTAGTACGCTATACCTTACCAGTCCTTAGAAGGACCTTTGTGGAACTAGTAGGTTGTGATTAGCAGACTGTACCTCACTCAACCCTATATACTCTAGTACGCTATACCTTACCAGTCCTTATAAGGACCTTTGTGGAACTAGTAGGTTGTGATTAGCAGACTGTACCTCACTCAACCCTAGATTCTCTAGTACGCTATACCTTACCAGTCCTTAGAAGGACCTTTGTGGAACTAGTAGGTTGTGATTATGTCATGGTTATGCAGTGATCTTCCTGGTTGCTAACCTCCCCTCATGTGTTCAGACTAAGAGGCCAGCCACTTCCACCTGGTGGTTTTTATAACCTCTCCTCTAAGCATGGCTCCACCCCAGGCCCTATCAGGAAACCTTTATTAACCTGTGCACTGCAAGCCAACAGTGCTGATCAACCATTGTGTATTGCTTTGTGTGTTCAGCTTCCTGTTTCCTGCTGTGTGCTCTTCTGTTGTTCCGTTACCGACTTTGGCGTGTCTTTGACTATCCCTGTTTGACTGTGATCCTGACCTTTTGGCGTGTCCCTGTCTATTTCTGTCTGCTCGTGGCCCCGACCTTGGCTTTGTCCCTCACCATCCCTATCCTCCTGTTGCCTACTGTGGGTGTGAGCTGGGTGACCCTGGGGGTCGCAACCTGGAGCCAGTTGCAGCCAAGTCCATCCTCACCACTCGAGGCTCTGGTGTCATCATAGGTCAAAGTTCTTTTACACAGTAAACACACAAGTCCGCCGGGCGAACAGCGGCAATAGTCCGCAGATCAGGCGGACCGCGAACAGCCGAAATTCGCCGGGCGAACCGTTCGGCCATCCCTACTGCCTACTCCGAGATCTCTAATTATGGCGGTGGGGTAGGTGACGTCGATGATGACGTGTCTAGTGATGTCACGTGGGTGCCCACAAGAGAGGAAGAGGAGGGGAGTTCAGAGGGAGATATGGACCAGCAGATAGGGAGGAGAAGCAGGAGTGTCACATCTGGCACTCCCAGGACGCCGGCACATGGCTCCGCAGTGTGGGCTTTTTTTTAACGTGTCCGCTGCTGACAATAGTGTTGCCATCTGCAATCTTTGCAGTCAACGCATTAGTCGCGGTAAGCCCAACACTCACCTAGGGACGACCGCCTTAAGAAGGAACATGAGCTGCCATCACCTAGCCCAGTGGGAGAAACGGAACACACAAAGCCACACTCAAGGGCTCTCACCGTCCAGCCTCATCTTCTACTTCTCCTTCTCCTCTCTCCTCACAATTGTCCTCCACTCCACCTTCCATCACGGCCGTCAAGCATGTAACCCGTGGCACCCGTGTAGATTTGGTTTTACCACCACGGATTGCATGCAGGCCTGGCTCTTCTTCTCCTCCTCCTCCTACTCTATCCTCCTCCCTCTCCTCCTCGGCTGACTCCTCCTTTTCCGCTGCTAGCGTCTCTTCCGCTGCGCCGCCCAAGCTCCCCAGAACCTATTCGACATGACAGATGAGACGTTGCCATGACGTGCTGCGTCTGTTGTGCCTGGAAGCCAAGAGCCGCACTGGCCAGGCACTCCTTTCAGCTTTGCGTTCACAGGCAGATCAGTGGCTAACACCGCTCAATTTGACAGTTGGTAAAGTGGTGTGTGACAATGGTGCCAATCTGCTTAGAGCATTGAAACAGGGCAAAATTACGCATGTGCCATGCATGGCACACGTCTTAAACTTGGTCGTGCAGAGATTCATTGTCAAATACCCTGGGGTCCAGGACATCTTGCGGCAGGCAAGAAAAATCTCTGCCTATTTCAGAAGATCTTACACGGCCATGGCTCGCCTTGCTGACATTCAGCGGCGACACAATCTGCCAGTCAGACGTCTTATTTGCGATTGCCCGATGCGATGGAACTCAACCTTCTATATGCTTGATAGGCTGCTCCAGCAAAAACGTGCAGTTAACGTCTACCTGTATGAACTCTGCGGCAGAACAGGTTCTGGGGAGCTGGGGTTTTTTCACCACTCCAGTGGCTGCTCATGTGCGACGCATGCAGACTTCTGCGGCTATTTGAGGAGATCACCAAACTGGTCAGTCGCAGCCATGGCGCCATCAGTGACATCGTACCTTATGCCTTCTTTATGGAGCGTGCATTGCGTCGTGTCATTGATCAAGCTGTGGAGGAGCAGGAGCGGGAAGATGAGGAAGTCGCAATGCTGGATGAATTCCCAGGGGAGCTACTCTATCTGAGACAAGTGAACAACAGGAGTCTAAAGAGGAGTCAGAGGAGGATGGTGCCCGGGGCGGATGAGGAGGAGCAAGAAGAGCATGCTTTAAACCTTTCTGGAAACCCTGTTGTTGTGCGTGGATGGGGAGAGGAGAATGAAGAGGACGACATTATCCTGGATGGTGAGCAGGAGCCAGGCCACCACACCGCTTCCAGTTTAGTGCAAATGGGGGCCTTCATGCTCCAGTGTTTTAACAGGGACCCCTGTATAAAAAGCATAAGGGTCAAGGACCAGTACTGGGTGGCAACGTACTTAGACCCCCGGTACAAACACAAAATGGTGGAAATGTTACTGCCGTCACAGAGGGCTGTCAGAATGGAGCAATTCCAGGCCTTGCTTCGAGAAATGCTGCATTCTGCTTTTGCGTGCGCTGGCAGAGGAGCAATTCCCACTCCCAGCGAAGGAGTTGCGGGTACCAATCCAACAGCGCCTGCAAGAAGAGGCCGGTTTGAAGATGTGTTGGTGACTTCGGATAGGAGGTCATTCTTTTAGCCGACCCATCGACAGGTATCATCCGGATCCAGCATCAGGGAACACCTAGACCGTCAGGTGTCCGACTACATCGGGTTAACGGCCGATGTGGTCGATTTGAGGAGTGATGAACCCCTGGACTACTGGGTGGGCAGGCTTGACCTCTGGCCAGAGCTTGCCCAATTTGCAATTGAACTGTTGGCTTGCCCCTCGTCCAGTGTCCGAAAGGACGTTCAGTGCAGCAGGGGGATCGTGACCCATAAGCGTACTCGCCTAGCTCACGACAGTGTTAACTACCTCACATTTCTAAAAATGAATGAGGCATGGATCTCGGAGGAATTCAACACATGTGACCAGTAGACCATGTATATGTCTATAAACGATTTTTTTAATCTAGCACACAGACCTTCTTTCTTCATTTGGCTCACTTCCTTGTACAAAAAAAAGCACGCCGTACTATATGCCCGTACCCTCCTGTTTGAAGACGTTGAGCGGTGTCATATTTTTGGGGCCCAGCAGCAAGTTGCTGGTATCAGTGCTGCTGTTAGTGCTCTCTATCTCGGTGCTGGTATCAGTGCACTCTATCACGGTGCAGGTGTCAGTGCTGTATATCACGGTGCTGGTGTCAGTGCTTTATGTCACGCTGCTGATGTCAGTGCTCTCTATCGCGGTGCTGGGTTAGACATGGTCGCTGTCAATAAATTTGTTTCGTTCTGTTCCGTTACGATTCGTATTAAAATTAATTCGTACTTCGTATTTTGTGTCCAAAATTCAGTTTAGTTTCGTACGAAATACGAATTTCCGTTAGGTTCGTTAATTTGTATGAACGACGTTCGTTACGATGAATTTAAAGGCAAAAATATACCTCAATATGACAGTCGATGCTGATGGAAGTTTGGTTTTTATCCGAAATACGAAATTCCGTTGAAGAATTTCCTATCTGAAATACGAAGTATCATTAGATGAGAAAGAGAGAAGCAGATTGTCTGCCATGCACCGCTGGTCCAGTTTGCGCCTGCTCCTCCTGGGGCTGCTTATTATGAGGGGCTCCCACCATCCCTGTGCTATGCTGACTTCCTCCTGGGGCTGCTTATTATGAGGGGCTCCCACCATCCCTGTGCTATGCTGACATCCTCCTGGGGCTGCTAATTATGAGGGGCTCCCACCATCCCAGTGCTATGCTGACATCCTCCTGGGGCTGCTTATTATGAGGGGCTCCCACCATCCCTGTGCTATGCTGACTTCCTCCTGGGGCTGCTTATTATGAGAGGCTCCCACCATCCCTGTGCTGTGCTGACTTCCTCCTGGGGCTGCTTATTATGAGGGGCTCCCACCATCCCTGTGCTATGCTGACTTCCTCCTGGGGCTTCTTTTTATGAGGGGCTCCCACCATCCCTGCGCTATGCTGACTTCCTCCTGGAGCTGTACCTCTGCTGTGCATATTATGAGGGGCTCCCACCATCCCTGTGCTATGCTCATTATGAGGGGCTCCCACCATCCCTGTGCTATGCTGACTTCCTCCTGGGGCTGCTTACGGTGCAGGTGTCAGTGCTGTATATCACGGTGCTGTTGTCAGTGCTTTATGTCACACTGCTGATGTCAGTGCTCACTATCACGGTGCTGGTGTCAGATCACTCTATCACAGTGCAGGTGTCAGTGCTGTATATCACGGTGCTGGTGTCAGTGCTTTATGTCACGGTGCTGATGTCAGTGCTCTCTATCACGGTGCTGGTGTCAGATCACTCTATCACGGTGCAGGTGTCAGTGCTCTATATCACGGTGCTGGTGATCATCTCCTGCACCCTCTTCTTAGCCTACCCTGACCTTCCCTCTCCTCCATTGCCTTCATGTGCTCTTGAGTCCTGAATTGTCAGAATTTCACATATAAAAAAGAATGCTTGTAGTTGTCGATCCCAGATTCACCTCATACATGTGTTATGTCATTGGCCATGTGGTGGGACTATGTGTGCACAGCTAGTAATTATTTTGTGGCTGCAAATATGACCTGTAGGTTTGTAAAGTTTGCCACCCATTGAAGTCAATGGGGCCCGCCGCGAACGTTACAGTTCGTGAATTTTCGGCCGTGTTCGCGTTAGCGAAACTTCCCGTCGGAAGTTCGTCCATCACTACATACGATATTACTCTAATATACAAACAACAATAATGATGATGTTTACATAAACCAACAGTGCATATATATATATATATATATTAGAATGAAAGTCCATAAAGTGACTCCAATATATAAAGAGACTTGCGAAATAAATCTGTGAACTATTTGTCTGTTGATAATCCACCACCAAAAGGAAAGAGGCTTACCAGACAAGTTGAACCCAACTAGGCATACGCCTGATGAGTCAACAGAGCTTGTGGTGTAACACACCTGGGGAAAAAAATCAGCATACACAGTTTCCGATGTAGACCAATCAGGCAGGGGCCCATCACAATGTATAACATCAATGGGTAACCACCAAGGAAACAGTGACCAAAGATCAAGAACGGATCCTCCCAGTATTGTATATGGTAAAGGGAAAATTGTGCCACATTCCATTTACATAAAAGGCATTTTATTGAAAAAAGTAAAATGGTCATTCACATTTGAGAAAGCATTAAAAGGCATTTAAGTAAAATCAAATATCGCAGTGGCATCAGCAGAGCCCATCCCGACCGGTTTCGTCTCAATAAGACATCATCTGGGTATCACAAGGCCCCCTTCTTCCATTGATCTGTGGTCAAGTTATAATGCTTAAGTGTCTTTTGCGTGCGTTTTTTGGCTGTGGAAATGGGTCAGCATGGGCATCCTGACCAGGCTACACAGCCCCATACACAACAAACCGTGATGTAAATTTTTAATGCTTTCAACAAATCATCCTCATAGACAACCTGTTTACTTGCTGCTTAATATATCCCACCAACTTTCAGACACCATTATAACAAGGTAATCAATGTTATTCACCTGTCAGCAATCTTAATCTTATGGCTGATTGGTGTACATCTCCCCTGGGTCCAAGATGATCACCAAAATCTTGAAAGAACTTGTGTCCAATCAGGACGCAAGGCTCCCTCTAAGATGGCCACTAGGAGTCCTGTATAGAGGACATGCCAGTTCTCTGACAAGCCTCCCTATGAACAGAAGTAAACACCACTCACCTGACTGCTTTGTTTACTTCCTAAATAATAAAGTGAACAATCAACTTTACTATTACTGTCTCAGTCCTCTGGCCTACTAACCAGACTGAGTGTTAGTGCCACTCTTTAGCATGGCAGCAGCAGCTGAACAAGCACAGCACCCACCTACAAGTGTTCAGTCAACCATTCCTGTAGAGACTGCACTAATAGCACAATGGCCATGTAACATTTACTTCTAGAGAAACATTTTATACATGCATTCTATATATATAAATGATTTAACAAGCTTCATATACTGCTATGACAAAGCAAAGCAGGACCCTGTGGAATCCTCACACTTCACATTCAAGACAGACTTGTCAGACCTAGGTTATTAAAACTATATTACATGAAATTAATTTTTTATTGCAAGCGACTGAGATTAATACATTTTTAATGTGGGATTTCAAAATCTATATCTTTAGAGTGGAATTGAAAAACACCCTCTAGCAGGATTCACAAACCGGTGGTGGTGCTGCAAAAAACATAACTGACCTCAACCTTTTTTTTTTTTTTTAGATAAGAAATGAAAACAAAGTCAACAAACTTTACAGAATTTCACATAAAAATGGCATAAGATGAATCTGTGATATTTAGATCAATCCCATTTTTAAAGCATATGCACAAAGTAATTCAGCAAGATAAAACGTTATATTCAAGACTGAAAGAAATAGCGTTTTTGTTGCCAGTCTGGTTGTGCCTTACAGTTCATCTCTGGCAAGTAAATTTACTGAAATCTGATTGCTTTGGGGCAGCACATCCTGATGTAGATGTATGAAACAGTGTACCTAATTTCTTGGGGTATGACAGCCTGCACTAATGCTACGTCTACATATGTCAATTATAACTTTATGACAACCCACCTAATATTCAGTCCCCTTTTTGCCTCAAAAACAGCCCTGCCCTGTTGAGGCATGGGCTTCCCTAGATATGCAGTTGTATCTGGCACCAAGCCAACAGGGGCAGATCCTGTAACTTTCAAGGTGGGCCCTCCATGGACCAGATTTGTTTTTCCAGTATATCCCTTAGATAGTCAATTGGACCAAGATCTGGAAAATATGGAGCTCAAGTCAACACAGCAAACTTGTTGTGTTCCTCAAGCCATTCTTGAACCATTTTTTTGATATGGGGCAGGGCACATTACCCCGATGAAAGAGACCACTGCTATCAGGGAATACCATTTCCAAGAAGTGTAGTACTTGGTCAGCAACAGTGTTTAGGTAGGTAGAACAAGCCAAAGTAACATCCACATGAATGGCAGGACCAAGATATCCCAGGAGAACATTGCTTAAAGCATCACACTGCCTCTCCCGGATTGCCTACTACAATTACATTTTGGCTCTTCCCAAAGTTGCTCAAATCCTTAGGCCTGCCCATTTGTTTTTCTTCCAGTATTTCTATCCAGTAATACACAGTATTACTGTGTCTTCTTCTGTCAGCATTACCGCTGTCACTGTTACTGAGTTTGCTACTACAAGAGTACCTGAAACTGTTACTTGAAGTGTTCTGTCAAAGTTGCTACATCCATATTACTAGTGCTAGTGATTTCAGATAGTCACTTGCCTTCATCTGTTTTACCTGCAACTCATCAATACAATACCTGTTCAACCATTTCTGGGCTAAGTGTCATTCCTTCAACTTTGGTACCAACCCCCAGTCCCCACCTGTGACAGTGCCGAGTGCAGCTCAGATAGAGAATACAGGAAGTTGTCAACTCACTGGCTTTCTGTCAGAATGAACTGTTTTATATATATATATATATATATATATATATATATATATATATATATATATATATATATATATATATATATATAACAAAATGCTTTTAATGTCCATTTCCCAGATCAAAATGGCCAAAATTATGTTTATGATTTACATACATTTAACATTTATTTTTAACTACTGCTTGTATAAATACCCCATATCTCTTCATATTAGATTTGCACAATCCCTTGCTGTGTTATACACTGCCCTAGTACTCCTTTCCAGAGCCCTAAGCTAGTGGGCAGCCTTTTCAAATATCAAAATGCATCCATGCCTGGATGTCAGTCTGGAGGAGTGAGCATTCCTAGGCAGATTAGGAACATCCATGTTTGATACTCAACAATGTAAGTGTTGAAAGAACTGGAGTCCAAGGACTAAAAGGGGTGGGGCAGGGAGAGTAAGGCTGACAAGGAAAAAGCTAGATGATGCTGAAAGTCCTCAAACCAGGAAATTAGGTAGGCTTTATCCCACTTGTTCCTTCTTTCTAAAGCGCACTTTGAGAAGCTTACAGTGTACAATGAAATCTAAGTAAGCTATTTCATTGCAGCAAAGGAGCTTGTACAATTATGCAAGACTGAATGTAGGGACGGAGTTCAGCTTTAAACTCTGAGTGAAATCTGTCAACGCAGGAAGCTGGTGTATGCTTTGTATTTTTATTGCAGGTTGGTACTTTAGTGTGGCCTCTATTTTTATGTGGGTGGAGTGTCATCTGCAGATGGAACAAGCTAAACGGATGTAGTTCTACCCCTATTGGAGCAACTGTTTTCTTCCTGGATCTTCCCTTGTTTCAGACCCTTACACAGTGTTTTCTACAGGCAGGTGCACAACTTCCACTCGTTACTCCAATGACCAGTTTAAGGATTGCAGAGGTTTTTTGTTGTTTTATTTAAGTTTAGGAACTTGGTTGGGAGAAGAGAGTATAGTGGGATACTCCAATTAAACTATCCCCACTTGAGGACAGCTTTCTCAGTAGAACAGTGTAGCAGGCTGTACTTAATCGAGCAAAGTTCCTTTCTGAGTAGAAGGAGTTGAATGCATCCTGCTCTTCGAGACACCAGTTGGTGTACTCTTTAGCCTACACCCAGTAACTGACTTCTAGCACCCAGGGGGGGATTCAGCAACACTAGTCTCTAGGATCCCTTTAGGGAGTCTGTATTCACAAGGCCCTGGTCGCAGGTTACCTTCCTCTGTGATACCAGACATGATCCAAGGAAATCCTCACTCAGTCAGCTCTCAGGAGAACCCTGGGTTTTAGCATCCACTGTCAGGCCCTCAGGTCGCCCACCTGAGGCTGCATGGCAGTCTGTGCTGGGGAGAGGTGACAGACCCCCTCCCCACCTGGACCTCTCCTCTCTGGAGGAAGACCCAGATCCCAAGTGCTCACTAAATATAAATACCAGCACCCAACATGCTTAGGGGCACCACTCCCTGTAATTGGCTGAGAAGGAATTAATATTTATGTTGCTGCTCTTTATGGGTCACTCCGGTTCATCCAGAGCCTTCCAAGGCTGCCTTGATACAGAGGAGCTGATCACACAGGCAGCACTGTGGGTCACACAGGATACCTTCACTAAACAATTGAAGTTTTCTGATAAGCAGACAAGCGGATATGTTTTACCTATTAGTCTCCTGTTAAGCAGGAGACCACAGCATACTGAATTATCTACATCCTAGCACCTACTGTATCCAGCAGGGGGCTACACAGAGATACGGCAACAGTGACCAGGACCTGGAGTGGAGCTCTATATTGCATACCCATTACTGCATCTGCTGAACTTTATGTTGACCAGAGGGTCACCTAAGGCTAGGTTCTAGTAAGACCAGAAATGGCACAAAGTCAAGAACATTTCTTACTCACCCACAGAAAATCTCTGTTCTTTAGCAGACGCACAGGGGTGGCATAAATTCTTAATGGTGCCCTCCTGTGCCGACACCATGTGGTTTAGTGCAGCACTTTTCTCACAGGTTAGGCAGCCCATTGAAATTAATGGGCTGCCCCGCAGGTGACATGTGTGCGCAAACATAAGTGTACATGTGAACCAAGCCTAAGACCCACGTAAACCTAGCTATCTGCCTAGCTGGCGACAACGCACCATCAACAGGATTGTTGGAATGGGCAAAAAAGCACTACAACAACCCACAGATTTCTACAGCACTACCCCCATGCTAGCTATTGGCAAGACATCCTTTTTTAGTTCAAGTAGGACCTGTTTATTTTAATGAGTTGAATTAAAATTTTCCTACATTTCTTCTGAACCTGAAAAAAACTAAACTGAAAAAAAAGTAGTTCAGAACTTGCCTAGCAAAAAAAAAATTGAGATGGTTGTGTAGAAGATGTCATTACTAGCAGAACAAAAGGTAATGATGTACTTTACATAATTCACATTGACATGACTGTGTATCCTATTGAAATAATACATTGCTTGTTTCCATCCCATACAGACCCTGCTACTGCTCAAACAGGTTGAATTCTGTCATCGCAGATGTATTTCTCTTATCAACACATGCGGCTTTACAAGATGAGAAGTCGGAAAGGGATTATAATATAATTAGCATTTAAAACGTGGGCAGCAAAGGAATATATTATGAGATAAAGGGATTTTCCCAAGATCATACACTGGGCATAATAAAGGAGGTGTGTTTGTTTATACTATCAACTGTTTCCCATTACACAATGCCTATAATAGGAAGGGGAGTATTGCAGTGATACTTCTTCTGTATTTATTTCCCCACTAACACCAACTGCAGGAAGAGTGTGTTTGTCATTCTGGCCTTGTGTGACATTTGTGTGTCCCTAGAGTAGCTGATATGTCTGAGAATGAGCCAACCATATTGTTATTGCATCCCAGTACCGCTTGCCGACCAGTAAACCTTATTTACAGGTTTAAATCAGTATTTTATGCTAGAAAATCACTTAGAACCCCCGAACATCATACCTTTTTTTTTTCTTAGCAGAGACCCTAGTGAATAAAATGGTGAGCATTACCATTTTTGATATTTGCTCAGGAGTTTTTAAAATTAATTTTGTTTGGAAAAGAACATTTTTAATTATTTTTTTTTTAAATGTGTAATTTTGCAAAAAAAAGAAAAAATGTATTATTTAAAAAAGCACACAATATATACCTCAATTTTTTGTAAAATGTGAAAGATGATTTTACGTAGAGTAAATAGATACCTAACATGTCATGCTTTAAAAGTGCACACACTTGTGGAATGGCGACAAACTACTGTGCTTAAAAATCTCCATAAGCAACGTTTTAAATGCCTTTACAGATTATCTGTGAGGCCGCGTACACACGCGGGGACTGTTCGCTCAACTTTGTCCGTCAAACAGTTTCAGCGGACAGTCCGCTCAAAATTAGCATGGACGGACTTGGCCACACACGACGAACGAACAGTCCGCTGAAACCGTGCGCGATGACGTGAACGGCACGTACAACGGGACTAGAAAACGACGTCCTATACACTGCAATGCAAACTTCGGCGTGTAAATCCTTTCTGAGCATGCGCGGAACTTAGTTTGACGAACAAGCCTACACACGAGGGGACTGTTCGCTGAAACAAAGTTTCAGCGGACAGTTTTTCGGAATTTCCGAAAAACTTTGTTCAGCAGACTGTCCGCTGAAACTGTCCGCTGAAAGCCCACACACGAGCGGACTGTCCGCCGAAACACTGTTCAGCGGACAAAGTTGAGCGAACAGTCCCCGCGTGTGTACGCGGCCTTAGGAGTTACATAGGAGGTCTAGCACTAGAATTATTGCTCTTGCTCTAACATTTGCGACGATACCTCACATGTGTTTACATATGCGTGAGCGACTTACGTATGCGTCCGCTTCTGCACGCAAGCACGGATGGATGGGGACACTTTAAAAAAAATTCCTATTTTACTTTATTTTTACACTATCACTTTCATTTTTTTTTTTTTTTCAGATCCCTTTTATTCCTATTACAAGGAACGTAAACATCCCATGTAATATAAATAAGGAGGGCAGGACCTCTTTATATAGAGATTTTGGGTCAAAAAGACCCCAAATTTATTCTTTACCTTTAAAAGCAAAAGATCAAAAAATTAAAACTTTTTTGATCATTTTCTTTTAAAAAAAATAAAATAATTTACTTCCAACCTGGACCAGAAGTGACGTAATGATGTTGCTCCAGTCCTCCAAGGCCATATAGTCAATCAAAGAGTGGGAGCAGCCAGCCATACCGTTGATTCTTTTCTCGGGTGAACTGGCAGAAATGACAAGCTGTGGGGGGGCTAGATGTCCCCTCCAGCCTCCAGCCATTTCAGAAAGCATTCCAGCAGCTCATGGGCTGCTCGGAATGCTTTGATGAGAAAGCCAGCACCCTGTTGCAAAAAACAGTACCGGGGGTTATGGCTGATATCTTCAGCCATAATGTGACCCACAATTTGTTAGTGTGTTATACTCCACACATGCATGGGATCTTCATCCTCATGACTAAGCTCAGAGGGTTGGAAGTAAACACGTTGGGGCACGGCTTGGCAGGAGCCCAGGCTGAGGTTGTCTCTCCCATAACTATCACAGAACAATGTGGATATGCGGCACCAGGGATCCTTCTTCTCTATCTTCAGCCATAATCCACTTGGAAACTGCAATGTATATATACATATTGCTATTGGTAAGTGGTTATGTAAATGTAATATATAAGGGTGCAGCGCCAATAGGGAAAAATTGCAATATAAGGTCTGTGATGAACAGTCCTATTCATAAACAGTCAACAATAATGGATGACAGGTAGGTAAAGAAATACCAGCAGCGTGAAAAGGGGTGGAATGCACTCATCATCCCCAGTTTGTAGAGGCAATCCTGCTTACCAGAGGAAGTTGACTCTCAAATCATAAAGAGTCAGGGAACGCGTATGTGATCAAGACGGGCATCCTCAACTGCATCACTCCAACTCCTGTCAGTTATGGAAAACGCAATCCCAGCCCAGGAAGCACTTTCTCCAGGTAAGTGATGTATATATGAATATACTGCGGCCTTTTTACCTCAGAAAATGTAAGGGGACAATAGCATAATACTGCTTAAAACCACAATTTTTTTTTTTTTTTTTTAAATAGAGTACACTCACATTTCCATAAAAGGTAACGGGCAAATAATCTCATAAAAGATCCATAAATCATAGTGTGCTTACATCGTCTGGTGCTGCCTTACATGTTTCGCAATAATATTGCATCGTCAGAGGCATAGTGGCCCAACACAGGCATGTCCTAATATAGTAAAATAACTGGAAGTGACCCACCAGAAGTAGTCAGTCCGCTCTCACACCGGTAGTGACAGACCAGAAGTGGTCAGTTAGCTGTCATGCGGTTCCCCATGCGTTTCACAGACCGGAAGGGATAAAAGCCTATCCCGTGGCTATCAAATGACCTACCAGAAGCTAGCAAACCGCCCTTGTGCGGTTCCACCATGCGCTCCATGGGCCTGAAGCGATTGCATATCGGTCCCGCTGTTCTTAGAGCAGAATAGGAGTATATTAAATAAAAGAAATACTATGAAAGACAAGGAGATAAGTTTTCTACTTGCCAAGAAGAAAAAACGAAAACCATAACGAAGATAGTATTACACTGTCCATTATATGAAATAAATCATTGCATAAATCCACTAATCAAAAGCACGCAAGGTGAACATGCCATCTAGTGGACATAATATATACAATAGCCAAATATCCCATACAGATACAGATTCAATTCATAAAAAAAAATTAACATAATATTTCAAAAAGAGAACAGGAAAACATATGTATAACAATGTTCAGTAGATTATCAGAAGAAAGTATATCTTATATTGCAAGAGTTATTCAACCATTATTGATAAAGCAATTGATAAAGCAATTAACATCCCACTCTATATTCATTCCAAGTGGTGAATAAATCTTAAGGTCATATATCCAGGGTCACTATTGTCTATTCCCCAAATCAGTGTTCCCTTTGGGGTTTTTTCATGACAAAGCGCGTAATGTTTGGAAACACTGGGGGTTATTTACTAAAGGAAAATCCACTTTGCACTTTCAGTGCACTTGAAAGTGCACTAAAAGTGCACTAAAATTGCACTTGAAAGTAAAGTCGCTGTAGATCCGACAGGGGACACGCAAGGAAAATAAAAAACAGCATTTTAGTTTGCACATGATTGGGTCATAAAATCAGCAGAGCTTCCACTCATTTCAGATCTACCCCTTAGATTTAGAGCGACTGCACTTCTAAGTGCACTTTCAGTGCACCTTCAAGTGTATTTGCAGTGCAAAGTGGATTTGCCTTTCGTAAATAACTCCCACTGTGTTTTGGAAAACCAAGCCATAAATTTGGCTAAATGTTCGTTGACTGATTTGCATAGTTCTAATTGTCTGGCCTACATATTGCAGGCCACATGGGCATTGTAAGAGATAGACAATATTTTTTGAAGAGCAGGTAATGAATGATTTGATGTCATATGTTCTGGAAGTAACCACAGAGTGAAAAATGCACACCCTTCTCTCTCAAGATATTAATGCTGCACACAGCCCATTTTCTACAGGGGAAAAAGCCATTTAGATTTTGAAAAAAAATATTTTTTTTTAGGATTATCAACAACATTAGGGGCCACATATAGCCGTAAAGGTTGTACTCCTCGGTATACAACCTGAGGTTTATCTCCTAGTCTAGGGCCCAACAGATTTTAAGGACCTTCCAATGATGGGCAATTATTTGTTTAATGTCTCGATGTTGGTTGTAATAACTAGTGATAAAAGAAAAACTGGTTTGATTCAAATACTTCTCAATTCTCGGCTTGTCTTTTACCAGCTGTGTCCTATCCAGACTAGCAATCTTAGAAATAACACTCAAACTCGTTGGAATTATAGCCTCTATCAGGGCTGGACTGGGACAGAAATTTGGTCCTGGACTTCATCCAGACCGGCCCATTTACATTTTGAGTGTCCCATGAGCAGCCCCCTTACATCAGAGTGTCCCATGAGCAGCCCCCTTACATCAGAGTGTCCCATCAGCACCCCCTTACATCAGAGTGTCCCATCAGCACCCCCTTACATCAGAGTGTCCCATCAGCACCCCCTTACATCAGAGTGTCCCATCAGCACCCCCTTACATAAGAGTGTCCCATCAGCACCCCCTTACATAAGAGTATCCCATCAGCACCCCCTTACATCAGAGTGTCCCATCAGCACCCCCTTACATCAGAGTGTCCCATCAGCACCCCCTTACATCAGAGTGTCCCATCAGCCCCCCCTTACATCAGAGTGTCCCATCAGCGCCCCCTTACATCAGAGTGGCCCACCACCAGCCCCCTTACATCAGAGTGGCCCACTGAGCCATCGGCCCACCGGGAAACTCCCGGTAGTCCCAATAGCCAGTACATGCCTGGCCTCTATCAATAAATCTAGTTTGCAGTGTGGATGCCTGTTGATAATAATCATTTAGGATGGTGCAATTCTGACTTACCCTGAGGAATTGGCTCTTAGGGACAGACTTAAGCCATGAAGAATGATAGCAACTGTCCTGGCCAATAAAGCTATTATGGTCCGTCTCTTTAAACTAGGTGGTAGTAATTAAAGCACCATCCCTGACCTCCATGTTGAGATCTATGAAATTTATATTTTCTTTGCTGGCTTCATGTTGTAGGACAATACCCAAAGCGTTATCATTCAGGTAGTCAATGTAATTGTTCAGGGACTGCCTGTCACCCTCCCAAAGGAGGAGGATGTCGTCAATATGCCTTTTCCATAGAAGGAGTTCAGACCTCCAATTGAATGAATGAATGAATTAATGAAATACTTGTATAGCACACAATGCGAACTGAATCGCCTCTAGGCGATGTATAGACTACATTCTCCTCCCATTTGGCCATGAACAGGTTCGCCATGCTTGGCGCACATTTTGCGCCCATGGCGACTCCCCTACTCTGCAAGCAGAAGAAGCCACCAAACCAAAAGTAATTGTGGTTCATGGCAAAAGTCAGAAGCTTCAGAATGAAATCACGCTGTATGGGTAACAAGCTGATATCACGCCTCAAAAAAGGAGTCCACAGCCTCAAATCCATCCCCATGAGATATGATAGTGTAGAGAGGATACATCTGCCATTACCACAATGTACCCCTCCTTCCACTGGATACCACTAAGAAGGTTTACAACCTGAGTGGACCCCTTCAAGAAGGACGGAGTTTAAACTTCCAGAGGTTGCAAAAAAACATTGATGTATAATCTACCTATCCTAGTGGTTACAGAATCTATCCAACTAATACTTGGCCTACCAGGGAGATTAGCTGGATCCTTGTGAACTTTTGTTAGGCAGTACATCACTGGAACACGTGGAGCCATGGGGACCAAATGGTCCTTCTCCTCCTTGGATAAAATCTTTTTTGAAAAACCTCATCTATTAATCTGACAAGCTCTTTTTTTATATCCATTAGTGGGATTGGATGGCAAAGAAATATAAGTCTCATGATCCAACAATATCCTTTCCATCTCCAATAAAGAAGAAGATTTATCCAGAACAACAATGCCCCCGCCCTTATCTGCAGGGTGGACAATAATGTTGTTCCTCTGTTTTAGGGATTTAAATCCAATATCCAACCTAGCCCTCTTGATGTTCAAGGAATCTAGATCCTTCAACACTAATTCCCTGAAAACACCCAATGAAAGAGCCAACACACCAGGGGGGTTGAATAAGGAAGTATTAGCCAACCCCGAGTGTCTAATGCTAGTGGCTTCTGTCCTATTTGTGACAACAAAATTAGAAATCCAGTGGCGTTTAATGTTTAGTTGATGGATGTATTTGTGAACATCCTTAAAAACCCCAAACTTGTTTAACTAGATGCTGACCGCCACATGATGGCCAGGCGGCGCACCTATTGTGGTGGGAGGCCATCATATGAAGTCCTCCCGTTTAAACAGGGAATGCGAGATCATGTTCTTTCAGTGGCCCTGTTCCTTCGGTGGCCCTGTTCCTTCGGTGGCAGCGTGTCACCGAGACACCGCTCACCACCGAGGGGGGTGCACAGCCATTGGGCATGGCTATTTACTACGTGATCGGCCACGATGAAGTAACGGCTGATCACAAATAGTTCCACCCCCACTGTGCACTGCACATGTGCGCTGCACGTCGGTGGCGGCATGTTCCCGGGAACACTGCTCGTCATTGACGCTAGTAAACAGCCATTGGCTGGCTGTTTACCCACTTGATTGGCTGTGAACCTTTCACAGCCGATCACTAAATGTAAACAAACCGCGGTAACGAGATGTTACCGGGTTCTCCTCCTCACACACCGATCGTGTGTGAGGAGGAGATTGCGGTAACATATCGTTACCGCTTACAGTACACATCAAGCACACTGATGGCCCCCGCAATAAAGAGGACCTGTCACAGTCCATCTGAGTACCTGTCAAAGTCCATCCGAGTACCCAAGTACCTGTCACAGCCCATCAAAGTACCCGAGTACCTGTTACAGACCATCAGAGTACCCAAGTACCTGTCACAGCCCATTAGAGTACCCGAGTACCTGTCACAGACCATCAAAGTACCCGAGTACCTGTCACAGTCAATCCGATTACCTATCACAGTCCATCCGAGTACCCGAGTACCTGTCACAGCCCATCAGGGTACCCAAGTACCTGTCACAGTCCATCCGCGTACCTGTCACAGTCCATCCGAGTACCTGAGTACCTGTCACAGCCCATCAGAGTACCCAAGTACCTGTCACAGTCCATCCGAGTACCTGTCACAGTCTATCCAAGTACCTGTCACAGTCCATCCGAGTACCCGAGTACCTGTCACAGCCCATCAAACTACCTGTTACAGTCCATCTGAGTACCTGTCACAGTCCATCCGAGTACCTGTCACAGTCCATCCGAGAACCCAAGTACCTGTCACAGCCCAACAAAGTACCCAAGAACCTGTTACAGCCCATCAGAGTACCCGAGTACCTGTCACAGCCCATCAGAGTACCCGAGTACCTGTCAAAGCCCATCAGAGTACCCGAGTACCTGTCACAGTCCATCCGAGTACCCGAGTACCTGTCACAGTCCATCTGAGTACCCGAGTACCTGTCACAGCCCATCAAAGTACCCGAGTACCTGTCACAGCCCATCTGAGTACCCGAGTACCTGTCATAGTCCATCCGAGTATCTGTCACAGTCCGAGTACCTGTCACAGTCCATCCGAGTACCCGAGTACCTATCACAGCCCATCAAAGTACCTGTCACAGTCCGAGTACCTATCACAGTCCACCCGAGTACCTGTCACAGTCCATCCGAGTACCTGTCACAGTCCATCCGAGTACTCAGGTACCTGTCACAAACCATCAAAGTACCTGAGTACCTGTAACAGCCCATCAGAGTACCTGAGTACCTGTCACAGCCCATCAGAGTACCTGACTACCTGTCACAGACCATCAGAGTACCCGAGTACCTGTCACAGTCCATCAGAGTATCCGAGTACCTATCACAGCCCATCAAAGTACCTGTCACAGTCCGAGTACCTATCACAGTCCATCCGAGTACCTGTCACAGCCCATCAGAGTACACGAGTACCTGTCACAGTCCATCCGAGTACCTGTCACAGTCCATCCGAGTACTCAGGTACCTGTCACAGTCCATCTGAGTACCCGAGTACCTGTCACAAACCATCAAAGTACCTGAGTACCTGTAACAGCCCATCAGAGTACCTGAGTACCTGTCACAGCCCATCAGAGTACCTGACTACCTGTCACAGACCATCAGAGTACCCGAGTACCTGTCACAGTCCATCAGAGTATCCGAGTACCTGTCACAGCCCATCCGAGTACCCGAGTACGTGTCACAGTCCATCTGAGTACCCGAGTACCTGCCACAGTCCATCCGAGTGCCCGTCAGTCCATCTGAGTACCCGAGTACCTGTCACAGCCCATCAAAGTACCTGAGTACCTGTCACAGCCCATCAGGGAACCCAAGTACCTGTCACAGTCCATCCGAGTACCTGTCACAGTCCATCCGAGTACCCGAGTACCTGTCACAGCCCATCAAAGTACCTGTCACAGTCCGAGTACCTATAACAGTCCATTCGAGTACCCCAGTACCTGTCACAGTCCATCTGAGTACCTGTCACAAGCCATCCGAGTACCTGAGTACCTGTCACAGCCCATCAGAGTACCTGAGTACCTGTCACAGCCCATCCGAGTACCCGAGTACCTGTCACAGCCCATCAGAGTACCCGAGTACCTGTCACAGTCCATCAGAGTACCCGAGTACCTGTCAGAGCCCATCAGAGTACCCGAGTACCTGTCACAGACCATTTGAGTACCCAAGTACCTGTCACAGTCCATACGAGTACCTGTCACAGTCCATCTGAGTACCTGAGTACCTGTCACAGCCCATCAAAGCACCTGTCACAGTCCATCCGAGTACCTGTTGCAGTCCATCCGAGTACCTGTCGCAGTCCATCCGAGTACCCGAGTACCTCTCACAGCCAATCAGAGTACCCGAGTACCTGTCACAGCCCATCAGAGTACCCAAGTACCTGTCACAGTCCATCTGAGTACCTGTCACAGTCCATCCGAGTACCTGTAACAGTCCATCCGAGTACCTGTAACAGTCCATCCGAGTACCCGAGTACCTGTCACAGCCCATCAGAGTACCCAAGAACCTGTCACAGTCCATCAGAGTATCCGAGTACCTGTCACAGCCAATCAGAGTACCCGCGTACCTGTCACAGCCCATCAGAGTACCCGAGTACCTGTCACAGTCCATCCGAGTATACCCGAGTACCTGTCACAGCCCATCAAAGTACCTGTCACAGTCCAAGTACCTATCACAGTCCATTCGAATACCCCAGTACCTGTCACAGTCCATCTGAGTACCTGTCACAATCCATCTGAGTACCTGTCACAGCCCATCAGAGTACCCGAGTACCTGTCACAGCCCATCAGAGTACCCGAGTACCTGTCACAGCCCATCAAAGTACCTGAGTACCTGTCACAGTCCATCCGAGTACCCGAGTACCTGTCACAGTCCATCCGAGTACCTGTCACAGTCCATCTGAGTACCTGTCACAGCCCATCAAAGTACCTGTCACAGTCCATCCGAGTACCTGTCGCAGTCCATCCGAGTACCAGAGTACCTCTCACAGCCCATCAGAGTACCCGAGTACCTGTCACAGCCCATCAGAGTACCCAATTACCTGTCACAGTTAATGCGAGTACCTGTCACAGTCCATCAGAGTACCTGTCACAGTCTATCCGAGTACCTGAGTACCTGTCACAGCCCAACAGAGTACCCGAGTACCTGTCACAGCCCATCCGAGTACCCAAGTACCTGTCACAGCCCATCAGAGTACCTGAGTACCTGTCACAGCCCATCAGAGTACCCGAGTACCTGTCACAGCCCATCAGAGTACCCGAGTACCTGTCACAGCCCATCAGAGTACCCGAGTACCTGTAACAGCCCATCAGAGTACCCGAGTACCTGTCACAGTCCATCCGAGTACCCGAGTACCTGTCACAGTCCATCTGAATACCCGAGTACCTGTCACAGTCCATCTGAATACCCGAGTACCTGTCACAGCCCATCAAAGTACCCAAGTACCAGTCACAGGCCATCTGAGAACCCAAGTACCTGTCACAGTCCATCCGAGTATCTGTCACAGTCCGAGTACCTATCACAGCCATCAAAGTACCTGTCACAGTCCGAGTACCTGTCACAGTCCATCCGAGTACCTGTCACAGCCCATCAGAGTACTCGAGTACCTGTCACAGTCCATCCGAGTACCTGTCACAGTCCATTCGAGTACCCAAGTACCTGTCACAGCCCATCAAAGTACCCGAGTACCTGTTACAGACCATCAGAGTACCCGAGTACCTGTCACAGCCCATTAGAGTACCCGAGTACCTGTCACAGACAATCAAAGTACCCGAGTACCTGTCACAGTCAATCCGATTACCTATCACAGTCCATCCGAGTACCCGAGTACCTGTCACAGCCCATCAGGGTACCCAAGTACCTGTCACAGTCCATCCGAGTACCTGTCACAGTCCATCCGAGTACCTGAGTACCTGTCACAGCCCATCAGAGTACCCAAGTACCTGTCACAGTCCATCCGAGTACCTGTCACAGTCTATCCGAGTACCTGTCACAGTCCATCCGAGTACCCGAGTACCTGTCACAGCCCATCAAACTACCTGTTACAGTCCATCTGAGTACCTGTCACAGTCCATCCGAGTACCTGTCACAGTCCATCCGAGTACCTGTCACAGTCCATCCGAGAACCCAAGTACCTGTCACAGCCCAACAAAGTACCCAAGAACCTGTTACAGCCCATCAGAGTACCTGAGTACCTGTCACAGCCCATCAGAGTACCCGAGTACCTGTCAAAGCCCATCAGAGTACCCGAGTACCTGTCACAGTCCATCCGAGTACCCGAGTACCTGTCACAGTCCATCTGAGTACCCGAGTACCTGTCACAGCCCATCAAAGTACCCGAGTACCTGTCACAGCCCATCTGAGTACCCGAGTACCTGTCATAGTCCATCCGAGTATCTGTCACAGTCCGAGTACCTGTCACAGTCCATCCGAGTACCCGAGTGCCTATCACAGCCCATCAAAGTACCTGTCACAGTCCGAGTACCTATCACAGTCCATCCGAGTACCTGTCACAGCCCATCAGAGTACCCGAGTACCTGTCACAGTCCATCCGAGTACCTGTCACAGTCCATCCGAGTACTCAGGTACCTGTCACAGTCCATCTGAGTACCCGAGTACCTGTCACAAACCATCAAAGTACCTGAGTACCTGTAACAGCCCATCAGAGTACCTGAGTACCTGTCACAGCCCATCAGAGTACCTGACTACCTGTCACAGACCATCAGAGTACCCGAGTACCTGTCACAGTCCATCAGAGTATCCGAGTACCTGTCACAGCCCATCCGAGTACCCGAGTACGTGTCACAGTCCATCTGAGTACCCGAGTACCTGCCACAGTCCATCCGAGTGCCCGTCAGTCCATCTGAGTACCCGAGTACCTGTCACAGCCCATCAAAGTACCTGAGTACCTGTCACAGCCCATCAGGGAACCCAAGTACCTGTCACAGTCCATCCGAGTACCTGTCACAGTCCATCCGAGTACCCGAGTACCTGTCACAGCCCATCAAAGTACCTGTCACAGTCCGAGTACCTATAACAGTCCATTCGAGTACCCCAGTACCTGTCACAGTCCATCTGAGTACCTGTCACAAGCCATCCGAGTACCTGAGTACCTGTCACAGCCCATCAGAGTACCTGAGTACCTGTCACAGCCCATCCGAGTACCCGAGTACCTGTCACAGCCCATCAGAGTACCCGAGTACCTGTCACAGTCCATCAGAGTACCCGAGTACCTGTCAGAGCCCATCAGAGTACCCGAGTACCTGTCACAGACCATTTGAGTACCCAAGTACCTGTCACAGTCCATACGAGTACCTGTCACAGTCCATCTGAGTACCTGAGTACCTGTCACAGCCCATCAAAGCACCTGTCACAGTCCATCCGAGTACCTGTTGCAGTCCATCCGAGTACCTGTCGCAGTCCATCCGAGTACCCGAGTACCTCTCACAGCCAATCAGAGTACCCGAGTACCTGTCACAGCCCATCAGAGTACCCAAGTACCTGTCACAGTCCATCTGAGTACCTGTCACAGTCCATCCGAGTACCTGTAACAGTCCATCCGAGTACCTGTAACAGTCCATCCGAGTACCCGAGTACCTGTCACAGCCCATCAGAGTACCCAAGAACCTGTCACAGTCCATCAGAGTATCCGAGTACCTGTCACAGCCAATCAGAGTACCCGCGTACCTGTCACAGCCCATCAGAGTACCCGAGTACCTGTCACAGTCCATCCGAGTATACCCGAGTACCTGTCACAGCCCATCAAAGTACCTGTCACAGTCCAAGTACCTATCACAGTCCATTCGAATACCCCAGTACCTGTCACAGTCCATCTGAGTACCTGTCACAATCCATCTGAATACCTGTCACAGCCCATCAGAGTACCCGAGTACCTGTCACAGCCCATCAGAGTACCCGAGTACCTGTCACAGCCCATCAAAGTACCTGAGTACCTGTCACAGTCCATCCGAGTACCCGAGTACCTGTCACAGTCCATCCGAGTACCTGTCACAGTCCATCTGAGTACCTGTCACAGCCCATCAAAGTACCTGTCACAGTCCATCCGAGTACCTGTCGCAGTCCATCCGAGTACCAGAGTACCTCTCACAGCCCATCAGAGTACCCGAGTACCTGTCACAGCCCATCAGAGTACCCAATTACCTGTCACAGTTAATGCGAGTACCTGTCACAGTCCATCAGAGTACCTGTCACAGTCTATCCGAGTACCTGAGTACCTGTCACAGCCCAACAGAGTACCCGAGTACCTGTCACAGCCCATCCGAGTACCCAAGTACCTGTCACAGCCCATCAGAGTACCTGAGTACCTGTCACAGCCCATCAGAGTACCCGAGTACCTGTCACAGCCCATCAGAGTACCCGAGTACCTGTCACAGCCCATCAGAGTACCCGAGTACCTGTAACAGCCCATCAGAGTACCCGAGTACCTGTCACAGTCCATCCGAGTACCCGAGTACCTGTCACAGTCCATCTGAATACCCGAGTACCTGTCACAGTCCATCTGAATACCCGAGTACCTGTCACAGCCCATCAAAGTACCCAAGTACCAGTCACAGGCCATCTGAGAACCCAAGTACCTGTCACAGTCCATCCGAGTATCTGTCACAGTCCGAGTACCTATCACAGCCATCAAAGTACCTGTCACAGTCCGAGTACCTGTCACAGTCCATCCGAGTACCTGTCACAGCCCATCAGAGTACTCGAGTACCTGTCACAGTCCATCCGAGTACCTGTCACAGTCCATCCGAGTACCCAAGTACCTGTCACAGCCCATCAAAGTACCCGAGTACCTGTTACAGACCATCAGAGTACCCGAGTACCTGTCACAGCCCATTAGAGTACCCGAGTACCTGTCACAGACAATCAAAGTACCCGAGTACCTGTCACAGTCAATCCGATTACCTATCACAGTCCATCCGAGTACCCGAGTACCTGTCACAGCCCATCAGGGTACCCAAGTACCTGTCACAGTCCATCCGAGTACCTGTCACAGTCCATCCGAGTACCTGAGTACCTGTCACAGCCCATCAGAGTACCCAAGTACCTGTCACAGTCCATCCGAGTACCTGTCACAGTCTATCCGAGTACCTGTCACAGTCCATCCGAGTACCCGAGTACCTGTCACAGCCCATCAAACTACCTGTTACAGTCCATCTGAGTACCTGTCACAGTCCATCCGAGTACCTGTCACAGTCCATCCGAGTACCTGTCACAGTCCATCCGAGAACCCAAGTACCTGTCACAGCCCAACAAAGTACCCAAGAACCTGTTACAGCCCATCAGAGTACCTGAGTACCTGTCACAGCCCATCAGAGTACCCGAGTACCTGTCAAAGCCCATCAGAGTACCCGAGTACCTGTCACAGTCCATCCGAGTACCCGAGTACCTGTCACAGTCCATCTGAGTACCCGAGTACCTGTCACAGCCCATCAAAGTACCCGAGTACCTGTCACAGACCATCTGAGTACCCGAGTACCTGTCATAGTCCATCCGAGTATCTGTCACAGTCCGAGTACCTGTCACAGTCCATCCGAGTACCCGAGTGCCTATCACAGCCCATCAAAGTACCTGTCACAGTCTGAGTACCTATCACAGTCCATCCGAGTATCTGTCACAGCCCATCAGAGTACCCGAGTACCTGTCACAGTCCATCCGAGTACCTGTCACAGTCCATCCGAGTACTCAGGTACCTGTCACAGTCCATCTGAGTACCCGAGTACCTGTCACAAACCATCAAAGTACCTGAGTACCTGTAACAGCCCATCAGAGTACCTGAGTACCTGTCACAGCCCATCAGAGTACCTGACTACCTGTCACAGCCCATCAGAGTACCCGAGTACCTGTCACAGTCCATCAGAGTACCCGAGTACCTGTCACAGCCCATCCGAGTACCCGAGTACGTGTCACAGTCCATCTGAGTACCCGAGTACCTGTCACAGTCCATCCGAGTGCCCGTCAGTCCATCTGAGTACCCGAGTACTGTCACAGCCCATCAAAGTACCTGACTACCTGTCACAGCCCATCAGGGAACCCAAGTACCTGTCACAGTCCATCCGAGTACCTGTCACAGTCCATCCGAGTACCCGAGTACCTGTCACAGCCCATCAAAGTACCTGTCACAGTCCGAGTACCTATAACAGTCCATTCGAGTACCCCAGTACCTGTCACAGTCCATCTGAGTACCTGCCAAAAGCCATCCGAGTACCTGAGTACCTGTCACAGCCCATCAGAGTACCTGAGTACCTGTCACAGCCCATCCGAGTACCCGAGTACCTGTCACAGCCCATCAGAGTACCCGAGTACCTGTCACAGTCCATTAGAGTACCCGAGTACCTGTCAGAGCCCATCAGAGTACCCGAGTACCTGTCACAGACCATTTGAGTACCCAAGTACCTGTCACATTCCATACGAGTACCTGTCACAGTCCATCTGAGTACCTGAGTACCTGTCACAGCCCATCAAAGTACCTGTCACAGTCCATCCGAGTACCTGTTGCAGTCCATCCGAGTACCTGTCGCAGCCCATCCGAGTACCCGAGTACCTCTCACAGCCAATCAGAGTACCCGAGTACCTGTCACAGCCCATCAGAATACCCAAGTACCTGTCACAGTCCATCTGAGCACCTGTCATAGTCCATCCGAGTACCTGTCACAATCCATCTGAGTACCTGTCACAGTCCTTCAGAGTACCCGAGTACCTGTCACAGCCAATCAGAGTACCCGCGTACCTGTCACAGCCCATCAGAGAACCCTAGTACCTGTCACAGCCCATTAGAGTACACGAGTACCTGTCACAGTCCATCCGAGTATACCCGAGTACCTGTCACAGCCCATCAAAGTACCTGTCACAGTCCAAGTACCTATCACAGTCCATTTGAGTACCCCGGTACCTGTCACAGTCCATCTGAGTACCTGTCACAATCCATCTGAGTACCTGTCACAGTCCTTCAGAGTACCCGAGTACCTGTCACAGTCCTTCAGAGTACCCGAGTACCTGTCACAGCCCATCAGAGTACCCGAGTACCTGTCACAGCCCATCAGAGTACCCGAGTACCTGTCACAGCCCATCAGAGTACCCGAGTACCTGTCACAGCCCATCAGAGTACCTGAGTACCTGTCACAGTCCATCCGAGTACCCGAGTACCTGTCACAGTCCATCTGAGTACCTGTCACAGCCCATCAAAGTACCTGTCACAGTCCATCCGAGTACCTGTCGCAGTCCATCCGAGTACCAGAGTACCTCTCACAGCCCATCAGAGTACCCGAGTACCTGTCACAGCCCATCAGAGTACCCAATTACCTGTCACAGTCCATGCGAGTACCTGTCACAGTCCATCAGAGTACCTGTCACAGTCTATCCGAGTACCTGAGTACCTGTCACAGCCCATCAGAGTACCCGAGTACCTGTCACAGCCCATCAGAGTACCCGAGTACCTGTCACAGCCCATTAGAGTACCCGAGTACCTGTCACAGTTCATCAGAGTACCCGAGTACCTGTCACAGCCCATCAGAGTACCCGAGTACCTGTCACAGTCCATCAGAGTACCCGAGTACCTGTCACAGACCATCCGAGTACCCGAGTACATGTCACAGTCCATCTGAGTACCCGAGTACCTGCCACAGCCCATCAAAGTACCCGAGTACCTGTCACAGCCCATTAGGGTACCCAAGTACCTGTCACAGTCCATCCGAGTACCTGTCACAGTCCATCCGAGTACCCGAGTACCTGTCACAGCCCATCAAAGTACCTGTCACAGTCCAAGTACCTATCACAGTCCATTCGAATACCCCAGTACCTGTCACCGTCCATCTGAGTACCTGTCAAAATCCATCCGAGTACCCGAGTACCTGTCACAGCCCATCAGAGTACCCGAGTACCTGTCACAGTCCATAAGAGTACCAGAGTAGCTGTCACAGCCCATTAGAGTACCCGAGTACCTGTCACAGTCCATGTGAGTACCCGAGTACCTGTCACAGTTCATCAGAGTACCCGAATACCTGTCACAGACCATCAGTGTACCCAAGTACCTGTCACAGTCCATCAGAGTACCCGAGTACCTGTCACAGACCATCCGAGTACCCGAGTACATGTCACAGTCCATCTGAGTACCCGAGTACCTGTCACAGCCCATCAAAGTACCTGTCACAGTCCGAGTACCTATCACAGTCCATTCGAATACCCCAGTACCTGTCACAGTCCATCTGAGTACCTGTCAAAATCCATCCGAGTACCCGAGTACCTGTCACAGCCCATCAGAGTACCTGAGTACCTGTCACAGCCCATCAGAGTACATGAGTACCGGTCACAGTCCATCCGAGTACCTGTCACAGTCCATCCGAGTACCTAGGTACCTGTCACAGTCCATCTGAGTACCCGAGTATGTGTCACAGCCCATCAAAGTACCCGAGTACCTGTCACAGCCCATCAGAGTACCCGAGTACCTGTCACAGCCCATCAGAGTACCCGAGTACTTGTCACAGCCCATCAGAGTACCAGAGTACCTGTCACAGCCCATCTGAGTACCCAAGTACCTGTCACAGTCCATCCGAGTACCTGTCACAGTCCATCTGAGTACCTGAGTACCTGTCACAGCCCATCAAAGTACCTGTCACAGTCCATCCGAGTACCTGTCGCAGTCCATCCGAGTACCCGAGTACCTCTCACAGCCCATCAGAGTACCCAAGTACCTGTCACAGTCCAACAGAGTACCCGAGTACCTGTCACCACCCATCAGAGTACCCGAGTACCTGTCACAGCCCATCAGAGTACCCGAGTACCTGTCACAGCCCATCAGAGTACCCGAGTACCTGTCACAGTCCATCCGAGTACCCGAGTACCTGTCACAGTCCATTTGAGTACCCGAGTACCTGTCACAGCCCATCAAAGTACCCGAGTACCTGTCACAGCCCATCTGAGTACCCAAGTACCTGTCACAGTCCATCCGAGTACCTGTCACAGTCCATTTGAGTACCCGAGTACCTGTCACAGCCCATCAAAGTACCCGAGTACCTATCACAGCCCATCAAAGTACCTGTCACAGTCCATCCGAGTACCTGTCACAGTCCATTCGAGTACTCAGGTACCTGTGACAGTCCATCTGAGTACCAGAGTACCTGTCACAGCCCATCAAAGTACCCGAGTACCTGTCACAGCCCATCAGAGTACCTGAGTACCTGTCACAGCCCATCAAAGTACCTGACTACCTGTCACAGCTCATCAGAGTACCCGAGTACCTGTCACAGTCCATCAGAGTACCCGAGTACCTGTCACAGCCCTTTAGAGTACCCGAGTACCTGTCACAGTCCATCAGAGTACCCGAGTACCTGTCACAGCACATCAAAGTACCCGAGTACCTGTCACAGTCCATCTGAGTACCTGAGTACCTGTCACAGCCCATCAAAGTACCTGTCACAGTCCATCCGAGTACCTGTCGCAGTCCATCCGAGTACCCTAGTACCTCTCACAGCCCTTCAGAGTACCCGAGTAACTGTCACAGCCCATCAAAGTACCTGTCACAGTCCATCCGAGTACCTGTCACAGTCCATCCAAGTAACTGTCACAGCCCATCAGAGTACCCAAGTACCTGTCACAGTCCATCAGAGTACCCGAGTACCTTTCACAGCCCATCAGAGTACCCGAGTACCTGTCACAGCCCATCAGAGTACCCGAGTACCTGTCACAGCCCATCAGAGTACCCGAGTACCTGTCACAGCCCATCAGAGTACCCGAGTACCTGTCACAGCCCATTAGAGTACCCGAGTACCTGTCACAGTCCATCCGAGTACCCGAGTACCTGTCACAGTCCATCTGAGTACCCGAGTACCTGTCACAGCCCATCAAAGTACCTGAGTATCTGTCACAGCCCATTTGAGTACCCAAGTACCTGTCACAGTCCATCCGAGTATCTGTCACAGTCCGAGTACCTGTCACAGTCCATCCGAGTACCTGTCACAGCCCATCAGAGTACCTGAGTACCTGTCACAGTCCATCCGAATACCTGTCACAGTCCATCCGAGTACTCAGGTACCTGTAACAGTCCATCTGAGTACCCGAGTATCTGTCACAGGCCATCAAAGTACCCGAGTACCTGTCACAGCCCATCAGAGTACCTGTCACAGCCCATCAGAGTACCTGACTACCTGTCACAGCCCATTAGAGTACCCGAGTACCTGTCACAGCCCATTTGAGTACCCGAGTACGTGTCACAATCCATCTGAGTACCCGAGTACCTTTCACAGTCCATCCGAGTGCCCGTCAGTCCATCTGAGTACCCGAGTACCTGTCACAGGCCATCAAAGTACCCGAGTACCTGTCACAGCCCATCAGAGTACCTGAGTACCTGTCACAGCCCATCAGAGTACCTGACTACCTGTCACAGTCCGTCAGAGTACCCGAGTACCTGTCACAGCCCATTTGAGTACCCGAGTACGTGTCACAATCCATCTGAGTACCCGAGTACCTTTCACAGTCTATCCGAGTGCCCGTCAGTCCATCTGAGCACCCGAGTACCTGTCACAGCCCATCAAGTGAATAAATAAATAAAGTCGCGCTATGGAAAAACCAAATCTCCTAAGTGATAGAAATATGTGAAATAAATTAAAAATAAAAATATACTGGGTTAGAGCTGCCTGTGCCTGAAGCCCTCACTTCCTTATTGGGGAGGAGAGGGAAATGAAAATGTGAAATAAAAAGGTTATGGCGCTAAACCCTATTAGTGATGAGGTGAGTTGACTTATCAAATCCTAGTGTTTGATTTTTTATATAAAAAGAGAAAGAAAAAGAAAAGAGCTGTTGGTGATACCGTGAAAAAAATATATATATCCTAAAGCAATTTTATCCAAAACAAATTGTGTGTGATTAATGTGGAGTCAGCATTCATGTTCCATTATAATAAAAACAAAAAATGAGTATTAAATTATCATATCCGTATCAGCCTGCTAAAAACATGTAAACCTTCATTAAATGTGCAAATTAGTGGAAATAATGTTAATATTCAACAGTATGTTAGTGTAAAACAGATTGTGCAAACATGTGCAAAAAAAGTACAAAAAAGCAACTAAAGGTCAGAACAACCAAGGATCAGAAATAATTTAACCATAAAATCGCATGAAGTCGCTAAATGTGCGAATAGACAATATTTTCAACCAATAATCGCATGAAGACGCATCTGTGTCCAATATAAGTCCAAAATTAATATTTGGCTTGGTAGTGCTGCCTCTTCAGACTATTTTTGTAATTGTTACAAAAAGTCAATGGGGGGTATTTGATTTATTCGTGCAAATAGTGCGGGCTTTCAATTAGAGAACTTCATCCCCGGTGCGCCACTCTGTGCTATAGTATGTGAATGCTCTCACCAGAGTTAATGCCCCTGTGGGGCTGGATGGACCTTCACAATGTAAGCCACTGTGTCGCTCTCTGGCTGCTGCTGGTGCACTGGGTGAAGCTTCGTTGTTCCGTCCGTATGGTATCCAACGTTAATTATATAAGGGAAGACATATCCATAGTGTAATACGTTCTTAACCAAATCGTTCGTTTATTAATATTAAAATCTACTCACATTTTACATTAAAAGCATGTGCATATAGGAAAAACTCCGCCGTTCGTCTCAAACGAGTGCACACAACGTGGCCACGCCCTACGCGTTTCGTCACTAGGCTCCAGAGGACGTCGTAGTGACGAAACGCGTAGGGCGTGGCCACGTTGTGTGCACTCGTTTGAGACGAACGGCGGAGTTTTTCCTATATGCACATGCTTTTAATGTAAAATGTGAGTAGATTTTAATATTAATAAACGAACGATTTGGTTAAGAACGTATTACACTATGGATATGTCTTCCCTTATATAATTAACGTTGGATACCATACGGACGGAACAACGAAGCTTCACCCAGTGCACCAGCAGCAGCCAGAGAGCGACACAGTGGCTTACATTGTGAAGGTCCATCCAGCCCCACAGGGGCATTAACTCTGGTGAGAGCATTCACATACTATAGCACAGAGTGGCGCACCGGGGATGAAGTTCTCTAATTGAAAGCCCGCACTATTTGCACGAATAAATCAAATACCCCCCATTGACTTTTTGTAACAATTACAAAAATAGTCTGAAGAGGCAGCACTACCAAGCCAAATATTAATTTTGGACTTATATTGGACACAGATGCGTCTTCATGCGATTATTGGTTGAAAATATTGTCTATTCGCACATTTAGCGACTTCATGCGATTTTATGGTTAAATTATTTCTGATCCTTGGTTGTTCTGACCTTTAGTTGCTTTTTTGTACATTTTTTTGCACATGTTTGCACAATCTGTTTTACACTAACATACTGTTGAATATTAACATTATTTCCACTAATTTGCACATTTAATGAAGGTTTACATGTTTTTAGCAGGCTGATACGGATATGATAATTTAATACTCATTTTTTGTTTTTATTATAATGGAACATGAATGCTGACTCCACATTAATCACACACAATTTGTTTTGGATAAAATTGCTTTAGGATATATATATTTTTTTCACGGTATCACCAACAGCTCTTTTCTTTTTCTTTCTCTTTTTATATAAAAAATCAAACACTAGGATTTGATAAGTCAACTCACCTCATCACTAATAGGGTTTAGCGCCATAACCTTTTTATTTCACAGCCCATCAAGTACCCGAGTACCTGTCACAGCCCATCTGAGTACCCCAGTACCTGTCATAGTCCATCCGAGTATCTGTCACAGTCCGAGTACCTGTCACAGTCCATCCGAGTACCCGAGTGCCTATCACAGCCCATCAAAGTACCTGTCACAGTCTGAGTACCTATCACAGTCCATCCGAGTATCTGTCACAGCCCATCAGAGTACCCGAGTACCTGTCACAGTCCATCCGAGTACCTGTCACAGTCCATCCGAGTACTCAGGTACCTGTCACAGTCCATCTGAGTACCCGAGTACCTGTCACAAACCATCAAAGTACCTGAGTACCTGTAACAGCCCATCAGAGTACCTGAGTACCTGTCACAGCCCATCAGAGTACCTGACTACCTGTCACAGCCCATCAGAGTACCCGAGTACCTGTCACAGTCCATCAGAGTACCCGAGTACCTGTCACAGCCCATCCGAGTACCCGAGTACGTGTCACAGTCCATCTGAGTACCCGAGTACCTGTCACAGTCCATCCGAGTGCCCGTCAGTCCATCTGAGTACCCGAGTACCTGTCACAGCCCATCTATGTACCTGACTACCTGTCACAGCCCATCAGGGAACCCAAGTACCTGTCACAGTCCATCCGAGTACCTGTCACAGTCCATCCGAGTACCTGAGTACCTGTCACAGCCCATCAAAGTACCTGTCACAGTCCGAGTACCTATCACAGTCCATTTGAGTACCCCAGTACCTGTCACAGTCCATCTGAGTACCTGTCACAATCCATCCGAGTACCCGTCACAGCCCAGCAGAGTACCCGAGTACCTGTCATAGTCCATCAGAGTACCCGAGTACCTGTCACAGTCCATCAGAGTACCCGATTACCTGTCACAGCCCATCAGAGTACCCGAGTACCTGTCACAGCCCATCAAATTACCCAAGTACCTGTCACAGCCCATTTTAGTACCCAAGTACCTGTCACAGTCCATCCAAGTACCTGTCACAGTCCATCTGAGTACCTGAGTACCTGTCACAGTTCATAGCAGTACCTGTCGCAGTCCATACGAGTACCCGAGTACCTCTCACAGCCCATTACAGTACCCGAGTACCTGTCACAGCCCATCAGAGTACCCAAGTACCTGTCACAGTCCATCCGAGTACCTGTTACAGTCCATCCAAGTACCTGTAACAGTCCATCCGAGTACCCGAGTACCTGTCACAGCCCATCAGAGTACCCGAGTACCTGTCACAGCCCATCAGAGTACCCAAGTACCTGTCACAGTCCATCAGAGTACCAGAGTAGCTGTCACAGCCCATTAGAGTACCCAAGTACCTGTCACAGCCCATCAGAGTACCTGACTACCTGTCACAGTCCGTCAGAGTACCCGAGTACCTGTCACAGACCATTTGAGTACCCGAGTACGTGTCACATTCCATCTGAGTACCCGAGTACCTTTCACAGTCCATCCGAGTGCCCGTCAGTCCATCTGAGTACCCGAGTACCTGTCACAGCCCATCAAAGTACCTGAGTACCTGTCACAGACCAGCTGGGTACCCAAGTACCTGTCACAGTTCATCCGAGTACCTGTCACAGTCCATCCGAGTACCTGAGTACCTGTCACAGCCCATCAAAGTACCTGTCACAGTCCGAGTACCTGTCCCAGTCCATCTGAGTACCTGAGTACCTGTCCCAGTTCATCTGAGTTCCTGAATACCTTTCATAGTTTATCTGAGTACCCGAGTACCTGTCACAGTCCATATGAGTACCTGAGTACCTATCACCGCTCTTCAGAGTACCCAAATATAGTCACCAGGCCATCAGAGAACCTGTCACCAGGCCATCAGAGTACCCCAGTACCTGTCACCAGGCCATCAGAGTACCCGAGTACCTATCACCAGGCCATCATAGTACTCAAGTACTTGTCACCAGGCCATCAGAGAACTCAAGTACCTGTCACAGCTCATCAGAGTACCTGACTACCTGTCACAGGCCATCAGAGTACCCGAGTACCTGTCACAGCCCATCAGAGTACCCGAGTACCTGTCACAGCCCATCCGAGTACCCGAGTACGTGTCACAGTCCATCTGAGTACCCGAGTACCTGTCACAGTCCATCCGAGTGCCCGTCACAGTCCATCTGAGTACCCGAGTACCTGTCACAACCCATCAAAGTACCTGAGTACCTGTCACAGCCCATCAGGGTACCCAAGTACCTGTCACAGTCCATCCGAGTACCTGTCGCAGTACATCCGGGTACCCGTGTACCTCTCACAGCCCATCAGAGTGCCCGATTACCTGTCACAGCCCATCAGAGTACCCGAGTACCTGTCACAGCCCATCAAATTACCCAAGTACCTGTCACAGCCCATTTGAGTACCCAAGTACCTGTCACAGTCCATCCAAGTACCTGTCACAGTCCATCTGAGTACCCGAGTACCTGTCACAGTCCATCCGAGTGCCCGTCACAGTCCATCTGAGTACCCGAGTACCTGTCACAACCCATCAAAGTACCTGAGTACCTGTCACAGCCCATCAGGGTACCCAAGTACCTGTCACAGTCCATCCGAGTACCTGTCGCAGTACATCCGGGTACCCGTGTACCTCTCACAGCCCATCAGTGTGCCCGATTACCTGTCACAGCCCATCAGAGTACCAAAGTACCTGTCACAGTCCATCCGAGTACCTGTCACAGTCCATCCGAGTACCCGAGTACCTGTCACAGCCCATCAGAGTACCCAAGTACCTGTCACAGTCCTTCAGAGTACCCAAGTACCTGTCACAGCCCATTAGAGTACCGAGTACCTGTCACAGTGCATCTGAGTACCCGAGTACCTGTCACAATTCATCTGAGTACCCGAGTACCTGTTCCAGTCCATCTGAGTACCTGAGTACCTGTCCCAGTTCATCTGAGTACCTGAATACCTGTCACAGTTCATCTGAGTACCCGAGTACCTGTCACAGTCCATATGAGTACCTGAATACCTATCACCGCTCTTCAGAGTACCCAAATATAGTCACCAGGCCATCAGAGTACCCCAGTACCTGTCACCAGGCCATCAGAGTACCCGAGTACCTATCACCAGGCCATCAGAGTACTCAAGTACTTGTCACCAGGCCATCAGGGAACTCAAGTAGCTTTCACCAGCCCATCAGAGAACCTGTCACCAGGCCGTCAGAGTACCTGAGTACCTGTCACCAGCCCATCAGAGTACCCAAGTACCTATTTGCAGCCCATGCCTCATAGAATGTATACGTTGGGGTGTTTGCTTTCCAAAATGGGGTCATTTTGTGGGTAATTTCACTGTCCTGGTGCTCCAGGACCTTCAAAAGTGTGATGGGTAGGAATGAAATGAGATGTGTCGATTATGCTACTAAAACACCTGAAGGTACTACTTCAATGTTCGGCCTCTGTATGTAGCCAGGCTGTGTAAACGTCCCACACGTGGTATCGCCATACTCGGGAGGAGTAGCAGAATGTGTTTTGGGGGTATAATTTTTGCTATATACATGCTATGTGTTAGAACTATGTTATAAATTGACAACTTTGTGTAAAAAAAAAAAATGCGTTTTAATTTTTTTCCCACATTTTCCAAAAACTTCTGGAAAAAAATTAACCGTTCAAAAGATTCATTATGCCTAACAGATTATACGTTGGGGTGTTAGCGTTCCAAAATTGGGTCATTTTATGGGCAATTCCATTGTCCTGGTACTCCAGGGCCTTCAAAATTGTAATAGGTGGCTGTGGAATGAAATGTGTCATTTTTGCTCGTAGAACGTCTGAAAGTGCCACTTCAAAGTTGGTGCTCTGTATGTGGCCATGCTGTGTAAAAGTCTCACACATGTGGTATCCCCATACTCGGGAAGAGTAGCAGAATGTATTTTGGAGTGTAATTTGTTGTATGCATATGCTGTGTGTGAGAAATAACCTGATAATATGACAATTTTGTAAAAAAATTAACTACAAATAAAAAAAAATCTTAATTTTGCAAAGAATTGTGGGAAAAAAATGACAACTTAAAAAAAAAAATCGCCATGCTACTTACTTAATACCTTGGAATGTCTACTTTTTAAAAAGGGGTCATTTGGGGGGTATTTGTACTTTCCTGACTTAAGATACACCTGGTGTACTGAATGCCTGATCAGATGTGATACATTTTCAGTGATTGGCACCATAGTTTGTAGACTCTATAACTTTCACAAAGACCAAATAATATACACGAATGTGGGTTATTTTTAACAAAGATATGAAGCCATATAAATTTTGGCCAAAATGTATGAAGAAAAATTACTAATTAGCAAAATTTTATGACAGAAACAAAGAAAAACATTTTTTTTTCACAAAATGTATGTTTTTTTTTTTATAGCACAAAAAATAAGAAACCCACTAGTGATTAAATACCACTAAAATAAAACTCTATTTGTGTGGAAAAAAGATGCAAGTTTCATATGGGTACAGTGTTGCATGACTGAGTAATTGTCATTCAAACTGTGAGAGCACTGAAAGCTGAAAATTAGTCTGGCCAGGAAGTGCACTGTATTGAGGTGGTTAATGGTTTTGGGGGAGCAAACTTAGGACCATAATTAAGAACCAGTTTTTCTTGAATCGTAAGGGTGGTCTGTCTTGGGTTAAAGATGCCTACGTTCAAAGATACCAAAAAGGCTCTGAATTATGTATCTTTAATCCAAGCCAGACCACCCTTACAGATCAAGAAAAACTGGTTCTTAATTATAGTTTAGTTTTTTCTTCTTGGCAAGTAGAAAGCTTTTCTCCTTGTCTTTCATAGTATTTATTCTAATTAATATACTCCCATTGTGCTTGGAGAACATCGGGACCGATATGCAATCACTTCTGGTCATTGGAGCACATAGTGAACCACATGATGGCGGACTGACCACTTCCAGTCTCTCACTTCCGGTTTAGAGTGGACTGACTACTTCCGGTGGGTGACTTGCGGTTTCTCCCTTCCGGTCTGAGAGCGGACTGACTACTTCTGGTGGGTCACTTCCAGTTATTTTATTATATTAGGATGTGCTTGCGTTTTCCCACTATGTCTCTGGCGATGCAATATTATTGCGAAACATGTAAGGCAGTACCAGACAATGTAAACACGCTATTATTTATGGACCTTTTATGAGATTCTTTGCCCGTTACCTTTTATGGAAATGTGAGAGTGTACTACATTTTTTTTTTAAATAAAATAGTGGTTTTAAGCAATATTATGCTATTGTGATGCCCTTACATTTTTTAGGTAAAAAAGCTGCAGTATATTTATACATACATCCACTTACCTGGAAAAAGAGCTTCCTGGGCTGGGATCGCATTTTTCAGAACTGACAGGAGTTGGAGTGATGCATCACATACGCGTTCCCTGACTCTTTATGATTTGACAGTCAACTTCCTCTGGTAAGCAGGATTGCCTCTACACACTGGCGGTGACAAGTGCATTCAACCCCTTTTCACACTGCTGGTGCTGGTACTTCTTTACTAACCTTTCATCTATCATTGTTGGTGGTTTCTGAATAGGACTGTTCATCACAGAGCTTATATTGCAATTTTTTCCTATTGGCACCGCTATATTTGTTTTAAATGGTTTCATGATCAAAACCTTTAGTGCTGGCTGCCGTGGTCAATGTTACTAGATTTACATTTTTTAGCCAAGTGCAGATTTTATTTGTTTTTTATGTAAATATAATGCATCTCAATGAATGAAATGTGAACCTTGTCTCCATTGCTTACTTAAAGCGCTATGAAACCCAGAACCAAAAATGTTATATTTTGCAGCTTACTAATGCTTAGATGTGTTCCCTCTGTTTTCACCTGGTGGTCTGGCTAGTAACACACCTCTTGTATTAGAGTGCCTCCACTCTGGATGAAAGAGCAAAAGGGGCATCTTTGGAAAGCAGCATTGTCAGTCTAGGTGGAGAAGAGTGTTCAATGCTCTAGCGGATTTAAATGCACCAACAAATTCAAACCATACCCCAGCTCATACTGCAGTTACAGCAACATCTTTTTTTCTTTTGGTATAAAAGTTTTACATGAATAAATAAAAGCTAATTGTCTCAACACTATGTTAGATTTAGAGTAGAGCTTGTTCTGCTGAAAATCAACAGACTTATTGTCTGGGTCACCAGTTGATAATAAAAGATAGAAAGCATAAAAAAGAGAGCTAGTGCAGCCATCACATGTAAGATTTGGTAAGCTGCAATGTAATAAAGGCTTGCTTTTGAGGTTAATGTTACTGTATGTTAAAGGTCTTGCAGGGATGGAAAAATAAGCAAAATAAAATCCCAATAAGCAGAAAAGAAGCCGCTCCCTTTCTAAAAGCCCAGAGTAACCTTAAATGGATATGGTGAGGTACAAGGCTAATCCATCTACTCCTGTAATGCTTTTCACTCCACTAGGAGCTTCATCATTGAGTATCTTTTTAGAATACATAATATAATTGTGTATCATTTGATGTCAGCTCCCATGAGCTGATGGAGCCAGGGGTGTAGAGCCAAGAGCGGAGTGGTTGGGGTTGTCTTCAAGAGAAACAGAAGTTCTTCTCAGAAAGTTAAGAGCCTAGGCATTAGGTCAATTGAAAACTGCCTAAAAGAAATGTTTCTTTGGAGAACATGGAGGCGCCTATTGGTCACTTCTCTTTCTGCTAATGATTATTGCTTGACTCTCATGCTAACCCTCTTGTTTCAGTACTTGGAACAAATGTGCAGATATGGAAATCTCACTTTGCTTTCTGATTTTCCTGAGCTGCATACATCTGTCAGGTCAGTTAGGCAGAGGGTATTGAGTCTATAGGATCAACAAAACATCTAAGTATCTAGCATTTTCATTGATAAGTCACCAACGGCTGCTTCCATGTTTTATCTTGAAAGCTTTACTTTAAAGGGAGGAATCAGAATTCAGTTTGACTGATCTGCTGATCATCAGCAGTGAGTGATCACATAATGAAACTAGAATTTTGGTAATTTTACCAACACTGGAGAAAATCTAGAACAACATTATCTAAAGTATTTTAGCAAGCCTGTTGACATGGATGTGGCATTTCTCAAACAATCAGATGGTCAGAGGTTACCTAAAGCCTGACAGTTAATGGCCTTACAACCTCTGACCTCACACACTATCCTTCAAGCTCTGAACCCATGCACTTGCTTCCAACCTCTGACCTCACACACTATTTTCCAACCTCTGACCTCATGCACCATCTTCCAACCTCTTACCTCGCGCACCATCTTCCAACCTCTTATCGCGCTCACTATCTTCCTGTTAGGGCTGGGCTCAGCCCTTCCTTCTCTGAGCTGGCCACTCAGCTATCGGTTAATTGCCAGCTCCTATCTCGCCACAGTGACTCACCTGTTCATGATATCTTCAGTCCTGCTTACTTAAGCCGTCTAGCCCAGATGATCTCTGCCTTCGCCTGGTCAACATCACAGAGACTTTCTCCTGCGTGCCTGTTGGCTGATGTCCCTTCTGGTTCCAGGTCCTGCTCGCTGTTCCACTATGCTGATTCCTGGCTCCTGGCTTGTCTGACTATCCATTCCGGTTACCGAAGTTTGGCTATGTTTTGACAACGTTTGTTCTATTTACTTTTATCATTATTAAACAAGTGTGATTTAACTGTACTTCTGTATTGGTCTGATTCATGGTTTCTGAAAGTAGGAGAAGGCCATGAATTCAGAACATGCAGTTAAAGTGGTTGTAAACCCATGGAGGGGGGGGAAGCAACCTGCAAGGCAAAGGCATAATGAGCTAGTATGCATAGAATACTAGCTCATTATGAATAACTTACCTCAGAATGAAGCCCCGAAGTAGTCCTCCGTCTTCATGTCTGCCGCTGCCATGGATCCCGGATTGACTTCCGGTCTCGCTGCTCCGGCGCTGTGATTCGCCAGAGCAGCGATGACGTCACTCCCACGCATGTGCATGGGAGCCGACAAACGTGGCATATCGCCACGATCTGCGGCCTGCCCAGTGCGCCTGCACGCCGCTGACAGCGGTGGCTGTCTTCGGGTAAATATCTCCTACACCGTATAGGTTTAGGAGATTTTTCTTGGACCTACAGGTAAGCCTTAATCTAGGCTTACCTGTAGGTCAAAGTGGTTTGTAAGGGTTTACAACCACTTTAATCCACATGTTGGTATATTTTTTCCAGATTGGATGACCAGAATCACCGCACGGAACAGTTTGCCATAGCATTACAGGCGCTCCTGAGTCGAACGGCTCACCTGGAATCTTCCACTGTGGCTGCTCTGGTACAAAGTGTGTTGCAGGCCATCCCTGCTGCTGCTGCTGCTCCAGTCTCTGTGCAGGCACCGCCTCGAATATTACCTCTGTAAGAGGTATGTCTGGTTTCGCTCTACTTCCCCAGCGATTTGGGGGCGATCCAGTTCAATGCAGATGGTTTCTCAACCAGGTTGAGATATACTTTGAGAGGCTGCCCCAGGCATTTCCCATGGACAGAAGCAAAGTAGGTTTCATGATATCTTTTTGTTCTGAGAGAGCCTTGGCCTGGGCAAACCCTCTATGGGATATGTAAAAACCCGTTGTCCTGGTTTACCCAGAGTTTGTGGCTTCCTTTAAAGTGGTATTTGACGTTCCCACATGCTCCACTTCTGCTGCCAAAAGCATCATGTCTATAAAACTGGGTACGAGAACTGTTGCCAATTACGCCATTGACTTCTGTACTCTGGCAGCAGATGTTGCGTGGAACAATGAGGCCCTCGTGGTTGCTTTGTCTCATGTTCTCTCGGATAACATCAAAGATGAGACAACAGCCCAAGACATACCCACTGAGCTGGAGAGGTTGATCTTGTTTGTCATTCCTATTGACTCTAGACTCCAAGAGAGGCCTTCCTTTAAGAAGTGCTTGCGGAAGTCTCCTGTACCTTTGGCTCCGAGCTTTGCAGTCCCACCCTTGCCTCCCTCACCTCCCATGCCTCCTGGTATTGAGTCAGTCAGTGAAGGTGAACCCATGCACTTGGGCTTCACAAGTCTCTCTGCGGATGAGAGAGTCCTTAGGAGGAGGGAGAGATTGTGCCTTTATTGTGGCCACGCAGGTCACTTTTTGAAGTCTTGTCCTACCTGTCCAGGGAACGCCCAAACCTTGAGGTCCTGTCATGGACTGACCTTAGGTGGCGTTATTTCATCCCCAGTTATGCAGAAGGATCAGCCCCTGGTTCCGGTTACCCTTTCTTGGGCTGAGTTGTCTATTGAGATACAGGCTCTAATCGACTCTGGGGCTGCAGGCCTGTTCGTTGATGCTGCCTTTGTATTGAAGCACTCGGTTCCACTGCAGCTGCTTGTCACTCCACTTGTCAATGACGCTCTTGATGGGAGACCTCTACAGACTGCCCATGTGACTCATGAAATTGCTCCGTTGTCCATGGCCGTAGGGGCTCTTTACCATGAGATAATCCAATTCCAAGTTATTTCCTAATCAGCACAACCCCTCTTTTAATTGGCTCCGTGCTGAGGTTCTCTCCTGATCGCTACAATGCAGTAAGACATGCTTTCAGAAGGAGGCTAAGGTCCTGTGCACCTCTTCACTCTCCTCCTTGCGGGAGGAGTACTGCAATTTTAACAATGTCTTTGATAAAGGTCAAGCCAGTAGTTTGCCTCCACACTGGTCATATGATTGTGCAATTGACCTTCAACCTGGTGCCATAAACCCTCGTGGCCAAGTTTACTCTTTGTCGGTCTCGTAGGGTAAGGCCATGGAGGAGTACTGAACTTTGGCTATGTTTTGACTATATTTGTTCTATTTACTTTTATTATTATTAAAGTGTGATTTAACTGTACTTCTGTCTCGGTCTGATTTATGATTTCTGACACTTCCAACCTCTGACCTTACGAACTATTTTGCAACTTCTGACCGCACACCCTAACTGCCATGTTTTATCTTTCAGGTCAAGCAATTAAGAGGCAGTAAAGAGGCAGTAAATGTCAAACTTAAAGCGGGGTTCCACCCTAAAGTGGAACTTCCGCTCATCAGAACCCTCCCCCCCTCCAGTGTCACATTTGACACCTTTCAGGGGGGAGGGGGATGCAGATACCTGTCTAAGACAGGTATTTGCACCCATTTCTGGGCATAGACTCCCACGGGAGTCGATGCTGTTTCCTGTCCCGTCTGCTGGGACACACACGGGTCCCGGAGACAGCGCGGACCATTCCCATTGTGCTGCGCGACTCGCGCATGCGCAGTAGGGAACCGGGAAGTGAAGCCGCAACGCTTCACTTCCTGATTCCCTCACCGAGAATGGCGATGGCAGCAGCCGAGAGCCGACATCGCTGGACCCTGGGACAGGTGAGTGCCCATTTATTAAAAGTCAGCAGCTGTAATTTTTTTTGTAGGTGGAATCCCTCTTTAATGTGACCCGTAACACTCAAGTTATTGGGTCAGGCTTAGCTAAAAAAAAAGCAAAAATAAAGGGTTAATATAAATCTTTCAAATATGTCTGTGCATTTATAATTTAAAATATGCAGCCCAATTATAATCAGTTATCCTCAAGTTAACACTGAACATTGGTATGATTTAACTATACTTGGGTATTTCCCTAACCATACATGTTTATTCAGCATGGCTATAAAATTATAGGGGTCTCTTTATTGCTGGCCATACAAATGTTCCTTTTGCCTCATTTTTACATTTGATTCAAATTTTCAGTTATCTTTAGAAGTAACAGTGTCAAATATACATTTACCATTTATTTCCAATTAAAATTATCAAAATATATTATCAATTGGTTATTATTGATATATTATGAAAATTCCAATGTTCCTTAAATATACATGTTCTAAAACCACATGGAATGTTTACATTGTTTTCTTCTTTTCAGTTAAAATAATCGAAAAAAGAATATGACGCCATTGTTCTTTTTTTTCTTTGATATACAGTAATATTTAAATCTATGGGACGATAAAAATGCACCTGAGATACAGTATCTGCTGCCTGAATCTGCCATTATATTTTTATTTGACTTAAAGTGTTTGTAACCCTAAAAAAAAAAATATGGATCCTGTTCCCTTAAAGCATGTTATACAGCACAGTGCTTGTGCTGTGTAATTTGGCCCCCTGTATAACCTAAAATCCTTGGCTGATCCTGCCTTGTTCTGCCCATCCCCATGTAAACTGACCACTGTTCATCATGGCTGCTGAGCCCTGACACCATGGTCAGGCCTATATGTATGGCCTATAATAATTGTAATATATTAATACAATCCCCTCTGTTTAATAATGTTATGTGCTTTAACTGACAATTGCAAGGTCGTGCGACACTGTACCCAAATAATAAAATAACATTGATGTCCTTTTTTTCCTACAAATAGAGCTTTCTTTTGGTGGTATTTGATCACCTCCGTGGTTTTTAATTATTGGAATTTAAACAATTTTGAAAAAAACACAATATGTTTTACTGTCTGCTATAAAACATTCCCAATAAAAAAAAAATGTCTTCATCAATTTAAGCCAATATGTGCGATTCCACAGAGGGGATTGTAAGTTCCTGAACAAGTGGCTTTACAACCACTTTAAATTATTATTACATCCCAGTGCATGTGCATTTCAAGGATTACTTCTTCATTGAATAATTCTATACTTACTTTTCTTAGCATGCTGTAAATTCTGTTTAAAGTTATTCCAAAAAGGCAGAAGGTTTTTTTTTTTTTTTTTACCCTAAAGTGGTTGTAAACCTCAGTCATGGAATCTGATCAACTAACTACTTATCTCTCTCCAAAGCTCTATGGTTCCTCTGTCACTGTGTCAGCATGAGTCACTTCTGAGAAGGTTTCCAACACATGAGATCAATTTGTGTCAGGATGAAGGGGGAAGGGCTCAGAACGGAGCTTGTCTATTCAGAACACAGTTCTTCTGCTGTGTGTCGGGGGGTGCCTTTTCTCCAATAAGCTCTCACACACTGTTACTGCAGCCTCTCCTCCCCCTCCTCTGTGCTCCTGACAGATGAAGAAAGATATTTAACAATTTTATGCACCTTTAAAATGGTAGGGAAGAGAAGACTGCAGATAAACAAGTAAAACCTATGTAGGAGGATTTGTTTCATCTCTGTGTATCATCTGAGGCTGTTCATTTCATTGGCTATAAGTGAGGGTTTACAACCACTTTAATGTCCATTTACAGGAATGCGGCTCAGGAGTGAGCCTGCCTGCGTGCCCCCATAGCAAGAGGCTTAGTATTGGAGCACTCGGCAGGGGGGAGGAGCCAGGACCATTGACAGGGGACCCAAGAAGAAGAGGATCAGGGTTGCTCTGTGCAAAACCATTGCACACAGCAGGTAAGTATAACATGTTTGTTATTAAAAAACGACAACCTTTAGAATCGTAGATAATATGACAGCCTCGAATTTAAATAGGATACCATCGTCCCAATTGGTGTATATAGGAAAACTGAGCATTTTCAGTGCCGCGAAACCGGTCGGATCTATACGTCAACTCTACACCTCTGTAAAAAATCCCTTTGTTGGAAAACCTCTAAACCATTTCCGAATTTATTCTGTCTTTTTTTGGCTGAATATATTTTGTCTATTTTTGTTTTGTCATGTGTATATATGTTTTTTCTGTCACTATTTGTGTATACTTATTTATAATAAAATATGAGTAAATTTTATGAATTATTATTTCTTGATTATTACACGATACCGCAATAGTCCCTATTGTTCCCACTTAACTATTAGGAAATTCTAAATTTTTGAGTCTTTTTCCTTGATGTTTTGAGCTTATGCTCAGTTTTCCTATATACACTAATTGGGACGATGGTATCCTATTTAAATTCGAGGCTGTCATATTATCTATAATCTAAGGGTGGATAACATACCCGGATCGTGGGATCCATCTCGTTCTCTTTTTGGCTTCATTTATAAACTTTATAAAGTTATGAATTGTATTGTATAAATTACCACTTTTGTCCCTCAGGTCATTGCCTTAATCTAATACTGTTTTATTAATCTGACAAATTATTTGCTTTGTTTCTTTTTTGGGCATTCTTTGGTTATGGCGCCCCGGTGAGTATCAGTTTTTTGTTTAAGTTTTGGCATTATGGATGTTTTGGGATCAAGCTGGGGTGATTTCATGTCCACCATACAGGCGGAATGCTTGACCAGTCACAAAACAGAAGATGATATTAAAAGCTTTTTGGATAGGATGTTTAAACTCTTAAAAAGGAAATCTCACCTTCATTGGCACACGCAATACTTTAAGCTCTATGTACAGGAAAAGGTTTGTCCATTGGGTCTTCGGATCCAAGTATTCCCCACTTTGAAAGATCCCAGTACTGAATTCAAAAAGATTTGGGAAGATACCCTGACCTCTTGTAGCTTGGAATTAATGAAGCAATTGATGGCTCAACATCTTGCTGACATGTCTTCACTTGATGAGGAGATAGACAGACTAATCCAGCAATACCCTGATATTACTACTTCTACTATCTTCATGGACAAATGGAAGGAATTTAGGGATCGCCTTGAAACTTTAAATAGGGAAATTATCACAAAAAAACAAGGCAAGTTGGCATTGGACAAACAAGCCTTCCTTGAGGGATATGCCTATAAATGGGCTGGTCGAGTACCCAATAGGAGGAACACTTCACACATTTGTCAACCTCTAACTAGACTACCAATGGAACAGTCTGAATCAGACTCTTCCTTATCGTCCATATCCTCTCAGGCCTTATCTCAATCTACCTACTCTCGTGGCCCTAGTCTTCCACGTAAGAGATCACTTACTGGAAATGGTTACCCCCACAAAGATCCTAAAAAGGACAAGAAACTGGGGAAATCGGCCAAAACTTCACAAGCTACACGTGCATCGACACCCTCTCTCCCTCCCAATAAATCAGAAATGGCGGCCTCTACACTGCATAGTGTGATTCCGAAACTTTTACAACCTCAAATTCAATCCCTTTTTCCCTCCAACCTTTTAATCTCAACAAATCCAGAAGCCACCAGAAGAGGCAGTCTAGACGCCTTTGTGCACAGAGCTTAAATTCAGAGTGCTTTTCAAACACTAAAGCAACACATTCTGACCAGACATCTTCATTAAATATTATTAATTTGACGTCCATTAAACTAACATCAGAGGAAGAACAGGTCCTCCAACTTGGCCTTGGCTTTTGTCCATCTGAAACAATTGATATTTTCGAGACAATAAAAGATCTCTACTTATTTGCTCGGAATCTCACTTATAAATTAATTTATGATCCTGAACGCAAAAAATTAAATTTAGAAAAGGAATTATCTGAACACACCAAACAATTTACCATGCAAGAGTTTAGGGCATTACGAGACTTAATGCTACTTTATGACGAGGGCGCCACTGCTACTGACGTTGATCCTGTGGATACTTTAGGACAGGATTCTCTGGCTATTTGTCAGTATCCAGTACCATCTGGACCACGTGTGAATGACCCTAAGAAACAAAAATTCAAAGCCAAGTCCCGTGCCTTTCCTGATCTGATGACGTGCCCTACCATCTGGGCATTTTTACATGAGTCGATCAAATCCCTTAAAAAGTTTAAATGGGCGGATCAACCTTCCAATTTAACTTCCAAACAAAAATTAGCAATCAGGAAACTTCAAAAACACCCAGATTTAATAATTAAACAATCAGACAAGGGCGGAAACTTGGTCCTTATGACTCATTTACAGTATCAAACAATGTGCAACTTGGTTTTGCATAATACATTATGGTATTCTCCTATTGAACCCTCTCTGATTGAGTCTTTCATCTTTGAATTTCGCTAATTGGTGATTGGTGCATTCCAGGAGGGCCTCATCGACGAGGTAACTTTAAAATACATTAATACCGTTACCCCACATACCCCTACGTTTTACACACTACCTAAAACTCACAAGAACATGCAAATTCCCCCAGGCCGACCTATTGTTTCAGGCCAAAGTTCCCTGACCAAAAATGCCAGCCGTTTTGTGGATTCTTTTCTTATGCCTCGCGTGGTAGGACTGCCCTCTTTCATTAAAGATACAACTGATCTACTTAGAAATATTGAGGATATTCAGATCCCTCCGGATGCCCTGCTCGTGGCAGTTGATGTCGAGGCTTTATACTCGAGCATCCCCCACGAGCAGGGTGTCCGGATGGTTGAAACCTTCTTAAAAGAACAGGATTGTACGTGTTGGCCCCTCAATAGTTTTATTCTGAAATTGCTTAAATTTATTTTGACAAGGAACTATTTTTTATTTATGGACCAGCTATATCTACAAAAACAGGGTGTGGCCATGGGCACTTCCTGCGCTCCCTCTTACGCAAATCTTTACCTAGGTGCATGGGAGAGATATGTGTTTAGTGAGGATACCCTACAATACTTTCTAAATTCAGTTCTATGCTGGTACCGGTACATTGATGATTTATTCATTGTATGGACCGGCACGAAACCAGATCTTGAAAATTTTATTAAAATGCTTAATACAAACCACTTTAATCTGCAGTTCACCTATATGGTGGATAACAGTAACATCTCTTTTTTAGATTTAAACATCTTCAAACATCCATCTGGCACTCTTACTACGGATCTGTACCGGAACCAACAGCCGGAAACACGATTCTACATGCTTCCAGTGCACATCCCCGTCCTCTGGTTCGCAGTATCCCTTTTGCCCAATATTTAAGATTGAGGCAGAACTGCTCAGAGGACGGGGATTTCTATATGCAAGTCAATCTATTGCGGGACCGGCCTCCTGGCTAGAGGCTATAGCCATACTAACCTCAGAAAGGCTTTTAATAAAGCTCTCTCCCGGAGTCGTCAGTCATTACTTTACGGTCCTCCACGCGCACAACAGCCCCCTATGGTTAAAATAATAACCAAATATTCTTCACATCATAAACAACTTCGCCATATCCTATCCCAACATTGGCATCTCTTAACAGAACATCATGTGTTAAGCAGTTATGTTAAATCTACCCCCGAATTAGTTTTCAAAAAAGCTGTCTCTCTCCGAGACAGATTAACAAGCAATCACTACCGAGTACAATCCAGACCCCTGGATGGACCAAGAGGTACCTACAAATGTGGACACTGCTCTAAATGTCCATGGATCCATGAGGGAGGGACCTTGATCTTGCCCAACGGGGAGACTTTTTCGCCTCCACATCATGCTGACTGTGGCACCAGAGGGCTGGTTTACCTGATGGTCTGCGCCTGCCAAGCCTTTTACGTAGGAAAGACCATCAGGGAACTACGCCAGCGTCTGGGTGACCATCTATATTATTCGACCAACGGCAAAATGACTACGGTAGGCCGCCATGTTGGTATACATCATAAATTTCAATTTGAAATGGTGAAATTTCTCGTTCTCAAAGTTGTCCCACAGGACCCCAGAGGGGGAATTGGGACCAGGCTATTTTGAGACGAGAAACATTATGGATTGAACGGCTAAATGCCCTCACCCCTCCTGGCTTAAATGAAGCTCACTCCTATAAGTGCTTTCTCTAAAAAACACTGTACATGTACATATGTATCTATATACATACTTAGTGCGCTGTAGCATTGGGTTGGTATATTAGATATGTATGTGCATGCATAATACGCTGTAGCATTAGGAGGTCACCAGGGTACGTGTAGATGCATATACATTCCCTATAGGGTTAATCAGTGGAGGAGTCCCCCTTGGGAGGAAGGGGGTTTCCCCCCCTCCCCCCCTTATTTTTACATATAATAATAAACACGCTTCAAGATGGTGGCTTGCCTGCCCAGGCTCCTTAGCCTACGTTGTTGTTTTTTTTTTTTTTCTCCCTTTTTTCTTTTGCTTTCTCATTTCCCCTCACCTGGGCGCCAATACCCTTTGAATATATCCAGTATTATAGCACACTATGTTACTTTTCAAGTTTTTATTTAACTGTAATCTTTTCTCCCATGGTGAGACTTTGAATACTCTTGATTTTGGCAATTTCCTGTAGGGCTGATTCTTATTTTAATATGTTTAAATTTGATGGCGGTCATATGGCTGACGGCTCTGGCTATCAAGGTGGGACTACTAGTTTGAGTTGCCCCGCTTTGGGCTCGGGCCCTCTGCCGTGTGACCGCCATTAATCCATATGGTTTTTGTTATCTATAATGCTAATGTCATGTTTCCCCCCCCCCCCCGGGCTTTGCCCCTTCAGCCATTGAGACCTGAGGAGTTTATTCTCCCCCCCTATGGGCGGACATGTGGTGACCATTCAGGGATTTTTACCATCTATGCCCCTCTCATTCCGCTGCGGACATTATGTTCAGCAGGGAATAGCAGCGCATTTGTATGCATAATGCGCTGGCAGCCTGACCCGGATTTACCTCCGCCCAATCTGGAGATACGGCGAACGGGGACTGCCTGGTGTGTAGGTCCCCGCCCAGTTACGCCCTCCAGCATTCCCCCTCCTGTATATTGTCCATGGGGGACTTCTTTCCGCGCTTGCGCAGTAGACGGAGGGACATTGAGAAGGAGCGCACAGTTGCGCTCTGATCATTTCCGGGTCGGGGGTATGTAAGGCGCCACCGGAATTCAATTCTTAGAGCGACGCCGTGGTGGATGAGACACACACGTGTATGGCTGTCACTTCCAAGGTAAAGCCACCATTATATCCCGGTCTTGCTGCTTTTTATCCCTATGCTTTTCATCTTCAAGTTTAGCTGCATTTATGACCCTTGCTGATCCAACCCTTCTCTCTGACTCTTTTAATAGCGAACACCTATTATTGAACCTGTGGGTATTGTACACTGAAGATTTGCCGGGTTCTATATTATGCAGCATACTTGTTAGTGATTTTGACATAGTATGGGTAGGTTCTGCCTAATAGCCATGCTTTTTGGTTTTCACTTAGTGATACAGACCATGGACCACTGGGTGTTTTTTTCTCTGGTGTGAAACTTAGCTCCTTAAAATCTCTTTGTCCATGGTCTTCAATATATTTTTACTATATACCTTTTCAAATGGACTATTTTATTTATTCTTTATTCTAGTCCTTTATCCGCTGTGTAAAGCCTCTCTATCCATTCTACATACCTCCGTGTCCGCCCCCAGGGGGGGCACCCTATTTTAGGGTGTCTCGAGTTTGGTCGCTTGGCTGTAGAGAGTTTGGGAGCTCCGGGGGTCATGACTTATTATTGTTTCTGTCTGTATTCCTATCTATGATATATTATGTTTGGATTGATTATTACCGTATATACTCGAGTATAGGCCGACCCGAATATAAGCCGAGGCCCCCAATTTACCCCCAAAAAAACTGGCAAACTTATTGACTCGTGTATAAGCCGAGGGTGAGACATGCCTGTCCATCCCTGTGTGTGTGTCCGTCCATCCCTGTGTGTCCGTCCATCCCTGTGTGTCCGTCCATCCCTGTGTGTCCGTCCATCCATCCCTGTGTGCGTGTGTGTCCATCCATCCATCCATCCCTGTGTGTGTGTGTCTCCATCCATCCATCCATCCATCCCTGTGTGTGTGTGTCTCCATCCATCCATCCCTGTGTGTGTGTGTCTCCATCCATCCATCCATCCCTGTGTGTGTGTGTCTCCATCCGTGTGTGTGTGTGTGTGTGTGTGTGTGTGTGTGTGTGTGTGTGTGTGTGTGTGTGTGTGTGTGTGTGTGTGTGTGTGTCCGTCCAGCCTACCTGTGTCCCGAGCCTTTGTCCCGAGCCTCCGTCCCGTGCCTTGCCTCCTTGCCTCCGTCCCGTGCCTTGCCGCCGTGCCTTGCCTCCGTCCCGTCCCGTCCCGTCCCGTGCCGTGCCTTGCCTTGCCTCCGTCCCGTGCCCTCTTCGTCGGCGCCTCGGCGGCCATTGTAAAATTCAAAAGCTGCGCCGCCGCCTTCGCCTGTGATAGGCGGAACACTGAATTTCCCAGCAGCCTGTGTTCCGCCTATCACGGACATCGTATCATCCTCGTCCGTAGTACGAGGATGATACGATGTCCGTGATAGGCGGAACACAGGCTGCTGGGAAATTCAGTGTTCCGCCTATCACAGGCGAAGGCGGAGCCGGAGGCGCGGCTTTTGAATTATAGAATGGCCGCTGTCTGTCTGCTCGACACGCTGATCGAGCGGGCAGACAGCGATGACTCGAGTATAAGCCGAGGGGGGCACTTTCAGCCTCAAAAAAGAGGCTGAAAATCTCGGCTTATACTCGAGTATATACGGTATTTTCTGTTTGTATGTGATTGTAATTTTTATTTATGCATTTTTGTTTACAAAACTCTATTTATTGTATTCACTAAAAATTATATCCCTTATACACATTAGATTTGTAAAGTGACGTTCCCTGAGGAAGCAGCGTTTTCAGTGCCGCGAAACCGGTCGGATCTATACGTCAACTCTACACCTCTGTAAAAAATCCCTTTGTTGGAAAACCTCTAAACCATTTCCGAATTTATTCTGTCTTTTTTTAGCTGAATATATTTTGTCTATTTTTGTTTTGTCATGTGTATATATGTTTTTTCTGTCACTATTTGTGTATACTTATTTATAGGGAAGAGCCGAACACCCCCCGGTTCGGTTCGCACCAGAACTTTCGAACGGACCCCACGTTCGTTACGAACGTTAGAACCCCATTGAAGTCTATGGGACTCGAACGTTCGAAATGGAAAGTGCTAATTTTAACGGCTAATATGCAAGATACTGTCCTAAAAAGGGTTTGGAGACCTGGCTCCTGCCCCAGGGGACATGGGTCAATGCAAAAAAAAGTTTTAAAAACGGCCGTTTTGGCGGGAGCACTGATTTTAATGACGATTAAAGTGAAAAATAAAAAGTGAAATATTCCTTTAAATATGGTGCCTGTGGGGTGTCTGTAGTATGCCTGTGAAGTGCCACGTGTTTCCCATGTTTAAAACAGTCCCTGCACAAAATGACATTTAACGGAAATAACACCATTTAAAACTGCTTGTGATTTTAATGTTAGATCTGGTTCCTGCAATATGGTTGAAAATCATTCAGAAAAATGGCATGGGTAGCCCTCCCTGCCCATTACCAGCCTATTTGGGTCTTGTACGCATATTAAGGGGAACCCTGTACCCATATTAAAAAAAGGAAATGCGTGTGGCCCCCAGGCCCTATATACTCAGAACAGCAGTATACAGGCGGTGCAAACAAGACAGGGACTGTGTAGTTTTGTATTGTTAAGTTGAATCTGTTTGTAATTTTCAACTGGTACATTTTTAAAGTGTAGCTCCAGTCAAAAAAACTATTTTTAAGCTTTTTGGAAAACATAGGGAAGGGTTATCACCCCTGTATAATTTGTTTTGTCGTCCATCTTTTTTCATCTCACTTGCTGCTGTCTCCTTGCGTTTGCAAGTAGGAGATGTTTGTAAGTTGGATGTTTGAAAGTAGGGGCCTGCCCTATATGCTCTGCAGAAATGGCGGAACAAGGTGTTGGTTTTGCCACAACATTGTAATCCCTCAAAGTGACTCTTGGTGGGCGCTGGAGCGCCCTGCTGTGAACAATTATATCAAGAATTGTAATTACATGCCATTGTTGAACAGTGGTAGAAAAATTGACCTTTGGTGGTTGTGGTGCTGGTGCCACAACACTATAAGTCCTCACCGTTACTCTGGGTGGGCACAGGAAGGGGCCCTCCTGTGAAATATTATATCAAGAATTGTAATTACATGTCCCTGTTAAACAGGGGCAGAAAAATTTGGCCTTAGGCACTGCTGCTGGTGCCACCACACTGCAACCTCTTCCATATACTCTAGTTTTTTTGCTGGAATTAGCCCTGCTGCAAAGCATTGCATCAAAAATTGTACTTAAACACCCCTGTTAAACAGGGGCAGAAAAATTGGGCCTTAGGCACTGGTGCTGGTGCCACCACACTGCAACCTCTGCCATATACTCTAGTTTTATTGCAGGAATTAGCCCTGCTGCAAAGCATTGCATCAAAAATTGTACTTAAACGCCCATGTTAAACAGGGGCAGAAAAATTGGGCCTTAGGCACTGGTGCTGGTGCCACCACACTGCAACCTCTGCCATATACTCTAGTTTTATTGCAGGAATTAGCCCTGCTGCAAAGCATTGCATCAAAAATTGTAATTAAACGCCCCTGTTAAACAGGGGCAGAAAAATTGGGCTGCTGGCATCACCCAGAACCAAAAATGTTCTTCCAACATATCAGCGGAGGAGGAAGAGGATAGACAATCAACATAACATGACAGTCACTCAGCATCAGCATAGGCAGTCTTGAAGGGATGTGGTATTTCAAAAAAAATTATTCGGTTACATCAGCTTCAGGTGCTTCGTAGCTGTGGGTGATCCAAGACTGATTCATCTTGATGAAGGTCAGTCGATCAACTGATTCGGTGGACAGGCGCACCCTGTGATCGGTAACAAAGCCACCAGCAGCACTGAAGGTGCGTTCCGAAAGAACGCTGGATGCAGGACAGGCCAGTAGCTCAATTGCATACTGTGCAAGCTCTGGCCAGTGATCCATCCTCAAGACCCAGTAAGCCAGAGGATTTTCGGTGGGAAAGGTGTCCAAGTCTGACCTTGCCCCTAGGTATTCCTGCACCATGTAAATCAGACGCTGGCAATGGGTGCTGGAACCAATCATACCTTGGGGCTGCGGACTAAAAAATTGTCTGAAAGCATCAGTCAGACGGCCACCTTCTCCACCGCTCCTTCTGACCGATGCCTCAGCAACACGTTGTCCAGGACCAGGAGTTTGTAACCTCCCAGTCTCTGGGAACGCGTTGCACAGACCTTTCTGCAAGGCCTCCCGGAGATGTCTCATCCTCTGCTCCCTCTGCGATGGCAAGATAAGGTCGGCAACCTTACCCTTGTACCGTGGATCAAGGAGAGTGGCCAGCCAGTAATGGTCCCTCTCCTTGATCCGAAGAATACGAGGATCCTTCCGCAGGCTTTGCAGGATCAGGGAGGCCATGCAGCGTAGGTTAGCTGAGGCATTCGGTCCGGAGTGCTCTGGGTCACTAAGGACAACATGATCCGCAGCTACCTCCTCCCAGCCACGTACAAGTCCACGTGTTTCTTGGGACTGTAAATCATCCCTATAAGACTGCTGCTGCTGCTGCTGATGCTGATGCTGATGCTGAGTGCCAGCCTCCACCTCCATGCTGACACAATCATCCTCCTTCTCCTCTTCCTCCTCCTCATCCTCTTCCTGTGTGATGGGTGGCACAGCAGGAACACTGTCTGGATAAAGGGGGCCTTGAGAGGCAAGGAAGTCCTCCTCTTCCTGCCTCTGTTCTGCCTCAAGTGCCCTGTCCATTATTCCACGCAGCGTATGCTCCAAGAGGTGGACAAGAGGTACAGTGTCACTGATGCATGCACTGTCACTGCTCACCATCCTTGTGGCCTCCTCAAACGGTGACAGGACAGTGCATGCATCCCTGATCATGCCCCACTGGCGTGGTGAGAAAAAACCAAGCTCCCCTGACCCTGTCCTGGTGCCATAGTCGCACAGGTACTCATTGATGGCCCTCTGCTGCATGTGCAGCCGCTGCAGCATGGCCAATGTTGAGTTCCATCTGGTGGGCATGTCACATATAAGGCGGTTCTTGGGCAGGTTCAACTCCTTTTGGAGCTCAGCCAGCCGAGCACAGGCATTAAATGATCGCGGGAAATGCACACAGACTTTCCTGGCCTGCTTCTGGACATCCTGTATGCCGGGGTACCTGCCCAAGAACCGCTGCACCACCAGGTTAAGGACGTGAGCTACACAGGGCACATTGGTCAGTTGTCCCTGTCGGAGGGCGGAGAGGAGGTTGGTGCCATTGTCGCAAACCACCATTCCTGGCTTAAGCTGGCGTGGCGTCAACCACCTCTCTGCCTGCCCCTGCAGAGCTGACAAAACAGCGTGGTGGCGGAACAACCTCCCACACTACTGCACCTTGTCCTGCATCCTTCCCAGCAGCCAGAAGAGTGACCCAATGGGCCGTGAAAGACAGGTAACGTCCCTGTCCATGCCTGCTGGACCATGAGTCAGCGGTAATATGCACCTTACCGCTGACCGCCCTGTCCAGCAAGGCAAGGACATTGCCTTCCACATGCCGGTAGAGAGCCGGAATCGCCTTCCGTGAGAAAAAGTGGCGTTTGGGGACCTGCCACTGAGGAACCGCACATTGTACAAACTCACGGAAGGGGGCCGAGTCTACCAACTGAAAAGGCAGCAGTTGAAGTGCTAGCAATTTAGCCAAGCTAGCATTCAACCGCTGGGCATGTGGATGGCTGGGAGTAAACTTCTTCCGCCGGTCCAGCAGCTGGGGCAGGGACATTTGCCTGCTATAATCGGACGTGGGTGTACCACTAGCAGAGTTCCCGGAAGCACTTGGCTGTGACACACCTAATTCTACACCTTCATTCCTCTCAGAGCAGGTTTCAGAGAGGACTGAAGGTCTAGTGGGGTTGGAGATTCCAGCTGATGAGGAGCAAGGAGAGGTCCGCTTTGTTCTTTGGTGTGAGTCTTTGAGGTACGCTTGCCAACGAGCTGCATGGCAGGTCAACATATGTCTGGTCAAGCATGTGGTGCCCAAGCGGCTGATGTTTTGGCCACGTGAGATACGCTTGAGACATATGTTGCAAATAGCAGCGGTGCGATCTGATGCACTCGTCTCAAAAAAGGCCCACACCAAAGAACTTTTAGAATAACGCGCAGAGGCAGCGCCCTGCACAGGCGGAGCTCTGCGGTGTGATTCAGTCGGTGTGCTGCCCCTAAGCTGGCCCCCGGAGGGCATCCTGCCTCGTTGGACATGTGCCTCCTCCTCCTCCTCCCTCCTTCCAGGCACCCACGTGGAGTCAGTGCCCTCATCATCCCCTCCCTCTTCATCGCTGTAGCAAACCTGGCAGTATGCTGCAGCTTGTGGAACATGACTGCCAGATTGCTGTCCTTCTTCAGCATCCCCTCTCTCTGCGCTCACGCTACTGCCTTCCTCTAGCTGAGTGTCATCATCAGAGCCCACCAAACACTGGGCATCCTCCTGGAGCATGTACCCAACACTGTGCTCAAAGAGTTCAAGAGACTCCTCAGGAGGACGTGGTGGGTCTAGGGAAGGAGTCACTGATGATGACATTGAGAGGAGGGAAGACGATGCGTTGGCAGCTGCTTTGCTACTACCCTGAGACTGAGTGAGAGAGGATGAGGAGGATGAAGAGGGCTTGGTCATCCACTCTACCAAGTCGTTGGCATGTTGCGGTTCAACATGTCCAGCTGCCGAAAAGAAGGACAAGCATTGTCCCATGGCCATGTGCTGATGACAATGCACCGCGTCCACGACCAGCACTGTTGTCTCTAGACACAGAGCCTGCTTGCCCTCTTTTATCGGCTCGCGCCTGTCTGCCTCTCCTTGCTGGCCTTCCAGACATGGTAATGGCCTGAAGGGAGTTGGGTAAAACAGCAGTTGGGTAGTTTATATTGTGCTGGAGGCACACAACACCCACTAACTCCTGCAGATGCCTTTTTTATAGAACACCAGAGATAAAGGGGTATATACAGATGTATACTGTGCTGTGCTGGAGGCACACACAACTTCCAATAACTCCTGCAGATGGCAATTGGGCTCAAATAGAAAACAGCTATGTAGGTGGATTATAGCGGTATGTACTGGGTACAGAGCACGCAGACAGCACGCACTATCTCCTAACACTACTGACTGCAAGCTCTATTATTAAAGATAGATCACTAGCTATATAGGTGAGGTGAATATCGCGGTGTATACTGCGGTCAGGGCACGCAGACAATAACCAGAAAACAGCAGAGATAAAGGGGTATATACAGATGTATACTGTGCTGTGCTGGAGGCACACACAACTTCCAATAACTCCTGCAGATGGCAATTGGGCTCAAATAGAGAACAGCTATGTAGGTGGATTATAGCGGTATGTACTGGGTATAGAGCACGCAGACAGCACGCACTATCTCCTAACACTACTGACTGCAAGCTCTATTATTAAAGATAGATCACTAGCTATATAGGTGAGGTGAATATAGTGGTGTATACTGTGGTCAGGGCACAGACAATAACCACTACACAACAGCAAGATAGGAAATCAGCCAAAAACGATCGGTGTGTACTGTGTTGAAGGTACACAGAACACCCACTGCTTCAGATGCCAACATACTACACGAGGTCGCCTCAATGGCGGCCTTATATAGTGTGGGGCGTGCACTACACAGCCTGAGCTATGATTGGCCACAGGCATCCTGCCTGTGGTCAATCATGGCTCTCCTCGCTGCTGGCGCTGCGATTGGCCAAGCATGCATGGTCACAGTGCATGCTTGGCCAATCATGAGCCAGCAATGCACTGCGCCATCGCAGTGCATTGTGGGCCGTGAGCGCCACGCGAATTTTGACGCGAACGGACCAAGTGTTCGGATTTCGCCGAACGGACGAACAGCCAATGTTCGACGTACGTTCGACTCGAACACGAAGCTCATCCCTACTTATTTATAATAAAATATGAGTACATTTTATGAATTATTATTTCTTGATTATTACACGATACCGCAATAGTCCCTATTGTTCCCACTTAACTATTAGGAAATTCTCAATTTTTGAGTCTTTTTCCTTGATGTTTTGAGCTTATGCTCAGTTTTCCTATAACCTTTAGAATCGTCAAGAGCTTCTGTCAGAAGCGCCTTATTGCTTGAATTCCCAATTACAGGAGATACATCCACTAGTCTCAAGGCTCACAAGTACCAAACCATATAATATGATTTTAAGCAATAAAAAGCACTTAAAAAAGGTAACCAGCAATTTGTATGTATTTATTTTTTAAGATTTTATTGCTATGTTAAGCCCCTTTCACACTGGGGCGGCGGGTGCTCATTCACCGCTCCAAAGATGCTGCTAGCAGGACTTTTTTTTTAGCCCCCTGCCAGCGCACCGCTCCAGTGTGAAAGCCCTCGGGCTTTCACATTGGAGACACAGGAGCTGCTCTTTCAGGGTGCTTCGCAGGCGCTATGTTTAGCACTGTAGCGCCTGCAAAACGCCCCAGTGTGAAATGGGAACATGTAACAAATTGTCAGGAACCATGAAACAGAGACAGAAGTACAATCAAATCACACTTGTTTATTAATAAAAATAAAAAGGTAAATAGAAAAAATTGTGGTCAAGCATAGCCAGAGTCCAGTAGCCAGATCGGATAGTCAGCCAGTCCAAAGTTCATAAACCAGATCAGGTAATCAGCCAGTCCAGACGTCAGGGATCCAAGGAGAGCAACTGCAAGCAGGATAGAAGCCAGGAGGGATGTCAGCAAGCCAGTCTTGGAACAAACAGCAGGAGATGGTTCCTAGTGATGTGACCAACGCGAAGGCAAAGCAAAGAGTGAGCTGGAAGGCTTTAAATAGGCAGGTCAGATGAGCATCATCGGGAACAGCTCGTAACTGTGGAAAGAGAAAAGAGCTGGCAATTAGCCGACAGCTGAGCGGCCAGCCCAGAGGAGGGAGGGCTAAGCCAGCCCTGACAGTACCCCCTCTCAATGACCCCTCTCCCTCGGAGGGCCACCGGGCTTGAGGGGAAACTGTCTATGGAACTCACGGAGGAGGACAGGGGCATGTATGCCAGAGGATGAAACCCAGGAGCGTTCCTCCAGACCATACCCCTTCCAATGCACCAGGTACTGTATGCGCCCACGGAACCTACAGGAGTCAACAATGGATTGTACCTCATACTTCTCATGGTTCTCAACCTGAATAGGGTGAGGACGTGGCACCGAGGTGGTAAATTGGTTACAGACCAACGATTTCAATAAGGATACATGAAACACATTTGAGATTAGGAGGAAGGTCCAACACGTAAGCTACTGGGTTAATCCTGCAAAGAATACGGAAAGGCCCAATAAACCGAGGTGCAAACTTCAGTGAGGGAACACGAAGCCGAAGGATACGAGATGACAGCCAGACCCTGTCCCCAACCTATTGGGAAGGTGCAGGCAGGCGTCTGCGGTCAGCATGGAGTCTGTACCTATCATTAGCATGATGCAAAGCCCCCTGGACTTGTACCCAAGTGTAACGAAGACCACTGTGCACAAAAGACTCGCCAGAACCGGGAGACAAACTGACTGCCCCTATCTGAGACAATCACCTTGGGTAGCCCATGTAAGTGAAAGATCTCCCAAGCAAAAATGGAAGTCGGTTCCTTAGATGTAGGCAACTTCTTAAGTGGAATACAATGACACATCTTTGAGAACCAGTCAACCACCATAAGGATAACAGTGTTGCCTTGGGAGTTGGGCAATTCCACAATGAAATCCATAGGCAGGTGAGTCCAGGGCCTCTCTCATTGGGTATGGGTTGTAGGAGGCCCACTGAAAGTCGTTGTGGAGTCTTACTCTGAGCACACGCGGGACAGGCAGCTAACATGAAGGCAGTAACATGAGCCCATAGACTAGGCCACCAGAATTGTTGGGAGATGGCCCAAATGAGTTGATTCTTCCCAGGATGGCCAGCTGCCTTGGGAGAATGGTAAGTCTGGAGCACTGCAGTACGGAGACTCTCTGGGACAAAGCAGCGGTCACAAGGTTTATCCGGAGGAGCATGGACCTGAGCAGCAAGAATTTTGTCACCCAAAGGAGAAGTAAGACTGGTGCGAACCATAGCCAAGATACGATCAGGAGGAATCATAGGAACCGGAACCGACTCTGACTTGGAAGTGGAGGAAAATTGTTGTGACAAGGCATCAGCCCTTACATTCTTAGTACTGCGTAAGAATGAGAAAATGTAATTAAAGCTCGACAAGAAAAGAGCCCATTGCGCCCTTCTGGGAGAGAGTCGCTTAGCCTCAGACAAGAATGTAAGATTCTTATGGTCAGTAAGAATAAGAACGGGTGCACTGGTACCTTCAAGGAGATGTCTCCATTCTTTCAGGGCTAAAATGATCGCCAACAGCTCTCTGTAACCAATCTCATAATTGCATTCAACAGGTGACAATTTCTTGGAAAAGTAACCACACGGATGCATAATGCTCTTAGTGTTAGGGCGCTGAGACAGAAGGGTGCCAACTCCAGTCTCAGAAGCATCAACTTCTAGGATAAAAGGCAACGTAGGATCAGGATGTGCCAACACAGGAGCAGAAACAAAGGCAGCCTTGAGAGTCTCAAAGGCCTTAATGGACTCCGGAGACCAACTCTGTGGGTTACTGTCCTTTCTGGTCATATCAGTCAGAAGCTTGACCAGAGACGAGGAGTTACGAATAAATTTCCGATAGTAGTTGGCAAAGCCCAGAAAACACTGCAGAGGACGTAAACCCACGGGTCGGGGCCACTGTAGGACTGCCGACAGTTTCTCTGGGTCCATCGAAAAACCAACAGTGGAAATGACATAGCCCAGGAATGTAACCTGTTCACGATGGAACTCGCACTTCTCCAGTTTACAATAGAGATTGTTCTCCCTTTGTTTCTGAAGTACACGACAGACATCTGTGTGGTGGCTCTCCAAGGACTTGGAAAATATGAGGATATCATTGAGATAAACCACCACATACAATTGCAACAAATCTCGGAGGACATCGTTAATAAATTCCTGGAAAACTGCCGGGGCATTACAAAGGCCAAAAGGCATTACCACGTATTCATAATGGTCTGTTCTGGTATTAAACACAGTTTTCCACTCGTTAGTGCGCACGAGATTGTATGCCCCTCTCAGGTCAAACTTTGTGAAAACCGTTGTTCCCTTGAGGCGGTCAAATAATTCTGTAATCAATGGAATTGGGTAGGCATTCTTAATCGTGACACGATTGAGACCCCTATAATCTATACAAGGTCTCAGTTCACCGCTCTTCTTTTTCACAAAGAAGAAACCAGCACCAACAGAAGACGAGGACTTGTCGATGAAACCTTGAGAAAGTGCGTCAGCAACATACTCCTCCATGGCCTTATCCTCCAAAACTGACAAAGGGTAAACCTGGCCACGAGGAGGTATGGCACCAGGTTGAAGGTCAATTGCGCAATCATAAGGCCGGTGTGGAAGCAAACTACCGGCTTGACCTTTATCAAAGACTTCGCCAAAATCATGGTACTCCTTCCGACAGGGAAGGGAGTGAAGCGGTGCACAGGACCTTGGATACCTTCAGGAAGCATGTCTCACTGCATTGTGGTGACCAGGAGAGAACCTCAGCACGAAGCCAATCAAAAGAGGGGTTGTGCCTCTGTAACCAAGGATAACCAATAACCAGTGGAAATCTGGGTGAGGAAATAACTTGGAATTGGATTATCTCATGGTGAAGAGCACCTACGGCCATGGACAACGGAACCGTCTCATGAGTCACATGGGCAGGCTGTAAAGGTCTCCCATCAAGAGCCTCAATGGCAAGTGGAGTGTTACGCAGCTGCAGCAGAATCGAGTGCTGCGAAACAAATGCAGCATCAATGAACAGGCCTGCATCCCCAGAGTCGATTAGCACCTGTATCTCGATGGATGACTCAGCCCAAGAAAGGGTGACCAAAACCAAGGGCTTATCCTTCTCGATAACTGGGGACAAAACAACGCCACCTAAGGTCTGTCCATGACAGATGACAGGACCTCAAGGTTTGGGCGTTCCCTGGACGGGTAGGACAAGACTTCAAAAAGTGACCTGCCTGGCCACAATAAAGGCACAATCTCTCCCTCCTCCTAAAGGCTTTCTCATCCACAGAGAGACGCATGAAGCCCAGGTGCATGGGTTCATGTCAGCAAGCCAGTCTTGAAACAAACAGCAGGAGATGGTTCCTAGTGATGTGACCAATGCGAAGGCAAAGGAAAGAGTGAGCTGGAAGGCTTTAAATAGGCAGGTCAGACGAGCATCATCGGGAACAGCTGGTAACTGTGGAAAGAGAAGGGAGCTGGCAATTAGACGACAGCTAAGCAGCCAGCCCAGAGGAGGAAGGGCTAAGCCAGCCCTGACACAAATATAAAGTAGTTGTTATCTCAATTTGGATGCAAAAGTGGAAGGACACTTTAACATAGAATTCCAGCCTAAATTTTGTTTAAATCCTCCCTCCCCACTCCTAACACCTATACTAACTAACCTGTGTAAAACAGATTAATCAACTTACCTATTTTCAACCTGCTTTGGTCTGGTCATGTGATCCAGCTCCAGTGGCTGCTGCTGGGGAGAGGAAGGAATTTAGACAACTGCTGAGCCATAGGAGTCTGTGGGTGACATCATCTCTCCTGGCTTTCAAAGACATTATCGGGCACACTCTCCATTCCTCTGCAGTCACCGCTGGTTGACACTGGGTATTGTGCAACCAGATTGGAGCAGGCTGAAAATAGTTAAGTATTTATAGTACATCTTTTGTATACAGGTTAGTTAGCATGTTAGGAGGGAGGAGGCAATTCTTTGTAATTCTACTTTACGTAAATAAGTTCTATAGATTTCTCAGTGACTACAGTTTACTATAAACATTAGCAAGCAATTATATGTTTCTACCAGTACGAAGAATATTTCATAAATAGCACACAAATTAAAGAAAAAGTTCACAAACGCATTTGTATGCACAGTTTTATTTTCCTGCATTATCATCTGGCTTCATAAAACATTGACTAAGGCTGGGGAATAAAATAGCACCCTGCTAGCCGCAGTAAATAACATTCAGTTTACGAGAATTAAAAGAATAACTGCTGGATAGAGGAAGTCCAATGTGCTTTGGCTTTTTTGCAGACAGCAATAGTATCCTTTTTACATGCACTGTATGTTTGAGATTTCCCCATGGTGTTTCAAAAAAACATATTTAAGTCTCCGTGCTGTGAAGGTCAGTTCAGAATGTTTATCTTTTCCTACCATTGATTTGGTGTTTCAGGTTTCTGTTTTTCTTAAGTATCAAGTCTTTTAACTTGTTTTGAGTGCCTTTGGAGTATTTCTTGCCAGGGCTAGATGATATAGTCAGAATTCATTCCATTTGTGTGTCTCTGCAATTTGCACAGGGATACTAGCTGTCCATTACCCACAAAACATATTCATCTCTGTTCTTGCAATTTGGCGATGGATGCTGTACTCAGGGGCATAACTGCAGGATAGTGAAATATACCGAGACATCACAAACGTTGTTCATCCAGATCTTTGCTAAATCTGTAGACAAGTCTTATAGTACAATATTTTTTCATACAACTCTTTAGAGACAAATTATGGAAGCACAGATGGACTAATATGCTGATTTTAGTCATTATTATTCTTGTATATCTCCTGAGCAGTACTGTATATGTGCAGCTAATGGTCCATAAAGACTATTATACCCAATTTAAACAATAGGTCGATCAAAACGGAAATCTAAATTCACACTTAAAATACATGTATGTGAATTGTGCTACCTACCAAAAGATTTGTAATTCTGGTCAGCCAGTGTTGTGATCCAGCCAACACTTGTCTGAGTGCATAACCAGGTTGTGATCCTCTCCACAAACTGCATCAAAGTACTTTTTTGATGCTTTAGCTCAGGGCCGTCTTTAATATTGATTGGATCCTGGGCAAAAGATCTCCCCCCCCCCCATGCAGTTTTGCTCTCCAACTGCTCTGAGACATACAATAAATAGCAGCTAGACTTAAAATCAGTTTACTGAATCAGATCAGGCAGCTATTGCGATTTGTTGTCAGTGGTTACAGTGTATCATTACCGCTCACTGACTGGTTGCCAAAGGTACAGCACACATTACAGATCACTGATTAGTTGCTAAAGGTACAGCACATGAGTTCTACTTGTTGATTGGTTGCTAGAGATTGCTGTGTATATGACCTCAGGGGGGCATGATATACATATCAATGCCACCAGCCGCCTCTATTTACATATAAATTCTGCTGCTATTTACATATGAATTCCGGTAATTTACATGCAAACACTGGGTCTGCATGTGAGTCATCTGTACACCACAATAGGGCAGAGCTGGGCAACATTAGTAGCAGCACTTCACACTGAGATATCGGTACACAGCACAGAACTAAAACCTCAAGGGACAAGGGAATTTAAACCAGGATAGTTGGCAAGTATGAGGTGGCTGCTTTGGGCCCCACAACAATGACAGAGCCCAGGGCAGCTGCCCCTTTTGCCCTGACTTAAAAACTGCCCTGCTTTAGCCCTAAAAATGGCCTACACCCTATTCAAAAATCCCTGCCACCTGTTTTGGTAGTGCCAAAGACGTGCAGCAGAGTCACCACTTTTATATATTAAAAAATATTACCTCATAGATAATAAAACTGAAGGTTAAGACCAACTGTAAGTAGGAGTACAGAGAAAGTAAAAGTGCATGTCCGGATGCTGTGTAGCAGGTGCATATTTGGATTATTGTGCAATGCCGCATACACACGATCGGACTATCCGGAGGACCAGAGTCTGCCAGACAATTTGGACGTGTGTGGGCTCCGGCTCTTTTCTTCCCAAAAGGCAGCAGTCTGGGTAGCAGTGACCATAACTTGATTTCATTTAATGTTAGCTGTAAGCAACAAACACATACGGGAAATATAAAAACACTTAACTTTAAGAGTGCAAATTTTCCAAGGATGAGGGCTGCTCTCCAAGACTTGGACTGAGAGGCAATATTGGCATTAATGAACACAGAACAGAAATGGGAATTCTTCAAAAAGACAGTATGTGAATACACTAAAAAATATATTCTCATGGGCAATAAGTTTATAAAGCTAAAAATAAAACCTATGTGGCTCACAGCCAAAGTTAAAAAAAGCTATAAATAATATGAAAAGAGCTTTTAAAAAATATAAAAATGAAGGAACACTGTCATTGTTTAAATGTTACAAAGAATGTAACAGAATATGTAAAAAGGAAATCAAGGATGCAAAAATTCTAAATGAAGGACAGATTGCAAAACAAAAGTAGAACCCCAAAAAATTTAACGTACAGTGGTGTGAAAAAGTGTTTGCCCCCTTCCTCATTTCCTGTTCCTTTGCATGTTTGTCACACTTAAGTGTTTCGGAACATCAAACCAATTTAAACAATAGTCAAGGACAACACAAGTAAACACAAAATGCAATTTGTAAATGAAGGTGTTTATTATTAAAGGTGAAAAAAATCCAAACCATCATGGCCCTGTGTGAAAAAGTGATTGCCCCCTAAACCTAATAACTGGTTGGGCCACCCTTAGCAGCAACAACTGCAACCAAGCGTTTGCGATAACGTGCAATGAGGCTTTAACAGCGTCCTGGAGGAATTTTGGCCCACTCATCTTTGCAGAATTGTCCTAATTCAGTTACATTAGAGGGTTTTCGAGCATGAACGGCCTTTTTAAGGTCATACCACAACATCTCAATAGGATTCAGGTCAGGACTTTGGCTCGGCCACTCCAAAGTCTTCATTTTGTTTTTCTTCAGCCATTCGGTGGTGGACTTGCTGGTGTGTTTAGGATCATTGTCCTGCTGCAGAACCCAAGTTCGTTTCAGCTTGAGTACACGAACAGATGGTCGGACTTTCTCCTTCAGGATCTCTTGGTAGACAGTAGAATTCATAGTTCCTTTTATCACGGCAAGTCTTCCAGGTCCTGAAGCAGCAAAACAGCCCCAGACCATCACACTACCACCACCATATTTTACTGTTGGTATAATGTTCTTTTTATGAAATGCAGTATTCCTTCTACGCCAGATATACTTGGACACACACCTTCCAAAGAGTTCCACTTTTGTCTCATCGGTCCACAGAATGTTGTCCCAAAAGTCTTGGGGATCATCAAGATGTGTTGTGGAGAAATTGAGACGAGCTTTGATGTTCTTTTTGCTCAGCAGTGTTTTTCTCCTTGGAACTCTGCCATGCAGGCCATTTTTGCCCAGTCTTTTCCTGATGGTGGAGGCATGAACGCTGACCTTAACTGAGGCAAGTGAGGCCTGCAGTTCCTTGGACGTTGTTGTGGGGTCTTTTGTGACCTCTTGGATGAGTCGTCGCTGTGCTCTTGGGGTAATTTTGGGCGGCCAGCCACTCCTGAGAAGGTTCACCACTGTTCCATGTCTTCGCCATTTGTGGATAATGGCTCTCACTGTGGTTCGCTGGATTCCCAAAGCTTTGGAAATGGCTTTATAACCCTTTCCAGACTGATAGATCTCAATTACTTTCTTTCTCAATTGTTCCTGAATTTCTTTGGGTCTCGGCATGATGTGTAGCTTTTAAGGATCTTCTGGTGGACCTTACTGTGTCAAGCAGCTCCTATTTAAGTGATGCCTTGATTGTGAACAGGTGTGGCAATAATCAGGCCTGGGTGTGGCTAGAGAAATTGAACTCAGGTGTGGACAACCACAGTTCTAGTATGTTTTAACAAGGGGGGCAATCACTTTTTCACACAGGGCCATGATGGTTTGGATTTTTTTTCACCTTTAATAATAAACACCTTCATTTACAAATTGCATTTTGTGTTTACTTGTGTTGTCCTTGACTATTGTTTAAATTGGTTTGATGTTCCGAAACACTTAAGTGTGACAAACATGCAAAGGAACAGGAAATGAGGAAGGGGGCAAACACTTTTTCACACCACTGTATATTATTTCACTCTTTGCAGATAACACCACGCTAAGCAGTGGAATAACATTCTTACAGGATGCCTCCAACTTACAAGCTGACCCGAACCCTGTTTAATTGGGCAACTATGTGGCAAATGAGGTTTAATGTTGATAAATGTAGTTATGCACTTGGGGGCTAGAAACATGCATGCATCTTTCATACTAGGAAAAGAGTAGCTGGGGAGTCAATGGTGAAGAAGGATCTGGGTGTTCTGGTAGATCATAAGCTTAATAATAGCATGCAATACCAAGCTGTAGTTTCCAAAGAAAGCAAAATCCTTTCTTGTATTAAGAGAGGCATGGACTGCATAGAGAGAGATATAATTTTGCTCCTATACAAATCATTAGTAAGATCTCATCTGGAATATGCAGTTCCGTTTTGGGCATCAGTTCACAAAAAAGGATATTGAGGAACTGGGGAAAATGCAGAGAAGGGCAACCAAACTGATAAGAGGCATGGAGTAGCTCAGCTATGAGGTAAGATTAGAGGGGGGGGATATGATCAACATGTATAAATACATAAGTGGTGCATATAGTGAATTTGTTGATGAGTTATTTGCTTTAAGGTCATCAAAGAGGACAAGGGGGCAATCTTTACATCTAGAGGAAAAGATATTTAATCTCCAAATATGGAAAGGCTTCTTCAGAGTAATGCCACGTACACACGATCAAACAATCAGGTGGAAAAGTCCGGTAAACTCAAGTCCGCCGGACAATCCCCCCGTGTGTAGCCTCCGGCATACTTTTTTGACCCGAAAGTACGGCGGACTTAGAAAGTAGTTTTGCACTCCAATCTTCCCGCCGGACTCGCATTTCGGCGGACAATCAGGCCGTGTGTGTGTGCCAGTCCACCGTACTTTTGAAATTAACGGACTTTTCCCACCCGGAGAAAAGTCCGCTCATTTAGAGTGGGTCTCCAGGAAGGCGGGGCCCGCGAAGGAGACGTTGCTGGCCCCGCCGCCTGGTATGGACTTAAAGGGGAACGTCCAGGTCCACATCAGACCCTTGTCCGAGCACGCTACCGGGCCAGCCAGGAAAGGGGGGGACGAGTGTGTGGACAAGGTGCCAAGGTGCTTTGGGGTGGGGGGCCGCGCGGCCCCCCCTTCCCCAAGCGCCCCCCATGTTGAGGGCACGCGGCCTGGTACGGCTCGGGTGGGGGGCGCTTGCTGGTCCCCCCCTTTCCTGGCCGGCCGGGTAGCGTGCTCGGACAAGGGTCTGATGTGGACCTGGGGGGGACCCCACGCCAATTTTTTTCGGCGTTGGGGTTCCCCTTTAAGTACATACCAGGTGGCAGAGCCAGCGACGTCTCCTACCTGGAGACGCGCTCGAAATGAGCGGACTTTCCTCCGCGCACGTGGGCGAGTCCGTTCATTTCAAAAGTAGGGCGGATAGTACGGCGGACTTAGTACGCCGTATTACTCCGCTGAAAAAGTGCCGTGTGTGGGCAAGTAGCCCGTTCGGAAAGTCCGACGGACGGTCTGGCGGGAAGTCCGCCAGACTAAGTCCGTCGGATAGTCGGCTACGTGTGTACGCGGCATAAGAAAACAAATAGTGTAGCGCTAATAAAGAAATGTGACTAAACACATATAATAAACAACCAGAGCTATACTTAAATGAACACCACTGAAAATTAAAGGAACATATGCAAAATGGTAAACACTATGACCAATAGCAAATACCATAAGAAAAAAGTCAAAGTGACCCAATATTCAAAATGTGATTCAAAGTTCCATGTGAAAAGAAATATTGTTCAAAACTTCATGTGAATATTCCAACAGTGAACAGGATGTATAGTTGAAGTGAGAGGTACCACCACCAAAAGCTAGGAGGCTTACCAGAACGTTTAAACACACAAGAGCATATGTTCTGTGAGTCAAACAGGTTTATGTTGTATGAACAACCGGTGGGATTGACGCTGGAATCCTCAGATGACTAAAACAGGAACGCCCAGCTATCTTTAAATTGGTAGGTGGCTTTATAGGTTTATCTCATGGAGGACAACAATCAAATGTCCGTGGGTGCAGTGAATATGTGGGGAGAACAAAAGAGGGCCACATAGCATAATTCCGTTTAGGTACACAATAAATTTAATGAAGCAGGAAAACTTACATTTAGAATTAAGGTTAGGTTACAAATTAAGGTTAGATTAAAATTAGTGCTTTTTAAAAACAAATGGAGGCAGGGGAATCCTTACTGATGCGTTTCGTCTCCAAGGATATCGTCTGGGGGCCAATATAGTGAATTTGGTGATGAGTTATTCGCTTTAAGGTCATCAAAGAGGGAAAGGGGGCACTTATTACATCTACAGGAAAAAATATTTCATCTCCAAATATGGAAAGGCTTCTTCACAGTAAGAGCTGTGAAAATGTGGAATAGACTCCCCTTTAGAAGATGGTTCTGGCCAGTTCAGTAGATTGTTTTAAAAAAGGCCTTGATTCCTTCCTAGATACACATAATATAACTGGGTACTAATATTTATAGGTAAAGTTGATCCAGGCAATATCCAATTGCCTCTTGGGGGATCGGGAAGGAATTGTTTCCCCTGCTGGAGCAAATTGGATCATACTTTATTGGTGTTTTTTCCTTCCTCTGGATCAACTGTGAGTATAGGATTGTATATATAGGACTGTATATATTTTTTCCCTTCTATTGGTTGAACTGAATGGAGCTGTTTCTTTTTTCAACCAACTATGTAACTATGTGTAGCTCCCTGCTCCTAATGAGCAAACGCTATAGGTGTAAATGTAGGCTTGTCTGAACTGTAGTTTAGCTCAGACTGATTGTGTTAAATTTCTGGTTTCTGTTCTAGATCAGCTGGGTTGTGTAGTTTTCCACTTGGCCGTGGGTAGCACTCTCATCATCGGTCAGTGTTGGAAATGCAATAGGTTGGGTGTATAAAGTACCTCTTTGCCCGGAAAAAAGCCAGGGGAGTGGCTTAACCGTTGTGCATTCTGGGAGAGGGTACTTAAGGGACAGGCACCGTTTTCTAGTGTTCTCTGACTTGATGGCCCTCCTGGCCTAAGGTGTGCCATAGGAGTTTGATTGTCTCGAGGCCAGCTGGCCCTGAGGCCTCGTCACTGAAAGTAGGCCCAGGAGTTCTGGGGCCTACTGGTCCAGGGGTGGTCCTGTGCTGTCTTGCCTGCGGAGAGAAGCCTAGTAATTGTAGAAACCAGGGGAGGACTTTACTTAGAGAGAACCGAGCAATAAGGCTGGTATCTCAAGAAGAGCCTGGAAACTCAATTGGAGGATGCATCCTGGGTCATCTACCTCACAGCATTGCTGGCTTGGCTGAATGAAACTGGTACTGTGTGACTATACTTTGACTTTGCAAAAGTTATTGGTTACACAATCCTGTGGCAGAGGATTGTGCAACGATTCTACTTTACGCTTCAAGTCTGTGGCAGAGACTATGACCAAACATCGCACCGGCTGCTAGGTCAGTGGGAGAGGCCTATCCAGTGGTTGCTAGATCCAGTTTGTGGAAGTTGTTGTCCTCTGTATCAAAGAAGTACCAGTGATCCGCAATGCAAGGTACCTGAATCTCCCCTAACCCTCCATCCCTCTATTTGATTTTGTTAATAAAAGCATTGGAAGAAAAAGACTAAGTGTCTGGAGCTGATATCTGTGAACAACTTTCCAATAGGACCCCTGTGACAGACATGGTGGAACAATTAGGTAATGGTAGACCTAAAAGAATTAAAATTAGCAGCTCCTTCGGGGATCAGTGCTACATATGTAAATAACAAGCCTCTAAAGGCAGTTCAATTGTTCAGTTAGCTCCTGGTGCAAGCAGCCTTGTATCCAAAAGTATCAATGTTTATCGAATATAGATGCTGAAATGTCAGTCAAAAGTAATCCATAAGTGGAATACATTCAATGAATAGATGGGAATTTCACCGTTCTGAGATCCAAATCCTAGCTCAATACCACAGAGGTGAATAGGGAATTATTAAATACCTTTTAAGGAGGCAGTTTTGTCTGATTTTGGGAAAATAGCAGAACCACTGGAAAAAGCATAATTAAACAAAAAGCAAAGACAGGCAATTAGGAATGTTAAGAAAGATGACACTATTGTGCAGACAAAGGGGGAGAATGGACCAGGTTAAGTACAGAAAAGAAATAGAATGGCAACTAACTAATAACGAGACATATGTAAAATTAAGTAAAGATCCAAAATCTAAAATGTAAAAATTTGATAAACTATTTCATAATGTGTATGAAAATAGTATTAATAAGAAAGAAAAAATATACCTAAATATAACATATCCCCATACCCTGCTGATTTATATACTGCCTAAAACTCATAAAAGTTTAATTAACTCCCCTGGGTAGGTCAGTGCTTTCTGGGGTGGAAACCCTTTCTTCTAGGTTATCTGATTTTATTGATTTACACCTACAGCTGATCACAGAGAGGGACTCCTTTGTTTCTGAAAGACACAAGGGGTGTATTTTATTATCTTAAAGAAATTGAAAGGGAAGAAGGTTAGAATGTGGTCACCAGGGATGAGCCGAACACCCCCCGGTTCGGTTCGCACCAGAACTTTCGAACGGACCCCAAATTCGTACGAACGTTAGAACCCCATTGAAGTCTATGGGACCCGAACGTTCGAAATTAAAAGTGCTAATTGTAACGGCTAATATGCAAGATACTGTCCTAAAAAGGGTTTGGGGACCTGGCTCCTGCCCCAGGGGACATGGGTCAATGCAAAAAAAAGTTTTAAAAACGGCCGTTTTGGCGGGAGCACTGATTTTAATGGCGATTAAAGTGGAAAAAAAGTGAAATATTCCTTTAAATATGGTGCCTGGGGGGTGTCTGTAGTATGCCTGTGAAGTGCCACGTGTTTCCCGTGTTTAGAACAGTCCCTGCACAAAATGACATTTAACGGAAATAATGTCATTTAAAGCTGCTTGCGGTTTTAATGTTATATCTGGTTCCTGCAATATGGTTGAAAATCATTGAGAAAATGGCATGGGTAGCCCTCCCTGCCCATTACCAGCCTATTTGGGTCTTGTACGCATATTAAGGGGAACCCCGTACCCATATTAAAAAAAGGAAATGCGTGTGGCCCCCAGGCCCTATATACTCAGAACAGCAGTATACAGGCGGTGCAAACAAGACAGGGACTGTGTAGGTTTGTTGTGTTAAGTTCAATCTGTTTGTAATTTTCAACTGGTACATTTTTAAAGTGTAGCTCCAGTCAAAAAAAAATTTTTAAGCTTTTTGGAAAACATAGGGAAGGGTTATCACCCTGTATAATTTGTTTTGTCGTCCATCTTTTTTCATCTCACTTGCTGTTGTCTCCTTCCGTTTGCAAATAGGAGATGTTTGTAAGTTGGATGTTTGAAAGTAATGCAGAAATGGCGGAACAAGGTGTTGGTTTTGCCACAACACTGTAAGCCCTCAACATAACTCTTGGTGGGCGCTGGAGCGCCCTGCTGTGAACGATTATATCAAGAATTGTAATTACGTGCCATTGTTGAACAGTGGTAGAAAAATTGACCTTTGGTGGTTGTGGTGCTGGTGCCACAACACTATAAGTCCTCACAGTTACTCTGGGTGGGCACAGGAATGGGCCCTCCTGTGAAATATTATATCAAGAATTGTAATTACATGTCCCTGTTAAACAGGGGCAGAAAAATTGGGCCTTAGGCACTGGTGCTGGTGCCACGACACTGCAACCTCTCCCATATACTCTAGTTTTATTGCAGGAATTAGCCCTGCTGCAAAGCATTGCATCAAAAATTGTACTTAAACGCCCCTGTTAAACAGGGGCAGAAAAATTGGGCTGATGGCATCACCCAGAACCAGAAATGTTCTTCCAACATATCATCGGAGGAGGAAGAGGATAGACAATCAACATAACAGGACAGTCACTCAGCATCAGCATAGGCAGTCTTGAAGGGATGTGATATTTCAAAAAAAAATTATTCGGTTACATCAGCTTCAGGTGCTTGGTAGCTGTGGGTGATCCAAGACTGATTCATCTTGATGAAGGTCAGTCGATCAACTGATTCGGTAGACAGCCGCACCCTGTGATGGGTAAAAAAGCCACCAGCAGTACTGAAGGTGCGTTCCGAAAGAACGCTGGATGCAGGACAGGTCAGTAGCTCAGTTGCATAATGTACAAGCTCTGGCCAGTGATCCATCCTCAAGACCCAGTAAGCCAGAGGATTTTCGGTGGGAAAGGTGTCCAAGTCTGACCTTGCCCCTAGGTATTCCTGCACCATGTAAATCAGACGCTGGCGATGGTTGCTGGAACCGATCATACCTTGGGGCTGCGGACTAAAAAATTGTCTGAAAGCATCAGTCAGACGGCCACCTTCTCCACCGCTCCTTCTGACCGATGCCTCAGCAACACGTTGTCCAGGACCAGGAGTTTGTAACCTCCCAGTCTCTGGGAACGCATTGCACAGACCTTTCTGCAAGGCCTCCCTGAGATGTCTCATCCTCTGCTCCCTCTGCGATGGCAAGATAAGGTCGGCAACCTTACCCTTGTACCGTGGATCAAGAAGAGTGGCCAGCCAGTAATGGTCCCTCTCCTTGATCCGAAGAATACGAGGATCCTTCCGCAGGCTTTGCAGGGTCAGGGAGGCCATGCAGCGTAGGTTAGCTGAGGCATTCGGTCCGGAGTCCTCTGGGTCACTAAGGACAACATGATCCGCAGCTACCTCCTCCCAGCCACGTACAAGTCCACGTGTTTCTTGGGACTGTAAATCATCCCTACAAGACTGCTGCTGCTGCTGCTGCTGAGTGCCAGCCTCCACCTCCATACTGACACAATCATCCTCCTCCTCCTCATCCTCTTCCTGTGTGATGGGTGGCACAGCAGGAACACTGTCTGGATATAGGGGGCCTTGAGAGGCAAGGAAGTCCTCCTCTTCCTGCCTCTGTTCTGCCTCAAGTGCCCTGTCCATTATTCCATGCAGCGTATGCTCCAAGAGGTGGACAAGAGGTACAGTGTCACTGATGCATGCACTGTCACTGCTCACCATCCTTGTGGCCTCCTCAAATGGTGACAGGACAGTGCATGCTTCCCTGATCATGCCCCACTGGCGTGGCGAGAAAAAACCGAGCTCCCCTGACCCTGTCCTGGTGCCGTAGTCGCACAGGTACTCATTGATGGCCCTCTGCTGCGTGTGCAGCCACTGCAGCATGGCCAAGCTTGAGTTCCATCTGGTGGGCATGTCACATATAAGGCGGTTCTTGTGCAGGTTCAACTCCTTTTGGAGCTCAGCCAGCCGAGCACAGGCATTAAATGATCGGCGGAAATGCATACAGACTTTCCTGGCCTGCTTCAGTACATCCTGTAAGCCGGGGTACCTGCCCAAGAACCGCTGCACCACCAGGTTAAGGACGTGAGCTACACAGGGCACATGGGTCAGTTGTCCCTGTCGGAGGGCGGAGAGGAGGTTGGTGCCATTGTCACAAACCACCATTCCTGGCTTAAGCTGGCGTGGCGTCAACCACCTCTCGGCCTGCCCCTGCAGAGCTGACAAAACATCCGCCCCAGTGTGGCTCCTGTCCCCCAAACAAACCAGCGCAAGCACGGCATGGCATCGTTTTGCCTGCGTACTTGCGTAGCCCCTGGAACGCCTACGGAGCACCGCTGGTTCTGAGGACAGAGCACTGGAAGAGGCCATGGAGGAAGAATTAGAGGAGGGGGTGGAGGGGAGAGGTGTGTCACAACCAATAGTAGCATTTTGGAGGCGTGGTGGCGGAACAACCTCCAACACTACTGCACCTTGTCCTGCATCCTTCTCAGCTGCCAGAAGAGTGACCCAATGGGCCGTGAAAGACAGGTAACATCCCTGTCCATGCCTGCTGGACCATGAGTCAGCGGTAATATGCACCTTACCGCTGACCGCCCTGTCCAGCGAGGCAAGGACATTGCCTTCCACATGCCGGTAGAGAGCCGGAATCACCTTCCGTGAGAAAAAGTGGCGTTTGGGGACCTGCCACGGAGGAACCGCACATTGTACAAACTCACGGAAGGGGGCCGAGTCTACCAACTGAAAAGGCAGCAGTTGAAGTGCTAGCAATTTAGCCAAGCTAGCATTCAACCGCTGGGCATGTGGATGGCTGGGAGTGAACTTCTTTCGCCGGTCCAGCAGCTGGGGCAGGGACATTTGCCTGCTATAATCGGACGTGGGTGTACTGCTAGCAGAGTGCCCGGAAACACTTGGCTGTGACACACCTAATTCTACACCTTCATTCCTCTCAGAGCAGGTTTCAGAGAGGACTGAAGGTCTAGTGGGGTTGGAGATGCCAGCTGATGAGGAGCAAGGAGAGGGCCGCTTTGTTCTTTGGTGTGGGTCTTTGAGGTACGCTTGCCAACGAGCTGCATGGCAGGTCAACATATGTCTGGTCAAGCATGTGGTGCCCAAGCGGCTGATGTTTTGGCCACGCGAGATACGCTTGAGACATATGTTGCAAATAGCAGTGGTGCGATCTGATGCACTCGTCTCAAAAAAGGCCCACACCAAAGAACTTTTAGATTAATGTGCAGAGGCAGCACCCTGCACAGGCGGAGCTCTGCGGTGTGATTCAGTCGGTGTGCTGCCCCTAAGCTGGCCCCCGGAGGGCATCCTGCCTCGTTGGACATGTGCCTCCTCCTCCTCCTCCTCCTCCTCTCTCCTACCAGGCACCCACGTGGAGTCAGTGCCCTCATCATCCCCTCCCTCTTCATCGCTGTAGCAAACCTGGCAGTATGCTGCAGCTTGTGGAACATGACTGCCAGATTGCTGTCCTTCTTGAGCATCCCCTCTCTCTGCATTCACGCTACTGCCTTCCTCTAGCTGAGTGTCATCATCAGAGGCTACAAAACACTGGGCATCCTCCTGGAGCATGTACCCAACACTGTGCTCAAAGAGTTCAGGAGACTCCTCAGGAGGACGTGGTGGGTCTAGGGAAGGAGTCACTGAAGATGACATTGAGAGGAGGGAAGACGATGCGTTGGCAGCTGCTTTGCTAGTACCCTGAGACTGGGTGAGAGAGGATGAGGAGGATGAAGAGGGCTTGGTCATCCACTCTACCAAGTCGTTGGCATGTTGCGGCTCAACATGTCCAGCTGCCGAAAAGAAGGACAAGCGTGTCCCATGGCCACGTGCTGATGACAATGCACCGCGTCCACGACCAGCACTGTTGTCTCTAGACACAGAGCCTGCTTGCCCTCTTTTATCGGCTCGTGCCTGTCTGCCTCTCCTTGCTGGCCTTCCAGACATGGTAATGGCCTGAAGGGAGTTGGGTAAAAAAGCAGTTGGGTAGTGTATATTGTGCTAGAGGCACACAACACCCACTAACTCCTGCAGATGCCTTTATTATAGAACACCAGAGATAAAGGGGTATATACAGATGTATACTGTGCTGTGCTGGAGGCACACACAACTTCCAATAACTCCTGCAGATGGCAAGTGGGCTCAAATAGAGAAGAGCTATGTAGGTGGATATAGCGGTATGTACTGGGTACAGAGCACGCAGACAGCACGCACAAGCTCCTAACACTACTGACCGCAAGCTCTATTATAAAAGATAGATCACTAGCTATATAGGTGAGGTGAATATAGCGGTGTATACTGCGGTCAGGGCACGCAGACAACAACCACTACACAACAGCAAGATCGAAAATCGGCCGAAAACGAACGGTGTGTACTGTGTTGAAGGTACACAGAACACCCACTAACTCCTGCAGATGCCTTTATTATAGAACACCAGAGATAAAGGGGTATATACAGATGTATACTGTGCTGGAGGCACACACAACTTCCAATAACTCCTGCAGATGGCAGGTGGGCTCAAATAGAGAAGAGCTATGTAGGTGGATATAGCGGTATGTACTGGGTACAGAGCACGCAGATAGCACGCACAAGCTCCTAACACTACTGACTGCAAGCTCTATTATAAAAGATAAATCACTAGCTATATAGGTGAGGTGAATATAGCGGTGTATACTGTGGTCAGGGCACGCAGATAACAACCACTACACAACAGCAAGATCGAAAATCGTCCGAAAACGATCAGTGTGTACTGTGTTGAAGGTACACAGAACACCCACTGCTTCAGACGCCAACACACTACACAAAGCCGCCGCGCTGGAGGCCTTATATAGTGTGGGGCGTGCACTACACAGCCTGAGCTATGATTGGCCACAGGCATCCTGCCTGTGGACAATCATGGCTCTCCTCGCTGCTGGCGCTGCGATTGGCCAAGCATGCGGGGTCACAGTGCATGCTTGGCCAATCATGAGCCAGCAATGCACTGCGCCATCGCAGTGCATTGTGGGCCGTGAGCGCCACACGAATTTGGCGCGAACGGACCAAAACGTTCGGACTTCGCCGAACGGGCGAACAGCCGATGTTCGGGTCGAACGTATGTTCGACTCGAACATGAAGCTCATCCCTAGTGGTCACCAGACATGTGTGTGATAATAAGATTACCATGTAAAGGTGGCCATAGACAATTCTACATGTGATTACTGCGAGCAGCTGTTATAGCCGCTAGCAATAATCATTATGTTCTCCCAGCAGTGATGGCTTTCCCCGAGGAACTCCCCCATCAAGCAATTTTCTTTGCAGGAAAGAAAAGCACTCCGTCTTTGGCCGGTCTAAACTTCAAATGAGGTAGTTGTTGGTTTGATGTAGTTTTGACTTGAAGTAATTAGCTTTGTAGTCTAGTATAGAGAGAAAGAGATTTCTGCATGTATTGATATTTAAAGATTGAGCTAACACTGGGTGAGGTGTTATTAGCTGCTCTCTGACCTGACCTGTCTGGTATTGATCTGTCTCTGTGACATTTTTATTTCTCCTTGATCCTGCCAGTAGATTAGTTATTTTCCACTTTGCATGACAGGCTAAGATTTCAAGTAAGAGTTTCAGCTACAGCGATGTGGAACAAACCATATAACACTGAAAGAAGTATTTCTGATGGTCAATGTTTATTCATTTAGTTTAAACCAGTTTCCAAAAGAAAGAAAAAAAGTTGCTGTAGTTGCTTTTCGACCGCCTCACGCCGATATACCTTGGCAGAAGGGCTCGTACAGGCAAACTAATGCACCTGTACGGTGCCCTTTAAGATGCTGCCAGCGGGCGTGCGCCCGCAGCAGGCCCCGTGAGTCGGGTCCTGCAGACTCAATCGCCGTGGGGATACCCGCGATCGCCTCACAGGGAGGAAGAACGGGGATCTGCTAATGTAAACAAGCATCTCCCCGTTCTGCCTAGTGACAGTGTCACTGATCCTGTGATCGGGAGCAGAGATCAGTGACTTGTCACACATAGCCAATCTCCCCACAGTCATAAACACTCCCCAGCGCACACTTGACCCATACACACCCCCTAGTGGTTAACCCCTTCACTGCCAGTGTCATTTACACAGGAATCAGTGCATTTGTATAGCAGTGATTGCTGTATAAATGACAATGGTCCCAAAAATGTGTCAAAAATGTCTGATGTGTCCGCCATAATGTCGCAGTCAGGATAAAAATTGCTGATCACCGTCATTACTAGTAAAAAAAAAAAAATGCCATAAAACTATCCCCTATTTTGTAAATGCTGTAACTTTTGTGCAAAACAATCAATAAGCGCTTATTGTGATTTTTTTTTGTTACCAAAAATATGTAGAAGAATATGTATAGGCCTAAACTGAGGAAATTTTTTTTTTTGGGGGGGGGGGGGGGGATATTTATTATAGCAAAATGTAAAAACATTTTTCTTTTTCAAAATTGTTCATTTTTGTTTATAGCGCAAGAAATAAAAACCGCAGGGGTGATCAAATACCACCAAAAGAAAGCTCTATTTGTGGGGAAAAAAGGACATCAATTTTGTTTGGGAGCCACGTTGCACAACTGAGCAATTGTCAGTTAAATAGAAGCAGTGCCGAATCACAAAAAGTGCTCTGGTCAGGAAGGGGGTAAATTCTTACCGGGCTGAGGTGGTTAAGACATGTTAGCTGAAGTTGTGCATTGGGTATGTGCTCATACTATTGCAAATTGGATGCAGGTTTCCTTGCATCCAATTCGCATGGCAGGAGATTGTGACCGGCTCTCTATGGAGCTGGTTCACACATCTCCAGAGCAGCTCTGATACAGGTTGCACAGGAGTCCTGTGTGTCTTCTGGTCCATTTCAGGTCCAAATTCAGGCAAAAATTTGTGTGGAAATCAGACCTGAAACGCTGAATAGGGACACACCAGACCCCTGCTGTGACCCGCTCTGTGCTGTGGTGTGAACCCAGCCTAAAGGCTAAGTTTACCTTTTGAATAATTTGACTGTGCAGTCAAGTGGCCCCAGGAAGTAAAAAATAAATAAATCACTGTGCATCTTAGAAAAAGATTGCTTATTAAATGCCACACCTGTAGGCCATGGGTGGCAGGACTAAAGCATGGCCAAAATGATTGTAAGCGATCAGCCCCGTGCTCCCTAGAAGTTGGACAGACCATATGTTGAAGGCTTGCTCCGGCATAACAAGTTCATGCACATCAATACACAGTGCTCAATAAGCTCTTTATCCCCCTGTAGTAGCAGTCCTGAACTCTGCTGCATTTTTTCCTGCCAAAGATTTTGTCATTTTGTTTGGTCGCTCTTGTGATTTACAAACCTCTGCCACATTGCGCAGCCAAGAAGATCACTCTGGTTCAGCTTTTCTGCTTCCTAGATTACCTACCTGCTAAGTAGATAAAGGTGATCCTGCTGATTTATTGGCCATTGAGCAGCCTGGAGGCAGAGAGATGACATAGAAAGCTGCATTGCCTTTCTACTGAAAAAAATTTAGTAATGCTCAACGGTAATCCTGCATACCCTCTCAATATTATCTGATCATATCAAATTTTGTTTTGTTCAAAAACACCTTATGTAGCACATATGTACGATTTACTTACTGTAATGTTTCATCAGATTTTTATTTGCTGTTCAACCAATAAAAACCTTTGTGAAAAAAAAAAAAGAAAGCTGCATTGCCGACCCAGGAAATAAATGTTACCTCTCTCACTAGCTGGGCAGTGGGCACTGTGACAACACCAGGTTTAAATCACAAGATTAGCTCATTAGAATTTCAAATCATTTGGCAGGCAAAACAGTAAAATGTATGTATTTCAACTGTGTATTTAGTTGTTTTCCTGTTTTTATTTAATGAATTTTTAATGAATACATAACTGAATTAAATGGTGGTTATTCTTTATTTCTGCCTGGAGCTCAACTTTAATGTTATTTCATTTCCCAGGAGAATAAAAAAAAAAAAAGCAATTCAGCATGTTAAAATTTAGCCATAATGAGTACTGGTTTACTCCGCCATTGTAGAGGATTGTGATGATACTAAAGACATTGACGGGTTCCTTATAAAAATGCTGCCTTTAGAAAATGTCAGATTGCCGTATCTTCTCCCATTGTTTTTTGAAGCAGCAGTGATTATCGAAAGTTAAAAAAGGCAGAAAAAGGGTTAAATGCACCCACAAAGCGCCTGCTTTCTCCGATGCTGACCGGTGATTTCAATCGGCAGGGGTGCTGCCCATTGAAGTACATTGGTATACACCGCTCCTAGAGCGTCTCAAAGATGCTGCTTTTTTTTGACAGGACATTTTTTTATCATCTTGTCAGTGCACCGCTCCAGTGTGAAAGGAGAGGCGCTTTACAGGCGCTATTTTTAGTGCTATAGCGCCTGTAAAATGACTCAGTGTGAAAGTAGCCTTAAGGTCCACCCTATAGCAGTTTTACTGCTACAGGGCGGCACCTCTGTGCTGGATCACATATATACATATATATGTGATCCGACTCTTCTGGGTAGGGGATGCGCATGTGCGCTGCCGCTGGCTCTCTCCCCTGTATTTATTTTTTTTCTCAATAAATTTTTATTAAAGCATATAAAAAAAATATACAAGTTTTTCCATAGACAGAGTATAAACAGTGTATACACAGTGTTACTTAACCACTTGCCGACCGCCGCACGACGATGTACGTCGACAGAATGGCACGGGCAGGCATATGGGCGTACCTGTACGTCCCTGCCTTCCCGCGGGTGGGGGGCCCGATCGGGCCCCCCCCCGGTGCCTGCGGCGGTCGGTATTCGTTCGGGAGCGATCCGGAATGAGGGGGCGGCCATTCATTCATGGCCACCCCCTCGCAATCGCTCCCGACGAATGGAAATCCTTCATGACATCACTTCCTCTCCTGTAATGTAAACACAGGAGAGGAAGTGATGTAATCTCTCCTCCGTGTCGGTATTTTTCGTTCCGACACCGAGGAGAGAGGATCGGTGAGTTGCACCAACACGACACTTCACAGTAGAACATGCCAGGCACACTCACACCCCCCCTTTACCTCCCGATCACCCCCCCAATTACCCCTGCCCCCCCAGTCACAGTGACACCAATGCATTTTTTTTTTTTTTTTGCATTGGTGTCATTTGTGACTGTAATAACTGTTAGGGCAGTTAGGGTTAGCCCCCTTTAGTTCTAATGTACCCCCTAACCCCCCCCAATAAAGGTTTAACCCCGTGATCACCCCCCGTTGCCAGTGTCACTAAGGCTGGGTTCACATTGCAGCGGTTTATGAGAACGGATGTGATTCGCACCGCACTGCAGTGCAAATCACATCCGATCTCTGCGATTCGAGTTCAGCCATTCGCCGCACCCGCCGCAAATTCGCACGGGACCCTTTTTTTGGTCCGCAGCAGAATCGGATCGCATGGGTGTTCACACCATGCGATCCGAGTTTGCAGATCGCACTGCGATATGCGAACTGATCTGGGGGTGTCATTAACATTTCACTGACACTCCCAGCAGTTCGCATAGGGCAGTGTGAACTGCCGCCGGGAGGCATGCGATGCGGGAACCCGCCGCGGATTCGTGGCGTTCCCGCATCGCTCCAGTGTGAACCCAGCCTAATAAGCGATCGTTTTTCTGATCGCTGTATTAGTGTCACAGGTGACGCTAGTTAGGCAGGTAGGTATTTAGGTTCGCCGCAGCTTTTTATAGCGCCAGGGACCCCATATACTACCGCATAAAGCCCCCTGATTGCCCCCTAGTTAACCCTTTCACCAGTGATCACCATATAACTGTTACAGGTGACGCTGGTTGGTTAGTTATTTTTTTATAGTTTCAGGGCACCCGCCATTTATTACCTAATAAAGGTTTAACCCCCTGATCACCCGGCGGGTGTCATTTGTGACTGTAATAACTGTTAGGGCAGTTAGGGTTAGCCCCCTTTAGTTCTAAGGTACCCCCCTAACCCCCCCAATAAAGGTTTAACCCCGTGATCACTCCCCGTCGCCAGTGTCACTAAGGCTGGGTTCACATTGCAGCGGTTTATGAGAACGGATGTGATTCGCACCGCACTGCAGTGCAAATCACATCCGATCTCTGTGCGATTCGAGTTCAGCCATACAGATAGTGTGGCTGAATTCGCGTTGCACCCGCCGCACCCGCCGCACCCGCCGCAAACTCGCACGGAACCCTTTTTTTGGTCCGCAGCAGAATCGGATTGCATGGGTGTTCACACCATGCGATCCGAGTTTGCAGATCGCACTGCGATATGCGAACTGATCTGGGGGTGTCATTAACATTTCACTGACACTCCCAGCAGTTCGCATAGGGCAGTGTGAACTGCCGCCGGGAGGCATGCGATGCGGGAACCCGCCGCGGATTCGTGGCGTTCCCGCATCGCTCCAGTGTGAACCCAGCCTAATAAGCGATCGTTTTTCCGATCGCTGTATTAGTGTCACAGGTGACGCTAGTTAGGCAGGTAGGTATTTAGGTTCGCCGCAGCTTTTTATAGCGCCAGGGACCCCCATATACTACCGCATAAAGCCCCCTGATTGCCCCCTAGTTAACCCTTTCACCAGTGATCACCATATAACTGTTACAGGTGACGCTGGTTGGTTAGTTATTTTTTTATAGTTTCAGGGCACCCGCCATTTATTACCTAGTCTCACTAGTGTACCCCTAAATTTAGGGGTGTCTACTTTCCAAAATGGGGTCATTTGGGGGGGGGGGTTTGTGCCATCTTGGCATTTTATGGCCTTCAAAACTGTAACGCCCTTAGAAAGCCTGAAGGCGGTGCTTGGTTTTCGGGGCCCCGTACGCGGCTAGGCTCCCAAAAAGTCCCACATATGTGGTATCCCCGTACTCAGGAGAAGCAGCAGAATTTATTTTGGGGTGTCATTTCACATATGCCCATGGCATGCGTGAGCAATATATCATTTAGTGACAACTTTGTGAAAAAAAAGTTTGTAATTTTCCCGCAACTTGTGGCAAAATATAAAATATTCCATGGACTCAACATGCCTCTCAGCAAATAGCTTGGGGTGTCTACTTTCTAAAATGGGGTAATTTGTGGGGGTTTTGTGCCATCTTGGCATTTTATGGCCTTCAAAACTGTAATAGGTAGTGAGGAGTGAAGTCAAATATTTACGCCCTTAGAAAACCTGAAGGCGGTTCTTGGCTTTCGGGGCCCCGCACGCGGCTAGGCTCCCAAAAAATCCCACACATGTGGTATCCCCGTACTCAGGAGAAGCAGCCGAATTTATTTTGGGGTGTCATTTCACATATGCCCATGGCATGCGTGAGCAATATATCATTTAGTGACAACTTTGTGAAAAAAAAAATAAAAAAAATTAAAGTTTGTAATTTTCCCGCAACTTGTGGCAAAATATAAAATATTCCATGGACTCAACATGCCTCTCAGCAAATAGCTTGGGGTGTCTACTTTCTAAAATGGGGTCATTTGTGGGGATTTTGTGCCATCTTGGCATTTTATGGCCTTCAAAACTGTAATAGGTAGTGAGAAGTGAAATCAAAAATTTACGCCCTTAGAAAGCCTGAAGGCGGTGCTTGGTTTTCGGGGCCCCGTACGCGGCTAGGTTCCCAAAAAGTCCCACATATGTGGTATCCCCGTACTCAGGAGAAGCAGCAGAATTTATTTTGGGGTGTCATTTCACATATGCCCATAGCATGTGTGAGCAATATATCATTTAGTGACAACTTTGTGTAAAAAAATAAATAATTTTTTTTTTTTGTCATTATTCAATCGCTTGAGGCAAAAAAATAAAATATTCAATGGGCTCAACATGCCACTTATCAATTTCCTTAGGGGGTCTACTTTCCAAAATGGGGTCATTTGGGGGGGTTTTGTACTGCCCTGCCATTTTAGCACCTCAAGAAATGAGATAGGCAGTCGTAAACTAAAAGCTGCGTAAATTCCAGAAAACGTACCTTAGTTTGTAGATGTGACAACTTTTGCGCAAACCAATAAATATACAGTTATTGACTTTTTTTTTACCAAAGACATGTGGCTGAATACATTTTGGCCTAAATGTATGACTAAAATTGAGTTTATTAGATTTTTCTAATAACAAAAAGTAGAAAATATCATTTTTTTTCCAAATTTGCGGTCTTTTTACGTTTATATCGCAAAAAATAAAAATCGCAGAGTCAGTCAAATACCTTTAAAAGAAAGCTCTATTTGTGGGAAGAAAAGGACGCAAATTTCGTTTGGGTACAACATTGCATGACCGCGCAATTACCAGTTAAAGCGGCGCAGTGCCAAAGTGTAAAAAGACCTCTGGTCATTTACCAGCAAAATGGTCCGGTCTGAAAGTGGTTAACAAATACACAGCGTATGTTCATGCTCAAATGGCCTATACAGCCTTGTTGAATCTATCCAGTATAGTTCAAATCGTGATGAAACTTCAAACAAAGTGTAGGAAAACAGTAACATTACCCCCGCCTTCAACGCTTTAATAATGTAAGAGCTGGGCATCCTCCGACCCCCCCACCCCAACTGGGAACACACTGTGAAGGGCCAAGAAAACCTCCCACCCCCCCGCTTGCCATCAGCGTTGGTTGGATGTGGAAGACCTTGTTGCTGAAAACCTACAATATCTTCAATTTTGTATTGAAATAGGGGGCAAATGTAGTACAATTCGAACCAAATTCAATATAGAATTGTAAAAGTAAGATGCAAAAGAGAAACAAAAACATAGAAAAGGAAAATTCAAAATAAAAGTACACAGTCTATTGTGTCCGTTGTTGGTATTTAAGTCGCCACTATTATTCAAATATACAAAAGCCCTTTTAGGGGTGTTGCTTCAATCTGTACCAGTCAGTCCACGGTTTCCACTGACCCTGTGTTTGCGGATATTTGCCTTGGGATGAGGCAAATAGAATTTCATACGTTGCATGGATGTTGGTGGTAGCCAATATTTCTCCCAGCTCTGGGGGATCATGATCCCTCCAATGTCTCATGATCACCAGCCTGGTGCTCAGTAAGATGTGGGTAGTTATTACTCTTGCACTTTTGGGTAATGTATCTAAGTCAAGTGAGAGAATGGCCATACCAGGGTGTTTCGGTATTTGTATCTGTAAAATAATATGTTCTCAATCGTACGGAACACTTTATCCCAGAGTATTTGAATGCTAGTGCATTCCCATAAAATGTGAAAGAGTGTACCCACGCATCCACATTGCCTCCAACACAGCGGAGATGTTCGGTTATCAAACTTGGACACTCTGTACGGGGTCAAATACCACCTCAGGAGTATTTTTTGTGTTAATTCTAAGTTGATGCACATAGTGGCCGAGTATGTGGATTGAAGTGCCTGTTGCCATTTGTCTGACGAGTATTGGGTTCCCCAGTCCCGTTCCCAGGCTATAATATTAGAGTGTTTGGTGAACAATAATTTACCATTTAAAGAGGTGTAGAACAGGGAAATTCCTTTAATGTTAGTAGTTGTATTATTCAGATAGAGGAAAATCTTCCACGGCAACTGAATTGAGATAAGGGAGTTATCTTTGAGAAAGTGTTGTATTTGGGTATACCTGTAGAGGTCAGATCCTTTAAGGTCAAGTCGATCTGTAACGATCTGAATGTTTTCACAGAGGGTCCTATGGTAAGATCAGCGATATTTTTAATCCCCTTTCTGACCCAATGTGTCACCTGAAGATCAGGCATAATCTCTGAGAGGCATGCAAGAGGTATCTGAATTGAGGACAATGGCGTATCAATAGGGGGGGTATGGAGTAGGAGTTTCCAGGCCTGTAAGGACGCACGGATTGCTGGGGCTAGAAACACAGCAGGCATCTTTTTAATAGTACTAGCCAGTAAGTAGTTAAAGGTATTGGTGCCAGAAAGCTGAAATTCCTCCAGCTCCTGCCATTTCGTTGCGCAAGAACCGAGGCTGTGTGGTAGTCTTTAATCAGTACATTGCCCACTCCTCCAGCTTTCCTTACCACTATTGACTTCCTAAAGGCCCACCTTGCTCTCTTTCCTTTCCATAAGAATTTATTAATCATAGATTGCATTTTGATAAAGTATGAGTTAGGGATGGGGATGGGCAGTGCTCTGAATAGATATATGATCTGTGGTAAGATCACCATTTTAAACGCCGCTAGACGCCCCGACCAGAGTAATTCGGCCTTCGCTAGGTCTTGAAGTTTTGACAGTAGAGAGTTAAGAAAGGGAGTATAGTTAGCCGAGAAGAGTTCCCTTGTGGAAGCAGTCAGGAAGATCCCTAGGTATTTAACTCTATCTTTGCTCCAAGCATATGGAAACCGTGAACTGAGCTCTCTCTGTAAACCTGGTGATATGCCCATTCCCAGTACATAAGATTTGCTTTCATTCACCTTATAATAAGATATTGTATTAAACATTTGTAGATCTGCATGTACCGAAGCCAGGGAAGTTTCAGGGTTCGTAAGCATTAGAATAATATCGTCTGCAAAGAGGCTGATGACATGTTCAGATTTATGGGTATGGAAGCCAGTAATGTTAGGATGACCTCTATTAAGGGTGGCCAAGGGTTCCAATATGAGATTAAAAATTAAAGGGGAAAGTGGGCACCCCTGACGGGTGCCATTAGTGATTTGGAACGGCTTGGAAAGAATGCCCGAGGTGTACACCCGGGCAGACGGTGTAGAGTATAGGGCTAATATTGCCTGCAGCATAAATCCCTGAAAGCCATACTTCCGTAGGACCGTCTCCATATAGCCCCAATGCACCCGGTCGAAGGCCTTCTCTGCGTCCAACGCCAGCAGCAGAGAAGGCCTCCCCCCAGCACCAGCCAGATGAACAATGTTCAGCAGTCGCCTGGTGGCGTCCGAAGTCTGACGCCCCCTAGTAAATCCAGTCTGGTCTGGGTTAATTAGAAGTGGCAGAACATCTATCAGGCGGTTTGCTATCAGTTTGGCGTATAATTTCAAATCGGTGTTCAATAAGGATATAGGTCGAAAATTCGCAGGTGTATTTGGGTCTTTCCCTGGCTTCGGCAATGTCACAATTAAGGCTTCGAGCATTTCAGGGGGGAAGGACGAAGAGGCAGCGGCATTATTAAAAATTTTTACCCAGATAGGGTGCTAAAATATCCTTGAAAATGCGGTAATATTCCCCCACAAAACCGTCCGGTCCTGGGGATTTGTTAAGTGGGAGTGTATCAATCGCTTCAATTATTTCGTCAATAGTAAACGGTGCGTTCAGGGATGCTATGTGTTGTGGCGTCAGTGTTGGTAGCGAGATTTTCAGTAAAAAGTCATTGATCATGTCAGTGGTAGGTTGTGGCGTATCTCTGTCTTCTTTGAGGTTATAGAGGGTGCTGTAGTAGTGGCTAAATGCGTCCGCAATGTCTTGGGGGTGTTGCATTTTCAGTTTGGTGGTGGGGTGTAAGAGGAATGGGATTTTGGTTTTACGTCTATGTCCTTTAAGTTGGTGCGCTAACAAGTTCCCTGCTCTATTTCCATGTGCGTAGTATTTCATCTTAAGTCTTTTGGTATGTTTCTCAAAATCCTCCAATAAGAGTGTTCTGAGATCACATCTTAGTTGGGTTAACAGCTTAGAATTGGAAGTGGATGGTTGGTGTTTGTTTTTTGATTCTAGGTCAGTAATTTTAGAAGTGATATCCTGGATCTTGTTTTGTCGCTGCCTTCTCGCCCTCGCCCCCATTTGGATAAGAATTCCCCTCACATACGCCTTGTGGGAATTCCACAAGGTGAATTGATTGCACACCGATGGTTCATTTAAGGTAAAGAATTCTTTCAAGAGTTGCTCCATGCGCAGCCTACACTCCGGTTGTTGCATAAGAAAAGAATTAGCTCTCCAGACCGGGGTGGAGCCCACCATGGAGGTGTCTGTCATTGAAAATTTTATAGAGGCGTGGTCAGACCACGTAATATCATTAATCTCAGAAGATACGATCCTAGACAGAGTCTTTTGGTCAACCAAGAACAAGTCGATCCTAGAGTAAGTTCGATGAGCCGCTGAGAAAAACGTGTAATCCCTTCCCTCAGGGTGTAGACAGCGCCACACATCAAACAACTCTTCCCCTTGAAGTGTTTCAAGTAAGGATAAACCTACGCGAGTCTGCCTTGCCGTGGAGTCCACCGTGGGATCAGGCACTACATTAAAGTCTCCACAGATTATCAAGAAGCCCCGTTTAATACTATTGATCCGTTTCATGAGCTTAAGGAAAAAGCGAGGTTGTCGTGAATTAGAGGCGTACACGTTGACAATAGTATAGGTTATTTGGTTAATGTCACAGATGAGTATATGGAATCGACCATTGGGGTCCTTATGCTCTACTTGTAAAATAAAAGCAACAGTGTCCCGAATTGCAGTTAGCACCCCTCCTTTTGGATGTGGAGTTAGCTGTAAAAACATGTGGATATTGCCTATTGCTGCATGGTGGAGCCGAAGTTGCACAAAAGTGGGTTTCCTGGGCGCACAGGACGTCAATCCTGTTCTGTAAGGCTTCAGCCCAGAGAGATTTCCTTTTCACCGGGTGGTTGAGGCCATTAACGTTAATCGACAAAAAGTTTATAGCCATAGGGGTAATAGTGAGCTATGAGGATGGTGGCTTGGGTGACTCAGTGCGGGCTGCAGAGCACATATCCATTGCAAAAATGGTAAAGGCGCTCCTGTCACAAGAAAATCACATTTACTCACTGTGAGTGTAGGTCCAGTCCGAGAAGCAGGGTTTTGTTTCCATCCCATAGCTGCTTAGGATCTCGTAGGAGAAAGATCTCGCGGCAGACAGTGTTCGACTGTGACAGTAGAGATGTGTGAGGACAAAGGAAATAAAAAACAAACAAAACAGAAAGAAACATAAAAAGTTGAACAAAAGCAGAGGCGTACTTGCCGATGGATGATACCGTGAACGTGTTGCTGTAAAACAAGGGATCATCAGCAAGGTGTCGCCTAAGCAATTCTAGGGGGTATATACCCGGGTGCAGCTACACGCTGCTCAAGTAGGCTGGGGGTAAGTTCAAGCCTATTGTTCGGTCCGGGGATCATAGGTGGACAAGTTGAGGTTCCCATGACCCAAAGTAGGCTAAACTGGTAGTTAATGATGGGACCTGGCGTTTCGCTGCGTAACAGTTTTCCAGTCTTGGATATGTTCCAGTTTGCTGGAGGTGGCGACAGTGTTGTCAGCCGGTTCAGGGATGATTTGCCATTCTTTAAGCAACAACAGCCCTTTTTCCAAGGAGTCTACCACAAAGAGTTTGTCTTGCTTTGTAATAACGAGCTTGGTCGGATAGCCCCACCTATAAAGGATACGGTGGTTCCTCAGTGCTTTCGTGATAGTGTTCAAGTTCCTACGCTTTTGTAGGGTATGTTGGGATAAATCAGCGTAAAATTGTAGATCTTTGTATTGGGGTAGAAGTTGATCCCAGTTGCGCATTATTGACATCAATTGCTCTTTTATATGGAAAAAGTGCAGGCGTAAGATCACATCCCTGGGGATGTTTTCCGAAAGATGAGAAGGTTTGGGCAGACGGTGTATTCTGTCAATAGTGAACTCTATATCGGGCGTTTCAGGCAGGAGGGAGGCAAACAGGGTTTTGGCATAGGATCTCAGGTCTGATGGTGCGATCGATTCGGGGATCCCCCGTATTTTGAGGTTGTTCCTCCTGGATCTGTCTTCAATGTCTGCTAATTTACTTTTCACCCATGCCGAATCTCCTTCCCTCTCCTCATTCGCATCCACCAAGTCGGTGCAGGCCACGCCCCCTCTCCCCTGTATTTATACATAACGGAAGCCTATCGGCGGGTACCACAGTCTGCCGACACCAACCAATCATCTGACAGAGATAGAACAGTGGTCTGCCAATATAAACGGAGCTGATCGCCGTTCTGACAGGAGGGGAGGGATGGAATTTATGACCCTACAAAGCAGGGAATACCTTTAATCTCTTTCCCTAGTAAAAGCACCTCAAACAGTGTAGTAAAACACAGGCTAGACACACATTTAACCCTTTGATCGTCCTTGATGTTAACCCCTTCCCGCATTCACAGCAGAAGCCGCTCTGCGGGTGTCAGGCACTGGATGTCTGCCAGCACCCGCCGATCATTAGTAATGCACACAGAACTGAGATCTACCTATGTAAACAAGGCAGATCTTCATTCTAACAGGGGGAGGGAGGAATTTTGTACTATTACAAAGCAGGGACATGGATCAATGCCTTCCTCTTCTAAAAACACCTCCCACACTACACGAAAACACTGGCTATGCACACAGTTAACTCTTTGCTTGCCAAATATACACATTAACATTTTATAAATTGGACATGCCCATGCAAGGGCAAGTGCTAAAAGGTGGCTGACGTGTTTTGAGGGGTTCCCTCTTCATCAGAGCCTTGAAGAACAACAGGAGAAATCTGTACAATATGGTAGACCAACATAAAAGAGAGTGGTTAGTGGGGAGGTATATCCACATGGTAAGTGATGGATTCTCATTTGCTTTAAAGCTGTCCACATCCCAGCGCCCTATTTAACATAGAGAAATGTGGTTTGTATGTTTATATATATATATATATATATATATATATATATATATATATATATATATATATATAGATATATAGATAGAGAGAGAGAGGGGGGATTCCATATATGTCTGCCAGAGTTGTACCTGCATGGTTGTCTCGCACAGTTGGAGACAGCTACAATCCTTTGGACAGCACAAGGCAGCTCTCTGCTAAGAGGTATATAGAACCCACACTGAAGCAACTGCCTCCTGTTCTTGAATTGATGGGCAGGCTGAAACATCTTTACACACTCAATTGCAGGTACAACTGACAGAAATATATGGAATATCTCTCTCTCTCTCTCTCTATATATATATATATATATATATATATATATATATTGTAACCTGGGGGACAGGTAGCAGGTACAAAGTTCCCTGGGATGTGCAATTTCTCAGGCACAGATACCAAATCCAGAGATGGGTGACAAACAGTGCTGTATTTATTTCTGCTATATAGAAGTCCAAACACAGGTGCTGTACAGTGTTCCAGAAAACAAAATAAAGGGCAAAGTAGCAAAACACAAATCCTAGCCGTGTCATGGCTCTAACTATACAATCTGCAGGCCCTCACTACCAGGGTGAACAAGCCTAACGCTTGTCAGTCTCTACAAAAACTGCTTAACAGCTTTTACCAACCTTACTCTCTTCATAGACCAACTTTGTGTGTATGTCCCAGGCAGAGAGCAAAGGCTGTCTGCCCAGGTGAGCTTAAATTAGCCTGGGGAAGAGGACCAAGACCCGAACTGGACGTATAAACCCAGAACAGGACTTTTCCTGGCTCTCTCTGGGACGCTCTGCTACAATATATATATATATATATATAAACATACGAACCACATTTCTCTACGTTCTATAGAGCGCTGGGATGTGGACAGCTTTAAAGCTAAGGAGAATCCATCACTTACCATGTGATATACCTCCCAACTAGCCACTCTCTTTTATATTGGTCTACCATATTGTATTGACTTCTCCTGTTATTCTTCAAGGCTCTGATGAAAAGGGATCCCCTCGAAATGCGTCAGACGCCTTTTACCACTTGCCCTTGCATTGGCATGTCCAATTTCCAAAATTGTAATGTGTATATTTTGTATCCCTGTGTTTATGAATACTTTTTATATGCATTTATTTGTTTCTGTATATAAATAAACTGTATCAATTTGATCAAAGCGTCAGGTCATGCGCCTTCCACCTCTTTCCTTCACCTGGCTCTCTTTGGACCACCCCTGGTCAGCTTAGGCAGCGGGCCACGCATGATCATCTTCTAATTCCAGCCCTTTGAAAGTACTACCACTCTATACTACCAATGCCTTCACTTCACAGCCAGTGTCATTAGTACAATGACAGTGCATATTTTTTAGCACTGATTTCTGTATTAGTCTCACTGGTCCCTAAAAAGTTTCAAAAGTGTCAGTTAGTGTCTGAATGTCTGCTGCAATATCGCAGTCCTATTATAAGCCACTGATCGCTGCCATTACTAGTAAAAAAATAAATAAATAAAAATATCCCAAAGTGTGTAGACTCTATCATTTTTGTACAAACCAATCAATATACGCTTATTGGAATTTTTTACCAAAAAAAATTAGCAGTATACATATTGGCCTAGATTTATAAAGAAATACAATTTTCTTCAATATTTTATTGGATATATTTTATAGCAGAAAGTAAAAAATTTTGTTTTTTTCAAAATTGAAAATTTTTTTTGCTTATAGCACACAAAATAAAAAATAAAAAGTGCAGTGGTGATAAAATACCATCAAAATAAATCTCTATTTATGGGAAAAATAGGACATACATTGTACTCGGGTACAGCAACACATGACCGCGTAATTGTCAGTTAAATTAACGCAGTGCCTTATCGCAAAAAATGGCCTGGTCATTAAGGGGGTAAATCTTCCAAAGGTCAAGTGGTTAAATAGTAGAAAAAATGTAATATCAAAGCCACACATGCTCAGAAAAGAAAGAATATATTACAATACTATACATTACTTCCATAGTTGTATTCTGTCGTACGAGAATTTTCCTAACTTTAGTAAACTTTTCATTTTTTATATCAGACTAGCATGAAAAAAAATAAAATAAAGATAACTCGTCCAATATTCTTATCGTGTGTGCAAAGCTTAAGGCTATGTCCTTCTGGACACTCATCACCATTAATGCCTACGCTCATCCTTTGTATTCTGCTCCAATTTTGGATTGAGTTGCCTGTCAACAAAATTGTCTGAAGCGAGTCTGAATAATGAGCCAGATCCGGAGGAAGGCGGGTTGCCAGTAAATGCAAGCAAGGAAGTAGCACAAATGAGAGGACAATGACCAGTTAGCATAGTGAGGACTGAGAAAGCATGGTGTAGTGAGATTGCTAGACATTCCATAAATAAAAGGTGTAAAGATGAGCATTCAAAAATAAGCTACTGTAAGAAGGCAAGGAAGATGCTCTCTGGTGTGCTTCAAGGATGATGGGTGAAAATGGTTCTAGGCTGTGATACAACTGTAGACTCAGGTGGCAAAGGCCAATCCTTGCAAATTCAGGGCATTGTATGCAATGAACCATGCTGTTGTACAGCCAACTATGAGTGATGACAGTGCCATGGTGGCAAACATAATTAGTATGCTATTTATTTATTGGCTGAGATATTTTGGCACATGAAGTAATATTTTCCATCTATTATGCATAAAATGATCTGATATAATTTGATAATTGTTGTTAAGCATGCCTGAATGATCTCTGTGTACTAACATTGCAATTGTGTTGGAACTGTCACATGGAGTGCCTGACTAGACAACGTAGTTCTGGCATAACAGAAGGAAAAAAAAATACGGAGGTTACGGGAGCATGGTATGAGGTAAGTAACCATGGTTCACCAACATAAAACATATTTCTTTTACTGACACCAACGGGTGGGGCTTATTTTATCACAGTGGCACCAACTATATACACTATATTACCAAAAGTATTGTGACACCTGTCTTTACATGCACATAAACTTTGCTGGCATCTCAATCTTAGTTAGTAGGGTTCAATATTGAGTTGGCCCACCCTTTGCAGCTATACCCACTTCAACTCTTCTGGGAAGGTTGTCCACAAGGTTTATGAGTGTGTCTATGGGAATGTTTTTTACCATTCTTCCAGAAGCGCCTTTGTGAGGTCAGGCACTAATGTGGACAAGAAGGTCTGGCTCATAGTCTCCGCTCAAATTCATCCCAAAGTGTTCTGTTGGGTTGAGGTCAGGACTCTTTGCAGGCCAGTCAGATTCCACCACCCCAAACATGCTCATCCATGTCTTTATGGATCTTGCTTTGTGCTCTGGTGTGCAGTCAAAGTTGGAACAGGAAGGGGCCATCCCCGAACTGTTCCCCAAAAGTATTTCACTGGAACTAAGGGGCCAAGACTAACTCCTAAAAAACAACCCCACACAAATGCGCTTCTGGAAGAATGATGAAACATTCCCATAGGCACACTCCAAAATCTTGTGGACAGCCTTCCCAGAAGAGTTGAAGCTGTTGTAGCTCCAAAGAGTGGGCCAACTCAATTTTGAACCACACGGAGTAAGACTGGGATGCCAATAAAGTTCATGTATGTGTGTAAAGGCAGGTATTCCGATACTTTTGGTAATATAGTGTGGGACTTGTATCCTGCAAACACCAATAGGGGCAATTTTATCCCTTAGTAACCATTGAAGGGCCTATTGTATCCCACTTACCCCAATAATGTTTTATTTTTTGTGTCTCATTAACACAACATTATTTTACAATAGCGCTGCAGTCGCTGACTTGTATCCTGCAAACACCAATAGGGGCAATTTTATCCCTTAGTGACCAATGAAGGGCCTATTTTATCCCACTTACCCCAATAGAGTTTTATTGTTTGTATCTCAGTAACACAACAGTGCTAACTTCCTCTAATTAGCACTAATTAATGCTAAAACGGTATTCACTATAGCGCTGGTGAGCAAATACTCCCAAAATCAAATTTACTATAGTTCCCTGAAACCAAATAGCGCCCACACCCTTACTCTGCTAAAACCTGGAGAATTGCACATGAAAATAATGTTTAGAGCATGATATAATTGCCTAACTAATACTGAAATAAATGGTATATTATTTAAAGATAATATGTTTTTAAACTGTGTGAAAAGGTGATTTCTACACTGATATATATTTAAAAATCTGAGAAGAAATAAATTCCGTGTTTTTGTACAACTAAGTGCCAACACAACTGAGTATGCTCAGACTTGCAAATAGCTTAAATTTTAGCTCCAGTGTCTTTTTTTTATCAGGCGCTATAGTAAATACCAAAATGAGTGCTGAGTAACAGAGCATTTTTTTGGAAGTGAAAATTTTAGTCCAATGCAAATTTTAGCCATTGATTCTAATGGAACAATTTTAACTTTCATAAATAAATCCTTTTAATGTTGAGATGAAATTCATCTTTCTCTGAAATAAATTTTCCTTTGCAACATTGTTGTCAGGTCACCTTGAGGGGAGGTGACAGATGCACACCGTAGGGATCAGGAGTGCACCGCAAGGTTGTGGACCCTACGGCTGACTGCTGCGGACGGGAGACAGGTCCCACTGGGGTTAGAGCGTAAGATTCCCTGGGGCGCGGAGTCTAAGAGCCAGCAGGTGTTCACCAGAGCCTCGAGTGGTGAGGATGGACTTGGCTGCAACTGGCTCCAGGTCGCGACCCCCAGGGTCCCCCAGCTCACACCCACAGTAGGCAACAGGAGGATAGGGATGGTGAGGGACAAAGCCAAGGTCGGGGCCACAAGCAGACAAGAATAGTCGGGGACACGCCAAAAGGTCAGGATCACAGGCAAACAGGGATAGTCAAAGACACGCCAAAGTTGGTAACGGAAAACAGTAGAAGAGCACACGGCAGGTAACAGGAAGCTAACACACAAAGGAATGCACAATGGTTGATCAGCCCTGATGGTCTGCAGTGCACAGGTTAATATAGGGCTCCCTGATAGGGCCTGGGGTGGAGCCATGCTTAGAGGAGAGGTTATAAAAACCACCAGGTGGAAGTGGCTGGCCTCTTAGTCTGAACACATGAGGGGAGGTAAGCAAACACAGGAAGATAACTGCATAACCATGACAGTACCCTCCCTCTTACGAGGCCTCCCCCTCCCCCGCCTGGGTCCAGGCTTAAAGGGAAACTCCAGATGGAACCTCCTTAACAGATAGGGAGCAAAGACCTCAGATGCAGTGATCCAAGACCTCTCCTCAGGACCCAACCCTTTCCAAAGTACGAGGTACTGAAGAATGCCTTTACGGAGCCGGGAATCCAAAACTTGACTAACCTTGTATTTTAGATTATCCTCAGAGACCGAAACAGAGGTAGGGAGAGGACGAGAGGACTTGAGGACTAAAGGCTTTTTAGGAATGGGTAAGGGCATGAGAAGATCAGGAGTCTGAGCAGGGTCCCCCACTCCCTTAAAGATGAGCTGGGCATCCATAACAGGACCACCAGACTGGGCAGAGGTCAGAGGATCCCTGAAGTCAGGTTGGTTAGAAAGTGACATGTCACAAGAGTCAAGCTGGATAGCTGCAACACAAACAGAATGCAGAGAACCCTGAGAAAAAGATTGAAAACCCCTCCTGGCCGAATAAGGTATTCTATCCAAAGGATGGATTGAGCCTCTTAAACGGGTTTGAACGGACATAGTAGCAGTAGGGTGAGGCCAGGTCACCGAAGGTGCTGAACAAGAAGCAGGAAGCTCATTGGGCATGGGCTGGACTGGCATAACTGGTGCAGAGGTCGACTGAATAGTATTGTCAGGTGTAGCAACCATCTCAATCGCATCCCAGGGCATAGCAACTGTGGAACTTGCAGACAAGTTAGCCTGGCTGTGCGTCCAAGGGAGATTAGGGACAGACAAAGGTAAATGGTTATGCGAACTGGAGTGAATGATCGACTCAGGTTCATAGGTAGGCCCCTCATCCAGAGTACCACATGACCTAGAGAGTGCATCAGTCCGACTATTGTAGGACGCATCCCAGAGATCGCTATATACAGCGGGAAGAGCAGAAGATACTGGGATGGTGGTAACAGGAAGTTTCTCCTTTGGGGTACCCGTGAGTAGGCAGGAAGAGCAACAGGAGGAACCCCAAGCCAGGATCTGTCCAGCAGACCAGTCAACGTGTGGAGAATGGGGCTGTAACCAAGGAAGACCTAATATAATAGGAGATGAAGCCTTAGGTAAGACAAGGAAGGCTATCCACTCCTGGTGGAGGTTCCCTACTGACATCTTAACAGGAAGAGTCTGAAAGCGGACAGGGCCCCCTGGGAGAATCGTGCCATGAATCGCCAAGACCACCAATGGCGTTGTAAGGGGCAAAAGGGTAAGTCTCATGGAGGATGCAGTTTCCCAATCCATGAAATTGGCAGCGGCTCCGGAATCCAGATGTGCTGAGACCGAACGAGAGGAAGCACCGACATGAAGCAACACAGAAAGGAGAAGACGAGAAGGTGAAGGTGATATTTCAGGGTTTAATACTCCACCTTCCAGATGTATTAGCCCTGAGCGTTTTTCCGGACAAAGAGAACAAGTGTCAAGGAAATGACCTTTGACCCCACAATAGAGGCATAGGCCCAGAGTTCTGCGCCTAGCACATTCTTCGGGAGATAATTTAGTCCAGCCCAACTGCTTAGGTTCCTCGGTAGGCAGGGGGTGCTCCTCGGATCGAAGAAAAGGGACTGGGGGCTCAGGCTGCCTAAAGAACGGGGAGTGCTGGCGTCTTTTTTCCAGGGCCCTCTCCTGAAAGCGAATATCGATCTGGTTACACAAGGTGATGACACTGTCCAGATCAGCAGGAAGGGATCTTCCTGCTAATTCATCCTTCACTCTATCAGAGAGGCCATGTAAAAAGGTTGCAACTAGGGCCTCATTATTCCAGCTCAATTCAGCTGTGAGGATACGGAACTGAAGAGCATACTGTCCCACAGACGCAGACTCTTGACTGAGACGTAAAAGAGCGCTAGCCGCTGAGGAGACACGACTCGGTTCCTCGAAGATATTCCGAAAAATTTTCAAGAAATCAGACAGGCTAGAAACCACTGGATCATTCAGTTCCCACAGAGGGGTGGCCGAAGCTAACGCCTCGCCGGACAGGAGGGATATGATATATGCGACTTTTTCGGACAGGAAGTTTTGGGGCCGAAGTTCAAAATTAATTGTGCACTGGCTAAGGAACCCCCTGCAAGCCTTGGAGTCCCCAGAGAAACGGACCGGAGCTGGTAGTTGTAATGAATGTGTGACTGCGACTGATGCGATAGATGCAGCGGCAGATATCGGTTGAGGTTGTTGAACCGGGGGCCCTAATGAGGCCTTAACCTGTTCAACACGCGATGCCAAATCCTGAAGGAATCGCATCACCTAGGTCTGATGCGATTCTTGGGTCTCAAGTCTGCGAAATAAGCTCTGCAATGGAACGTCAGCTGATCAAACTGTCAGGTCACCTTGAGGGGAGGTGACAGATGCCCACCGTAGGGATCAGGAGTGCACCGCAAGGTTGTGGACCCTACGGCTGACTGCTGCGGACGGGAGACAGGTCCCACCGGGGTTAGAGCATAAGATTCCCTGGGGCGCGGAGTCTAAGAGCCAGCAGGTGTTCACCAGAGCCTCGAGTGGTGAGGATAGACTTGGCTGCAACTGGCTCCAGGTCGTGACCCCCAGGGTCCCCCAGCTCACACCCACAGTAGGCAACAGGAGGATAGGGATGGTGAGGGACAAAGCCAAGGTCGGGGTCACAAGCAGACAAGAATAGTCGGGGACACGCCAAAAGGTCAGGATCACAGGCAAACAGGGATAGTCAAAGACACGCCAAAGTTGGTAACGGAAAACAGTAGAAGAGCACACGGCAGGTAACAGGAAGCTAACACACAAAGGAATGCACAATGGTTGATCAGCCCTTGTGGTCTGCAGTGCACAGGTTAATATAGGGCTCCCTGATAGGGCCTGGGGTGGAGCCATGCTTGGAGGAGAGGTTATTAAAACCACCAGGTGGAAGTGGCTGGCCTCTTAGTCTGAACACATGAGGGGAGGTAAGCAAACACAGGAAGATCACTGCATAACCATGACAATTGTTACTTCTACTAAACTATATTTTGTTTTTAAGAATGCTAAAATGTGGAATGTTTTGATAAAATATATTTTTCTCTGTCATTTTCACTTGTTACTCTCCATCTCACAACAATCTTTACTCAAACTCACATAGGTGTCATTACAAACCACATCTAAAATTAGTCACAATTTTGTGTGCTTTTTATTATTTACAAATAATCATAATTTGAACCCAAAACATGTGATACTGATATGTTTACCAACATCAGAAATCAAAATGTAATTCCCAAAAAGTTGAGGGCAATATCACTATTCTACACTCACCCACAAAGAACCACCAAATATCACAAAATAAATCAAGAAGAATAACTCTTGTATAATGTAATACCATCACCTGTATGTCAAAAGAAATGCAGTATTTATGTGTAGGAGGTTTTCACATGTGTCAGCTCTGTGGCTTAGAGGTTACAACTTCTGCTGAGTGTTTGGGTTCAATTCTGAAACATGAGAAGTTGTCTCATCTCCCAGGTTCTAAAACTAAATGTAGTATTTATGTGTAGGAGGGTTCCACCACCATTGTAATTCTTGCCAGATACACTATCCAATCAAAAGTATTGGGACGTCTGAATTTACACACACATGAACTTTAATGGCCAGCCCAATCTTAGTCCGTAGGGTTAAAATTTGATTTGGCCCACCTTTTGCAGCTAGAATAGATTCTGGGAAGGCTAGGAAAGCTATCCATAAGGTTTAGTGTGTCTATGGAAATGTTTGACCATTCTTTCAGAAGTTAATTTGTGAGGCCAGGCACTGATGTTGGATGAGAAGGCCTGGCTCACAGTCTCTGCTCTAATTCAGCCAAAAGGTGTTCTATCAGGTTGAGGTCAGGACTATGTGTAGCCAGTCAAGTTCCTCCACCCCAAACTCGCTCATCCATCCTTTATGGACCTTGCTTTTGGCAGTCATGTTGGAACAGGAAGGGACTATCCCCATACTGTTCCCACTAGGTTGGGAGCATGAAATTGTCCAAAATGTCTTGGTATGCTGACGCCTTAAGAGTTCCCTTCACTGGAACTAAGAGGCCAAGGCCAACCCCTGAAAAACAACCCCACATCATAATCTCCCATCCACCAAATTATTTGGACCAGTGCACAAAGCAAAGTCCATAAAGACATGGATGAGTGAGTTTGGGGGTGGAGGAACTCCACTGGCCTGGACAGACTCCTGACCTCAACACAACAGAACACATTGGGGATGAATTAGAGCACAGACTGTAAGCCAGGCCTTCTCATACAACATCAGTGCCTGACCTCTCAAATGCACTTGAAAGAATGGTCAAACATTCCCATAGACACACTCCTAAACCTTGTGGACAGCCATCTCAGAAGAGTTAAAGCTGTTATAGCTGTAAAATGGTGGAACAAATTAATGTTGAATCCTATGGACTAAGACAGGGATGCCATTACAGTTCATGTGCGTTTAAAGACAGGCATCCCAATACTTAGGAAATTATTTGTATATTGCTTGTGACACTAAGCATGGCTATGGACTTAGGGCTGGTTGAGACCACAGAGATGCAGAGAACTTGTGTGAGTCTGCCTGTTGGCTTAGTGGGTAGCAATTCTGTTTAGCAGCACTGGGTTTGCTGGTTCAATTCCCCAACATGCTAATGCTTGTGTTGGAGTTTATATGTTCTCCCTGTGTGGGTTTGTCACTACAATCCAAAAACATGCTGGTATTTTATTTGTTTTCTGTTGAACTAGTCTCTAAAGTAAGAAAGTTAGTTTTGGACTTTATATTGGAAGCTCATTGCAGCCAGGAACTGTCTGGTGTTAATGTTTATTAGCGCTAACCATGCCCAGGGACATTTAAAATTGTAGGGTTTACACTGCACAGATACATATGCTTAGAAAACTGTTTCTTTGTTTATGTGCATGCAAATGGACTTTGATCTTTGGCCTGTAGTTGGAGATCTGATGCACATAGCCAAGGGATAGCACAGTTGCAAATAGTATTATGTGTTCCTGCCCATCAGGTGCAATCACTTGAACCATACATGAATAGACAGATTGAAAGATACTGGTGGGCGTGTACTTCTATTGGGCGTGTGTCAGTGTGCTAACAATACAACCTCTCTTATATAAAGGGCGGCAGTAGGTGGGTAGGGGGGTAGCGTGTAGGTGTTTTGACAAAAGCCCAACTAGGGGCTGTTTGTTTGCTGAAATTCTTGTGCATTTTTTCAATCAAAAGTGGGTTTATGTGGCTATGCTGTCAATGTTGTGTGTATATTGTTCCTGTCTAACCATACAACCATGGTTTGAGAGCATCTGCTGACCTTCTACTCTTTGATCTTATTGCTTAATCATGTACACAGAAATGCAGCTTCCAACAGAACATACTCACCAATGTATATATGAGTGTGTGGATTGTGGGGTGGTGAGTGTTACATTTTAAATATGTGGCTTTTATTATTATGTTGGAATGCTTTGTAGGAATGACTGTTAAGTATATTTCTATAATCTTGCAGATAAAAATGTGATGTGTTGCCCATTATACACTGAAAGTAAAGCCTAGTCCACTCTAAGATTTAGACAAATATTAAATTGTAAGCTCCTATGAGCAAAGCCCTGAAAACCCAATTGCTAACTGTTTTGCTAAATGTAGCACCATATATCCTGTAGAAATTTTGAAGCTAGTAAATGATTGTACATAATTTTGTTTCTGCTGGCAAAATAAAAGTAAATTATTGAGCGTGTGTGTGTGTGTTTTTTGTTTTTTTTGTTTTTTTGTTTTCTCTTTTCTTTCTTCTTTTTAGTTTTGAGGGTCAGGAGCGTAACTATAGGGGGTGCAGCAGTTGCGACCGCAACTGGGCCCTGTGATGCAGGAGGTCCATGCAGCCCCCTCTACATATGGCTGGCAGCAGCATAGGCATCTAGGGGTACCAGTGCACCATGCACACGGGTGGCTGGAGGTGGAGGGTGACTAGCAGAGTTCCATGCTCGACTATCGCACTGGCTGTTCTTTAGTTGTGCATTCCCCGCATGACCTGTGTCCTCGGCCAGCTCCTCAGAGTACCCCTCTCCTGCTCCATGCATTGCCGCTCAGTCCGATGTCTGTTCTCCCCAGCCAGAGTCCCGCCCCCCTTGAGTCCGGCCCACACTGCACTGCATACTTCTCCCGGGTAAACAAACTTTAAGCACACAGATGCAGTGCAGCCCTATGAGAGCCGGCTCCCTGGAGGACACTGCAGGCTTGTCTGCCAGCCCCCCTCCTTCCCGTCATACACAGATGATGAAAGGTCTTTCTGGGAGATATGCTGATCGCCCGTCCAGCACACTGGATGGAGCCCAGACCAACATGGATGAGTGCGCGGCCTGCAGCTTGGTCATGGTGAGTGAGAGGAGCCCATCCCCCACACACCATTACATACCCCCTCCATCTCCCCCTGGGGACAGGGACCCCTTCTCACGTGGGGACAGGGACCCCTTCTCACCTGGGGGCAGTAACTTAATCTGCCCTGGAGAAAAGGACCTCATCTCTTCTGGGGATGGGAACCCCATCCTGCCTAGAGACAGTCCACCAATGGGGAACCTAAAAATAAAATAAAAAAATAATAAAAAAAAAACTACTGATACCAGTGGTGGAACTACAGGGCTCACAAAGGTCATACCTGTGACCACGCCCTGGAGTTCCACCACCGGACTCGGAGGGAAGGGCCCTGGCTGGGGTTCAGGGGGGCCCTTCATGGTTTCTTGCATCGGGGCCCTGAAGGTTCTAGTTACGCCACTGTTGGGGGTGGTGGTTTTGGGCAAGATCTTTTACATCTTAGCCCACGTACACACGGTCGGAGATTTTGCCAACCAAATCCGTCGGATTTTGCCCGTCAGATTTAGTCCGACGGATTGTGTCCGAAACTTTTGCATACACACGGTTGGGCCAAGTTGGCGAAAAATCCGATCTTTCAGAATGTGATGACGTAATTTCGTTACGATGGGACTACATTCAGGCTAGTAGCCAATAGCTTTGATGTAGGAATTTGATCTGAGCATGCGTGGCACTTGGTCCGATCAAAATGCTCTACACATGATCGGATTAGGTCCGTCCGGCCCCAGTTGGTCGGGAAATATTTCCAACATGTTGGAAAATTGGGTCGGACAGAGATTCGGACGGAATCAGTCCGATGCATACCACACACAGTCGGATTATCTGATGACACGGTCCGATAAGACTCATTCCGACAGATTCTCAGACCGTGTGTACAAGGGCTAAGACTGCTTTCACACTGGAGGTGCTTTACAGGTGCTGAAAACAGACCCTAGGTTCACACCTGTGCATTTTTCAGCTTTCAGAAGCACTCTGCAGTCCATTTTACATGGTTCCCTCTGGTACTAGTTCACATCTATGCGTTTTGCAGCCAGTGCATTTTTGGAAATGGTCAGGGACTTTTTTCATGGGATTTGCGGATAATAGATTTCAATGGAACTGCACCAGAATTGCAAATGTTGAGTTTGTAATTTTTGATGTGCTTTTTTTTTTTTTTACACTGTATATAGCTGGTTGCTAACTGGGGGGCCGGCAGGCCAGCTGCCACTTCCTTAAAGCGGAGGGCCACCCTAAAATAAAAAAAATGCATTAATATTCTTATAAAAAATAAATAAATTTGAAAACAAAATGTTTTAAATTACCAGAAACCCCTGTTGCGAGGCAGTCTTCCTAATCTGCCTCTTCCTATTCCGCGGCCCTTCCTCCTCTTCGGTGAGCTGCCCCGTTGTGTTCTGGAACGTGTGTGTGTCCCAGAAAACAACGGGGCCATTCACAAAGTGACTCGCGCATGCACAGTAGTAAACGGGCAGTGAAGCCGCAAGGCTCCACTGCCTGTTTCCCTTAGATGACGACGCCGGCATCCGATCCGATAGATGGATCGGCCTCAGGGTGTCGACATCATGGGCTCGCTGGACAGGTAAGTGTCCTTATTAAAAGTCAGCAGCTACAGTGTTTGTAGCTGCTGACAAAAAAAAATAAAAAAATCGTGGCCAGAACACCTTTTTAACAACCAATGAATCTTCAGGTGTCAGCGGCTTCCCCACTGAAAGTGCAAAAAAACTGCATTGTATCCCTCCTTGTATCAAGTATGGATTCAGAGGGGACCCCCCATGCCAAAGTTTTACAAAAAAGGCATGGGGTTCCCCCTCATTACCAGGCCCTTTGGGTCTGGTATGAATATTAAGAGGAACCCCGCATCAAAAATATTGTGTGGGGGTCCCCCCAAAATCTATACCAGGCCCTTCAGGTCTGCTATGGATATTAATGGGAACCCTGCCACAAAATGTAAAAAGAATGGCATGGTGGTGCCCCTCAAAATCCATACCAGACCCTTATTAAAGCATTCAACCTGGCAGGCCGCAGGAAAAGAAGGGGGATGAGAGAGCGGTCCTCCTCCTAAACCGTACCAGGCCACATGCCCTCAACATGGGGAGGGGGTGCTTTTAAGTCCCCCCAAAACACCTTGTCCCCATGTTTATGAGGTCACCTGCGGGCAGGGAGCTTATCCAAATCCAGACTCCTCCCCCTCACGTGAATGGGTATCGGGTAAAATAACCATTCACCAAAAAAGTAAAAATGACAGGAGAGTTTTTGATAATTCCTTTAACAAAAAACAAAAGTGTTTCACAATGTCCATCCATCTTCAATCACGGTGCTGATGGACCCTAAAAAATAGGAGAAAAAAATCTCCACCTCCCTCCCCATGTTGAGGGTATGGGGCCTGGTATGGTTCTGGAAGAGGGTCCCCTCTTTTTCTGTGGCCTGCCAGATTGCATGCTCAGATACGTTTTTCTGTGTCCTCCCAGATTGCATGCTCAGATAAGGGTTTGGTATGGATTTTGGGGGGGACCCCCGCACCATTTTTTTTCTTTAATTTTGGTGCGGGTTCCCCTTAAAAACCATACCAGACCTGAAGGGCCTGGTATGGATTTGGACCCCCACGCCATTTTTTTTTTAAATTCTAGAAATGTCGTTTTGCTGTGGTACTGTTATAAATTTGGGGAAAATGCGCTACTTTACAGGCAGACTAAGGGGATCCCACATGCACAATATATTACAATATTACATTTTTATTGTTTCACTTTAACCACTTCAGCCCCGGACCATTTTGCTGGTCAAAGATCAGACCACTTTTTGTGATTCGGCACTGCGTCGCTTTAACTGACAATTGCGCGGTCGTGCGATGTGGCTCCCAAACAAAATTGACGTCCTTTTTTTCACACAAATAGAGCTTTCTTTTGGTGGTATTTGATCACCCCTGCGTTTTTTATTTTTTGTGCTATAAACAAAAATAGAGCGACAATTTTGAAAAAAAAAACGCATTCTTTTTTACTTTTTGTTATAATAAATATTCCCCAAAAATATATAAAAAAACATTTTTTTCCCTCAGTTTAGGCCGATACGTATTCTTCTACATATTTTTGGTAAAAAAATTGCAATAAGCGATTATTGATTGGTTTGCGCAAAAGTTATAGTGTTTACAAAATAGGGCATAGTTTTATGGCATTTTTTTTTATATTTTTTTTTTTACTAGTAATGGCTGTGATCAGCGATTTTTATTGTGACTGCAACATTATGGCGGACACATCGGACATTTTTGACACATTTTTGGGACCATTGTCATTTATACAGCAATCACTGCATATAAATGCAGTGATTCCTGTGTAAATGACACTGGCAGTGAAGGGGTTAACCAGTGTGTGGCAGTGTAGGGGTTAAGTGTTCCTAGGGGTGTGTTACTAACTGTGGGGGGCTGGGATTTCATTTAGTGAACACTGATCTCTGCTCCAATCACATGGAGCAGAGATCAGCGTCACTAGTTGCTAGGCAGAAATGCTGTTTACAGCGGCCCGTGAGACGATCCCGGGTATGCCCGCGGGGATCGAGTCCGCGGGACCCACGACCGGACTCACGGGGGTCCCAACCAGCACGCAAGCGCGCCGCTGGTGGCGCGCTCGCGATGGCAGGGCGGCATTGAAGATTGGACGTACCTGTACGCCAATATGCCTGCCCGTGCCATTCTGCCAACGTACATCGGCGTGCGCTGGTCGGGAACCGGTTAAGCATTATTAAAATCGCTGCACCTGAAAAAAAAGGCAGTTTTAAAAAAATGTTTTGCATTGATACATCCCCACTGCTGCAATAACCGAGTCCCCATGCACTTTTTCTTGCAATAACTTGCCTTTAAAATTATTTTTTTTTATTTTTCACGTTCGTGTCCCATATACTTTAACAGGCTTTGTATGTTCGCATGTTCTGGTGCACATTGGAGGGTGTTTGGCTCATCCCTACCCAAGACAGTAAAAATGACCCTTTTTGGAAAGTAGACAGTCCAATGTATTTAGTAAGAGGCATGGGGAGTTTTTTTGAAGTTGTAATTTTTTTGTCACACCTTTTTTAGAGAATGAAGGTGGGGGGTATACCACTATGAAGAAACCTTACTGTTATTTGATGGCCTGTGCACATAAGCAGACAAAAAGTAATTAACCACTTAACAACCGCCCATAGCCGATTAACGGCTTCAGGGCGGTTGTTTAACTCTGAGAGGCCGTTATTTAACGGCCTCCCAGAATTCTGCTTTCGCGCGCCCCCTGGGGCGCGCACACGAGAGCATCCGTGACCGCGGGGTCCAGTGGACCCGGCGCATCACGGATCACGGTTAACGGACACTCATCGCGGCCGTTTACCAGGTGATCGCTCCATCAAATGACGGAGTGATCACTTGTAAACAAACCGGCGTCATGTTATGATCCCGGTTCCTCCCTCCCCTCTCTGTACCGATTGGTACAGCGGAGGGGAAAGAGTTTGGGTGTCGGCAGCACTGTGGGCTGCATCTGCAGTGCCCACATCGCTGCTCACCGAATTTAACCCCTCCATACCCTGGCAATACTCTGTAATACCAGCTAATACTCTGCAATGCCCCCCAATACTCTGCAATGCCCCCCAATACTCTGCAATACCCGCCAATACCTGCCAATACTCTGCAATACCCCGCCAATACTCTGCAATACCCCGCCATAAATTGCCATACCCAGCCATACTTGGAGATACCCTGCAATACCCAGCCATACACGGAGATACCCAGGCATGCTCGGAGATACCCTGCAATACCCAGCCATAGACGCTCCCCCCCCCCCTCGCCGCCCTCCGGTGCTTCTACCTACTCGCCAATACGATCAAAGCCAGAATCTTTTTATTTATTTTTTTATTTTTATTTCAGGCTTACCAGCCTAGAGGTGAGATGCGGGGTCTTATTGACCCCCAGATCTCACTGTAAAGAGGACCTGTCATCCCATATTCCTATTACAAGGGATGTTTATATTCCTTGAAATAGGAATAAAAGTGGTCAAAAATTTATTTTTGGGGAAAAAAAAACTAAAATAAAGTAAAATGAACAATAAAAAAAAAAAAATTTTTTTAAAGCGCCCCTGTCCCCATGTGCTCGCATGCAGAAGCGAACGCATACCTAAGCCCTGCCCACATATGAAAACGGTGTTTAAACCACACATGTGAGGTATCGCCGTGAACGTTAGAGCGAGAGCAATAATTCTAGCCCTAGACCTCCTCTGTAACTCAAAACATGTAACAAGTAAAAAAAAATTAAGGCGTCGCCTATGGGGATTTTTAAGTAGCGACGCTTGGCACCATTCCACGGGCATATGCAATTTTGAAGAATGACATGTTAGGTATCTATTTACTCAGCATAACTTCATCTTTCACTTTATGCAAAAATTGGGCTAACTTTACTGGGTTTTTTTTTTAAGCACAAAACTGTTTTAAAAATTGCTGCGCAAATACCGTGTGAGATAAAAATTTGCAACGACCACCATTGTATTCTCTAGGGTCTTTGCTAAAAAAAAATATATAATGTTTTGGGGTTCTATGTAATTTTCTAGCAAATAAATGATGATTTTTACATGTAGGAGAGAAATGTCAGAATTGTCCTGGGTGCTCCAGAACGCCTGATGGTGCTCCCTGCATTTTGGGCCTCTGTATGTGGCCACACTGTTAAAAATCTTACACATGTGGTATCGCCATACTTGGGAGTAATAGCAGAATGTGTTTTGGGGTGTAATTTGTGGTATGCATATGCTGTGTGTGAGAAATAAACTGATAATATGACAATTTTGTGGAAAAAAAAAAGGAAAAAAAATCTTGATTTTGCAAAGAATTGTGGGAAAAAATGACAACTTCAAAAAACTCATCATGCCTCTTACTAAATACCTTGGAATGTCTTCTTTCCAAAAAGGGGTCATTTGGGGGGTATTTGTACTTTTCTGGCATGTTAGGGTCTTAAGAATTGAAATAGGCCGTCAGTACTTCAGGTGTGATCAATTTTCAGATATTGGCACCACAGCTTGTGGACTCTATAACTTTCACAAAGACCAAATAATATCCACCAATTTGTACTTATTTTTACCAAAGATATGTAGTGGTATAAATTTTGGCCAAAATTGATGAAGAAAAATTACTGATCTGCTAAATTTTATAACAGAAACGAAGAAAAATTCACTTTTTTACAGAATTTTCTGTCTTTTTTCTTTTATAGCACAAAAAATAAAAAACAGAGAGGTGATTAAATACCACCAAAAGAAAGCTCTATTTGTGTGAAAAAAAGACAACAATTTCATATGGGTACAGTGTTGCATGACTGAGTAATTGTCATTCAAAATATGAGAGCACCAAAAGCTGAAAATTGGTCTGGTTATTAAGGGTGTTTACGTGCCCAGTGGTCAAGTGGTTAAACACTAGATGTAAAAATACACATAACACAAGTTAGATAGGAAAAGGGAAAAGCTAAAGTGTAGAAGAAAAGGGAAAAAAGGGAAGAAAAGAGGGAAAAGGAAATGTAGGGGGCAAAGAAGAAGAAAAAAAAAATGTAAAAAAGAAAACAGAAAAAGAAGAAAAAGGAATTGTAGGGGACACAAATGAAAAAAATAAAGTTTAAAAAGAAAACAGAAAAAGAGGAAAAAGGAACTGGAGGGGACACTGAAGATAAAAAAAAAAAAATAATAATGATAAAAAAAATAGATAATAAATAAATTGAAAAAGAAAACAGAAAAGGTGGAAAGAGGAACAGTAGAGGACACAGAAGGAATAAAAATAAAAAAAAAGGAAAAAAGGAGAAGTGTGGGGGGGGGGGGGGGCGAGAAGAGAACAATATACAGTAGTAATGGCTCAAGATATTTAGCTATCCATACATAACACCATATAGAAAGCTGATACACGTGGATAGTCCTTGCAAATAAACATAATTGAAGTTCAGCAGATTAATAACCTAAATGACTAAGCATGAAATAACATAAGCCGCTTGCATACCAGTGTAGTCTGACAGGCAGAAAACATAAAATGTGTATAATGTGTAGACCATAAATGGAATGCATATTATAGAGCAAGAATTGTATTATTTAAAAAAAGGGTCTACGTCATACCTATAGTTCATACCAGTAGGAATTCTAGTTTGCATGTTGAAATCCCACCACACATCTCGTTCAAGCAGTTCGCGGTGGACATTACCTCCTCTCTGTGAGCCTTTGACTCACTCCAAGCCACTAAATTGAAAGGAACTAACATTGCCAGCGTGAAAATGTTTGAAATGTTTTGAGAGATTCGACAAACCTTTATCACTGCTGTAGGAGGCTCTGTGGTAGTGCTCACTAATTCTAACCCGTAATAGGCGAGTAGTGCTACCTACATATTGCAGTTTACATGTCATGCATTCAATAAGGTAAACTACATTTGTGGTGCTACAATTAATGTCATTTTGAATGTCAAACTTCTTGCCTGTAGTACAGGATACTACACTCTTATGTTTCATACTATGCCTGACACAAAAAAGGCAAGTGTTTAACCACATATATATATATATGAGCCCTGGACATGTAACCATGTCCTATTTCGAGAGGTGGATGAAAAGAGGCTGGGGGACAAAATGTTACCCAACGTCGGCTAGAATTTTTTTTTTTATGTACTGTCACCAGTGTAGTACAGCATCATATGACTCAGGGACACTGACTGGTGACAGTATGTACAAAAAAAAAATAATTTTTTTAAATATATTTTTAATTACAATTTTTTTATTTTTATTTTACAATTTTTCCATAAAGTGACAAGATAACTACAGTGTTATAACACTGTACTACTCTGGGGAGGCGATCGGGATTTTTTTCCCCCTTTTATTCTACACTATGATTGCTTATAACTGTGCATTTTACAGGTATAAGCAATCATTTTTACTGAATAAAAAGTACTTATTCAGTGTTTACTATTGTGTTTAGCTGTCATTTTTCATAGCCAGCTACATGGTACAGATGCCCTGTCTGTACCATGTGATGACTGTCACCAATCACAGAGCTCATCACAATAGTACACAATGAGAGGCAAGTACAGTATCTCAAAAAAGTGAGTACTCCCCTCACATTTTTGTAAATATTTTATTATATATTTTCATGTGACAACACTGAAGAAATTACACTTTGCTACAATGTAAAGTAGTGAGTGTACATATTGTTTATCAGTGTACATTTGCTGTCCCCTTAAAATAACTCAACACACAGCCATTAAAGTGGTTGTAAACCCTTACAGACCACTTTAACCTGCAGGTAAGCCTAGATTAAGGCTTACCTGTAGGTGCTTGAAATATCTCCTAGACCTACAAGGTCTAGGAGATATTTGCAAATCTCCTTACGGCGATTTCTTCTTCGCATTCTCCGGAGTTAGAAAGGGCACGCTGTGCCGTTTCTAGCTCGGGTCATGCTGTGACTGGCGGCGTCCACACGCATGCGCAGTAGTGACGTCACGTGACTCCGGCCAATCACAGAACCGGAGCTTGCGGTCCCTAAGGGAGAGGGGTGAAGAATAGATGATCACTGCTAGAGAGGAAGACGGGGACATTGCGGGCTTCTCCTGCAGGTAAGTGTCACATAATGGGCTATTATGCAATTCATAGTAGCCCATTATGCTTTAACTTTGCAGGGAAGCAAAGAGGAAGTAACACCCATCAGGGTTTACTCCTCTTTAATGTCTAAACCACTGGCAACAAAAGTGAGTACACCCCTAACTGAAAATGTCCAAATTGGGCCCAAGTAGCCATTTTCCCTTCCTGGTGTCATGTAACTTGTTAGGGTTACAAGGTCTCAGGTATAAATGGGGAGCAGGTAAGGTAAATTTGGTGTTATCACTCTCACTCTCTAATACTGGTCACTGGAAGTTCAGCATGGCACCTCATGGCAAAGAACGCTCTGAGGATCTGAAAAAAGAATTGTTGCTCTACATAAAGGTGGCCTAGGCTATAAGAAGATTGCCAATACCCTGAAACTGAGCTGCAGCACGGTGGCCAAGACCATACAGCGGTTTAAGAGGACAGGTTCCACTCAGAACAGGCCTCACCATGGTCGACCAAAGAAGTTGAGTGCACATGCTCAGCATGATAACCAGAGGTTGTTTTTGGGAAATATATGCACGAGTGCTGCCAACATTGCTGCAGAGGTTGAAGGGGTAGGGGGGTCAGCCTGTCGGTGCTCAGACCATACGCTGCACACTGCATCAAATTGATCTGCATGGCTGTCATTCCAGATGGAAGCTGATGCTCATACACAAGAAAGCCTGCAAACAGTTTTCTGGCCATAGGGCGGTATTCCAATATGACAACCACCCCAATAATTAATGCCTACCATGTTTTTACATATATTGGGTATACTGCTGGTTTCATAATTTATCATGTATATGTATATTATGCAATCAATGTTATTTATTATTATGCGATTTACCAATCATGTTTTACCTTAATCTGTATCATATCTATTGATTTAGTATGAAAGTTATCTATTACACTATTACTCAATTGTGTTCTTAATAAATACTATATTTACCCTTATTGATTAATTCATCCTACCCTAGTGTTGGGGTTCATATAAAGTCCCATTACCCTTTCTTTTTCCCATTTCCCCTTCCTTTTCAATGTACTATGACATACTGAAACAGAGCATGATCCCCTCCCTTCAGAGACTGGGCCCCAGGGCAGTATTCCAACATGATAATGACCCCAAACACCCCTCCAAGATGACCACTGCCTTACTAAACAAGCTGAGGGTAAAGGTGATGGACTGGCCAAGCATGTCTCCAGATCTAAACCCTATTGAGCATCTGTAAGGCATCCTCAAATGGAAGGTGGAGGAGTGCAAGGTCTCTAACATCCACCAAGCGTGTGTGGCGGCAACCAGGTGAGGAGTACAAAGACAAGTGTGTCTTGCCTACAGTCAAGCATGGTGGTGTGAGTGTCATGGTCTGCAGCTGCATGAGTGATGCCGGCACTGGGGAGTTACAGTTCATTGAGGGAACCATGAATGCCAACATGTACTGTGACATACTGAAGCAGAGCATGATCCCCTCCCTTCGGAGTCTGGGCAACAGGACAGTATTTCAACATTATAACAATGACCCCAAACACTCCCACAAGACACCCACTGCCTTACTAAAGAAGCTGAAGCTAAAGGTGATGAACTGGATAAGCATGTCTCCAGACCTAAACCCAATGAGCATCTGTGGGACATCCTTAAATGGAAGGTGGAGGAGTGCATGGTCTCTAACATCCATCATGGAGGAGTGGAAGAGGACTCCAGTGGCAACCTGTGAAGCTCTGATGAACTTCATGCCCAAGAGGGTTAAGGCAGTGCTGAAAAATAATGGTGGCACATTAAATATTGACACTTCTGGCCCAATTTGGACATTTTCACTTAGGGGTGTACTTTTTGCCAGTGGTTTAGACATTAATGACTGTGTGTTGAGTTATTTTGAGGGGACAGCAAATTGACACTGTTATACAAGCTGTACAGTCACTATTTTACATTGCAACAAAGTGTAATTTCTTTAGTGTTGACAACACTAAAGAAATGACACTTTGTTACAATGTAAAATAGTGACTGTACAGCTTGTATAACAGTGTCAATTTGATGTCCCCTCAAAATGAAACATGAAAAGATAAAATAAAAAAATGACAAAAATGTAAAGGGATGTACTCACTTTTGTGAGATATTGTAACATAGCCAGTCATTGTGTACAACTGTCATGGAATTTGCTGTAACTGGCCACAGCAGTCGCATGGTACTGGCAGTGGGCCGGTAAAATGATATGTCATCAGCCGTGTGCAGTGGGCAATGGGATGACAGATCGCGCCGAAGCGAAGCACGATCCTGGGAGGACAGCATGTGACATTCTCCCAGAACAACAGTGCTCCAGCCCAAGGCATTTGACTGTATGCTGGGCAGGTAGAGGTCAATTAAAACAAAATAACAATGCAGTATTAATAACTCGCCAAAACATAAAGATACATAAAGAATGTGTCAAACACACAAGACAGTCCCAAAACACAAAAGTCTACACCATTCATAAATGCCTTTGAATTCTATTTTCAGTAAGAATCCCAACGCATATGACATAATATTCACAAAGGTGGACTCCCAAATCTGTGTGCCTATATCACTCATAAATATACCTTTATAGATAGCCCTCTAACAGCAGAAAAGGTTTATAAGTGCATTTGTCAGCAAGGAAGAAATATTGTGCTTCATGCAACAACCTGCTGGATCCCTCCAACAGCTCTGCTCTCTACACATTTATGATGTAACAAACTTTTTAACAACTTCCCACCCAGCTAATATAAGCAGCTGGATAGGAGCTTCCTTGTTCTAAATGGACGTACTTGTAAGTCGCTCAGAATAGGAGGCCGCGCAACGGCGCGATCTTGTAATGGCTATAATCTATGAACAGAGCACATCACAGATCGTGAACACATGTAATCAGAGAAACATGTCTGTGTCAGAAATCCCCACTGAGCTCAGTGAACACAAAACATCTATCACAGTGTATCAGAGTCCCATCAACATCTGTACCAGTGCACAACAACACCTGCAATAGTGTTCAATTGCAACATCAACATCTGTCAGTGTCCGCCAGTGGATGATTAACATCTGTCAAAGTGTACAAGTGCACAAAAACATCTGTCAGTGTCCCACCAATAAATAAATACAAAATTTATAGTGCCCCGTCCCCCTGAGCTCACATGCAAAGGCAAAGGCACATGCTGATACAGTACACATACGTTAATGACAATCGCACCACACATGTGAAGTATCACCGCAAACATCAGAGCGGGAGCAGTATTTGTGGCACCACACCTCCTGCGTAACGCTAAACTGATAACCAATAAAGGCTTTTGAAATGTGGCCTAAAGATTTTTTTTTTTCAATTAACAGTTTATATTAGCAAACTCGCAAGGTTAACAGTACATAGACATGCAAAAAGAAAGAATGTCGCGAGATAATGTACAATGCTAATGACACGTATTAACCCTGTAGTAACAGCCTGCAGCATAAAAAACAACAGAGCTTAGAGACAAGAAAAGAGGAAAGGGGGAAAGAAGGGAAGAGGGTAATAAGAGCAAGGGAAAAAGAGAGAAACAAAAAAAAGATAGAATATTAGACAATCGTCCCGGCCCCCATACCTGCTCACCGTGTGTCCTCCCGTAGACGCAACCGCTCCCAGATTGCATTGTGTTCGTCCAATCTATCCCTAATTCTGGCCGTAATTTTTTCCATAAGTTCAACGTCTTTTATCCTGGCGTACAGGGCTTCTTGGGAAGGGGGGACATTTTTTTTCCAGTTGAGGGCAATTTGGCATCGAGCTACTTTAAGTACATGTCTAAGCAGCTTCTTCCCCAGTTTAGCTAATTGTGGCTGAGAGAGGCCAAACAGAAAGAGTTTTGGAGTACATGTTATAGGGGTTTCAAAGAGGCGTGTCAGAAGCTGTTGGACGGAAGTCCAATATGGGGCTACCAGGGGGCACTAAATAAATTTTTAACTACCAAAGTATGTATATAAAGTAGTAGCGTGTTGCCACCAAGTGATAGAAATAAAGAATTACAAGGTGCTGCAATCACCAAATGTGTTCCCACATCCACAATAAATCAATACTAAATCAAGGTAAGGTAATAACTAAAAAGTGACTATATATGTAAGGGTTTCATATAAATAAAGTGCCAGTGCAAATGAAATCAAACGTATAATGCAACAGAAAAATCAATGCAACAAATATGAATAGTAAAGCTACTTATAAATTGTGCAATCAGGAAAGTCTCTGATAAAGTGCTTTATAGAGATGACACCACAGTGTAATGTAAATTTTCAACTCATGCTCCTTTCACCAGGTGAAGTGCAAGCTCACCTCCATTATAGACCCCTAAGGGTCAACAAAGCATGTAAGTAGATCAGTCTGATGGACCAAACTCTGGTGCTCAAATTCCTTTAAGATTGATGGAATTTGCTTACCAAGATGGCTCCAAACAGCTCACATATAGGTCATAGGAAAAAAAAACAGCCTCCAATAGTGCAGTACCTGGGTTATTAAGCTCAACGAACCACACAGAACCTACCTCATAAAATTCATTTGCATGTATTTGGTAAAAAACAAGCATGTAATAAAATCCAGCATTTCACGTAATCAAGTAAAAACTCCCGCCGCCCTGCTTAACCTCACAAAGACATAACGTCTTTATGTGCATTGAAATTATTAAAATTTATTTATGTTAGTGTGAGCATTTTTAATTTCTATGGCCTCTGCTACAAAAAATATATAATATTTGGGGGTTCTAAGTAATTTTCTAGAAAATAGCTGATTTTTACTTGTAAACAAAAAGTGTCAGAAGGAGGCCTGGTCTTAACTACTTTCAGACTGGACCATTTTGCTGGCTTAAGACCAGACCTCTTTTTGCGATTCGGCACTGAGTTACTTTAACTGACAATTGTGCGGTCATGCAACGTGGCTCCCAAACAAAATAGAGCTTTATTTTGGTGGTATTTGATCACTTGTGTAGTTTTTATTTTTAGCGCTATAAACAAAAAAAGAGTGACAATTTTGAAAAAAATGCATTATTTTTTACTTTTTCTTTTAATAAATATCCCCCAAAAATGTATAAAAAAAGTTTTTTCCCTCAGTTTAGGCCGACATGTATTCTTCTACATATTTCTGGTTAAAAAATTGCAATAAGCGAGTATTGTTTGGCTTGCGCAAAAGTTATAGCATTTACAAAATAGAGGATAGTTTTATGACGTTTTTATTTTAAAAAATGTTTTACTAGTAATGGCGGCAATCAGAGATTTTTATTGTGACTGTGACATTATGGCAGACACATCGGACATTTTTGACACATTTTTGGGACCTTTGTTATTTATACAGCAATCAGTGCTATACAAATTCACTGATTCCTGTGTAAATGACACTGGCAGTGAAGGGGTTAACCAGTGGGTGGTAGTGTAGGGATTAAGTGTGTCCTAGGGGCATGTTGCTAACTGTAGGGGGCGTGGCTGTGTTTTACACATCACAGATCTCTGCTCCAATCACAGGGAGCAGAGATCAGTGTCACTGTTGCTAGGCAGAATGGGGAGATACTTGTTTATATTAGCATCTCCCCATTCTTCCTCCCCATGAGACCCGCGATCGGAGTCACAGAGATCCCGCCCGGCGTGCACGCGATGGCATGGCGGCACATTTAAAGGGACATATCTGTACGCCCATGTGTCTGTCCGTGCCATTCTGCCGACGTACATCACAGTGCATCGGTCGGGAAGCAGTTAAAATAGATAATGCCTGAAGGTACTCCTTGGATGTTGCACCTCTCTATGTGGTCAGGCTGTTAAAAAGTCTCACACATGTGGTATTGCTATACTGAGGATAAGTAGCAGAATGTGATTTGGGGTGTAGTTGCAAGTATGCCTATGCCATGTGTGATAAATAATTTGTTAATATGAAATATTTGTGAAAAAAAAGATTTAATTTCTTAATTTCCTAAGAATTGCGAGGACAAAATTACATCAAAAAACTTGCTATGCCTCTTACTAAACATCTTGAATGGACTACTTTCCAAAAAGTGGGTCATTTGGGGGATATTTCCCCTGTCCTGAACCTTAAGAAATGAGATAGGCCATCAGCACATCAGATGTGATACATTTTCAATGATTGGGACTATAGCTTGTAGACTCTATAGGTTTCACACAGACCAAATAATATACACTGATCTGGGTTATTTTTACCAAAGAAATGTCACAGTATACATTTTGGTCAAAATTTCTGAAAAAAAAATTACTTATTTGCAAAATTTTATAACGGAAACAGAAAAATAAAAACCTTTTTTTCAAAATGTTTTCATTTGTAGGCCAAAAAATTAAAAACCCAGTGGAGATTAAATACTGCCAAAAGGGAGCTCTATTTGTGTGAAAGAAAATGCTAAAAAATTCATATGGGTACAGTGTTACATGAATAATTATCATTCAAAGCGCGACAGCACCGAAATCTGAAAAGTAGCCTGAGCAGGAAGAGGGTGAAAGTGTCTAGTATTGAGGTGGTTGAGGTAATAACAGTCTGAAAAAATTATGTGTTGCACACAGAGTGGCTGTATATCCATTGTGGCTATTGGCGAATAAGGAACATGTTAACATGTACTTTTTTAGGTCTGAAGTTCAGCTTTAACCCTTGCAGTGTGAGTGCGGGGGGAATACACAAACTGCAAGGGTAGATTATGTCTAGTTTCCGGAATTCAGCTGTAATTAAAGCCCTGTTGTTTTTCATTGTTCTCTCATCTCTGGACACAGTTTTTATCCTGATTTGTCTATGTACATTTACCCTCCATGATTACTAAATATAGTACTATAAAAGTAGTTTATTTTAATCTCACTTGGATCTCAGCTACATGCAGTGCTTCCAGCATGAAAGAAATGAGATATTATTTACGGAGCCAAAAATACAAGCGGGCATAATATGTCAAAGTTTTCTAACAGTTCCCTTTTCAATTACCAACTTAGCAACCATGAGGATCGTCTTGACTGGGGAATAATAAGCTCAAAGGAACAACAGCATTCAATGTTCTACTTTCTTTTCTGTGGGTTTTGATGATATATACAGATGTTTTGATGTAGGAATACTACAGCCTAAGCTTTCTTAGTTCAGTTGTTCACAGCATGGACAAAGAAAACACTGCAAGCATTTGCAAATCATGCCGCTATGTTTACATTTTTACTGCCGTGGCTTGGGAACTCTCTAGATTAATATTATAAACTGGTCACAACTCATTTACATACTGTGATAATGGCTCGTTGTACAAATGTGCTGGTGGTGAACAAATAATATGTTAAATCAAAAGGAATGCTACAGAACAACCAGTAAAGGGAAGTTGTCAGTAATATAGGAGCTATTATTGTTTTTGAAGGGGATCTGAGGCTGTTATACTACATAGTGTACCTACAAAAGAAGAAAGCATGGTCATATCTGGTGTCCTGACATATGTACATGGTTGTTCCGTGTCCTATCTAGTATTAAAGAAAGATAAGAAATATAAGAATGACCGCTCTTGAGCTTAGACTGTCAAAAGCAGTTATCAGTGATAGCTGCAAAATTTCTATCCTCCCAAATCTCTGGGAACATAGAGGGCTATAGGATTTTTTAGAAACTCAAAATTACACACATACATAGGCTGAACTGGATAGACTAGTGTATTTTTCCACCTTATCTACTATATAGTAGTAGAAAATGCTTCTAAAAATGCACTTCCCACCTCCCCTCACTTGCCAATAAGCATCATTACAGGCCACACTCTGTAATATTTCTGGCTATGCTCGCTATTGGAAAGAAAGGGTGAAAGGGAGGGGTGGTGGTGTCTGTCTTTATGTGAAAATTGATCTCAAAGTGAGTGTGTAAGAAGACCTAGTTGATGGCGTGTGATGACTCTGAAGCATTATGGGTGGAACTTTACATGAGTGTGCATACTACAAAGGTAATCATTGGAGTTTGTTATAGACTTCCCAGTGTTAATAAGGAGGTAGAGACTAAGCTCCTTCCACAACAGTGATAATAATGGGGGATTCTACCTGGAAATTGACTGGAGTAATGGCACAGCAGGAACAGTTAAATGGCAAAAATATATAAACCTATTACAAAACAATTTTATGGTACAGTTTTTTGAAGCCCTGACTAGGAATGATGCTCTGCTGGACTTGGTAATCTCAAACCATGCAGAGCTTATTACTAATGTTCATATAAAAGAACATCTGGGTAGCAGTGTCCATAACAATTTTCATTTTATATTAGCAGTAGAAAACCAGTTCAAAATGGAAATATAAAAACACTTAACTTTAAGAGAGAAATTTTTCCAATTTTGAGTGCTGCTTTCCAAGACTTAGACTGGGAGGGAATATGAGCATTGATGAACACAGAACAGATGATCACTGCAAAGTATATTCCCATGGGTAAGAATTTTAAAAGACTAAAAATAAAGCCTATGTGGCTCATGTCTAGAGATGGCCTTACGGTTCGCCTGGCGGTTGGTTCGCTGCAAATTTTTCTCGTTAGCAATTCGCCAAACCGGCGGACTTCTGGCGACATATGCGTTTACATTGTGAAGAACTTTGACCCATGACACATCCATCATGGGGAACAGGACAGCCAATTGAGACATTTCAGCACATGGACAATTGGACATACCCCCTACCTTATAAATAGACCTGATCTGTCGGCCATTTTACATTCTGTCTTTTGTCAGTGTAGGGAAAGGACGCTGTGTGGAGCAGGGACAGGCAGTTTAATCACTAGCTAATAGCTATTACTATTAGGTCCACAAAAGTCATTTTAAAGACTGGTATAGGTGTACAGTATATAGGGTTGTAATACACCTATAATATACTTTCTTTCAAATATAGAAAGTATATTATAGTGCACTGCTGACTGCTGTGCTGCTGAGTCTTGACCGATTCTGCAGCTGTCTTTCATCAGTGTAGGGACTGAAGGACAGTTTGGTGTTTGGAGCAGGGACAGTCTGCAAATCACTAGCTACTAGGTCCACAAAGGTCCTTTTAAGGACTGGTATAGGTGTACAGTATATAGGGTTGTACACGTATAATATACTTTCTTTCAAATATAGAAAGTATATTATGGTGCACTGCTGACTGCTGTGTGCTGACCGATTCTGCAGCTGTCTTTTATCAGTGTAAGAACTGAGGGAGAGTTTGGTGTTTAGAGCAGAGACAGGCTGCAAATCACTAGCTTCTAGGTCCACAAAGGTTATTTTAAGGACTGGTATAGGTGTACAGTATATAGGGTTGTAATACACGTATAATATACTTTCTTTCAAATATAGAAAGCATATTATAGTGCACTGCACTACTGTGCTGCTGACCGATTCTGCAGCTGTCATTTCTCAGTGTAGGGAGGGACAGTTTGGTGTTTGGAGCAGGGACATTCTGCAATTCACTAGCTACTAGCTAGCTACTATTAGGTCCACAAAGGTCCTTTTAAGGACTGGTATAGGTGTACTATTTGGTGTGCAGTATATAGGGGTGTAATACACATATAAAATACTTGCAAATATAGAAAGCATAGTATAGTGCATTTCCACTGTGCAGCATTGTGACTGCTGAGTGGTTCTGCATCGATACTACAAAGAGTGACAAAAGCAATTAAAAAAAAAGTATTATAACTGGTATGATAGACCAGTGGCCCCCCAAAACGACAGATTGAAGTGGGGTGTTATATACCTTCTTCCACATACATACTGCACTTCTCTAGAGACTTTTGTCACAGGGTCATTTAAAAAATGACAGGCACAGGAAGAGGCAGGCCCTTCCGCAGGGGTGGTAGGGGTAGGGCAGGAGCAACAGGCTTGAGCCAAAGTGGCAAATTGCAGAAGGTGCATTCGATTATGTCAAAGGACGCACCAGACATGGTTGAGTGGCTCACTCAGCCTTACGCTTCTGCACCCTCCTCATCCTCTCGATCTGCACCCTCTTCTTCACTCTCTGCTGTGTGCACCCCCAAAGACACTACCACCAACACCACCACCATATACCCTCCACTTGAGTCACAGGAATTATTTTCCGATCCATCACAAGACATTGCCGATGAGCAGCGGATCAGGAAGAGGAAGTAGTAACAACCACCACTCAGCAGTCTGTCTGACGACAGTACCCAGATCAGCCCAAGGAGGAGGTTGGTCCCCGGTGTTGCTGCCTACTTCGAGATCTCCAATTATAGTGGTGGGGAAGGTAACGTCGATGATGACGTATCTAGTGATGTCACGTGGGTGCCCACAAGAGAGGAAGAGAAGGGGAGTTCAGAGGGAGATATCGACCAGCAGATAGGGGGGAGATAGGGGGGAGAAGCAGGCGGAACTTACATTGCACCGGAGGAACAAAGCAGACTGCTAATGTATCAGGAGTGAGGCATCAACCATGTACGGTCACATCTGGCGCTCCCAGGGTGCCGGCACATGGCTCCGCAGTGTGGGCTTTTTTTAACGTGTCCGCTGCGGACAATAGTGTTGCCTTCTGCAGCCTTTGCAGTCAACGCATAAGTCGCGGTAAGCCCAACATTCACCTAGGGACGACTGTCTTAAGACGGCACATGAGCTGCCATCACAGAGCCCAGTGGGAGCAATGGAACCCACAAAGCCACACTCCAGGCTCTCACCGTCCAGCCTCATCTTCTACTTCTCCTTCTCCTCTCTCCTCACAATTGTCCTTCACTCCACCTTCCATCATGCCATCCTCCCGTTTTTCTGGAAAAAGGCAGGCTTCTGTGGGCTAAATGTTCGAGCGTAAAAAAATGATGACGCCAGATAACCCTCTTGCCCAACGGTTGACGGCTAGCTTGTCAGAACTGATAGCCCGCCAACTACTGCCATATAAACTGGTGGACTCGGCCATTGGAAGACCACAATGGAAGGTCCCAGGAAGGAAGTATTTCTCACAGAAGGGCATCCCAGAGCTATATGGCCATGTTCAGCGGCAAGTGAATGCATCTCTGGCACACAGTGTCAAGATACATCTGACCACAGACACGTGGTCTAGCAAACACGGGCAGGGAAAGTATATAACTTTTACTGCCCACTGGGTGAACCTTCTGACGACCGTCAAGCATGTAACCCGTGGCACCCGTGTAGATTTGGTTTTACTGCTACGGATTGCATGCAGGCCTGCCTCTTCTTCTCCTCCTCCTACTCCATCCTCTCTCCTCCTCAGCTGACTCCTCCTTTTCCGCTGCTAGTGTATCTTCCACTGCGCTGCCCAAGATCCCCAGAACCTATTCGTCATGCCAGGTGAGACATTGCCATGCTGTGCTGTGTCTGTTGTGCCTGGAAGCCAAGAGCCACACTGGCCCTGCACTCTTTTCAGCTTTGCATTCACAGGCAGATCAGTGGCTAACACCGCTCAATTTGACAGTTGGTAAAGTGGTGTGTGACAACGGTGCCAATCTGCTTAGCGCATTGAAACAGGGCAAAATTACACACATGCTATGCATGGCACACGTCTTAAACTTGGTCTATATGCTTGATAGGCTGCTCCAGCAGAAACGTGCAGTTAACGTCTACCTGTACGAACTTTGCGGCAGAACAGGTTCTGGGGAGCTTGTTTTTTTTTCACCGTGCCAGTGGCTGCTCATGTGCGACGCATGCAGACTTCTTCCATTTGATGAGATCACCAAACTGGTCAGTCGCAGCCATGGCGCCATCAGTGACATCGTACCTTTATGCCTTCTTTATGGAGTGTGCATTGAGTCGTGTCATTGATCAAGCTGTGGAGGAGCAGGAGCAGGAAGATGAGGAAGTCGCAATGGTGGATGAATTCCCAGGGGGGGCTACTCTATCTGAGACAAGTCAACAACAGGAGTTTGAAGAGGAGTCAGAGGAGGATGGTGCCAGGGCGGATGAGGAGGAGCAAGAAGAGCATGCTTTAAACCTTTCTAGGATCCCCGTTGTTGTCCGTGGATGGGGAGAGGAGAACGAGGAGGACGACATTATCCTGGATGATGAGCAGGAGCCAGACCACCACACCGCTTCCAGTTTAGTGCAAATGGGGGCCTTCATGCTCCAGTGTTTTAACAGGGACCCCCGTATAAAAAGCATAAAGGTCAAGGACCAGTACTGGGTGGCAAGTACTTACACAAAATGATGGAAATGCTACCACCATCACAGAGGGCTGTCAGAATGGAGCACTTCCAGGCCTTGCTTCGAGAAATGCTGCATTCTGCTTTTGCGTGCGCTGGCAGAGGAGGAATTCACACTCCCAGAGAAAGAGTTGCGGGTACCAATCCAACAGCGCCTGCAAGAAGAGGGTGGTTTGAAGATGTGTTGGTGACTTCTGATATGAGATCATTCTTTCAGCCGACCCATCGACAGGTCTCATCCGGATCCAGCATCAGGGAACGCCTAGACCGACAGGTGTCCGACTACATCGGGTTAATGGCCGATGTGGACGCTCTGAGGAGTGATGAACCCCTGGACTACTGGGTGGGCAGGCTTGACCTCTGGCCAGAGCTTGCCCAATTTGCAATGGAACTGTTGGCTTGCCGTCATCCAGTGTCCTGTCCGAAAGGACTTTCAGTGCAGCAGGGGGAATCGTGACCGATAAGCGTACTCGCCTAGCTCCCGACAGTGTTGAAAAAATGACGCAATTATAAAAATGAATGAGGCATGGATCTCGGAGGAATTCAACACTTGTGACCAGTAGACCATGTATATGCATAACTCTATAAACGATTTATTTAATCTAGCACACTGACCTTTTTTTCTACCTTTGGCTCACTTCCTTGTACAAAAAAAGCACACCGTACTATATGCCCATACCCTCCTATTTGAAGAGATTGAGCGGTGTCATATTTTTGAGTCCTGCAGTGAGCTGCTGGTGTCAGTGCTCTGTATCACAGTGCTGGTGTGGTCTCAGTGCTCTCTATCATGGTGCTGGTGTCAGTGCTCTCTATCTCGGTGCTGGTGTCAGTGCTCTCTATCATGGTGCTGGTGTCAGTGCTCTCCATCACGGTGCTGGTGTCAGTGCTCTCCATCACGGTGCTGGTGTCAGTGCTCTCCATCACGGTGCTGGTGTCAGTGCTCTCCATCACGGTGCTGGTGTCAGTGCTCTCCATCATGGTGCTGGTGTCAGTGCTCTCCATCACGGTGCTGGTGTCAGTGCTCTCCATCACGGTGCTGGTGTCAGTGCTCTCTATCACGGTGCTCGCGTCAGTGCTCTCTATCTCGGTGCTAGTGCTGGTGTCAGTGCTCTCTATCACGGTGCTGGTGTCAGTGCTCTCTATCACGGTGCTGGTGTCAGTGCTCTCTATCACGGTGCTGGTGTCAGTGCTCTCTATCACGGTGCTGGTGTCAGTGCTCTCTATCACAGTGCTGGTGTCAGTGCTCTCTATCACAGTGCTGGTGTCAGTGCTCTCTATCACAGTGCTGGTGTCAGTGCTCTCCATCACGGTGCTGGTGTCAGTGCTCTCTATCACTGTGCTGGTGTCAGTGCTCTCACGGTGCTGGTGTCAGTGCTCTCTATCACGGTGCTGGTGTCAGTGCTCAGTCTCTATCGCGGTGCTGGTTTCAGACAGTGAGGGAGATAGCAGCGGATAAGCCAATCAGCAGGCAGTGCCAGCACCATGGCTGAGGATCAGCACTGGACTGGCACCTCCGGACCACCACAGTGGAGCCCTGCATAGATGGGGGTAAGGGCCGGGCAGAGGGAGGGGCTCAAGCACAGGTTGGCACACTGGGACACTGGCACAGGATTGCGCTGCCCTGACTGTGGCACTGATCATCTCCTGCACCCCCTTCATAGCCTGCCCTGACCTTGCCTCTCCTCCAAGGCCTTGATGCGCTCCTGAATTGTCAAAATTTCACAGATAAAAAAGAATTTCGTTGTCGATCCCAGATTCACTTAATACTTCTGGTATGTCAGTGTCCATGTTGTGGGACTATGTGCGCACAGCTAGTAAGTATTTTGTGGCTGAAAATATGACCTGGAGGTTTTTAAGGTTTGCCTGCCATTAGTCAATGGGGTTCGCTGCGAACCTTGCGGTTCGCAAACTTTTGGCCGCGTCCGCGGTTTGCGTTCGCGAAACGTCCTGTTGGAAGTTCGTCCATCACTACTCATGTCCAAAGTTTAAAAAAATATGTATAAATAATAAGAAAAGAGCTTTTAAAAAGTTTAAAAACGAAGGAACACTGTCATCATTTGCTGTTACAAAGAAAATAACAGAATATGTAAAAAGGAAATAAAGGATGAAAAAATTCAAAACGAATGACTAACTGCAAAAGATAGTAGTACACCCCCCAAAAAATTCTTCAAATATTTTAATAGTAAAAAGGTCATATATGAGCATGTAGGCCCTTTACAAAATCACCTGGAGTGGGTGACTTGGGACAAAGAGTAGGCAAATTTATTAAACAGCTTTTCAGCTTTGTGTATACAAAGGGGAATGGGGGAGGTCATGTCCATAATGGTAAAGGTATTGGCACATCCCCAAATGATCCACAATGGCTCAAAAGTAATATGGTCCAGAAAATATTTTGACAGAACAAAGGCGGATAAAGCACCTGGACCAGATGGCATTCACCCACGGATCCTAAAAGAATTGAGCTCTGTTATTTCAAAGTCATTGTTTCAAATTTTTAGGGACTGCCTATATTTAAAAAGTGATCAAAGGCTCTACCGAGTAACTATAGACCTGTTAGTTTAACTTCTATAGTTGGGAAGATACTGGAAAGTTTAATAAAAGACCACATAGATGAGTTCTTGCTGGAAAAAAAAGTATTTTAAGCAATAGACAGCATGAATTCATGAAAGATAGAAGTTGTCAAACAAATCGGATTTCTTTTTATGAGGATGTAAGTAAAAACTTGGACAGAGAGATGGCTATGGAACTGGTATACTTGGATTTTGCAAAAGCATTTGACACAGTTCCTGACACACGGCTAATGTATAAGGTAACGTCTACATGCTTGTAAAGATCAGTTTGTAAATAGATAGAAAACTGCCTAAAAGACAGGATTCAGAGGGTAGTGGTTAACAATTCTTACTCTGAATGGTTTAAGGTTATTAGTGGTGGACCCCAGGGTTCAGTGTTGGGACCCTTACTTTTTAATACCTTTATAAATGATGGTATTTGATTAAAAGTACCATTTCAGTGTTTGCAGATGACACCAAGCTATGCAGTGGATTAACATCTTTACGGGATGTTTCTAACTTACAAGCCAACCTCAGTATACTGTTTAATTGGGCAACTATGTGGCAGATGAGGTTTAATGCTGATAAATGTAAAGTTATGCACTTGGAGGCCAAGAATATGCATGCATCATACATAATAGGTGGTGTAAAACTGGGTAAATCCATAGTGGAGAAGGATCTGGGGGTTTTGGTAGATCATAAGCTTAATACGGTCATGCAATGCCAAGCTGCGGTTTCCAAAGCAAGCAAAGTTCTTTCTTGTATTAAGAGAGGTATGGACTCCAGAGAGAGAGAGATAATTTTGTCCCTGTATAGAAATCAGTAGTAAGACAGCCTCACACCGCACGGTACAGTGGGCAAGATGGCACAGCCGGAGGGACAGCGAGACATTCCCTGAGCTTTCCGGAGCTCCCTGGGGACCATTCGCACAAAATAAGGCACAGACTATCACCAGGACCCTCTCCAGACTCCTCACCTGCAACCCCGATCTCCCAGAGCCCAGCAAAATCGAGGATATTTAGATGGATCTGACAGGTCAGGCCTCAGAAACTGAGTACAGGCCTACACAATGAAGCAGCGATATCCTCTCTGCAATCCTTAATAGCTCAGTTTCCAACTCTAGGGCAACCAGTACTGGACACTACTATGAAGGATATGTTGATGTCACTGCAATCCTCTCTCATGACAAATCTTTCATCATTGATTAATACGTTTTCACTTGAAATTAAACCTATGGATAATAGAGTGCATTTAATTGAAAATAGAATGGAAGAATGTACAGAAACGGTCAATGAACTGGTAGACGCCTACCATGATCAAAGAGATGAATCTCTGTGGGTCAAATCTAAGCTTGCGGATCTTGAGGACCGCTCCAGGTGCAATAACATTAAGATACGCAGTATTCCAGAATCTGTCCAGCCTAAAGAATTACATAATTTTGCAAGCACCATGTTTTCTAGCATGCTTAGAGAGTTGACACAGATCAAGCTTACTATTGACCGCATACATAGACTGCCAAAGCCACGCCATCTTGAGGCGAACATACCCAGAGACGTTCTCCTTAGAGTACACTTCTTCCAAGCCAAAGAACAAATTCTCATGAAAGCGAGAGAGTTGTCTCCCTTACCTGCACCCTACTCTGACATACAACTTTACGCCGACCTGTCACAGTACACGCTACAGATGAGCAGGCAACTTAAATCCATTACCAAGGCCATGAGTAACCACAAAATTGTATACAAATAGCGTCACCCCGCCACTATCTTGGCTACCTATAACGGCATACCTCATACTATATCTACACTCGAAGGAGGCTTGAAACTCCTGCGTGACTGGGGTATCATACTTGCCCCTTCACCAGCTCGACAAGACCCCACTGGAGCCCCAAACCCCATCACCTTTGGCACGGGCCGCGGATCCCGCAAGAATAACCACCGCTAATAAACAAGCCCAAACTATTTCTGAGCGACTAATCATCCAGAATGGTTCTGCGATAAGGCATACTATTGCATCCATATACGCTCCCAACTATGGCCAAATGGCGTTAATCAAAAAGACTATTTGCAAGGTTAAAAAACTCCAACAGGGGCAAATTCTTTTATGTGAGGACTTCAACATGGTCCCAAATATTGACTTGGACTCAACATCAGGTACTAAAAGACACTCCTCCCCCCTGGAGGGCTTCATTTCGTCTAATGACTTGTATGATGTGTGGAGGTGTTGTCACGCGAGTGAGAGGGACTTTACTTTTCTCTCATCGCGTCACAACACTTACTCGCAAATTGATCTGTTTCTTACTGATAAAATCTTGCTACAAAGGGTATCTAAATCTACCATACACACCACCACCTGGTCCGATCATGCTCCTATCAGCATATCCATTTCGGACCATTCCTCCCAACCCTATTCTTACATCTGAAGAGCCAACGACTACCTCCTCTGCACTCCTAGCTTCTCCTACCATATTAAATAAACATCTAGAAGAATATTTTACAATAAACCAAGAAGCGGTATCTTACCCGGTGGTGGTGTGGAATGCCCATAAAGTGGTAATTAGGGGGTCTTCTTACAACTTGGTGCCAGGGCAAAGAAAACCAGAACGCAAAAACTAGACAAACTGACAAATGATATAGCCGAAGCCCATAATAAAATAGCACCTTCCCCCACTTTCCAAGCACAAATTTTCACATTACGCCACGAGCTGAGATCCCACCTTCAAGAGAAACACGAAAAAGCCTACAGATTGCTCAAGGCTAGATGTTGCACTACAGGTAACAAAGCTGGTAAAGCAATGTCCCTTAAAATCAAAGGATACAGGAGCAAAACTAAAATCCCTTTTATTCATCACCCCCACTCTAATGAAAAACTTCTCAAACCCCACGATATTGCAAATGCCTTCAGCACATTCTATGAGGATCTCTATAACCTTAAGAAAAATTCTTCCCCATACAACCTTTCCCAGACAATATTCAATCCTTTCTTGATAAGATCCAGCTGCCTAAAGTATCTTCAGGTCAACTCTCTTCCCTCAACAGTCCGATTACGATAGATGAAATTCTACAAGTAATAAATAAACTTCCCTCCGCAAAATCCCCTGGCCCAGATGGGCTCACTGGGGAATATTACAAACTATTCCAGAACATTCTGGCCCCCACCCTGTGCCAAACCTTTAACATAGCCGCCAGATCCACAAAATTTCCCACTGAAATGCTAGGTGCTAGGGTAGTTACCCTCCCTAAACCCGGAAAGGAGCCCACCACCCCTAAAAATTTCTGTCCCATATCGCTGCTCAACGTAGATGTGAAGATATACGCCAAACTTCTCGCCAATGGATTAGAAAACATCCTTCCCTCCCTAATCCATCAAGACCAATCTGGCTTTACCAAAGGTCACCAGGCGTCCGATGCCCCCAGAAGAATGATCGACCTTATCCATCAAGTAGAAACTAAACAAATCCCTTCCCTCCTCCTCTCCCTTAATGTCGAAAAGGCCTTTGATAGAGTACACTGGGGCTACTTCTCCGCGGTTCTCCATAAGTTCGGGTTCACGAGTCCAATTCACTCAGGGCTGAATCCATCACCAAGCAACTGTCGTTTTATATTGCTGTGATTGACTGATTTAATGTTTTTAAGATCCCAGGAGGATCAGACATCTTTGTTGTTTTTTATCTAATAAATTGATTTTTATGTGTTTTTTTTACATCAGATTATGAGTTTCTCTGATGCGCTGTTTTTTGATTGTTTAATTTCCAATTCATAACTCTATGATAGCTCTTTACTCTAATCCATCCGCCCGGGTACTAGCAGCAGATACTCTATCAAACCCCTTCCAAATTTCTAATGGTACTAGGCAAGGGTGCCCACTTTCACCCCTAATATTTAATCTAGTTATGGAACCACTAGCAGAGAGCATCAGATCCAACACCAATATTAAAGGCATCCCCATAGCGGATACCGAACACGAGATTAGCTTATTTGTGGATGATGTGATTCTCCTAATCAGAGAACTGTAACGATCATTGACGGAGATCCAAAAGATGCTAGCCTGGTTCAGCGCTATCTCATACTATAAAGTCAATGAAACTAAATCGAATATACTAGACCTAGGGGTAAGTGAAGCTATTAGTGGCCGACTTAAAAACCGTTTCCCATACATCTGGGCGAAAAATAGCATAACCTATCTTGGTATACAGCTCACTCCCAAGACGGAATCTCTACTCGCTGCAAACTATATTCCTCTCTGCACTAAACTCCAGGAAGATCTAACCAGACTGGCATCGGTTGAATTCTCATGGTTAGGACCCCTGGCGGCATTTAAAATGCTTCACCTCCCCCAAATACTGTACCTGTTTAGGACCGTCCCCATTCCTATACCTACCAAATACTTCAAATCTTTACAATCACTCCTCCTAAAATTTGTGTGGCAAGGTAAAAAGCCCAAATGCGCCCGTTCTCAATTAATCAAACACCGTATGGCGGAGGGGGTTAGGATGTATCAATTTCCAAGACTGTTACTGGGCATCTATTCTGACCCAAACCAAAGAATGGTTCTCCAACACTCCAAATCCAACACTATGGAGGAACATAGAATTCACATCAGTCCCTGGCAGCGATCTTGTACCTTGGCTGCTGCCACTTTCCTTGGGGGTAAAACCCTTACACCACCTATCTCCTACAATTATAGCTACATCCCAAACCTGGGCCAAACGTACTCAAATTTCATCTACTAATCCCAATTACTCTAAGGTTCCCATCCCCATTGAAACTCTACACTTTTTGATGGACTCAACATCCTTCAAAGGATGGAAGACTCTTGGCATTAACTCCCTATCTGACCTGATAGCTGACAAAGAGATAAAAACCATCCCCCTTACTTCAAGAAACATACCACCTCCCTAGCTCTGACATTTTTCTATACCTACGTACCAAACACTGTATTACCTCCCTAAAGAAATGGGCAATAACAATTCCCCAGTAAGCGTGGATATTCCTTACCTCTTCCTTGAAACACAGTAAAGGCATCTCCTTATTCTATAAATGATTCAACCAAAAAACTTCATTTGTCAAATCGGCCCCGTTACTTCAATGGGAAAGGGAACTAGGACATTCCTTCTCCAGTGAAGATTGGGAAAAAGCATGTAAATCCACATACAAGGCCACTAGTTGTTCCACCCCGTGGGAACTGGCATACAAGATAACCTATCGTTGGTACCTGACCCCAGTAAGGATCTCAAAATTTGATCCCTCTCTATAAGATACCTGTTGGAGGAAATGCATAATGAAAGGTAGCTTAATGCAAACACTTTTGAACTGCCCCAAACTCCTAGAATTTTAGAACTCAGTGTTCAAATTAATAGCAGAAGTGACGCTCACATTTGTCCCAAAGAAACCATCTCTCGCCATACTTTCTTTGTCCATAGATAGATTCCCCAACCCGACGAGAAATATAATCTCACATATTTTATTAGTGGCACGACTCAGCATAACCAGAAAATGGAAAGACCCACTTCCTCCTACACTGAAAGAAGTAGTTCACACATCACAAGAATACACCACAGGCTATCCTCTTGTGGAAACAATGGATAGAGTGGACCGAATCCCCAAATATAATAAAGATCTTTGGTTAAAGTTAATGTTGTAATTTCCTAATACCTATGTTTCTGCTGATGGAGGGGGGGGGGGGGGGGGCTCGCCACTAGAACACAGATGTGATCCCCATGAGGGGTGTCCAGGTGGAGAGGCCCTCCCAGTCCACTCCCCTGTATTCAGCCTCATAATAGGAATAAAATTGAATTTGTTGCATCTGTTCCAAGTTATGACACTGATCCCAATGGGTACTAATACAAATAACTAATATGTCTTATTGTATACGTATTACTAAGTGTTCACCAATCCACAATCCAAATAGGATGGTGGTATCACATGCATCAATGTTCCGTCTGTTTACATGACTATAATGTATGTATAACCTGTCAAGAAACGTTATGTACGACTATGTTTAACATGAAAAATGTTCAATAAAAATCTATTGAGAAAAAAAAAACATATATGTTGCTATAGATGATAATCGCATTTCTACACTACGCTCTTATTACAGAATGCCATATTTAAATACTTGAATGATAAGTTTAGACTTGGTAATAACCCTCAGTGATTAGTTTTCCATGGCTTCACAGACCTATAAAAAAAACTGGGTGTTGGCTTTGACACTTGTGACTTCACAAAACAAATAGACCTTCTATCCTACTCTTTAAAATTAACAGACAAAATGTTATACTGTGCACATAGCTTGATAATTTAATCAAGACTTATTTTTAAATTTAGAATGAATCTATTTTTAAACACATATCATGACAAAACCATTGTACAGACTTTAGTCTTAGCTTTGTATAGACAGAAAAAAAAATGTGTGTCTCTTAATATTTGGAAATAATTATATCATGCTGCAGGTAGAATTAACACAACTCCAAATCGCTAGGCCACAATATTAAATGGTTCTGTTTTGTCAAAACAATTAAATTACCAACAGGTAAGATAAACAGATCAATACTTTACCAGGGCTTAAGAATTATGTTGTTTTGAGAAGTATCAAGTTAGGTGTCCCACAAGGAAACTCTTCAAACACTCCTGCATCTCTCCGCTCTCAAGATCTCAACACCCTCTCCAAATTCTTTCCATCTTCTCCAAGCTTTCGCCAATCTCCTTTTAAATATATGGAGGTTCACGAGGCTCACAAGATGCCGGAGGCAGGGCGGAACAAGATGAGAGCTGAAAAACCTGGGTAACGTGCCTGAAAAAGCGTGTACCCCTATGAGTAGAGCTGTCTCTCACCTCTCACTGACTCCCCCACCCCAAACCTGGCAGGTATCCTGCAAGCATTATGCGAAGACTGTGGCTGTAAGGGGGTGAGTCCTTTTGTTATGCTTACATATATATTTCTGCATATAGACCGTACATAGACTGTTGGAATGCTGGATGGTCAAAATATCTATGGGATATAGGAAGGAATATTGTCATTGCATATGTAAATAGATGGTGGTTAGAGGAGTATAAACAGCCCACTCATAGCAAGGGGCTGAAAGACATATTGATGGACTTTGGCTGTACTGGAGGTTTTGGGCGGTGACTGTGAAATAGTTACCGGAAACAAACAAAGAGACACTGATGGTAGGGGATACTCAAGGGGTTGCACAAGAAATCCCCAATTTCTAATTTGCCAAATAGTAAATAGTTAAACAGCACTAATTTAAAAAAAAAATAACAGACAGAAGAGCAAAAGTCACAAAAGTCGCATCAGTCATAAAAAAAAAAAAAAATCTTAACTCCCTCCTGATCAGGAAGGTACTTGGACTGTGTATATAACCTATACCTAGGGGGTTACAACTGGGCACAGGAACAGGGGAAGGTACATCCCCACCCTGGAGCGGTAATCCTGAGAATAGATTGGAGGGAAAAGCACACCCAAAAAAAAGAAAGCTGATCTCCAGAAAAGTGTAAGGCTGGATAAAGACTGGTGTAGGAAGAACACCGATACACTAGTATTTACTAACCAGTTCATCAATCAAGTAGAAAAAAAATTAGGGGTAAATCAGTGAGGGGGGCAGGAGCTAACCCACCTAAAGTGAGCGCCAGCCCGGGAACCATTACAAAATGACACAGGAAGGAGGTAAAGAAAGCCTGGGGAAACAAACAGGGGCTAAAAGTAAAGCCCAGGAAGGCGTACAAAAGAACGGACAGAGAAAACAGAGGATATATAAGCCTCTGTACCGAGAAGTGAGGAGACAGTGGCGGAAGCTATAATGGAACCCAGACAAAAAAAGAAATTATAAACGAAGGGAGAAATGGCGGAAATGTTTGCTAGGCTGGAAATATCCATAAAGGGAGAAATAGCAACTTTGCATGAAGATATCAACCACATATTAAAAAGGCTTGAGGACACAAAATAAAGGCTGGACATGCAAGAGGATAAGATAAAAGGACTTAAGGAACAGATAGAAGGGATGCAGAGAGATCACAGGTATATGATGTATAAAATAGAAGACTAAGAAAACCGTATTCGAAGGAAAAATCTTAGGATCAGAGGTTTACCGGAGATGCAAGGGGAAGGTGAAGATCTGCAAGAAAAAATGGATAAAATATTGTGTCACATGCTAGGTGCATCTGGAGCAAATAATAAAATAGGGTTTGAAAGAATCCATAGGATTTGAAAACCCTTAGAAATGGCAGGAGATGTCCCAAGAGACGTTATTGTAAGATTCCATAATTCCCACGATAAAGAACAGATAAGGGCATATCTGAAAACCAAACAACCCGCTAAATATGGAGAGATCACTCTGCAGACATTTCCAGACCTGGAGGTAGAGACCTTGGACAGGAGATGAACCCTCAAACCGTGACTTGGACAACTTAAAATGCAAAATATCCAATATTTTTGGGGATTCCCAGCCTGCCTAATTGGATGTAAAGAGGGCCGGTCAGCAACTTTAAGATTCCCAGAAGACATGGCCAAATTATCCAATAGACTGGATATCCCACTAGTGGAAATCCCGGGTTGGTGGGAAATACAGGAGAATACAGTCAACATGGAAGAACAACAGTCTTGGCACCCGGTCTTGAAAAAGAAACTGTCAGGAGTAAAGAAGAAATAAGAATGAAGAATAAAAAAATAGGGAATATGAAAAGACTAAGGGGGATTGGGATTGGATGCAGGGGGATGGGAAAGGGAGGGAGGCGGATACGAGAGGCCCCAAATTTAGGGGGAGTACCGGACCGGTCTGAGGACCACATTCAGAGCTCAACCTCCAGGGGGACGAACCGTTGGGCCAGGAGGAGTTTGGAGGGCCACGGTTCATTGCACCACGAGGAGGCTAATTTCCCTCACTTGGGAAGGGGGGGATGGAGAGAAATGGGAGGGTAAAGGGGGGAGGGTTAGGGGCAAGGGGGAGGGAAGTAATAGGGTAGAATGGGATACCTCCATGAAAAGCTATGAAAGAAGAATAAGAAGCACCGACTCTTGTTTGCTTGCTGCGCTCCATAGAAGTCTCTTACACACGTGAATGAGAAGTCAGAAGAATGGGAGATGGCGGGGAATGCAATAAGCAAAGATGTCTAATTTAAACATAATCTCATATAATGTAAGCAGATTTAATGCCCCTATAAAAAGCGCTAACATAATAAGTGAATTAATCCACCTTAAAGCCGACTTGGTACTGTTACAGGAGACACATTTCATTTTCGGCTTGAATCGCAGAATAATCCCAAAGGACTACCCTCTATGGTATTATGGGGACTCCCCTATTAGTCGAGCAAAGGGAGTGGTCATAGGGTTTGCCAGGGGAGTTAGGCTTGACTTAGAGGGGAGAAAGGTGGACCCAGAAGGGCGCCACTTATTTCTGAGAGGAAAATTGAATGGAGCCAAGTACTCTCTTGTGGGGGACTTTAACCTTTGCTTAGAGCCAAGGATGGATAGTACGTTGCATGTGCAGGGAACTGGAATAGCACGGAGGAACATATTAAAAAAGAAATTTCACCAATACCAACTAGTAGATGTTTGACGTCCTGTACATGGGACATATTCTAGAATAGATTTTTTTTGATTGAGCATAGGTTGCTGGAAGCAGTTGTTAGCACAAATATTGGAATAACGACCTTCTCGGACCACACACCTGTGATGTTGCAAATGAAGATAGGAGAGGCCCAAATAAGGAATAACATCTGGAGGCTAAATTAAGAAATATTGCGGGATAAAACAATAGAAGAGAGATTAAAAGAAGAACTAGAGAAGTTTTTCAAGGTCAAGAAAAGGGGTGGCATATCAGAAGCCACAGTCTGGGAAACCCATATGGCTTATATTAGGGGTATCCTGATTATGGCTGGATCAGGAAAAAAAGGAGACTAAAATTGTCAGAAACCATGAATCAGACCAAGACAGAAGTACAGGGAGAAGGAAGGGCTAAGCCAGCCCTGACAGTACCCCCTCCTCAATGACTCCTCTCCTTCGGAGGGCCACTGGGCTTGAGGGGAAAGCATCTATGGAACTCGCGGAGGAGGACAGGGGCATGTACGTCCGAGGATGAAACCCAGGAGCATTCCTCCGGACCGTACCCCTTCCAATGCGCCAGGTACTGTATGCGCCCACGGAACCTACGGGAGTCAACAATGGATTGTACCTCATACTCCTCATGGTTCTCAGCCTGAATAGGGTGAGGGCATGGCACCAAGGTGGCAAATCGGTTATAGACCAACGGTTTCAATAAGGAGACATGAAACACATTTGAGATGCGCATACTAGGAGGAAGGTCCAATGCGTAAGCCACTGGGTTAATCCTGCGAAGGATACGGAAATGCCCAATAAACCAAGGTGCAAACTTCAGTGAGGGAACATGAAGCCGGAGGTTGTGAGATGACAGCCAGACCCTGTCCCCAACCTGGTAGGAAGGCGCAGGCGTCTGCGGTCAGCATGGACTCTGTACCTATCATTAGCATTACACAAAGCCTCCTGGACTTGTACCCAAGTGGAACAAAGACCACGGAGATGCTCCTCTAACGCAGGAATACTCAAACCAATGAGTCAGGCAACATGGTTGGAAACTATAATTCGCCATAAATGGAGACAATCGGGAGGAAGAATTCAAGGCACTGTTGTGAGCAAACTCTGCCCATGGTAATAGGTCTGATCAGTTGTTATGGTGGTCAGAAATATAGCAACGTAGGAATTGCTCCAAGGACTGATTGGCTCGCTCTGCGGCCCCATTAGACTGTGGGTGATACGCAGAAGAGAAAGCAAGCTGAATTCCCAAACTGTGCACAAAAGGCTCACCAGAACCGGGAGACAAACTGACTGCCCCTGTCCTAGACAATCACCTTGGGTAGCCCATGTAAGCGAAAGATCTCCCGAGCACAAATGGAAGCCAATTCCTTATAGGTAGGCAACTTCTTAAGTGGAATACAATGACACATCTTTGAGAACCGGTCAACCACCATAAGGATAACAGTGTTGCCTTGGGAGTTGGGCAACTCCACAATGAAATCCATTGACAGGTGAGTCCAGGGCCTCTCTCCATTGGGTATGGGTTGCAGGAGGCCCACTGGAAGGTGTCATGGAGTCTTACTCTGAACACACATGGGACAGGTAGCTATGAAGGCAGAAACATCAGTAGACTAGGCCATCAGAATTGTTGGGAAATGGCCCAAATGAGTTGATTCTTCCCAGGATGGCCAGCTGCCTTGGGAGAATGGTAAGTCTGGAGCACAGCGGTATGGAGACTCTCTGGGACAAAGCAGCGGTCGCAAGGTTCCTCAGGAGGAGCATGGACCTGAGCAGCAAGAATTTTGTCAACCCAAAGGAGAAGTAAGACTGGTACGAACAGTAGCCAAGATACAATCAGGAGGAATCATAGGAACCGGAACCATGGAGTGGAGGTGGACATGGAAGTGGAGGAAAATTGTCATGACAAGGCATCAGCCCTTACATCCTTCGTACCGGGTAAGAATGAGACAATGTAATTAAAGCTCGACAAGAAAAGAACTCATCGCGCCCTTCTGGGAGAGAGTCGCTTAGCCTCAGACAAGAATGTAAGATTCTTATGGTCAGCAAGAATAAGAACAGGTGCAGTGGTACCTTCAAGGTGATGTCTCCATTCTTTCAGGGCTAAAATGATCGCCAACAGCTCTCTGTTACCAAACTCATAATTGCACTCAGCAGGTGACAATTTCTTGGAAAAGAAATGACAGCTGATCATGTGATGTAAACAGAGCTGGTAATCGGCTATTTTTTCTCCTCGGGCTGATAGAGTGAGGAGAAAAAAAAAGCAGATTACTGGCAGCTTCTAGAAGGACATCATAACTCCCACCAGCTCATCCGTGCCCACCTGTTCCACCTGCGCCACCTACCAGTGCCCACAATACTACCCACCAGTGCCCACAGTGCCACCTATCAGTGCCTAAGGTGCCAACCATCAATGTCAATCAGTGACTCATCAACAGTGCTGCCCATCAGTGTCACCTACCAGTGCCCATAAGCGCCACCTATCAGTGCCACCCATTTGTGACCATCAGTGCCATCTATCAGTGGTATCTATCAGTAATACCTATTAGTGCTCTTCAGTGCCACCCATCAGGGTGCATCAGTGCCATCTTATCTGTGCCCATCAGTACCACCTTATCTGTCCCCATCGGTGCAGCCTAACAGTGCCCACTAGTGCAGCCTATCATTGCCCACCAGTGCCACCTCATGAGCGCATATCAATGAAGGAGAAAAATTACCTGTTTGCAAAATTTTATAACAAACTATGAACCATGATATATTTTTTTCAAAATTTTCCATCTTTTTTTGTTTGTTTAGCAAAAAAGAAAAACCCCAGCTGTGATTAAATATCACCAAAAGAAAGCTCTATTTGTGTGAAAAAATTATAAAAAAATTATTTATGTACAGTGTTGTATGACAAAGTGCCTCAACCCTGAAAGCTGAAAATTGGTCTGGGCAGGAGGGGGGTTTATGTGCTCAGTAAGCAAGTGGTTAATGGCTGTGTGTTGAGTTATTTTGAGAGAACAGCAAATTTACACTGTTATACAAGCACACTCACTACTAGGGATGAGCCGAACACCCCCCGGTTCCGTTCGCACCAGAACCTTCGAACGGACTGAAAATTCGTACGAACTTTAGAACCCCATTAAAGTCTATGGGACTCGAACGTTCAAAATCAAAAGTGCTAATTTTAAGGGCTAATATGCAAGAATTGTCCTTAAAAGGGTTTGGGGACCCGGCTCCTGCCCCAGGGGACATGTATCAATGCAAAAAAAGTTTGAAAAACTGCAGTTTTTTCTTGGGAGCATTGATTTTAATGTAAATTTATTGATTTTAATGTAAAAAATAGATTTTAGTTTAAAGTGAAAAAAAGTGAAATATTTCATTAAATACCATGCCTGGGGGGTGTCTATAGTATGCCTGTGAAGTGGCACTTGTTTCCCATGTTTAGAACAGTCCCTGCACAAAATGACATTTAACGAAAAAAAAAGTAATTTAAAACTGCTTGCGGTTTTAATGTAAAGTCTAGTTCTGGCAATATGGATGAAAATCATTGAGAAAAATGGCATGGATAGCCCCCCTGCCCATTACCAGCCCCTTTGGGTCTTGTATGGATATTAAGGGGAACCCCATACCCAAATTAAAAAAAGGAAAGGCGTGGGGGCCCACATGCCCTATATACTCAGAACAGCAGTATACAGGCAGTGCAAACAAGACAGGGACTGTGTAGGTTTGTTGTGTTAAGAAGAATCTGTTTGTAATTTTGAAGTGGTACATTTTTAAAGTATAGCTCCAGTCAAAAAATCTATTTTTAAGCTTTTTGGAAAACATAGGGAAGGGTTATCACCCCTGTATATTTTTTTTGCCATCCTTTTTTCATCTCCCTTCCTGTTGTCTCCTTCCGTTTGCAAGTAGGAGATGTTTGTAAGTTGGATGTTTGAAAGTAGGAGCCTGCCCTATATGCACTGCATACTTTTGGGCCTAAGGTGTTGGTGTTGCCACAACACTGTAAGCCCTCAAAGTGACTCTTGGTGGGTGCTGGAACGCCCTGCTGTAAACTATTATATCAAGAATTGTAATTACATGCCATTGTTGAACAGTGGTAGAAAAACTGGGCCTTTGGTGGTTGTGGTGGTGGAGCTGGTGCCACAACACTGTAAGCCCTCACAGTTACTCTCGGCGGGTGCTGGAACGGGCCCTGCTGCAAAATATTGCATCAAAAATTGTAATTACACGCCCCTGTTAAACAGGGGCTGAAAAATTGGGCCTTAGGCACTGGTGCTGATGCCACGACACTGCAACCTTTCCCAGATACTCTAGCTGGAGTGCAAGAATGAGCCCTGCTGCAAAGCATTGCATCAAAAATTGCAATTACATGCCCCTGTTAAACAAGGGCTGAAAAATTGGGCCTTAGGCACTGGTGCCACAACACTGCAACCCCTAAAAGATACTCTAGCTGGAGTGCTAAAACATTGTCTGAACGCATCGGTCAGATGGCCACCTTCTCCACCGCTCCTTCTGTGATTGACCGAAGCCTCAGCAACACGTTGTCCAGGACCAGGAGTTTGTAACCTCCCAGTCTTTGGGAACGTGTTGCACAGACCTTTCTGCAAGGCCTACTGGAGATGTCTCATCCTCTGCTCCCTCTGCGACGACAAGATAAGGTCTGCATCCTTACCCTTGTACCATAGATCAAGGAGAGTTGCGAGCCAGTAATGATCCCTCTCCTTGATCCGCTGAATACTAGAATCCTTCCGTAGGCTTTGCAGGATCAGGGAGGCCATGCAGCATACGTTAGCTGAGGCATTCTGTCGAGAGTCCTCTGTGTCACTAAGGACAACATGATCCGCAGCCACCTCCTCCCAGCCACGTACAAGTCCACGGTTTCTTGGGACTGTAAATCATTCCTAAAAGACTGCTGCTGCTGATGCTGAGTGCCAGGCTCCACCTCCATGCTGACACAATCCTCCTCCTCCTCCTCCTCGTCCTCTTGCTGTGTGACATGGCATCTTTTTGCCTGCGTACTTGTGTAGCCGCTGCTTGCAAGGACAAAGCACAGGAAGAGGCCATGGAGGAAGAAGAAGAGGAGGGGGTGGAGGAGAGAGGTGTGTCACAACCAGTAGAAGCATTTTGGAGGCATGGTGGCAGAACAACCTCCAACACTACTGCACCTTGTCCTGCATCTTTCCCAGCTGCCAGAAGAGTGACCCAAAGTGCAGTGAAAGATAGGTAACGTCCCTGTCCCTGCCTGCTGGACCAAGAGTCAGTGGTAGGATGCACCTTACCACTGACTGCCCTGTCCAGCAAGGAATGAACATTGCCTTCCACATGCCGGTTTGGGAACCTGTCACTGAGGAACCACACATTGCACAAACTCATGGAAGGAGGCTGAGTCTACCAACTGAAAAGGCAGCAGTTGAAGTGCTAGCAATTTAGCCAAGTTAGCATTCAACCGCTGGGCATGTGGATGGCTGGGAGTGAACTTCTTTCGACGGTCCAGCAGCTGGGGCAGGGAAATTTGTCTGGTACAATCAGATGTCAGTGTACTGCTAGCAGAGTGCCTGCAAGTGCTTGGCTGTGACACACCTAATTCTACACCTTCATTCCTCTCAGTGTGGGTTTCAGAGAGGACTGAAGGTATAGTGGGGTTGGAGATCCCAGCTTTCCCATGGCCATGTGCTAATGAGGATGCACTGTGTCCACGACCAGCACTGTTCCCTCTAGACACAGAGCCTGTTTGCCCTCTTGTATTGGCTTGTGACTGTCTGCCTCTCCTTGTTGGCCTTCCAGACATACAAATGGCCTGCAGGGAGGTGAGAACACCAGCAATTGGGGTAGCTTTAGGTGCACACTGAGCAGATGACACAGTACACCGACTGTAATTAGCTGCAGTGCTGCCTGCCTGCAGTATAGGATCTGAAGAACACGAGCAATTGGGGTAGCTTCAGGTATATACTGTGCAGGTGGCGCAATACACCGACTGTAACTGCTGCAGCTGCCTGTGGTAAAGGAACAGAGCAACACCGGCAATTGAGGGTAGCTTCAGGTGCACACTGTGCCGGTGGCACAATACACCAACTGTAACTGCTGCAGCTGCCTGTGGTATAGGAACAGAAAAACAACAGCAATTGGGGGTAGCTTCAGGTGTATACTGTGCAGGGGGGCACAATACACCCACTGTAACTGTGCTAGATTCAATCACAAGAAATGTAGACACTGTCCCTGCCTATCCTCTCTATGAATGGCGCAACACACTACACAAGGCGACTGCGCAGGCGGTCCTATATAGTGTGGGGCGTGTACTAAACCCCCCTGTGTGGCCAATTATGGCTCTCCTCGCTACCAGCGCTGTGATTAGCCAAGCATGTGAATCACAGTGCATGCTTGTCCAATCATTAGCCAGCAATGTACTGCGATGGCGCAGTGCATTGTGGGCCTTGAGCGCCACACGAAAATGGCGCCAAACGGGCGAACACCCAGCTCATCCCTACTCACTACTTTACATTGTAGCAAAGTGTCATTTCTTCAGTGTTGTCACATAAAAAATATAATAAAATGTGAGGGGTGTACTCAATTTTGTGAGATACTGTATATATATATATATATATATATATATATATATATATACACACACAGTAATACAGTATATAAAGAGATAAAAGAGATATATGTATATGATGAAATATGTATTCATGTTTTACCATTTTCTACACCTCTATATAGGAACTATATAAGGAAGCACCCCCTATTTGTGTACACCAAGTATTTAAAGGGGGCTGGGGGTGTGCTACTATTAAAACTTTTTTTTTACACCTTAATGCAGTAAATGCATTAAGGTAAAAAAAAAAGAATTTTACTACCACTAACATTCTACGGATAATTCTGTGAAGCACAGAAGACTCCACACATAAAAACACAAATTAATACAGTTATGTATTTATGTATAAGTCATTGAATGTATTTTTAAATGCAATCAGTTCAAGTTTCTTAATCTGAGTAATTGCAGCAACAGAAGAATCCAATCAATTGTGCACCAGAGTTCATGTTCTGATAGAAGAAAGGAGAGTGACAGATGAGCTCATCAGTCTGTTGCTTCTTCTTTCACTGTCCTATCACAAGCTTGGGGTGGGGAGGAGACCTGTAATGCCGCGTACAGACGATCAAGCAATCTGGTGGAAAAGTACCCCCCCCCCCGTGTGTGGTCTCCGACGGACTTTTTTTTACCCAAAAGTCCAGCGGACTAAGAAAGTCGTTTTGCATCAAAATATGTCCGCCGGACTCGCAGTCCGGCAGACAATATGGCCGTCTGTGTGCTAGTCCGCCGTACTTTTGAAATGAACGGACTTGCCCACACACACACGGAGGAAAGTCCGTTAATTTTGAGCACGGCTCCAGGTAGCCGGGACCAGCGAAGCGTCCCTTCCCTCCTGAGCCGTACCAGGCCTCGTGCCCTCAACATGGGGGTGCTTTGGGTAAGCCCCTTGTCCCCGACAACTAACGAGGACAAGGGCCTCTTCCCGACAACCCTGGCCGTTAGTTGTTGGGGACAAGGTGCTTTGGAGTGGGGGGACACGGCCCCCCTTCCCCAAAGCACCCCCCATGTTGAGGGCACGCGGCCTGGTACGGCTAAGGAGGGGAGGGGTGCTCGCTCGTCCCCACCCCCTTTCCTGACCGGCCGGGTTGCGTGCTCCGATAAGGGTCTGATATGGGCCTAGGGGGGGGACCCCCACGCCATTTTTTTGGCGTAGGGCTTCCCCTTTAAGTCCATACCAGGTGACGGGGCCAGCGACGCTTTCTTCGCTGGTCCTGGCTACCTGGAGCCGCTCTCAAAATTAACGGACTTTCCTCCGTGTGTGTGTGGGCAAGTCCGTTCATTTCAAAAGTACAGCGGATAAGTCACATGTGTGGGCAGGTCTGCTTGTTCGGACAGTCCGGTGGACTTTACGGCGGTTTGTCCGCCAGACTAAGTCCGCCGGATAGTCTGATCGTGTGTACGCGACATTAGTGTTACTAAACTGTAGCAGATAAAGATAAGGTCTCTTGCCCCCTTAAAGGAGTTTAGAAGGTATAGGGCTTGTGACCTACAGGAGAAGTATAGCAAAATGGCTTTGGCTATACTTCTCCTTAAAGCGGTTGTAAAGTCACTAAACACATATCCTGGAATCCCCTCTGTTACAGGAAGATATACTGTGCAGTCTATGTGTTCCTTATTATTCAGTGAAATACCTCTTTTTACAGTGCCGCTGTGTGGTCAGGTGATCTCCCAGTCCTCTCCTCCCCTGATCTGAGGACTACAGCAAGTAGCAGAGCAGGAGATCATGTGAGTGCACATATATAAAAGGTGCTTGTGTGCTACTCAAAGTATATAACGATTAAAATATGCAAAAGAGTGTAAATCAATATGTGTAAAGCTGCTAAACCTGTGAAGTGTCACCAACACCAAATGATACATTTTAACAGTTAAGTAAAGCATCGCTTTATAAAAATACTCAAAAATTACCAATAAATACAGCAAGAAAATAAAGTGCTAAATAAATGTAATATAAAGTGTCAATAATATTGTATTAAGACTAATATAGGGTCAAAGTAAAGTATAGGGAAAAAGTCACGTACCAATCACTCTAGAGGAAGTTGCAAAAGCATTAAAAATATTGAAACTAGGCAAGTCACCAGGTCCAGATGGATTTACTTTGTCATATTACAGAATGTTTGCGGAGAAACTGGCTCCGAGATTTATGGAAGCCTATAACTCAATACAGGGAGGGAAGCAAATTCCAACAGAAACGTTACTGGCGCATATAATAGTAATACCAAAAGAAGGAAATGATCCCTATCAGTGTCCCAGCTACGGACCTATTTTGTTGTTGAATGTGGACCTTAAATTGTTCACAAAGATATTAGCTATGAGATTGATAAATTTGATACCGGAATTAATACACCCAGATCAAGTGGGATTTGTCCCAGGGAGAGAAGGAAGAGAAAATACGCAACGAGTGGTGAACACAATCTTCCTGGTACAAAAATTGCATAAGTCAATGGTGATAGTATCTGCGGATGCAGAAAAAGTGTTTGATCGGGTAGATTGGATATTCTTAAAAGCGGTATTACAACATATAGGCCTAGGGGAGGGGATGCTGAGATGGATCCTTAACTTATATTCAAAACCAAGTGCTAGGGTGAAAGTGAATGATAGCTCATCAGAGCCATTCTCCATCTTAAATGGAACACGCCAGGGATGTCCCCTGTCACCCCTGATATTCATTTTGACAATAGAACCGTTTTTAAGGAAAATACGTGCCAGTGTGAATATCAAGGGAGTAAAAATAATAAATGAAGTTCAGAAGTTGGCAGCTTATGCAGATGATTTTTTTTCGTAATGTCCCCAATTACATCTCTCCCGTCTTTACTAATGGAGCTACGAGATTATGGGAAAATATCTAACTTTAGAATAAATTATGGAAAATCAGAAGCAATGGGGGTAGAAATAGATTCGTCTCAGCTACAAGCAATATCCACACAATTTGATATTAGATGGACGAATTCATATATAAGTTACTTAGGATTCGAACAAAAATGTAAAAAATCAAAATGAACTGTTTGAACTTAACTACTGTATATGCCATTGGTAAAACAGATTAAAAGTGATCTTCAAAAATTGGACAAAGAGATCTTTACGTGGTTTGGGAGAACCAATATTATTAAGATGAATGTGATGCCAAGACTTCTATACTTAATACAAACTATACCGATTAAGATCCCTCCAAGCTTTTTTAAGGATCTTAGATCAAGATTTATGAAGTTCATCTGGGCTGGGAAACCAGCAAGAGTATGTCGAGATATCTTAGTACTCCCCAAAGGAAAAGGAAGACCCAATAAAATAACAGGAAGCTTCACATTTAGCCAGAGTAGTGGAATGGTGTAGGCTTAAAAACGAAAAACCGTGGATACAGACAGAACAAGCAGCGATAGATATCCCATTGGAAGGATTAGTGTGGATTCCAGATACAGAAATACCAGCAGGAATGAGAAAACATCCAATACTAGGGGAGACATTACGAATAACCAAAAGAGTATTTAGAAAAACATCTATTTCAAAAATTCCCAGTCCGCTCCTTCCCATCCTGGGTACCCCGGCATTTCTACCGGGAATAACGGAGCAGAATTTGTCATTTCTCGGTAGGTAATCGGTTAATGACAAAAAAAAGATATTGAAAAAGGAATGACATTAGAGTTAGATCCCTTCAGAATGAGGCAATTAGAAGCCTTTATGAGATCTAAATCCAAAGTATATGTAGAAATAAGGGCACTAACTGAGTTTGAAGAGATCTGTTTGAAAGGAGATGAACTGAGACATTTGATGCCTTATTTTTATACTATGTTAATAGAACAGGAGACTCCACAAGAATTGCCTTTTCTGCAGGCCTGGGAAAGAGACTTAGGGACTACGTTCTCCCCAGAACAAAAGGATAAGATGTTGCTTTTTAATCAAAAGGCCTCAATGGCAAGTAGATATCAAGAAGAGGGATACAAGATCCTTACTAGGTGGTATAGAACACCAAAAGTGCTACATCAAATTTACCCCCAGATATCAGAGACATGTTGGAGATGTCATGGAGTGGAGGGAACATTATTACATATTTTTTGGGAATGTCCAAAAATTAGAGTTTTCTGGGAGATGGTAGCTGATACTATTGTAATGATTACAGGAATTGACCTGGGAGATAAACCGGCAACTTTTTGGTTGCTGGATATTCCAATGGCAATAGAAAGATTCAAAAATTCTTTGCTGAGACACATATTGATAGCAGCAAGGGCATGTATTCCGGCTCTGTGGAAAAAGAACAGCCCTCCAGCTAGAGCACAGTGGTTTTAGAGAATTGCAGAAATCCAACAAATGGAAAATTTAACAATGACAATTAGAGATCAAGATGAGAAATATCAGAAGATTTGGGCTCCATATCTAAATTATAGAGAAAGTATGATGTAAAACATTTGAAATATGGTAGAGCTGGTGGGTCGGGGGGGGGGGGGGAATTATGAAAATTCTTATTTTTTTTTTTTTTGGGGGGAGGGAAGGGTGAGGGACGGGGGAGGATGACGTGGAATTGAGGTATAGATTGAAATATTACAAGTTAAAGAAGTTGTAGATATATAATGAAATGTAATGTGAAATCTATGGAAAGAAAAGATGAAAAAATAAAGAATTTATAAAAAAAAAAAAAAGAAAAAGTCACGTGTGCTGTGACACCGGATGACGTCACTTCTGGTCACGGCTGAGACCGGAAGTTCTCAATATGACACGCTGTTTTTATGCAAGCTGCTGTTTTTTCTGTCTATTTGCATGCTGCTGGCTTTTTTGCAATTTTAGATGTTAAAACGCCATCTTTTAAATAAATAGGATTTTTATAACAGCTTACCTGTAAAATCCTTTTCCTGGAGTACATCACGGAACACAGAGCACCATAGTAATAACTATATGGGTAAGAGGCCACCATTAGGTGAATGGACACTGGTATAACCAAAAAGGAAACAGGAAGTGCCCCTCCCTATAAACCCCTCCCATACAGGGAGTATCACAGTTTTTGTAGCAAAGCAATATATACACATATCCCAAAAAGAGGGGAGGTACCTCTGTGACCTGTGATGTAGTCCAAGAAAAGGAAATAAGTAAGCCTATATGGGATGTTTCAAAGCAATGTCACCTGAGGGGAGGGAGACAAATAGCCGCCGCCAAGCGCGAGGACCTATACTGCTGCCTGGAGCACACTGTGCCCGAAGGTGGTGTCCTCCTGCCATCTTACAACCATTTGATAAAATCTCATGAATGTATGTACTGACGACCAAGTAGCGGCCTTGCAAACCTAAGTGATGTATTGCCCACGAAGCACTGACTGTGCTGGTAGAGTGCACTTTAATCTTAAAGGGAGGAACCCTTCTTTTCAGGACATAAGCCTGACTAATCACCTGACTAATCCACTTAGCAACAGTAGATTTCGATGCTGCCTGACCCATTCTAGGGCCTTCTGGCAACACAAACAAAACATCAGTTTTTTCATATCTGAGCAGTCGCTTTCAGATAGGCTTTAATTGCTCTCACTACATCGAGAGAATGTAATAATTTTTCTTCTGAAGAATGAAGTTCTGGGAAAAAGAAAGGTAAGGAAACATCTTGAAGCAGATGAAAACCAGACACTACCTTTGGCAAAAAGGTTGGGTGCGGATGCAGCACAACCTTATCCTTGTGAATGATTAAGTATGACTCTTTACAGGAGAAAGCAGCCAATTCTGATACTCTTCTTGCAGAGGTTATCGCAACTAGCAATACCAATTTCCTTGTCAAATGGATAAAAGGAATATTCCGTATAGGTTCAAAGGGTTGTCTTTGCAACACCAACAAAACCAGATTCAAAGCACACAGCACACAGAGGGCAGAAATAGGAATATGAAAACATTGCTTGGAAGTGTTGTACAATTGTTTTTTTTGGCTGAGTTCCAAGGTGAGAACATTATTGTGGACACTTTGTTAAGCTGGAATACTTCCCTGCAGAACGATGTTTCTTACGAATGAATGAAACCATGAACTTGAAAGTGGCCATTTTAAAATGCACAACATGAAATCAAAGCACATGGAGCATGTATACAAGCAAGACTAATCATATGAACACACGACAACTACTTACTTTTTTGAAGAACACGCTTGATCCTTATGTACTGCTCGTGCTCCCTCAGTTTTAGGTCTGACCAGCGTTTTCTCAGTTGATCCATGGATCGGCGTACCCCATACTTCCCATCATAGTCGGTCCTGTTCAATATGTCCACCATCTCCAACATCTCTCCAAAAGACATATTTGAGGCCTTAAATCTTCTCTTCCTGGATTGGGACGTTTCAGGCTCTGGGCTTTCCTCACCCTCCTCCTCGTTAGTGGAACTCTGATTGTGCACCTGCATTCTCTCCGCCATGTGCTCTCCCCACTACGCCGAAAGCAAAGGGGCGGGGAATAGTCTAGAAAGAACATCAGGGGCGGGAGGAGTTTCACGCATGCGCACTGTATATAAAACGCAACACGCGTGTGTCGTCCGTACGATCTGCGAACAGAGGGAGAATCTGACGCGACGAACGTGCAAACGAAGGTAAAATTTTGAACTTGGTACATCACTAGGCTATACTGCTTCTAGATTGAGGCCTGCATTAGTGGAGTTTAGCCTGACATTAGGGTTTGTCTTGTGTTGTGTCTTGCAGACATTATGGATGGGTTCAATGATCATAGCTTCCTCCCTCTGTTCATCGTTGCCTGTGGCAAGCGACACACCCTCAGTATAGTAACCAACTAAAGATGCAGGCAGCAATGGAGAAACTGGTTGAGTTTGTGAAGCCGGTGGTCCCCAGACGTCAACTATTTAAAAATGAAAATCCGTGGCCTGAGGAGTACATATCTGAAGGAGAGGAAGAAGGTGATGCAGTCCATGCAATCTGGTGCTTCAGCAGATGACGTTTATGTCCCCAGGCTGGGGTATTATAACACGATGCAGTTTCTGTCAGACCAGGCTGAGGCCAGAGAATCACTCTCTACTCTTCCTTCCACACATCCTATGCTACATTGCACACCCGCTGAGTCTTTTACCGGCAAGTTGGAACAGTTGGTCCGTCAGATATTCCGACGGAAACAGTCCGATGCAGACCACACACAGTCGGAATATCCGTCAAAACGCTCAGATAGGAAACATTCCGACGGAATCTCCGACCGTGTGCACAAGGGCTTAGATTTCCTCTTGCCAAGTTTCTGAAAACCATCGCAGTCTTCCCCCCACTCGATCGAGTGGGGGCGCCCCTTCACAAGGAAGCTTTGGGATTCTGTTTTGTGGACGTCTGACTCCAGGGCTTTTTGTAGCCCTGTGTCTGGTTATGAGGCTTATCCTTGGCCCCTGATGGTGGAGGCCATCGAGACTGCCTGGAGACTATTGCCCCAGACATCTAAAGAAAAGGTTAAAACCTTTCTCCATGAAACGGAAACCCAGCCAAGAACTTCTTGCATGGTAACTCGGCTGACCAGCTGTTTAGCCACAGAATCCTGTGCATATGTATCAACATGAGCACAAGGCAAGATGCCTGAAGGATAAAATCCTTGATAGCGTCCACTGCAAAGTATAGGGCCTTAGCTAGCTCAACTAAACCTTGGGCCTCTTCAGTTTGAGCAAAAAAAAAAAATTATTTTTAAAAACCTGCTTGAATGCATCCTGAAGGGATCGATAGATGCCTATTGCTGAAACTGCAGGTTGTACTACCGCACCAGCTACAGCAAATAAAGCCTTAAGTAGAGATTCCAACTTCTTATCAGCTGGATTGCTATTACTTGTACATTGTCCACTTGGACAAGTTAAACTCCTGTTCACAGAGGAGAAAGCTGCATCTACTCCTGGCAAATTCCATCTCTTTTATCCATAGGATAAAAAATCCTTTAGGAGGAGAAAACTGCTTATCTGGGTGATCCCAATCAGCATAAATCAGTTGCTCCAGTAACAGGTGCATAGGGAAAGAATGAGAACCCTGTAGGGGTTTTAGTGAACCATCAAAGAGAGGTAGACGCTCACAGGCCACTAAAAGAGGCCAAGCAGTCTGTGTCTACAGTCAACAGTGATGGCCGTGGACATGGTGCATCCTCTGAAGGTGGACATGAGGCACGCTTGTCCTTTTTTTCTGCCGCTGGCCATGTTATTGAGCCACAACATGCAGTAGAGTTGGTGGAGTGGATAACACAGCCATTCTCATCCTCCTCATCCTCTGTCACCCAGGCTCATAGTAGTTTGCCTTCCAACGCAGCTGCCAAAGAGGCCTATTTCCACCCCGGCTCCTTGTCCACAGTTACTCCTTCCATAGCCCCACCATCATGCACCTAGGAGTCCCCAGAATTATTCGACCACAGTATCGGTTACATGCTGCTGGAGGATGTGCAGCAGTTTGAAGGCTCTGATGTTGGTTCCCAGGTGGAGCAAGAGAGTAACGTGAGCCTGGAGAGAGGGGGTGCCACAGAAGGACAAGAAACTGGCAGTCATATTCCCCAAGATGCAGAATACTGCCAAGTTTGCTCCAGTGATAAGGAAGGAGGGGATGATGAGGTCACTGACCATACTTGGGTGCCTGAGAGAAGAGTGAAGGAAAGTGAGGAGGAAGAGGCACAACTCTTACGTGGCAGGATGTCCTCCAGGGGTCAGCTCAAGGGCAACCACCATACTGCATCACAACCCAGAGCTCCACAGGTGCAGGGCACTGCTGACTCCCCACAGACTTTTAAAAGTTCCCTGGCGTGGACCTTTTTCGACATATGTGCCACAGATCACACAGTTGCTGTTTGCAATGTCTGAAGCAGATCAAGAACAGCCAGAAAAGCAGCCGCTTGGGCACCACATGCTTGACCAGACATATGATGACCTGCCATGCAGGCTGTTGGCAGCAACACCTGAAAGACTCACACCAAAGAAAAAGGCAGACTTCTCCTTGCTCCTCATCTGGGATCTCAAACCCTACTATACCTCCAGTCCTCTCAAAATCCTGCACTGAGAGGAATAAAAGGTGTAGAATTTCCCTGCCCCAGATACTGAACCATAAAAAGAAGTTCAGTCCTAGCCCTCCGCATGCCAAATTGCTAGCACTGCAACTTCTTCCTTTTCAACTGGTAGACTCAGCCCCCTTTTGTGAATTTGTGGAATATGCTGCACCACAGTGGCAGGTTTCAAAACGCCATTTCTTTTCATGTAAGGCCATTCCGTTTCTCTATTGCCACGTAGAAGGCAATGTTTTTGCCTTGTTGGACAGGACGGTCAGTAGTAAGGCTCATATTACTGCTGACTCATGGTCCAGCAGGCATGGGCAGAGATGTTACCTATCCTTCATGGCACACTGGGTAATTCTGCTGGCTTCTGGGAAGAATGCAGGACAGGATTCAGTGTTGGAGCTTGCTTCGTCACCACGCCTCTAAAAGCTAGTGGTGATTCTGCCACAAAATCTGTATGCTCCCTTCCCTCCCTCTTATTCATCCTCTATGGCCTCTTCTGTAGAATTGTCCTCTGAACCAGCAGTGCTCCCTAAACACTCAAAGGGCTACTCAAGCAGTCAGGCAAAAAGATGTCATGCAGTGCTTGAGTTGGTCTGCAAAAGGGACAGGAGCCACACTAGGGCAGAGATTGTCAGCTCTGCAGGGGAGCCTCAGAGGTAGTTGACACCATGCCAGCTTCAGCCAGGAATGATTGTGTGCGACAATGGCACCAACAATCTCGACAGGGACACGTGACCCATGTTCCATGTTTGGCACACGTCCTGAATTTGGTGGTATAGTGTTTCTTGACCAGGTACCCAGGCTTACAAGATCTCCTGAGGCAGGCCAAAGTCTGTGGTAATTTCCACCAGTCATACAATGCCAGTACTCAGCTGGCTTACATTCAAAGGGAATGCAACCTGCCCCTCAACTGCTTCATTTGTGACACACCCACCAGGTGGAACTCAACGTTGGCAATGCTCCAGTGGCTGCACACACAGCAGAGGGCTAGTATGGCACCAGGACAGGGTCAGGGGAGCTTGTCTTCTTTGCGCCATGCCAGTGGCTACTGATCAAGGATGCATGCACCTGTCACCATTTGAGGAGGCCACAAGGATGGTGAGCAGTCATAATGCATGCATCAGTGACACTGTCCCTCTAGACTTCCTGCTGGAGCACACGCTTTGTGGAATCATAGTCAGGGCACTTGAGGCAGAACAGTGGGAGGGAAGAAGAGGAGCATCCACTGAGTTACTGGGTCTTGAGGTTGGACCACTGGCCAGAACTTGCTCAATATACAATTAAGCTACTGGCCTGTGCTGCATCCAGCGTGCTTTCTGAATGCACATTCAGTGCTGCTGGAGGGTTTGTAATGGATCAAAGAGTGCTCCTGTTCACAGACTCCGATGATAGGCTCACATTTATGAAAATTAATCAGTCCTGGATCAGCAACCATCAAGTACCTGATGCTGATGTAACTGATTGAATTTGCTATGGATCTGGGATCCCTTGAAGACCGCCTATGCTGCCTATCCTATTCCTCCTCAATCATGAAGATGCACGATTTCAACAACATTTTTGGTTTAGGGCACCACCAGGGGCATGTAATTACAATTTTTGAAATTATTTTTAAAAACAGGGCCCATTCCTGTGGCCAACAAGAGTAACTGAGGGGTTACAGTGTTCTGGCACCACTAACACCTAACACCCCAATGGTTCTGCCCCTTTACAGGGGCATGTAATTACAGTTTTTAAAATAATATTTAACAGCAGGGCCCCTTCCAGCACCCAACAAGAGTAACTGTGAGGGATTACAGTGTTGTGGCACCACCACCCAAGGCCCAATTTTTCTGCCCCGTTTAACAGGGGCATGTAATGTTACCAATTTCTGGCACCACCAATACCTAGGACCCAATGTTTCTGCCCCTGTTTGACAGGGGCATGTAATTAAATTTTTTAAAATAATATTTAACAGCAGGGCCTGTTCCTGTGCCCAACAAGAGTAACTGTGAGGAGTTACCATGTTCTGCCGCCACCAATACCTAAGGAGCAATTTTTTCAGCAGAGTATATAGTGCAGTCCGTATAGTATATATACTGAAGTTCAGAGTATATAGTGCAGTCAGTGTGGTGTCAATACATTACAGCCATGAGCCATAATTTTGAATGACGTTTTTTCCTTTAGAAATATAATTTTGCTGCAGTACTGTTCTAAACATGGGAAAAATGTGATACGTTACAGGCAAACCAAGGAGACCCCCCCCCCTCCCAGCACGATATTTAACCGCTTAAAAACCCCCCTATAGCCGAATGACGGCTTCAGGGCGGTTTCTTAACTCTGGGAGGCCGTCATATGACGTCCTCCCAGAATTCCGCTCTTGCGCGCCCCCTGGGGCGTGCACTCGAGAGCATCCATGACCGCCGGGTCCTGTGACGGATCACGGTAAACGGCCGCTCAAAGCGGCCGTTTACCACGTGATCGCTCCGTCAAATGACGGAGTGATCACTTGTAAATAAACCGGCGTCATGTTATGACGCCGGTTCCTCCCTCCCCCTCTCTGTACCGATCGGAACAGCGGAGGGGGAAGAGATCGGTGTCAGCAGCGATGTGGGCTGCATCTGCAGTGCCCACATCGCTGCTCACCGAAAATTAACCCTGAAATAACCCTGCAATAACCCTGCAATAACCCTGCAATAACTCTGCAATAACTCTGCAATAACTCTGCAATAACCCTGCAATAACCCTGCAATAACCCTGCAATAACCCTGCAATAACTCTGCAATAACTCTGCAATAACCCTGCAATAACTCTGCAATAACTCTGCAATAACCTGCAATACCCTGCAATAACTCTGCAATAACCCTGCAATAACTCTGCAATAACTCTGCAATAACCCTGCAATAACCCTGCAATAACTCTGCAATAACTCTGCAATAACTCTGCAATAACCTGCATTACCCTGCATTACCCTGCAATACTCTGCATTACCCTGCAATACTCTGCATTACCGTGCAATACCGTGCAATACTCTGCATTACTCTGCAATACCCTGCAACACTCTGCAACACTCTGCAACGCTCTGCAATGCTCTGCAACACTCTGCAATGCTCTGCAACGCTCTGCAACACTCTGCAATGCTCTGCAACACTCTGCAACGCTCTGCAATGCTCTGCAACACCCGCCAATACCGTGCAACACTCTGCAATGCTCTGCAACACCCGCCAATATCCTGCAATGCTCTGCAACGCAATACTCTGCAACGCCTTACTCTGAGATACCCAGCCATACTCTGATATACCCAGCCATACCCAGCCATAGTCGGTGATATCCTGCAATACCCAGCCATAGACACCCCCCCCCCTCCCGCCGCCCTCCGGTGCTTCTACCGACTCGCCAATACGATCAAATCCAGAATCTTTTTTTTTTTTTCAGGCTTCCCAGCTTAGAGGTGAGATGTGGGTCTTATTGACCCCATATCTCACTGTAAAGAGGACCTGTCATGCCATATTCCTATTACAAGGGATGTTTACATTCCTTGTAATAGGAATAAAAGTGATCAAAAAATTTATTTTTGGGGAAAAAAATGTCAAACTAAAATAAATAAAGTAAAATGAACAATAAAATTATTATTTATTTTTTAAAGCGCCCCTGTCCCCATGTGCTCGCATGCAGAAGTGAACGCATACGTAAGTCCCGCCCACATATGAAAACGGTGTTCAAACCACACATGTGAGGTATCGCTGCGAACGTTAGAGCGAGAGCAATAATTCTAGCCCTAGACCTCCTCTGTAACTCAAAACATATAACCAGTAAAAAAAAAATTTAATCGTCGCCTATGGGGATTTTTAAGTAGCGACGTTTGGCGCCATTCCACGAGCCTGTGCAATTTTGAAGAGTGACATGTTGGGTATCGATTTACTCGGTGTAACTTCATCTTTCACATTATGCAAAAATTGGGCTAACTTTACTGTGTTTTTTTTTTTTTTAAGCACAAAACAGTTTTTTTACCAAAAAAAGCATTCGAAAAATTGCTGCGCAAATACCGTGCGAGATAAAAAGTTGCAACAACCACCATTGTATTCTCCAGGGTGTTTGCTAAAAAAACATATATAATGTTTTGGGATTTGATGTAATTTTCTAGCAAATAAATTATGATTTTTACATGTAGGAGAGAAATGTCAGAATTGTCCTGGGTGCTCCAGAACGCCTGATGGCGCTCCCTGCATGTTGGGCCTCTGTATGTGGCCACACTGTGTAAAAGTCTCACACATGTGGTATCGCCGTACTCAGGAGTAATATCAGAATGTGTTTTGGGGTGTAATTTGTGGTATGCATATGCTGTGTGAGAAATAAACTGATAATATGACAATTTTGTGAAAAAAAAAAGTAAAAAAAATCTTGATTTTGCAAAGAATTGTGGGAAAAAATGACAACTTCAAAAAACTCATCATGCCTCTTACTAAATACCTTGGAATGTCTTCTTTCCAAAAAGGGGTCATTTGGGGGGTATTTGTACTTTTCTGGCATTTTGGGTCTCAAGAATTGAAATAGGCCATCAGTACTTCAGGTGTGATCAATTTTCAGATATTAGCACCACAGCTTGTGGACTCTATAACTTAACTCAAAGACCAAATAATAATATCCCCCAATTTGTACTTATTTTTACCAAAGATATGTAGTGGTATTAATTTAGGCCAAAATTTATGAAGAAAAAATTACTAATCTGCTAAATTTTATAACAGAAATGAAGAAAAATTCATTTTTTTACTGAATTTTCTGTCTTTTTTCTTTTATAGCACAAAAAATAAAAAACCCAGCAGTGATTAAATACCACCAAAAGAAAGCTCCATTTGTGTGAAAAAAAGGACAAAAATTTCATATAGGTCCAGTGTTGCATGACTGAGTAATTGTCATTCAAAATGTGAGAGCACCGAAAGCTGAAAATTGGTCTGGTTATTAAGGGTGTTTAAGTGCCCAGTGGTTAAAGGAAAATTTCATTTTATCGTTCACTTATTATTCACTTTTTAAGCATTCCTTTTTTTTGCATTGATACATGTCCCCTGGGGCAGGACCCGGGTCCCCAAACACTTTTTATTACAATAACTTATATATAAGCCTTTAAAGTGAGCACTTTAGATTTTTCACATTTGTGTCCCATAGACTTTAACTGTGTTTGCACTATTTCTTTGTCTGTGCGCAAGTTCTGGAGCAAACCGTACCATGTAGTTCTTTGAGGGAACGAGGTTTCAGCTCACATATGCCACAGGTCTGAGCCCACCATCTTGTTCTCGGTAAAAGGACTCCTCCCAACCCATCTCGACTAGCATCCACGTGGAGTTCATAGGGCTTAGATGGATCATCATATGCAAAGACCAGGGCTTTTGTAAGACTCCCCTTTAAATGCCAATAAGCCTTCTCACATGGATGAATCCATTATTCTCTGATGGATTATTTTTTTCCTCTCATTTCCGGCTTCTTCCTCTTCATCTTTCCTTCCTCCTTGTCCAAAACTACCCTTAGCAACTCATTAAGGGGTCTAGCAATCTTTGGGAAGTTAGCTACAAATCTTTGGTCATAGGAGCAAAACCCCAGAAAGGACCTTAGTTCCGTTACAATCTCGGGTCTAGGCCATGCAGTGACTGCTTCCAGCTTCTTTGTATCTGTAGCCACTCCATTAACAAACAACATGACCTAAATAAGTGACCGAATTTCCATAAAACTGAACCTTTTCCAGAGATAACTGAAGCCCTTCTTTATGTAGTCTTTAAAACACTTTCTCCAATCATGCCTCATGTTCTTCCCAAACACTATGATGTCATCCAGATATACCAGAACTTTAATCAGATTCATATCTCCCACAGTTCTCTCCCTTAATCATTGACATTTTGCTGGTGCCCCCAAAAGTCTTTGTGGCATCCAATTTAATTTCTAAGAAATCAAGTGGGCAGATGAAAGCAGTTTTCACTTTATCTTCAGTGTGCATCGGTATTTGAGAATACTCACTTTTCAAATCCAGCACACTAAACCATTTAGCCCTTGCAAGACACTGAAGTGCATCATACACTGAGTAGGAATCTTGGGACACTCCCCCCACTCTGATTCTTTGTCACTGTCCACTTCTGAAACCCCCTTCTCTATTTGCACAGTCTGGGTTGACACTTTCCCTATCTACAGGGGGACTTTAGTCCCTTCTCATGATACTTGATTTTTTTTTATTCAACAAGGCTTCTTCCTCCCTGACCAGTTTGATTAATTCTGGGTAGGTTGGGGTCATCTGTGTACCCTTTAACAGCAGACAAAGCCAAATTGGATGATTGGATCTAATCCCTTGAAGAATTCTTTCCAGCCTGACTTTACTGGCCTCTTTGGGGTCAATCACTTTCTTTGAATGATGCAAAATTTGATGCAATCTAACAACATAAGCGGACAGTTTCTCTCCTCTGTACTGATGGGTGTGCCCAAACTTGTACATCAAATCAGGGATCTTTTCTACCCCACCATAGACTGCACACAAAGCTTCAATTTAGTCCATGGCTACACAGTCTTCCTTCTCTTCAAACTTTGAATAACATTAGCCGCAGGGCTTCTGAGGTGCACACTTATCCTCTGTCTTTTCACTGCCTCCGGCACACTCCACTGTTCCACTGCTTGTATGGCTCAATCTATCCAATTTTCAAACTCCTTTCCACCTGTTGGGATTGATGTGTGACCCGAGAAGAACTGCAGCTTTTGGTAACCCTGATTTGTCTAAATATTAGTGCTTTTTTATCAGACTCTGGACCAGCCGACTCATATCCATATACAAAGAAGCAGGAGACATTCCCATTCCAGAAGCATCTATTTCTTCCTCTATCTCAGGACTCGTGGAATCATGTCTGGAATGCTCTTCTGGATTTCCCACTGTAAGGTTATCACTTGAGCCTCTAACCCATCAGCTAAGCTCAGTCTCTATCGAAATCCGTCCAGAACACTCTCGCCACTATCAGGGCATAGGTGTAACCTTCCTCAAATTTGGGCTTCATGTCTACAACATAAGATCTTTGATCTGGAACAGCCCTTCTTATCGTCTGTCTCACCTCCCTTTCAGACCATCTGATTCTACCCATCTTCAGTTGAATTCCTTGCTCTTGTGACCAACTGGTGGCAGTGACTGAATCCAACTTCCCCTTCTCTCTGTAGTTTTTTATTTTTAATAATTGATTTTTTTTACAATTTAATTTGTTTTTAATATTTTTTTCACAATGCTTTTTGGGGGAGGGGGTTGGGGCAGTGGACAGTGTTGGTAGGGCAGGGGAGAGTGGTGTCAGTAGTTTTTTGTTTTATATATTTTTAAACTTTTAAATTTTTTTAATTTTTTTAAATTTTTTTTGGAACCCTGACATCTCCCCATTCAGATAGACAAAGGGACTGAGGACACATTCGTCAGTCCCTTTCTCAGCACTAAAGATGAATGAACATAAGACAGAGGCTCCTGTTCATTCATAAACTGAGCAGAGTAAACACAGTTTACTCTGCTCATTTATCACAGGACACAGGTGCAATCTCGCTCACTGTGTCCATTAACTAGTTCCCCCCGCAGCTGGTGGGAGAGAAGAGGAGGGGAGCTGGCTGCGGGGGATGGGGGAGAAGGGGAGCAGAGGAGGACATGGAGGGGCCGGAGGAGAACACGGAGGTAGACAGAGCAGCTGGGGATGATCGGTGCGGCTGGAGGGGCAGCAGGGATCATGATCTCCCTGTATAGCTTTTTATCTGACAGCCACGGGAGAGAGAGAAGGAGAAGTGGCTTGCGGGTATGCGGGAGCCGTCACGGAAATGCGGGAGTCTTCAGATGTCGGAATATCCCTGCAGGGTGGATGGAACAGGAACGGCTTCCAGGCTGCTGCCGGACAGTGAAGGAGAACTGTCTGCAGGTGTCCCTTCCAGATATCCGCTTGGTAACTCTGCCAGAGCAGGCCGAAAATCAGCTGCAGCTTACTTTGTGACAGATTCCCTGCAAACAGATTCACAACAGTCCCAAGAATGCATGCCAGGCCACAAGCCTTCCCTCTTATAGTCACTCCCAGCGAGCTGTTCTTCTCCATCAGCCAGCTGGTAGTTGTTTCACATAAATAGATCCGGAGAGCCAATCCTATCCGTATGGACTACATGTCCCAAGATGCTTTGCTCTGCCTTGGCTCTGGTTGGGAAAGTAACAGGACATCACACACTAGAGGGAAACAGTTTCCTCTGAAACAATGCCACACAGCATCTTCTGATTGCAGGAATAGATAGTTATCCAGTTCTTAGCTACACATAGAAATATAGCTGAACTATGGGCATGAAAACATTTAATTCAGTCTATTCCTCAATATCCATAAAGGATATAAATGTATTCTGTGTACACCAAATGCCTTTGCAATCCTCGATATTACCTTGTAAGAGTAGCAGTCATATCATCCATGTGCTGTCCAGTACATGCTGTCCAGTACACTGTACAGAGAGCAGGGCTGTGGGAGGGGCTCCAGCAGGCTCTACTCACTACAAGCTGCTGCAGAAAACTACAGGAGGGGGTGGAGACAAAACCAGTCACCCTGCACAAGGAGAGAGATCAGCACTGACCAGTCTTTATTAAAGGAAGTTCCTGCACAGAGGTAAACTTCCACACTGGATTACTGCACAGACATAAAATAAATACACAGAGCACACCAAGATTCAAGTAAGAAGAGACATACCAAATATATTTAGGCGACATTTGCTTATTCTGGAGATCAGATTTATAGTACAGCACATATTTTATAACCAATATTATTACAATCATAGATACAACGGACTTTGTTTTCCAAAGGAAGGCTATAGGTCTTTTAAGTTAGACTTTGAGCACAAGTCATTGGATCAGAACCTTGCCTGACCCTGGCACGTATTAATATGGCTCCAAAACAAAGTAGTAGAAAGTCACACAAACAATCTGGCTTACAAATTCAGTTATTCACAATGTCAGGTACTCCTTTATTTTTTAAATAAAGCAAGTAAGCAGGGAGACCGAAACCATAGCAACCATTCCCTTGCTTTATTTGAAACACAATACATCTGGAGTAACCATTTCAGTTTGGATCCTGAATTTGTAAAATAGATCCCACACATGACAACGCAAATGGGCTATGATCTTCTCATTCATATCTGAATACATATTTGACAGGTTGTATCCTTCCTATTGCAATTCCAAGATAGATTCCATACACAGGAGTAGAAAAAAAAAACTAGTTCTGAAGTACATTTTCCAAAATGTTTAATTTCAAATCTTTTATTCAAACACTTTCAAAAGAGTGTGTGTTTTATTATAATGGTAGGTGCTCTGCGTTGTATTGTAGCATACTTTCATTTGTCTACATGTGTCTTGGCAAGAAAACAAAAACGATAATAAAGGAGAAAACGAGACAAACTCCACTTATACTGCATAGCCCAATGCCATTGCCTTACTTGTGAAGGTATTTTGTGAAAACACTTCAGAACACTTAGTCAAATGTCATTGAATAATACATTATGAATACATTACTTTCTAATGGTAGCTGTTCTCTAAAGATAGTGGATATTGGTATATGACTGCTTGCAATGAGTGATATCTATGATAAATAAATCTCTTGCTTTTTGCAAATTATTGAAAAAGATGTTAATTGTGTTCTGTTTTAAGAAGCTACTGTTATGCTTCACTAAAATAGATGTTCTGGAACACTTATCATGTATCCATCACTTTGCGTTGGACTTTATTATGTAATGTATAAAGACCTTCATACTGACATCTAGTGGCATCCAGTGTATTTCTGAGGTGGTACAATCCAGTTTATGTTAGTTAGTTTAGTCCATAGATAGACCCCTATCACATATCCAGTGAAGAAAAACATGTTGCGGAGGGCTCCCTTGCACCTCCCGCCTGACACTCCTGGAGTTAGAGACAGAGAGTGAGGGGGCAAGGAGTGCCATGAGTACCAGAGTAGCTGGCTGGTGATGTACATTCTTCAAGTGGGTAGTGTCTTCAGAAAAGGACACAGAAGATGCTTGGCTACAGAGCAGGAGATACAAGCATGACCGGGTGACAGGCAGCAGTCGGTAACAGCCAGGCAACAAGGGACCAAATCATCAGGGAGAGCAAGTCCAGGAGGCAGGCCAAGCTCAATAATGTCTGGGCAAAGCAGTACAGAATCAGTAGGCAAAGACAAGTCCAGTAAACAGGCCGAAGTCAGAGTAATCAGGTGAACAGAGTAGATTTGGGAGCAGAAGTCAAAAAGGCAAGCCGGGTTGTACACATGTGGACAGGTTCACAGGATCAGGTCTCAGGAACACAGGAGCAAGCTAAAGCCCATTCAGCAACTTCCTATAGAAACAGACCAGTTTAAATAGTCTACTGGGTGCCAAGTGCACACACTAATTAGTGTGCACATGTGCACTTACGCATGCACATGCGACAAAGTAGACTAGCTTAGACTTGCTTAGAAATATAAGTATGTGTGCAATGCGCATGCATATAAGCACAAGCATAGATCCTCACTGGTTTTCTGGTGCTGGATATCTGGTTTACTTACGTTCCTCACTCCTCCTCATGTTCCCTCAGTTTCCAGCCTTTCTAGTGGGCACAAGGTGTAGAATATTGTTGTTCCTTTACACTTTGATTTGACCGGTGAATATCCATGTACTACATTTTAACCAGTATAACTATGTTGGCTTAAACTGCACTGTCTTATTGGAAAATTGAGCTGTCTGTGTCTTGAGCTGGCTTATTCAGCCAGTGACTATACTGGCCAGATGGACTGTGGTCTTCTAAAGAAGGTATGTCTTTGCATAAAGTGGTGCTTGAAACAGAATAGGAGTATTATGTTATTACAAATAAATAATTAAGTAATTCAATGGAAATATGTACGATTTACACGTCTTGGCTTTTTGGCTTCCTGGCAGTTATAAGATAGGGCAACATATTTATCCCAATACACTTTGGGAACTAGTCTAGCTTAGAGAGCGATAAAAAAGGCCGTAATAAAATGCACTATATCTATACGTTAAACTCTGATGGTATCCAGCCAAGCTTTGTATTTGAGTTTTTCTATGCTATCTAAGCCACTGTAGATATATTTCAATCGACAGTGCCAGATCAATTTATATTCTGAGCTTTGAATATTTATTAAGCCGGGAAGTCACTATTGATATGTTCCCAGGGGGTTGTGCTGGTGCAATGATAAAGATTTGGCATCCTCCTAATATATTTCCTATATACTCATCTACAGGAAATCTTATTCTCTAATCTGTTTATTGGTACAAGCTTGCTTGTGTGGATTGTAGGTACAGCACATGTAATTTGATTCAATAATGATCACACATAAATTCTGAATGGGCATTTAGATATGATGCACTATTCTCACCATGTGCAATGTGCTATTACAAACTCAACTCACAGATCTCCAAACTGGATTCATGTATACATTATGCCTGTAGGATGTGTTGCATTATGTAGCAGCATTAACTAAAGTCTATAGTAGCTGCTTGTTATTACTGGAGGCCATGAAAAAAAAGAGCATTGAGTCAAGCATATCTATAAATGAATATACATGTGCTGATATCAAGTTCAAAGCACTCATTACATTACCTGGTGCAAATTATTCGTCTTGCATCCATTTGTATAATTATATTCAAGCAGAAGTATTCTTCCCCTCTTCATACTGTGCTGCTGTCACTGCCTTTGAAGTCCTGCATCCTTCTGTCACTTGCTTATAACCTTTCCTTAGATCACTTAGATCTTCAAAATCCAGGAGCTGTGTGCACGTCACGGCTGTAACAAAAGCACACAAAACTGATACATCCTAATAAATACAACTTGCAGCACTTTGCATAACCCTACAATTACATTCAATATGCAGCTCAGCCAAAAAAAGTCTGTTTTGTAAATGTAATTGTTATGTACTTCACAGTAGAGTTTATAAAGGATATTTGCCTCTGTAACACCCATCAAGGGAACCAAGTTGAAATATACATAGAGCTTGGTTGACTCCAATCTCTACTTTTTCTTTAGGTTAGTCAATCACACAGAATATGTGTTTATTTTTAATAAAATTATTTAGAAAATATTAATGAAGACATACAGTATAAGAGAAGTGGTGAGGTGCACCTTCTCCTTCCTTATAGACTGTGAACAATCATGAAGCGGGCTTCATAATTGGTTACAAGTTATCATGCGATATAAGTGTGAAACATGTTAAAAATAGTCTTACTTTCCTGACTATGAAGACATTAAAAGGATCTATTTTGCAGTATCTCTGTGGTGGTGTGTGGACAATTTCTTTTTATTTCTGAAGCCTGCTCCATCCCCAAGAGAGGTGCGCCTCATGGTCATTGATCGGGCTATTTAAAGGAAATGTTAAGAGGATGTATGCCAGGATGTAAGGAGACTTTTTTTATTTCAGCAGCCACTCGGGGTTCCAGGAGATGGACAATTGCTCTTTTATTGGACTACTACTGACCAGGTATGGGCAGGGTATCAGGGGGCAGGGTACCAGGGCCAGCACAGCCAGATAATGTTAGCTGTGAAGATGTATTTATTCTGTATTGTGAGAAGAAATTGTTCTATTAAGAATTCAGTTGAGGAACCCTTGCCTGGTCTTATTTAAGGTCACACGGTAGTAAATACATGGTGTATGACAAACCGAACAATGGGCAAAGCACCACAGCAATCCTGTGGACAAAGAACAAATACTGTAAACCTAATATATGAATGCTGGCTAAGTTAACCCTTGCCGTTAAAATATCAAAAACAGTCGGGCGCCAGAAAAAGGGGATATGTTACACTGGGAACCTTGTGAATGTCCTACAAGAACCCACAAAGAAGCTGTGTGGGTGAGCACACAAGGAGGGGTGTGAATACAAGTAAAAACATTCAGGGGCAACCACAATTGGAAGACGTCACGCTTGGGTATTTCCATCCTCCAACTTCGGTCAGTGGTTGTTCCAGTGGCCTCTCAGTCCCTTCCTTGTTCTGTGGCTGTTCCACCATCCTGACACATATCACTGGGGATTTGATAGAGGCCTCATATTGTCCATCTGGCTCTGCAAACGCCGATTTCCCTCCTCCTAGTGACATCCAGGAATACATGAAGGTTTTGCCATCACAGCATTGCTTCACCAAGCCAATCCACCAGACTGTTGCTCAAGGTACTGTCACAGTGAGGAGCACATTTTGCAGTCGCTCTATCTATGCAAGGAGATTTTTAGATAACTGTTCATCTAAGTATCATTATTAAATTGGCACATTATTTTATCTCTTTGAGCTTTTTGATTATTTGATTGATTCCTTTGAAGACTGTCCCGATCAGCGGGTGGTGTCATAGCTAGACTTTCGTGGGTGTGTGGTTCAAAAGATAACAGTCAGTTGGCCAGGAAGTGGGTGACTTGGTAGGGTGATGGAGGTTCCAGGTAGTGAAAGGGATCAGTGTGCTTGGGTTCCTTCCCTGTGGCGCAGACCCCATCCTGGATCCGGCCACTATACATGGATATTCCTGGGGACCTGGCCTGGGAGTGACTTGTGAGAGGCCTCAAGGAGGAAAATTTGGTGACAGCTTTCTGGGAAGCCTGAGGGCAGACTGCCGTGCAATATGCAGTAAAGGGTATGTCAACTGGGTCACCTGGGAGAGTAACGGGTCCTTGGCTGGTGGAGTCCAGTAAGTGTTCTGCATCACCAGCTCAGAAATGCTACTAGTCTAGTCTGATAATGGGCGGAGAGGAAAACGTTTGCTAGGAGTGTTGTAAAAAGAGACCCAAGTAGGCAGATGGATAGTACTGCCTTAAAGTGGTTGTAAACCCTTACAAACCACTTTGAGCTATGGGTAAGCCTAGATTAAGGCTTACCTGTAGGTCCAAGAAATATCTCCTTAACCTACATGGGTTAGGAGATATTACTAAAAGACAGTCACAGCAGGCGCACTATCGCCGTTAGCAGCATGCCACTGCTAGCGGCGATATGCCGTTAGTGGCGGCTCCCGTGCGCTTGCGCGGGAGTGACGTCATCACTGCTCCGGCGCTGTGAGTGGCCGGAGCAGCGATACCCGGAAGAAGATGGATGCTCCGGACTACAGGTGACAGCGGTGACATTGCTGGCTCCTGTGTCAGGTAAGTGACACATAATGGGCTACTATGCGATGCATAGTAGCCCATTATGCTTTACCTTTGCAGGGAGACAAAGAGGAAGTAAACCCATCAGGGTTTACTTCCTCTTTAACGTTGCTTCAAGAATTTCTATGCAATTCCTTTTGGGGTCCCTAGGTGGCAGAACATCATATCACTACTTCCCCCATAGACCTGCTAACAAACTTACAGACTACAAAAATGCCAGAGGAGCACTTCGCTTGAAAGAAGTATCTAGATTACTAGGTCGCCCTGAGATCCCCAAAGTCCTTTTAGTTTATCTAGCTGTCCGTGTGTCAGGGATACCATATGCAGGCATCCAGAAAGGGTGATCAGATCAGTTTGGCTGCACCTTAAGGAATAAGGACCAGATGGATAAGTAAACACAATATGTTTATTAGGAAAATTACACACATCCAATACCAACACCAGTAAATCAACAAGTGATAAGTTAATGTAACAAGAAAAGCCAAGTAACTAACTAATAAAAATACAAGTGGGGGAACACGCATGAGAAGACAGGCAGAGACAGGGACAAGGAAAGCAGGAAGACAGTAGTGGCAGCAGGAAGCATGTTCCAGGGGAACAGGTCTCCGGATCATTGTACTAGGAACAGGAAAGGATCAGGCTCAGGCAGGGACACAGCTTGCAGGAAAACACTAAAGCCCTGAAACTCAGTGAAGGGCAGGCTTATATACTCCCAGAAGTCCATATCAGGTTCAGCCTGACATTCACTGGGTCATCAGGCTGGGCAACAGCGGGCACCAGATCAGCAGGCACCAGATCAGTAGGCACTGGGTCATCAGGGTGGGTAGCAGGAACCAGGTCAGCAAGCACCGGATCAGCGGGCACTGGATCATCAGGCTGGGTGGCAGGCACCGGGTTATCAGTCTGGGCAGCATGCACTAGGTCATCAGACTGGGCAGCAGGCACTATGTCAGCAAGTACCAGATCAGTGGGCACCGGTTTAACAGGCTGGGCGGCAGACACCGGGTCATCAGGCTGGGCAGCGGGCACCAACACGTGAGGCTGGGCGACAGGCACCAGCACGTCAGGATGGGCAGCAGGCAGAGGCACATCAGGCTGGGCAGCAGGCAGAGGCACATCAGGCTGGGCAGCAGGCAGAGGCACATCAGGCTGGGCCGTGGGCATGGAACCACCAGGCAGGGCATCAGGAACAGGACCATCAGGCAGGGCATCAGGAACAGGACCAACAGGCAAGGCATCAGAAGCTAGACCACCAGGTAGGGTATCAGGAAGAAGACCACCAGGCAGGGCATCAGGAATAGGACCAAGGGGCAGGGCATCAGGAACAGGATCAGTGAGGTAAATTTTGTTAGCCGACAAAGAGTCCATAGGGCCAAACTGAATGGTGGACAGAGAACCAGTACTGTCAGGTGGGATAGCAACAGGCAGGTCAGTAGCAGAAGGTCCAATTTTTCATAGGCTGAAACATGGCAGGTGTGATGGCAGCCTGCCTGGAGCAATTGGTTTGGTGACAGGCTTGTCTGAAGCAGGTGGTGTCATTACAGGCTGGACTGGAGTCAGTGGAACCATGGCAGGCTAGATTGTAACTGGCGTAGAGGCAGGAGAGGACAGAGGCAGAAGGATATAAGTTGGGAAAATGTTCCTTTTCTTTTTAGGCTTAGACACTGGAATCCTGCCAGTGATTCCAGGGTTATGAATAGAGTCTGCAGTGGATGTAGGAGTAATAGCAGTATTGAGAGGAAATGGAAAAGGAGAATTAGTTACAGAGGAGGTTTTCTGGGAAGTTGCTATGGACAATGGAGAGAGGGATCTCTGAGCAAACTGATGTCTAGTGGATTGGTACAGGTCAACTGATATTGAAGAGCAAAGATCCAACCAGGTTTGGAGCAAGGGCTGAACAAACTTCACTAAAGACACACTAAAGGGAGGAGAATAATCATTACTACCAGTAGGAGTGCTAGAGAAAGCCAACTGCACAGATTGGAATAAGTGGCTGAATTTCCTCAAACACAAAGCTGCCTTTATCAACCAGGGCATGAGCCAGACAGATGCATTCCAGCAATTGCTTCCTAGCCTACTCTCTCAAAATTTCGCAGCAATATTCCCTGTCTTCTGCTACAAGCAGTGCAAAATACAGAACCTCCTCAGAATGCATCTTGCAGCAATTTAGCAAATGCTAAGACCTAATTCCCAAGTGCAGCTGATCTAATTGTATGGCTTCAGTATTATGTCAGGGATACCATATGCAGGCATCCAGCAAGGGTGATCAGATCAGTTTGGCTGCACCTTAAGGAATAAGGACCAGATGGATAAGTAAACAATATGTGTATAAGGAAAATGACACACATCCAATACCAACACCATTAAATCAACAACAAGTAAGTGAAAAGTTAATGTAACAAGAAAACCTGAGTAATAACCTAACTAATAAAAATACAAGCGGGGGAACACACATGAGAAGACAGGCAGAGACAGAGACAAGAGAAGCAGGAAGCCAGCAGTGGCAGGAGGAAGCAGGTTCCAGGGGAACAGATCTTCGGATAAGGGTACTAGGAACAGGAACGGCTCAGGCAGGGACACGACTTGCAGGAAAATACTGAAGCCCTGAAGCCTCAGTGAAGGGCGGGCTTATATACTCTCAGCAGTCCATATCAGGTTAAGCTTGATTACCTGTATGTCCATCTGCTGGCAGACACCCGCTGGTGGCCACCAGAACTAAAAACTCTGGTGCTAAAAACAACAGTGCCACCAGCAGGTGACCCAAGCAATGACACAGGTCCTAACATCGTGGGAGATAGTTCCAACAAGTTGAGAGAAGAGAATCCTGCATGAGGAAACCTACTCTTGCCTGCCTCATCAGGTACCTCTGCTTAATACTGAGCCTATTCTCTCCCTAGGAGGGCACAATCCATGAACTACTCCCTAACTGCAGGCACACTGAATGATGCATAAGCTGCTACTTAAGCATTTCTGTGTCAAGATGGCTACTCAAATCACATCAATAGGAGATGCTGTCCTCCCCAAGATGTCCACCTGGAGCCCAGAATAAGGGATAGTTTAGTCCCCAATGGTTTCCTGCCAGCCCAAAGAAGTACAACATTAATTTTATACTAGAAGTGAGCTGTGCTTTTAAATCAGATCCCCCCCCCCCCCCCTCTGTGTATGTATTATATATATATATAACACACACACATACACACACACAGTCATGCATTTCGTCAGGTGAGCAATTTAAAGCCAGGTGCAGCTTTGTCTGTATACGCTGACATTTATTTAGACATGTTCAATTGTTAGCATGTGCCAAACGGCATGTATCTAAATTACCTGCCATGTATCTAAGCTGCCAGAGCTGTCCACACATGCACTATTCTAAATGAAACATAATGAAGGTGTTTTATAGAGTACACACACACACACACATGTCCATTATGGCTCATCTGCATGGGTGAATCTAGTCAATGAACTGTTTAATACAGCTAATGAAGTGTTGGCCTGCTTATATATTAAGAGTATTTGAGCTAACCATGTGGATTAAAATAATATATTCTGTCCCTAGACAATGGGAGAAAGTAGAACACCTCTTCATTAAAGGTTATATAGAATTGATTGACTTAATGAAGATGGAGGCACTAGTAGAGACAGACAACAACAGGCAAAAGGCTTCCAGATAATTATTTAGTTGCTGTATTCTTAATGTGAAATCTGATTCAGTTTAAGAAGAGAACCTAGTAAATATTTGGGAATGTGTGTAATGATCTTGGCAAAAGGTAGCTGCTGTTAGCACAACCCTTGTTGAGGTTTCTGGCTGGGTGTTTCCTGCGTCCTCCAATTTTTAACATTGCTAGCACTGTTAGAAAATCACAACATTGCTAGCACTGTTAGAAAATCACAACATTGCTAGCACTGTTGTGATTTTCTAAGTTGTCAGGTAACAGAGCTACCAGTAGAGTATCCAAAACAATCCTCCGACTAAATGTATCCTCCGTTATCCCAAGGTATGGAGCTCCTCCTGTACTAAGTGTACTGTGGGTGTAGCTATTATAGCCTGGAATAAATACTCAGTCATAATTTGTTTTTTTTATTACACATTCTATTGAGGCATGAAGAAAATAAGTATTATTACAGCAGCTGTGTTAGGGCACAAGATAAATTGGTCAGAGGAAATCTCGTGGGCACCCAATGACAATATTAATAAACAAGACACTCAGCATGCTCTATGGAAGAGCTGGGATTTTTTAGGTGCCATTAACTTCACAACAAAAAATGTAATCTATTTATTCATATATTTCACATTAATAAACAAAATAAAGAAAGTAAGAATATACTAAGGCACATTGAAACATTTAATGTATAATATCCACATTGTGAATTGGTTACAGTTGCTTGTCATGGTGTAGCAATCCTGACATGTTTCTCAATTTAATAGTCTTACTCAGGGGATATGTGGCTACCACACCAGGAGAAATAAAATGAATGGGTAAGTACTGTATATGTACAAAAATTACAGTATGATGAACGTACACCAAAATTGTATATATATGTATATATATATATATATATATATATATATATATATATATATATATATATATATATATATATATATCTCAACATCCATATTGGTATGGAAACTTACAATATTATCAGCAAAGTGCATTTTCATATAAAGCAGGCAAGGGGCTGAAAGGTATAAATACATTTACAAAAAAAGCATATTAATGGAGCCAATAAGCATGTGTCTATGAAAAAAGAGGCCAGTATAAACATTCAATGATGTAACCTAAAAATAGATATTTTATTCAGCCCAAATGCATGCAGCAAAGAGACCAGGACTCCAAAGTGACCCTCAGTCTAAAAAAACAGATCCAAGAAATGGTTCCATAGAGAATATTAGGGTTTGTTGTTTCATCTGCTAATGAGTAGGGTACAGATCTGCTGGGAGTGAAGAGGGCCAAAAAGGGGTTTTTAAACTAGGCGATGTGGGTAGGGTCCAGAGGTAGAGATAGACAGCACATATTCCACAGAGTAGTATTGGGGGCATCAGTGATAGGTTGACTAAAACACCTAAACCTGAAGTATAGTAACAAGTCCTATTTGTAACCCCAGAACACCCAATAAGGAGACAGTATGCAAATGGTCTAAACTATGTGGCATGTGTCTGGCGGACAAGGACAAGGAGTCTGGCGGACAAGATGGGAGAACTAGAGCTACTGTTGTTCGAGGAGGATTTAGATTTTGTAGGAACCACAGTGCACAAAAGATGCAGCAAGTGAGACTTTTCAAAATGCAACACACATGCAGTGAGGTAGGAAGAGTCTCATAGAATTTAAAGAGAAACATTTTTCTTCCATTTTTATTAAGGTAAAAACGCAGCAAAAATACACCAGTGTGAAAGGGCCCCTACACAATATATAAACTGTAAATAACTACCCCACTGGGCCATCAGAGGCAGTTTGCCACTACTACATAGACCAGGGTTTCTCAACTAGGGTTCCTCCAGAGGTTGTTAGAGGTTCCTTCCTTGAGCAAGGAGCAGTTTCTGCCTTTCACATAGGCTCCCATTGATCTTTTTAGCTATCTGTAAGGGGGTAATTCTGTCCATCACACTAATGTATCATGAGATGTAGATATGGTAATTTTTAGCAGGGGTTCCCTGAGACCGGAAAGTAATTTCAAGGGTTCCTCTGTGTTAAAAAGGTTGAGAATGGCTGACATAGACAGATGATAGATAGAAATATTATCATGTATTTACCAGCTTACTTGTATTTTGGTATGAAGACTCCAGAGGCAGAGGAAAGGTGAGTTGAAGAGGACAAAGAAGAGTTGGAATAAAAAGAACATGGAATTAGCAACTGGATGAGCAGAACAGAGAAACAAAAAAGCTGGGGAGGTGGAGTGAAGATCAGAAACATAACTATTGAATGAGAATATTATAAAGCACACATTGAGAGGTTGTAAGGTAAAGCAGATAGGAGACTGATGGAAGAGACAGAAACTTGAAAGGTTTTAAAGAAAGGAAAAAACACATCAGAAACGATACCTGCTGCTCACACTAGGTTCATCACATTCAATTATTTAGAGAGGTAAAAAATAAAATAAAGCAACCACTGGACGTAGCTGGAGACAGATATTCAGTTTCACACTACTGGATTCCATTCATCTTTTATGTGCTCTACAATAAATTGAGGAATCATAACCACCATGATATCCCTTTATGTTTGCTTGAATCCATCTGCACTTTTAATACAGTACATCATTGTCCATTGCACCAATACCTAGGGAGTTCTCTTGATAACTAAAAGGCTTGCGGGACCCCTCATGATGGATTCATCTTCACGTATTAGGTCTACAAAATGAATATGGTTGCCCTTGATGGAAGCTGCCCTTTCCATTTCCCTAGCTTGCTTTAGCTATCCTTTTTTTCACAGTTCACAGTACTGACAATGTGAAACAACAATAAATAGATATAGCTTTGATTCTATATTACAATGGAACATTGCAGCTGCTACAAGATAACCATTTAAGACCTTTGTTTACATCATGAGAATGTATGTGATGTATATCATCCTCCAAAGGAGAACTCTGAGCATAAGGCAAACTCAGTTACAAATTTGTAACATCCTTTACTTGCTTCTTTTTTTTTTAATTGAGGAGGTAAAATTCTGTAAAAGCATGGACCTTTGCTTGTGCTTGTCTCATACATACAGCGAGGTTGATTTACTAAAACTAGAGATTGCAAAATCTGGTGTAGTTCTGCATGGAAACTGTAAAAAATGGTGTAGAGAGTAGTAAAAAACTACATCTGGTAACATATGGCATGATGATATCCTCAGAAGGAGGAAAGGGACATCTGATCTACATTCTCCAAAGTGTAGAGTTCTTTCTCTTCCCACCTCTTTCCTCACTCAATCCTGTTATGTCAGCATATCCTAATAACACCCATATTTGCATACATACCTAATATGGTTCAGTCTAAAGATAAGTAGCATAACTCCACCCATTGTCCTGACATAGTAACTTAAAAATAGATGTACCTACTCAGCAAAACCACTCCTCTCTGTACTCTGTGTTGTTCTGTAACCTTCAGAAACCATCACTTATTACCGTACATATAACATACATATATTTTCAGAAACTTTTATCACTTAAAATATTAATTAACTCAAAAACTTCTAACAGAAACCAATCAGCTTCCAGGTATTTTATTTTTGTTAAAGCTTATTTGAACAAGCTGAAGTTAGAAGCTGATTGGCTACCATGCACAGATGCACCAGATTTTGCACTCTCCAGCTTTAGTAAATCAACCCCAGTGTATCTAAAGGCAATTTTCTGTTAATTTTGGATGCATTAGTGATGGGTTAGAACCACCATCATGTTTTTATTGCTGGTCTCTCTTCCCATTGGGAATAGTCCTTGTTTGCTCGGGTGATCTTTAGCACTGAGACCATAAATCCAGAACATAGAGAGGAAATATTAAACAAGGACATTTTTTTCAGTGATAACTTCTTTAAAGTGGAGGGCCACCCTGAAAAAAAAAAATACATAAAAAAAAAAAAAAAAAATCAGAAAAAAAAAAAAAAAGAAAAATTTCTTTTTTTTAACTTACCAGCTAGGCACATCATCCAAATCTGCCTCTTCCTCCTCCGCAGAGATCTTTTATCTTCTCTCCTCCATGCTGCATCTTCTGGGTAATGGGTCGCGCTGTGTTCTGGGAATGTGTGTCCCAGAACACAGCGCGCCCCATTCACAAAGCACTGAGCGACTCGCGCATGCGCAGTAGGAAACGGGCAGTGAAGCCGCAAGGCTCCTCTGCCTGTTTCCCTTAGCCAAAATGGCGGCACCGGGACCCGAGAGCCGAGGGACGGGTCAGCCTCGGGCGGCCGACATCGCGGGCTCCCTGGACAGGTAAGTGTGCTTATTAAGTCAGCAGCTACAGCGTTTGCACCTGCTGACTTTTAATTTTTATTTTTTTTAAACCGGCCCTCCTCTTTAAGTGGTTGTAAAGGCAGAAGGTTTTTTTTTATCGTAATGCATTCTATACATTAAGATAAAAAAAACCTATGTGCATCAACTTCCCCAGCCCCCTAATACTTACTGGAGCCCGATCTCTATCCAGCGATGTTCAGGAATCCCTGTTGATGTCAATCAAAGAAGCAAATCAGGAGAGAGAAGGGGCTGGATGGAACCACAGCTCCATGTCTGAATGGATACACAGAGCTGCAGCTCGGCTTGGGTGCCCCCATAGCACGCTGCTTGCTGTGGGGGCACTTAACAGGAGGGAGGGGCCAGGAGCTCCAGCCAAGGACCTGAGAAGAGCATCTGGGCTGCCATGTGCAAATCTGCTGCACAGGACGGGTAAGTATGACATGTTTGTTCCATGCTTTATTTTGTTGAGAAATCACTTTAAAAAATACCCCCAGCCTTTCTAGTTGAAACCAATGTGAGCAATGGCAGATTGTGCATGTAGCATTTACTTCCTGGAATACTTGTGTCTTTAGTTCAGACATGGAGGTAGAAGGATGTGCCTAGCCAAGAAAACCCCTCCTCCCCTCTTTCAAATGAAAGGAAAAAAAATGCCCACGATGACTCCTGGGATGAATGACATCATTTTGGCCTACACCAGAAACTAGGCAGCAAATTAAGAAATTTTAAAAACAACGTTTTAAAAAAATTAAATAGAATATTCTCTCCTATCTATTTACTAATGACAGCAACATAAGGACTATAAATAATGTTGTGTCAGAACTATCGTTAAGAAATAGACATATTTTCATAAATTTCATATGGAGGTTTAAGTTTGAATAAGCCCTAGTACAGTGTTTCTCAACTCCAGCCCTCAAGGCGCCCCAATGGGTCATATTTTCAGGCTTGCCATTATTTTTCACAGGTGATTTGATCAGTTTCACTGCCTCAGTAACTACCACGGCCGTTTTATCTGTGGGAAATCCTGAAAACATGACCTGTTGGGGCGCCTTGAGGACTGGAGCTGAGAAACACTGCCCTAGAACAAAGGTCAGAGTCAGAACATGTCACCTAAGCTTCAACCAAAGATATCCAGTGTTCTCTTTCTGTTGGAGGTATGTAAACGTTACATTTACGTATGTAAGTAGATGTTTGCAGAACTGGGAATATAAAAGCCATGGATAAATATATTTTATGGTTGCGAAACATAATTTATTGGAGGATCTTTGCAACGATGAAAAAAACCCTAAAAACAGTAAACAACAGACTTTCCAAGGCCCTATGTATGTTCAGGTAGACTTATGGAGAGAAAAGATAAACAAGGCTAGTTATCCAATGAACAGCTATTGTCTCAGCTCCGAGAAAGATAAACATAGCGCAAAACCCCCTCATAGAAACAACAGTCTTTTTTTCCTCTTTTGTAACAATTTCATACCTCTCAGACATCATTTAAAATATGCGAACACTATACAACAAAGATCCCACTATGAATATTAACAGAAATATTGATGTACAACATCCATGGTCTATATTAAGTTAAAAATGAACTATGGAACTTTTGTTTATGTATTTATGGTAATATTTTAGGAAGAACCGCACTATCTTCGCATATATATATATATATATATATATATATATATTAATATGTACAATTATACACAAGTGTATAATTGTAAAACTGTAACCTTATGTTTTATATTACATGAAATAGATTATGTTTTATATTATAATAATAATAATAAATAATAAATTAATAATAAATAATAATAATAATTAATAATAATACAAAAATAATAATAATAATATTACATGAAATAGATTTAAGTCACGATTGTATTGTTTGCTGGCATAATAAATTAGCTAGTATGTAATATGTATTAATTCGATTAGAAATATCCCATATGTAGAAATGCTTTAACCACTTCCCGCCCGCCATATAGCAAAACGATTCCTGGAAAGTGGTTGTAGTATCCTGACTGGACGTCATATGATGTCCAGCAGGATAAGCCACTAGCAGCTCCCACTGAGGGTGCACAACGCGGTGATCGGTGGTGTGGTGTGTCAGTTTGATACACCGCATCTCTGATCTAGGTAAAGAACCTATGATGTAGGCTCTTTACCATGTGATCAGCTATGTCAAACCACAGCTGATCACACTGCAAACAGGAAGAGCTGTTTGTCCACTTTTCCTCTTTTCCTCCACTCGCACTGACAGTTTTTTTCAAAATTGTCGGCCTTTTTTTATATGTAGCGCACAAAATAAAAACTGCAGTGGTGATCAAATATCACCAAAAAAAGATCTGTGGAAAAAAAAAATTTTAAAAATTTAGTTTGGGTACAGTGTCACATGACCATGCAATTGTTATTCAAAATGCTACAGCACTGAAAGCTGAAAATTGAACTAAGCAGGAAGGGGGGGGGGGGGGAGAGGGGGGGAAGTGCCCTGTATTGAACTGGTTAATTAAATATACAAATTATTGTGTTTAGAGATATATATATCCTTATAGTTTTCTTAATCTACATAGATGAAGAATTATTATATTATATTATATATATTTATTATTTATTTAAAACATCTCTTCTTATTCAGCCTGGTTTTTACAGACGGGCATGCTGATTGCACACCTGTGGGCTGGGTTTATATTCTTACCGGATTAGAGCTCAGGACTCCCACTTGGAGACAGCTCCATCCAGAAAGTCTCGCTGAGGAGTCAGGAGGACTCTACCTTACAGACACAACATCTGTGTATGAGTGTCAGGACAGGAGGACCTCCAGGTTCCCTAGGAGAGGGAGGCTGCAGCTGGCAGTGTGAGCATATATGCTCTGAGGAGCAACCCAAAGGCTTTGGCGTGAGGTCTAAAGCAGTGGTGCAGCAAGAGTGTAAGCCAGGAGGATGAACGATACAATATTGGTGAAACCCCCAGCGAGAAAAATTGCTGTTATTTTCTTTGACCTTTGTTTCCTTTAAAATACAAGCTGGACTGACACGTGTTTCTGAAAGCGCATACACCACTAGAACATAATCACCCCAGAATCTTATAATAAATTAGAAATATCACATAGCCACACTTGCATCATGAGAAAATGGACAGCCCTACAACAAGTTATTTAGCATAAATATATTCCTGGTCTTAAAATGACATCTTTGTGGCTAAGAGAGGCAATGCCTAATCAGATAACAGAATAACAGAATTACTATTTAGCTACATAAACCGATAAGAAGTTCCACCTTCTGAGCTAGGCTTATTAAAATTTTCATGAGCTTATTGTCTAGAACAGTATACAGTGGTGTGAAAAAGTGTTTGCCCCCTTCCTCATTTCCTGTTCCTTTGCATGTTTGTCACACTTAAGTTTTTCGGAACATCAAACCAATTTAAACAATAGTCAAGGACAACACAAGTAAACACAAAATGCAATTTGTAAATGAAGGTGTTTATTATTAAAGGTGAAAAAAAATCCAAACCATCATGGCCCTGTGTGAAAAAGTGATTGCCCCCTAAACCTAATAACTGGTTGGGAAACCCTTAGCAGCAACAACTGCAACCAAGCGTTTGCGATAACGTGCAATGAGGCTTTTACAGCGTCCTGGAGGAATTTTGGCCCACTCATCTTTGCAGAATTGTCCTAATTCAGTTACATTAGAGGGTTTTCGAGCATGAACGGCCTTTTTAAGGTCATACCACAACATCTCAATAGGATTCAGGTCAGGACTTTGGCTAGGCCACTCCAAAGTCTTCATTTTGTTTTTCTTCAGCCATTCGGTGGTGGACTTGCTGGTGTGTTTAGGATCATTGTCCTGCTGCAGAACCCAAGTTCGTTTCAGCTTGAGTACACAAACAGATGGTCGGACATTCTCCTTCAGGATCTCTTGGTAGACAGCAGAATTCATAGTTCCTTTTATCACGGCAAGTCTTCCAGGTCCTGAAGCAGCAAAACAGCCCCAGACCATCACACTACCACCACCATATTTTACTGTTGGTATAATGTTCTTTTTATGAAATGCAGTGTTCCTTCTATGCCAGATATACTTGGACACACACCTTCCAAAGAGTTCCACTTTTGTCTCATCGGTCCACAGAATGTTGTCCCAAAAGTCTCGGGGATCATCAAGATGTGTTGTGGAGAAATTGAGACGAGCTTTGATGTTCTTTTTGCTCAGCAGTGGTTTTCTCCTTGGAACTCTGCCATGCAGGCCATTTTTGCCCAGTCTTTTCCTGATGGTGGAGGCATGAACGCTGACCTTAACTGAGGCAAGTGAGGCCTGCAGTTCCTTGGACGTTGTTGTGGGGTCTTTTGTGACCTCTTGGATAAGTCGTCGCTGCGCTCTGGGGGTAATTTTGGGCGGCCGGCCACTCCTGGGAAGGTTCACCACTGTTCCATGTCTTCGCCATTTGTGGATAATGGCTCTCACTGTGGCTCGCTGGATTCCCAAAGCTTTGGAAATGGCTTTATAACCCTTTCCAGACTGATAGATCTCAATTACTTTCTTTCTCAATTGTTCCTGAATTTCTTTGGGTCTCGGCATGATGTGTAGCTTTTAAGGATCTTCTGGTGGACCTTACTGTGTCAAGCAGCTCCTATTTAAGTGATGCCTTGATTGTGAACAGGTGTGGCCTGGGTGTGGCTAGAGAAATTGAACTCAGGTGTGGACAACCACAGTTATAGTATGTTTTAACAAGGGGGGCAATCACTTTTTCACACAGGGCCATGATGGTTTGGATTTTTTTTCACCTTTAATAATAAACACCTTCATTTACAAATTGCATTTTGTGTTTACTTGTGTTGTCCTTGACTATTGTTTAAATTGGTTTGATGTTCCGAAACACTTAAGTGTGACAAACATGCAAAGGAACAGGAAATGAGGAAGGGGGCAAACACTTTTTCACACCACTGTATAGGAAGGACCAGGAGAGGAAGTCATTAGGATTCAGACACTTCACACTACAGCCGTTCACACACTCCACACACCTCATTTCATCCACTTCACACTTCCTTCACGGATAATCATCACGCCCAGAGGCGGCTCCAGGCTTTGTGAGGCCTTAGGCATAACTTGGACATGAGGCCCCACTCGCGTCCATAAGGGAAAAAATAATTCAAGCAATAAAATTGAAGTACTGGTGTCGTGTCCTCTATTTCAAAGCTGGTGTCAGTGCTGGCATGCTCTCAGTACTGGTGTCGGGGCACGCCATCTCTGTGCAGTGTGCTCTCCCTGAGTTCTGGTGTCAGTGCTCTGTCTCTGTCAGTGCTGGTGTCAGTGTACACTCTGCTAGTGCTGGTGCCAGTGCTCTGTCTCTCAGTGCTGGTGTCAGTGTATATTCTGCTAGTGCTGGTGTCAGTGCTCTGTCTCTCTCAGTGCTGGTGTCAGTGCGCTGTCTCTCTCAGTGCTGGTGTCAGTGTACACTCTACGAGTGCTGGTGTCAGTGCTCTGTCTCTCTCAGTGCTGGTGTCAGTGCTCTGTCTCTCTCAGTGCTGTACTCACATAGAGCTTCTTGAACTCTGCCTCATAGAAGAGAAGGGGCTGTGCGGAAAGGTCAGCACCTCTGAGGTCTCATCATCCCTGTTGGGCAGCAGTAGGTCCCCTCGGACTCCTCATAGTGGAAGAGCTTCTGGTGGGAGATAGCCACAGAGAAGCTGATCATGAGCAGTGCCAGCCCAGAACGATGAGCGCCTTGCCCACCATGGTTAAGGATCGCACTGGACTGAGCTGGGACCTCCCGACCACCGCAGTGGAGCCCTGGATGGATGGGGATGAGGGTGGGGTGGAGTCAGGTCAAGGGGACCCGGGTTGTCAATCACAGGCAGGCACACTGGGACACTGGCAGAGGACTGAGCAGACCTGACTCTAAATCCTAGTCCCATTTACCCCCCTCAGTCACATTCGCACCTCCCATTGCATGCTTACCCCCCATCACATGCACACCCCCCAGTCGCATGTACTCCCCAAGTCACATGCACACACCCCCATCACATGTAACCCCCAGTCGCATTCACACACCCCCCTGGTGACATGCACACACCCCCCCCAGTCACATGCACACATCCCCCCAGTCACATGTTCACCCCCCTCTAGTGACATGCACCCCCCGGGGACATACACACACCCCCCCGGTGACATGCACACCCCCCCAGTCACATGCACACACCCCCTCAGTCACACACACACCCCCAATCATATGTTCAACCCCCTAGTGACATGCACACACCCCCCGGTGACATGCACACACCACCCCCAGTCACATGCACACCCCCCCTTTCACACGTTCACCCCTCCTAGTGACATGCACACATCCCAAATCACATGTTCACCCCCCTAGTGACATGCACACACCCCCCCTTTCACATGCACACACACCACCAGTCGCATGAACCCCCCTGTCACATGTTCACCCCCCCAGTGACATGCACACACCCCCCACACATGTTAACTCCCCCTAGTGACATGCACACACCCCCCCAGTCACATGCACACACCCCCCGTCACATGCACACACCCCCCCAGTCGCATTTACCCCTGTCACATGTTTACCCCCCAATCACATGTTAACTTCCCCTAGTGACATGCACACACCCCCAATCACATGTTCACCTTCTCTAGTGACATGCACACACCCCCAATCCCATGTTCACCCCCCTTGTAACATGCACACACCCCCCCTGTCACATGCACACCCCTCAGTCAAATGCACACACCCCAATTAAATGCACACCCCCCCCCCGTCACATATACCTCACACACAGAGGCTCTGTCCCCTCACAGCTCAGTCAGCGCATCCTCAGCTCAGCAGTCAGTCGGCTGCACACAGACAGGCTACAGCTCAACGAGTGAACTGGAATTGGCTACTACTCATTCGAATTATCATTCAGGCAATTCCTTAATAAAGGTTAGTTCTGATTTAAGGGATACTTTTCAGAGCCTGCCACCTTTAGCTTGTTTGAGCTTAAATGGAGAGGGGGGGAGGGGAAAAGGGAAGCAAAGGAAAATAGACTCAGAAAGAGCCCCTACCTGTCTTCAAAGACCAGCATAGCCTGTCTGCAGAACTGAAGCCCCAATTTAATAAGCTGTTGCTGCTGCCCCAAAAGACCCTCAGAAGGGGCTCCCCTCTTTTCAGTGCTGTTAGCAACCCAAGACAGGGGACTGTGTCTGGGAGAGGCCGGAACCCAGATGGAAGCTGCGCCAGGCAGAGGTAAGAACACATACAAAACTATCCATCAGGTATGAGGAAAAAAAGAGAATGTTAGGGGGTATATGGGTTTCCTTTTTATAAGCTAGTAACTATCCTAAGGGGAGGAGTTATCACTGGTATCAGTGGCGCAGTCAAGTGGGGCCCGGTGAGGACAGGCGCCGCGGCTCCGCGGGAGATAGCGGGCAGCTCTGCGGATGAGAGCGGGAGGTCCGCGGGTAGTCCGCGGGCGGCTCCGCGGATGAGAGCGGGCTGTCCGCGGGTAGTCCGCGGCTCCGCGGGTAGTCCGCGGCTCCGCAGGTAGTCCGCGGGCGGCTTCGCGGGTGAGAGCGAGCGATCCGCTGGTAGTCCGCGGCTCCGCGGGGGGTCCGCGGGTCAGAGGCTCTGCGGGTGATAGTGGGAGGCGGATGAGAGTGGCCGGTCCGCTGGTGAGAGAGTGGGCTGGCCAATCAGGGAGCTGACGGGCGGGGGAGCATAGAGATGACATCATCTCTCGCCGCCCTGCATCCCTGCAGTACAGTTCCCCCCTCACTGTGCAGGCAGCCAGGAAGCAGAGAGATGACATTATCTCTCTGCTGCCTGACTGATAATCTGCTGCCTGACTCTGTGACACAGCAGGAAAGTGGCAGAGCAAGTGACAATCCATAATGTGTGGCAGGCGACGTGCCAAGTGACAATCCGTAACATGTGGCAGGTGACGTGGCAAGTGAAAATCCATGACGTGGCAAATGACAATCCATAATGTGTGGCAGGCGACGTGGCAAGTGACAACCCGGGACGTGGCAAGTGACAATCCATAACGTGTGGCAGGTGACATGGCAAGTGACAACCTGGATGTGGCAAGTGACAATCCATAACATGTGGCAGGTGACATGGCAAGTGACAACCTGGATGTGGCAAGTGACAATCCATAACATGTGGCAGGTGACGTGGCAAGTGAAAATCAGTGACGTGACAAGTGACAATCCATAATGTGTGGCAGGTGACGTGGCAAGTGACAACCCAGGACATGCAAGTGACAATCCATAATGTGTGGCAGGTGACATGGCAAGTGACAACCTGGATGTGGCAAGTGACAATCCATAACATGTGGCAGGTGATGTGGCAAGTGAAAATCCGTGACGTGACAAGTGACAATCCGTAATGTGTGGCAGGTGACGTGGCAAGTGACAATCCATAACGTGTGGCAGGTGACATGGCAAGTGACAACCTGAATGTGGCAAGTGACAATCTAGAACATGTGGCAGGTGACGTGGCAAGTGAAAATCCGTGACGTTACAAGTGACAATCCGTAATGTGTGGCAGGTGACGTGGCAAGTGACAACCCGGGACGTGCAAGTGACAATCCATAATGTGTGGCAAGTGACAATCTAGGATGTGGCAAGTGACAATCTGTAATGACATGGCAAGTGACAATCCGTAATGTATGGCAGGTGACAATCCGTAATGTGTGGCAGGTGACGTGGCAAGTGACAACCTGGATGTGGCAAGTGACAATCCGTAACATGTGGCAGGGGACGTGGCAAGTGAAAATCCGTGACGTGGCAAGTGACATTCCGTAATGTGTGGCAGGTGACGTGGCAAGTGACAATCCGTAATGTGTGCTAGGTGACGTGGCAAGTGACAACCCGGGACGTGGCAAGTGACAATCTAGGACGTGGCAAGTGACAATCCGTAATGTGTGGCAGGTAACGTGGCAAGTGAAAATCCGGGACGTGGCAAGTGGACAATCCGCAACATGTGGCAGGTGACATTCTGCAATGTGTGACAAGTGACAATCTGCATCTGGTGGCAGGCGACGTGGCAAGTGGACAATCCGCAACGTGTAGCAGGTGATGTGACAAGTGACAATCCTTAATGTGTAGCAAGTGACGTGGCAAGTGACAATCCAGGACGTGGCAAGTGACAATCCATAATGTGTGGCAAGTGACAATCCATAATGTGTGGCAAGTGACGTGGGAAGTGACAATCCATAATGTGTGGCAGGTGACTTGGCAAGTGACAATCTGGGATGTGGCAAGTGGACAATCCGCAATATGTGGTAGGTGACATTCCGCAATGTGTGACAAATTACAATCTGCATCTGGTGGCAGGCGATGATGGCAAGTGACACGCTCAGGGATCCCACTGATTTTGCATTATAGTGAGTTGAACTATTTCATTTTATATAACAGAACAAAAATTGGTTAGAAGGCCTGTAGGTCTGCAATGTGTTCCCTTCAGGGGCTGCATACAGTATACTGCATACTTTGTTGTTCAAAATTAATATAAGCTGTTGCCTGGGTACTGTGCCACATGGGTGTGGTAGTCTGTTGTTCAATGGCATTAGTTCATTTTTTTTTTTTTGGTGTGGGGGGGGGGCCCATACAACATTTTGCTATGGGGCCCTGTGATTTCTAGTTACGCCCCTGACTGGTATGCTGCCATGGAGGCACCAGGAAAAAGTGTTTGGGGACCCGGGTCCTGCCCCAGGCCACATGTATCAATGCAAAAAAAGTTTTAAAAACTGCATTTTTTTTCGGGAGCAGTGATTTTAAAGATTAAAAAGTTCTTATCGGAAATTCCAATCGTGTGTATGCAATTCCAACGTGCAAAAACTCACGCATGCTTAGATTCAACTATGAGACAGAAGCTATTGGCTACTGGCTATTGAACTTCTTTTTTCCAGTCCCGTCATATGTCACCGCGTTCTTGACGGTCGGAATTTGGTGTGACCATTTGTATGCAAGACAACTTGAGTGAAATCCCATCGGAATTCCGTCGGGAAAACCATCAGAGCTTTTTCCGACCAAAAACGACAGGAGACGGGTTTTTTTTTCAATTCCTTTATTTAAAAAAAAAGTGTCCCGTGATGTAAATCCATCATCAATCAAGGTGTCCTGAGAGAAAAATAAAATGGAAAAACACCGCCTCCATGGGAGGCGTCCTGCTGACTGCTGTCTTTTCACTTTGACAGCTATTATATAGGCAAGAGCGGGGCCACCCGGTGACGTAAACATCACCGGGTGACCCCACCCTTGGCTATATAACAGCTGTCTGCACGAAAAGATGGCAGTTGGTGGGACGCTTCCCATCAAGCCTTCTTCAATCACGGTGCCGATGAACCCGAAAAAATAAGAAGGATGGACATCACAGGTCACTTTTTTATTTATTTTTTAAAATAAAGGAGTTATCAAAAACTGTCTCCTGTCATTTTTATTCACATAGGGGGTGGGTCGGGATCTAGGGCCCCCCTTGTTTAGCCCCCTGCCCACATACCCCTACAACCACCAAGCAAGGATTGTGAGGATGAGGCCCCTGTCCCCATTAACATAGGGACAAGTTGCTTTGGGGGGGGCCCAAAGCACCCTCCCTATGTTGAGGGCATGTGGCCTGGTACGGTTCTGGGGGGGTGCTCTATCGCCCCCCCACCCCTTTTCCCGCGGCCTGCCAGGTTGCATGCTTGGGTAAGGGTCTGGTATGGATTGTGGGGGGGACCCTACGCCATTTTCTTTTTTAATTGTGGTGCGGGGTTCCTCTTAAAACCCATACCAGACCTGAAGAACCTGGTATGGATTTTGGGGGGGACCCCCACGCCATTTAAAAAAATAAAATTGGCGCAGGGTTCCCCTTAACTGCTTCAATACAATGTGTTATTTAAACTACACTGCCTGCATTGACTGAACAAAGTCTACACTGAATATCTAGTCTACGCTAAATGCAGTGTATTTATACTAGACTGTTTATACTGTATATATCAAATACACTGCCACTAACTAACCTGCCTGCCTAATCTAGCTCAACCTATCTCCATCCACACACTATACAGGGCCCCTATGTAAGCAGCCTTATATAGTGTGAGGCATGGGCTTAGTCCCCCTGAGCCATGATTGGCCAAAGGCACCCTGCCTTTGGCCAATTATTGCTCTCTCAGCAGAGTGCGCTGTGATTGGCCAAAGCATGCAGGTCAGGTGCATGCTTTGGCCAATCATCATACAGCAATACACTGATCTCGCAAGTGAATTATGGGGCGTTCCATGGTGCTCAAATTTCCCACAAATGCCCCATATGTTAATACATAATAATAATTATACATAATACATACATACATACACTATATTACCAAAAGTATTGGGACCCCAGTCATCCCAGTTTTAGTCTGTAGGGTTCTATATTGAGTGGGCCCACGTCTTGCAGCTAGCACAGCTTCAACTCTTCTGAGAAGGCTGTCCACAAGGTTTAGGAGTGTGTCTATGGGAACATTTGACCATTCTTCCAGAAGTGCTGATGTGGACGAGAGCACCTGGCTTGCAGTCTCCATGCTAGTTCATCTCAGAGATGTTCTATCGGGTAGAGGTCAGGACTTTGTGCAAGATCAGTGAAGTTCTTCCACCGCAAACTCACTTATTCATTTCTTTATGGACCTTGTTTGTGCACTGGTGTGAAGTCATGTTGGAACAGGAAGAGGCCATCCCCAAACTGTTCCCACAAAGTTGGGAGCATGAAATTGTGCAAAATGGCTTGGTATGCTGATGCCTTAGGAGTTCCCGTCACTGAATTAAGAGACTAAGCCCAAGCCCTGAAAAACAACCCCACATCACAATCCCCCTCCACCAAATGATTTGGACCAGGGCACAAAGCAAGGTCCATAAAGACATGGATGAGTGAGTTTGGGGTGGAGAATCTTGACTGGCATGCACAGTCCTGACCTCAACCCAATAGAATACCTTTGAGATGACCTCACAAATTTTCTTCTGGAACAATGGTCAAACATCCCCATAGACACACTCCTAAACCTTGTGGACAGCCTCCCCAGAAGAGTTGAAGCGGTTATAGCTGCAAAGGGTGGGCCAACTCAATATTGAACCCTGCAGTCCGATCGGACCATGTTGTCGGATAATCTGACCGTCTGTGGGCTACATAAGACTTTTTCCGTCGGAATGCCCAACCAACAAAGTTTGAGAGCTGGATATAAAATTTTCCGACAACATGATCCGATCGTTTGTAGAGAATTCCAATCGGACAAAGTGCCACGCATGCTCAGATCAAATTACGAGACCAAAGCTATTGGCTACTAGCCGCAACGTAGTCCCGTCGCAACGAACAAACGTCATCACGTTCTGAACGATCGGATTTTCCCACCACTTTGTCCGACCCTGTGTATGCAACAGGAGTTTCTGATGGATTTTGTTGTCAGAATGTCCGACCGTGTGTACAAGGGCTAAGACTGGAATGCCATTAAAGTGTGTGTGTGTGTGTGTGTGTTTTAACCATTCCCTACTCTATCCAAAAGAAGATAAAAAGTTTTGGCTTCAGATATATTATTATTCACTAAGCTATAATGTGCTATTTCCCATAATGTGCATTATTTTCAAAAGAGTGATTGTTCATGTTGGCTTTCATTGGTTCTCATTCCTGAGAATATTGCTTGTTATGGCATAACAATTGTTATGATTGTCAAAAGTGAATTGAGCCTAATGTCTTACTTCCAGACAATATGCTAACCATTACACAAAGTGCTGTTTGGTCTAGTGGTACAGACCCTTCCCTTGATTTAAGGAATTTATTCTCAACTGTTCTGAATAGATTGGCATAATCTAATCGCACACAAACAATGCATTTGACTTCATAGTTTGTACATTTACAGTTTTTAGTCATCTGCACCGCTATTATCACTCTTAATAGCTAAAAGAATAATTTATGTTTAATCTCTTCCTATTATGTTTAAGGAAAGTACAAAACAGAGTACAGAAGAGATACATCAATTCAAATTGCAGACATGGAGAACACAGGCAATCTTAATCTTCAATTCCTCTATTGTGTGAAGCACTATGTTGAAAGAATTATTTATATCTGTCAAATACATTGGCAAATATATTTCTGATGCACATACTGGTGCTGTGTTTGAATAGAGTATGCAAGATCCACTGGTAAACAAATGATATATTCTGACATGGAATGGAAAATAATGTTTAGCACAATTTTTAGACATAAAAGCAGGTAGTATATTCAGCCTTTAAATTCCTCCCTCCCCTTCAGTAACCCCCTCAAATTCACCAGTCTTCGCTCCTTTGAAATCTTCACTGTGGGGAGTCATACATTGGCCATAGCAATAGACTCCAGGCTGGATTTTCCTTCTCTGAATAACTTTAAAAACATTTGGAGAGGTCATTTAGTATGTGTCTTAATGTCCATAAGCATAAACGGAGCCTGTCCATAAGCATAAATGGAGATTATTCCATATGGTGGGGAAGTCCAGGAGTCCTCTGAAGTTATGTCTGCATGGTTTCATACTTTAAAAATCTCGGAAAAGCATGGGCTGACAGTATAAGTCGTCAAGAAGGAAGTGGAGGGGGGGTGTGTCATTTAAAGGTTAATAAATGGGTACACATTATCCATTAGAAATTCCAGCTCTAGCGTTTCCCTTCAGATTTTATAAACCCTTTACCAATCTTTTTTGTTCTGTAGTCTTTGAGCCAGTTCAGTGATGTTGTAGATCCTTTCTCCACTTCTTTGTTGGCAGCAAGCAGTCCTTTTTTTTTGTACTGAGCAATGTCAGGTAAGAATATAGGCTTGCACATGGGGTGTCTAACCTGGGGGTTTGCAACCCATTGATTGCAATCCACCTATTGATCGGAGGCAGGTGAAGGGTAGACCACGATCCTTCCCTGCTGATCCTGGAACCTGGCCAGGAGGGGTGGCATTTACTGAAACCAATCTGACTGTATTTTCCTCCTGCAGCAACTGAAAGTAGGCTTCTCCCCTTCTCCCTCCTGCCGGCATTCAATTGTCACAGGAGAAAAATACAAAGGATTGGTACCAGTATATGCCATCCCTCCTGTCCCTGTTCCTCTACTTTCTGCTGCCCGGGCCCACCTGCGTGCTCCTCTGGTCTCTCCCCTTCCCCTGCAACTCTGCCAGATTTCATTCCTTTGTCCTCTCATTGGCTGCTACAGGGGATCATTTCAGGATATAAAGCAAGGAAGGGGGCAGTAAATATGTAATTTACTTGCCCCTTCCATTTCTGAATGAATATTTACGAAAGACAAATCCACTGCAAGTGCACTTGGAAGTGCAGTCGCTCTCAATCTAAGGGGTAGATCTGAAACGAGTGGAAGCTCTGCTGATTTTATCATCCAATCGTGTGCAAGCTAAAATACTGTTTTTTATTTTCCTTGCATGTCCCCCTCGGATCTCCAGTAACTTTACTTCCAAGTGCACTTTCAGTGCAAAGTGGATTTTCCTTTAGTAAATAACCCCCACTGTGAGTGATCGGTACCTATTACTCATGGTGTTTATTCACAAACTGTAGCATAGTAAACACAATTATAAATGAACAGAAAGACGCACAACACAGAGCACTTCCCATTTATGATGGTCCCAACGGGATTCCTAAAAAAAAAAAGCGAAAAATTAGAAAACTAATAAAAATAAAAAAACGACTGACACGGTTCTCAAAGGAAAGGCAATCTATTTCTTATTTTATGCAGCACAGAACAACTAGGATAAAAAAAGATGACTTGACCTGCAAACAATGTGCCATATAACTAAGTGATCTGGGTGTCTACTATGATTGTGCAGTTCAATAGGCGCTAGAATAAGACCCACCGTTCTCAATAATGTGACAGACATGGTCAGCCAGACTGCAGAATGAGAGAAAAAGGTATTTTAATTCCTTCATGACAAAGGGCAAAACAAATCCTAATGTCTAAACACAGTTTTGTGTTAATAAAACTGTACACATCAGTTTTCACATCATCATATTTTGTGTATCCAGGTAAATTATACCTTATTTTTTTCAGGATAAATAGAGCCTTCATTTTGTGGTAAATGGTAATAGATGTGTCCTGATTTTTTTTTATTATCACATTTTGTACAAATAAATATATTTAAAGCGTGGTGTGCATTTGTATTCAGCCCCCTTTACTCTGATACCCCTAACTAAAATATAGTGGAACCAATTGCTTTCAGCAGTCACCTAATTAGTAAATAGAGTCCACCTGTGTATAATTTAATCTCAGTATAAATATAGCTGTTCTGTGAAGCCATCAGAGGTTTGTTAGAGAACCTTTGTGAACAAACAGCATCATGCAGGCCAAGCAACACACCAGATAGGTCAAGAATAAAGTTGTGGAAAAGTTTAAAACAGAGATAGGTTATAAAAAAAAATCCCATGTTTTTAACATTTTACGGAGCACTGTTTAATTCATCATCCGAAAATGAAGAGTATGGCACAACTTAGTAACTACCAAGACATGGCCGTCCAACTAAACTGAGACCGGGCAAAGAGAGCATTAATCATAGAAGCAGCTAAGAGGCCCATGGTAAGTCTGGAGGTGCTGCAGAGATCCACAGCTCAGGTGGGAGAATCTGTCCAGAGGAAGAAGAAAGCCATTGTTCAAAGAAAGCCATAAGAAGTCCAGTTTGCAGTTTGTGAGAAGCCATGTGGGGGACACAGTAAACATGTGGAAGAAGGTGCTCTGGTCAGATGAGATCAAATCTGAACTTTATGACCTAAAAGCCAAGCTCTATATGTGGTGGAAAATGAACACTGCACATCACCCTGAACACACTAGCCCCACCGAGAAAGGTGGTGGTGGCAGCATCATGTTGTGGGGATGCTTTTCTTCAGCAGGGACAGGGAAGCTGGTCAGAGTTGATGGGAGGATGGATTGAGCCAAATACAGGGCAATCTTAGAAGAAAACCTGTTAGCCCTTGTACACACGGTCGCACATTCCGACAACAAAATCCGTCAGATTTTGTCAGGCGGATTTTGTCCAAAATTGGTGTTGCATACACACGGTTGGACAAAGTTGTTGGAAAATCCAATGTAATGTGATGACGTTATTTTGTTACGACGGGACTACGTTCAGGCTAGTAGCCAATACTTTGGTCTAGGAATTTGACCTGAGCATGCGTGGCACTTTGTCCGATCGGAATTCACTACAATTGATCGGACAAAGTCCGATCGGATCATGTTGTCGGAAAATTTTATAGCCCAGCTCTAAAACTTTGTCGGTCGGATATTCCGACGGAAACAATCCGATGTAGCCCACACATGGTTAGATTATCCGACGACGCGGTCTGATCGGACATTTTCCGTCGGAATGTCCGACCGTGTGTACAAGGGCTTAGAGTCTGCAAAGGACTTGAGACTGGGGTGGAGGTTCACCTTCCAGCAGGACAACAACCCTAAACATACAGCCAGAGCTACAATGGAATGGTTAGATCAAAGCATATTCATTTGTTAGAATGGCCCAGTCAAAGTCCAGACCTAAATCCATTTGAGAATATGTGGCAAGACTTGAAAATTGATGTTCACAGTAGCTTTCCATGCAATCTAACAGAGCTTGAGCTATGTTAATGAGCAACAATTTCACTGTAGATGTGCAAAGCTGGTAGAGACATCCCCAAAAAGACTTGCAGCTGTAATTGCAGTGAAAGGTGGTTCTACAAAGTATTGACTTAGGGGGGCTGAATACAGATGCACAGCACACCTTTCATATATTTGCTTGTAAAACTTTTTGAAAATCATTTATCATTTTCCTTCCAGTTAACAGATATGTCTCACTTTGTGTTGGTCTATCACATAAAATACATTTACATTTTTGGTTGTAACATGACAAAATGTGGATAATTTCAAGGGGTATGAATACTTTTTCAAGGCACTGTAAGTATGTGTATGTTATTTGATGTATACCCATAGAAAGACCCAAAAACAATTTGCTTTTTTTAACCCTACCTAAAACACACTAACATTAACTGATGCCGATACTAAATTAACATTTTTTTTTTTTTAATCCTACTTAAATAACACTGATTCCCAATTTGATTCCGAAGATTTACTCTGACCATGACTTGATCCTAACCTTTTCTCCAACCCTGACATTGACCTAAATGAAACCCTGATCTAGTTCTTTTTGTTCTTTTTTAGTGTTATCTTTTAATAATCTTCTTTGGATAACTTTTCTCCTCTTGCCATTTGCTTACTGGGCACTTAAACCCCTTTACTGCCCAGACCAATTCTCAGCATTTTAGCACTGTCACTCTTTGAATGACAAATGCGTGGTCATACAACACTGTACCCAAATGATTTTTATCATTTGTTTTCAACACAAACAGAGCTTTCTTTTGGTGGTATTTGATCACCTCTGGGTTTTTTTTTTTTTTTTGTTAAAAAAAATGTAAAAAGACAGAAATTTTATAAAATTAACACAAAACCGTTTTATATTTTGTTAATAAATTTTGCAAATAGGTAATTATTCTCCTTCATTGATGTACTCTGATGAGGCTGCACTGATGGGTACTGTGATAAGCTGTGCTTATGGGCACTGATAGGCTGCATTGATGGGTGCTGGTGAGCACTGACGAGGTGGCACTGGTGGGCATTGATGAAGTGGCACAGAGGGGCATTAATAGGTGGCACAAAAGGGCACTAATAGGTAGCACCGATAGCTTTCAGTGATGGGCACTGATAGGTGGCAGTGATGGGCACTGGTAGGTGACACTGAAAGGCAGCACTGCTAGGTGGCACTGATTGGCACCACTGGTGGACACTGATAGCCAGCATTGATAGATGGCACTGATTGCTGGCAATTATGCACTGGTGGGCACTGATTCTTGGCACTGTGGGCACTAGCACATGGCACTGGCAGGAGGTACTGGTGGGCACAGATGAAGCAGCTTCACCTCTTCCTCTTAGGGACTGATGTGCCTTGCATAGAAGATAGTGATTGGCTTTTTTTTTCTGCTCATGCTGTTAGCATGAGGAGGAAAAAAAATGATTACTGAGCTTCTGTTTACATCATGTGATCAGCTGTCATTGGCTGGCAGCTGATCATGTGGTAAGGGGCCGGGATCCGATCCGTGATCACCCGAGTCTCACTGACTCAGTGATCACAGAGAGTGCAGGGTGCGTGCAAAGGGAGGACATCTATTGACGGCATCCCGGCAAAGTAGATCCGCGCTCTAGCCTTCATTTGGCTATAGCGTGGATCTGAAGGGGCTAGACAGAAATAAAATGTCTCCATTCAAGAGGAGAAAAAAACACCGGGGCAGACTGAAGAGGCTGATTCTACTATAACAGTAATGAGGCGATTGTGAGCTAAGCCTCTGGGTTCTTGATCATTAGTAGTAGACCCAAAGCTTTCGGTGAGAGCCCAGTCTATGTGCTGGGAGTGGGCTGTGCAGGGTGCACTCAGCCCAAACACAGCAGTGCACATATGCGGTCCCATGGATTAAGACCCCCTTTTCATGTGTACACCCATTGTGAAGGGATTAAAAGAAAAAAAAACAGTCATAACATAGGGAAGGTACAGATTATAAAGAGATAAAAAAAGATGTAAGATTTCCACAGGGCTTTAAACCTGGGGTCGTCGTGACAACATTGTATCTTGTGCTGTCCTGTATTTCTCTTGATTGGTTTCCTTTAACCTCCGCTTGACCATGAAATGCATATATGCAGTGGTGGAAAAGTTGGCTTTAAATGTCCAACCGCTGCACATATGCATCCACGGCTGTCTGATGTTGTGTGATAGGAGCACACTTACTGCATATCCCAGCACACCAACTGAGCTGTCTCTGATAGCTCTCAGTCACAGCTTCTGATCAGGAGCTAGGAGAATTGGCCTTGCAATCATGTGAACTCTGTAAAAGCCAATCACAGCAGTCACACGATCAGGAAGCTACTTCACCTCCCAGCATCATAGCCTATTTAAAGTTCCACCAGGAGCCAATGGGAAGAGGTTAAACCACAGGATTTGGACAGAAATGTTTATATTTGTTCAGGTATTTCTTCATAGATAAAGCGTATCTAGACAGCTCAAGTTTTCCGTGACTCGCAGGATACTTCCGCATTTAACGGCAGCTCACGGACACCCGCGAGTGCGACATGATCTCCCGGCTGAGCCTGCACTGCCACTCAGCCTGGAGTAATCACAAACAGCAGGTATCTCCTGCTGTTTCATGCAGCTGCAGTCTTAAATGTTCGGCAGCCATCCACTGTAACAAAGCCCCACCTCCTCATCCATGATAGACAGAACAATTCAATTTCCCAGCATTGTATCAGTGTTCAATCGACCATCTATCATGGATGAGGTGGCGGGGCTTTGTTACAGTGGATGGCCGTTGAACAGTTAAGACTGCACCTGCATGACACAGCGGGAGACACCCGCTTTGTGTAATCAAGGTACTGGCAGTGGCGAGGCTGCAGATGGGCACTGATGAGGATACAGATGGGCACAGTGAGGCTGCATTTATTTTTCAGTGAGGCTGAAGATGGGCACTGACGAGGCTGCATTGTAGGCACAGTGAGGCTGCAGTGTTGGCACTGATGAGGCTGAAAATGGGCACAGCGAGGCTGCAGATGGGCACAGTGAGGCTGCATTCATGGGCACAGACCAGGCTGCACATAGGCACAGTGAGGCTGCAGATGGGCACAGTGAGGCTGCATTGTTGGCACTGATGGGGCTGCAGATGGGCACAGTGAGGCTGCATTGATGGGCACAGTGAGGGTGCAAATTAGCACAGTGAGGCTGCATTTCTGGTGAGTGTGACACATTATCAATTAAAGTATTATTTTATTATGGCATTATCTTTAAAGTATTATTTTATTATAGTATTATGAATGGGGGGGGGGGGGGGGGTTGTCGGCACAGAGCGTGACCTCCCTGAAATTCGTTTCTGCAGGTTGGGATGTCTGTGTATCTATCCTGCATAATGGAAGAGTGACGGTGAACACTTGTCATCCCTATCCACTCAAGTCTGTGGTTACATTAGTAACATTATCAGACCATACATATCTATAAAACGAATCCCAAAAAAGTCATTTTTACAGTTAAACACTTACAGTTTTAGCTCTTCATATAAAATATTTAGCAATTGCCTAAAGTGCTTTGAATAAGTAGGTAAGGTATTTGGAATTTTATACAACAACGCTAGTGACAATTTTTATTCAGAATAAAGCTGTATGAGTACTTAAAGGGGTTCTAAACGGTCGTTTAACCACTTGCCTACTGGGTATTTAAACCCCTCTCCTGCCCAGACCAATTTTCAGCTTTCTGTGCTCTCACACTTTGAATGACAATTACTGTAATACTGTAACAAAATTAAATTTTTGTCCTTTTTTTCATACAAATAGAGCTTTCTTTTGGTGGTATTTGATCATCTCTGGGTTTTTTTATTTTTTGCGCTATAAATGAAAAAAAGAGTGGAAATTTTGAAAAAAAAACGCATTTTTCTTAATTTCTGTGATAAAATTTAGCAAATTATTAATTTTTGTTCATAAATTTTGGCCACAATTTATACTGCTACATATCTTTGGTAAAAATAACCCAAATTAGTGAATATTATTTGGTCTTTGTGAAAGTTAGAGAGTCTACAAGCTGTGGTGCAAATCATAAAAAAAATGATCACACCTGATATACTGGTGGCCTATCTCATCTTGCGACCAGAATAAGCCAGGAAAGTACAAATACCCCCCAAATGACCCCTTTTTTGAAAGTAGACATTCCAAGGTATTTAGTAAGATGCATGGTGAGGTTTTTGATGTATTTTTTTTCCCCACAATTCTTTGCAAAAGATTTTTTTTTTCAAAAAGTTGTCATTTTAATAGGTTATTTCTCTCACATTGCATGTGTATACCACAAATGACACCACAAAATACATTCTGCTACTCCTCCTGAGTATTACGATACCACATGTGTGAGACTTTTTCACAGCCTGGCCACTTAGAGAGGCCCAACATGCAGGGAGCGCCATCAGGTGTTCTAGGGGCATAAATTATACATCTAACTTGTTGACTACCTATTACACTTTTGAAGGCCCTGGAGCACCAGGACAATGTCACATGACACTGATGTGGCACTGATGACAGATGGCACTGATGGCACATGGCACTGATGACAGATGTCACTAATACATGGCACTGATGACACGTGACACTGATGACAAATGGCACTAATATGTGGAACTGATGACACGTGACACTGATGACAGAAGGCACTAATATGTGGCACTGAAGACAGATGGCACTATTACATGGGACTGATGACAGATGGCACTAATATGTGTCACTGATGGTACGTGACATTGATGTGGCACTGATAACAGATGGCACTGATACGTGGCACTGATGACACATGACACTGATAACAGATGGCACGTGAGACTGGGGACAGATGGCACTGACAGGTGGCACTGGGGACAGATGGCACTGGGGACAGATGGCACTGGGGACAGATGGCATGACAGATGGCAGTGACAGGTACTGTGGGCACTGAATTTAAAAAATAATTTGTGTACACTCACCGATGCAGGCCATGACCTCTCCCTCCTCACACGCTGTCTCTGTGTGAGGAGGGAGAGCTGGGGACGATAGATGATCTCATATGTTTACATATGAGATCACTTCTCATTGGACACACCGATCGAGTGCTAAATGGCTGCTGCGATTGGCCACTTAGCATGATCTGTTATTGGCTGTGTCCAAGGGACATGGCAAACACAGAAATTCCCTGATGCGTGCCCGCGGCGGCATGCAGAGGGGAAGTAAACAGGATGACGCCCAGGGATGCCCTCCTGGCAATTGAGTGCCGCGCTGTAGACATCTTTTGACTATAGTGCAGGCGCGATGTGGCTAGAAAAAAAAAATACAAACATGTCATACTTACCTCCACTCTGCAATTCGTTTTGCACAGAGTGGCCCCGATCATCATCTGGGGTCCTCCGGCGGCGCTGGTAGCTCCTCTCCGCACCAGGGGTCCACTTTGGAGGACACTCGTGCGAGCACACTCCTGAGTGCTGCTTTTACATGTATTCACACAGAAAGCAGGACTCGCCCCCGGCGCCCATGTCATTGGATTTGATTGATAGTAGTGGGAGCCAATGGCTGCGCTGCTATCAATCTATCCAATCAGGACATGAGACACCAGCTAGAACTGGTATGCTTGTACCCGGCCGGAAAAAGACAGCGTTCAGGTAAGTCAAACAGGGGGGCTGGGGGGCTGCAGCACTACAGAAGGTTTTTCATCTTAATGCATAAGGGTGAAAAATATTGAGAGTTTAGAACCCCTTTAAGTGTTCCATTTAAATTCTAGAATTATCTCACTTGGATAAAACAAGAATTGCTGAGGAGAAAAAAAAAAAAAAAAAACAACAAATCATATTCCATCAGTGAAAATTAACCCATAAGTAAATGTTCTCCGTAAGAGCTGTGGCCTTATCAAGGTGTAACCAAGGAAACAATACCTCATTTGGAGGGGTGACCCTTTCAAGGCATATTGAAGTCATTAATAGCACAAGTTATTGTTTGTTACAGCGGGTGTATTGATTGAGCTGATGACTTCTGACACCTAATGACACAAGGCTTTAACCACGGTAGACTGACTGGCCAACTTCCTTAATGATCTGTCTACCTTTGTTCTAAGTGTCTGGATGCCTTCAAAACAACATTGTTTCCCATATATAATATGTGGTGTAGTATTGTTGATTCCTTAACCCTTTCACGCCTAAGTCTATTTCTGACATTTGTTGCTTAAAAGTTAAAATCAGTATTTTTTGCTAGAAAATTACTTAGAACCCCCAAACATTATCTATATACATACATACATATATACAGTATCTCACAAAAGTGCGTACACCCCTCACATTTTTGTAAATATTTTATTATATCTTTTTATATGACAACAATGAAGAAATGACACTTTGCTACAATGTAAATTAGTGAGTGTACAACTTATATAACAGTGTAAATTTGCTGTCCCCTCAAAATAACAACACACGGCCAATAATGTCTAAACCACTGGCAACAAAAGTGAGTACACCCCTAAGTGAAAATGTCCAAATTGGGCCCAAAGTGTCAATATTTTATGTGGCCACCATTATTTTCCAGCCCTGCCTTAACCCTCTTGGGCATGGAATTCACCAGAGCTATACAGGTGGGTGCCACTGGAGTCCTCTTCCACTCCTCCATGATGACACTCCTCCATGATGGATGTTAGAGACCATGCACTCCTCCACCTTCCATTTAAGGATGTCCCACAGATGCTCAATAGGGTTTAGGTCTGGAGACATGCTTATCCAGTTCATCACCTTTAGCTTCAGCTTCTTTAGTAAGGCAGTGGGCGTCTTGTGGGAGTGTTTGGGGACGTTGTTATAATGTTGGAATACTGTCCTGTTGCCCAGTCTCCGAAGGGAGGGGATCATGCTCTGCTTCAGTATGTCACAGTACATGTTGGTATTCATGGTTCCTTCAATGAACTGTAACTCCCCAGTGCCGGCATCACTCATGCAGCTGCAGACCATGACACTCCCACCACCATGCTTGACTGTAGGCAAGACACACTTGTCTTTGTACTCCTCACCTGGTTGCCGCCACACACGTTTGACACCATCTGAACCAAATACGTTTATCTTATCTTTATATTCTTAGTCTGCTTGTCTACAGCAAACTGTTTGCAGGCTTTCTTGTGCACCATCTCTAGAAGAGGCTTCCTTATGGGATGACAGCTATGCAGACTAATTTGATGCAGCGTGCAGCGTATGGTGTGAGAACTGACATGCTGACTCCCCCAACCCTTCAACCTCTGCAGCAATGCTGGCAGAACTCATATGTCTATTTCCCAAAGACAACCTCTGGATATGATGCTGAGCACGTGCACTCAACTTCTTTGGTCGACCATAGCGAGGCTTATTCTCAGTGGAACCTGTCCTGTTAAACCACTGTATGGTCTTGGCCAACGGGCTGCATCTCAGTTTCAGTGTCTTGGCAATCTTCCTATAGCCTAGGCCACCTTTATGTAGTGCAACAGTTATTTTTTTCAGATCCACAGTATGTTCTTTGCCATTAGGTGCCATGTTGAACTTCCGGTGACCTGTATGAGAGCAATAACACCAAATTTAACACATGTTAAATTTCACACCTGAGACTTGTAACACTAACGAGTCACATAACATCGGGGAGGGAAAATGGCTAATTGGGCCCAATTTGGACATTGTCACTTAGGGGTATACTCTCTTTTGTTGCCAGCGGTTTAGACATTAATGGCTGTGTGTTGAGGTATTTTAAGGGGACAGCAAATGTACAGTTATACAAGCTGTACACTCACTACTTTACATTATAGCAAAGTATAAATTCTTCAGTATTGTCACATGAAAATATATAATAAAATATTTGTGATTTGTGAACTTTTGTGATATACTGTATATATATATATATTTTTTTTTTTCTTCTTTTTTTTAGCAGAGACCCTAGAGAATAAAATGGTGATTATTGTAATATTTTATGTCACACAGTATTTGCGCAGCAGTCTTTAACGCATTTGTTGGTGAAAAAAGACACTTTAACCACTTAAGGACCGCCTCCTGCACATATACGTCAGCAGATTGGCATGGCTGGGTAAAAGCACGTACCTGTACGTTGCTTTTTAAGTTCCCAGCCGAACACGGTCCTGAGCTCCGCGACTGTGGCCGCGGGACCAGCGGACCCGTTCGCCGCTGGTGTCCCGCGATTGGGTCACAGAGCTGAAGAACGAGGAGAGGTCTGTGTAAACAAACCTCTCCCCATGCTTCCCTGTGTGGCTGTCACCGATCGTCTCTTCCCTTTTATAGGGAAAGACGATCAGTGACTTCACATGCCAGGCCACGCCCCCCTACAATTAAAAAAAACACATAACGTCATACATAACACTACACTGCCCCCTAGTGGTTAACTCCTTCACTGCCAGTGTCATTTACACAGGAATCAGTGCATTTAAATAGCACTGATTGCTGTATAAATGACAATGGTCCCAAAAATGTGTCAAAAATGTCCGATGTGTCCACCATAATGTCACAGTCACAATAAAAATGCTGATCACCACCATTACTAGTAAAAAATAAATATTAATAAAAATGCTATAAAACTATCTCCTATTTTGTAAACGCTATAACTTTTGCGCAAACCAATCAATAATCGCAAATTGTGATTTTTTTTACCAAAAATATGTAGAAGAATACGTATCGGCCTAAACTGAGGAAAAATAATAATTTTTATATATTTTTGGGGGATATTTATTATAGCAAAAAGTAAAAAATATTGCATTTTTTTTCAAAATAATCGCTCTATTTTTGTTTATAGCGCAAAAAATAAAAACCGCGGAGGTGATCAAATACCACCAAAAGAAAGCTCTATTTGTGGGAAAAAAAGGACACCAATTTTGTTTGGGAGCCACTTCACAGGACCGCGCAATTGTCAGTTAAAGCGACGCAGTGCCGAATCGCAAAAAGAGGCTTGCTCCTTTGGCTGCAAATTGGTCCGGGGCTTAAGTGGTTAATGAATTTAAAAAAAAAAAAAAAACGGTAAAGTTAGACCATTTTTTACGTATAATATGAAAAATGATGTTATGTCAAGTAAATAGATACCCAACATGTCATGCTTTGAAATTGCACACACTCGTGGAAGGGCGAGTTACAGAGGAAGTCTTTTGCTAGAATTATTGCTCTCACTCTGACGATCGCAGCAATACCTCACATGTGTGATTTGAACACCGTTTACATTTGCGGGCACAACTTACGTATGCATTTTCTTTGTTGAGCAAGCACGCTTGGATGGGATGGGGGCGCTTTCAAATTTTTTTTATTATTATTTTATTGGGGTTTTTTTTTACACTGTCCCTTTAAAAGAAAAATCTGATCTTTTTTTTTTTGCTGTCACAAGGAATGTAAACATCCCTTGTGACAGCAATAGGTGGTGATCGGTATGATTTATGGAAGGATTGGGGGTCTAAAAGACCCCAAATGCCTCCTTTGCACTTAAAGGTATTCAGATCTAGTGATGGACGAACTTCCGACGGGACGTTTCGCGAACGCGAAACGCGAACGGACACAAACGTTCGCGAAAACGACCGTTCGCCGCGGGCTCCATTGACTTCAATGGGAGGCGAATTTCGCAAACCTTTAGGTCGAATTTGCGGCCACGGGGTAATTATTAGGGGGTAGCACGTAGTCCCACCACCTGGACAATAGCATAATACATGTATGAGGTGAATTTGGGATCGATAACTACAAGCATTTTTTTTTTATTTGGGAAATTGTTCTGACAATTCAGGACTATGGAGCTAATGAAGGCAATGGAGGAGAGGGAAGGTCAGGGACCAGGGTAGGCAAACAAGAGGGTGCAGGAGATACAGAGCACTGACAGCAGCACCGTAATACAGAGCACTGACATCAGCACCGTGACATACAGCGCTGACAGCAGCTCCGTGACATACAGCGCTGACAGCAGCTCCGTGACATACAGCGCTGACAGCAGCTCCGTGACATACAGCGCTGACAGCAGCTCCGTGACATACAGCGCTGACAGCAGCTCCGTGACATACAGCGCTGACAGCAGCACCGTGACATACAGCGCTGACAGCAGCTCCGTGACATACAGCGCTGACAGCAGCTCCGTGACATACAGCGCTGACAGCAGCTCCGTGACATACAGCACTGACAGCAGCTCCGTGACATACAGCGCTGACAGCAGCTCCGTGACATACAGCGCTGACAGCAGCACCGTGACATACAGCGCTGACAGCAGCTCCGTGACATACAGCGCTGACAGCAGCTCCGTGACATACAGCGCTGACAGCAGCTCCGTGACATACAGCGCTGACAGCAGCTCCGTGACATACAGCGCTGACAGCAGCTCCGTGACATACAGCGCTGACAGCAGCTCCGTGACATACAGCGCTGACAGCAGCTCCGTGACATACAGCGCTGACAGCAGCTCCGTGACATACAGCGCTGACAGCAGCTCCGTGACATACAGCGCTGACAGCAGCTCCGTGACATACAGCGCTGACAGCAGCACCGTAAGCAGCCCCAGGAGGAAGTCAGCACAGCACAGGGATGGTGTGATCCCCTCATAATAAGAACCCCCAGGAGGAAGTCAGCACAGCACAGGGATGGTGGGAGCCCCTCATAATAAGAACACCCAGGAGGAAGTCAGCACAGCACAGGGATGGTGGGAACCCCTCATAATAAGCAGCCCCAGTAGAAATATGACACCGCTCAACCTCTTCAAAGAGGAGGGTAGGGGCATATAGTACGGTGTGCTTTTTTGGGTCAGGGAAGTGAGCCAAATGAATTAAGAAGGTCTGTGTGCTTGATTCCAAAAATTGTTTATAGACATATACATGGTCTACTGATCACATGTGTTGAATTCCTCCGAGATCCATGCCTCATTCATTTTTAGAAATGTGAGGTAGTTAACACTGTGGTGAGCTAGGCGAGTACGCTTATCGGTCACAATCCCCCCTGCTGCGCTGAACGTCCTTTCGGACAGGACACTGGATGAGGGGCAAGCCAACAGTTCGATTGCAAATTGGGCAAGCTCTGGCCAGAGGTCAAGCCTGCCCACCCAGTAGTCTAGGGGTTCATCACTCCTCAGAGCGTCCACATCGGCCGTTAACCCAATGTAGTCGGACACCTGACGGTCTAGGCGTTCCCTGATGCTGGATCCGGATGACACCTGTCGATGGGTCGGCTGAAAGAATGACCTCATATCCGAAGTCACCAACACATCTTCAAACCGGCCTCTTCTTGCAGGCGCTGTTGGATTGGTACCCGCAAATCCTTCTCTGGGAGTGGGAATTGCTCCTCTGCCAGCGCACGCAAAAGCAGAATGCAGCATTTCTCGAAGCAAGGCCTGGAAGTGCTGCATTCTGACAGCCCTCTGCGACGGCGGTAACATTTCCGCCATTTTGTGTTTGTACCGGGGGTCTAAGTACGTTGCCACCCAGTACTGGTCCTTGACCCTCATGCTTTTTATACGGGGGTCCCTATTAAAACACTGGAGCATGAAGGCCCCCATTTGCACTAAAGTGGAAGCGGTGTGGTGGCCTGGCTCCTGCTCATCATCCAGGATAATGTCGTCCTCTTCATTCTCCTCTCCCCATCCTCGCACAACAGGGATCCCAGAAAGGTTTAAAGCATGCTCTTCTTGCTCCTGCTCATCCGCCCCGGCACCATCCTCCTCTGACTCCTCATCAGACTCCTGTTGTTGACTTGTCTCAGATAGAGTAGCCCCCCCTGGGAATTCATCCAGCATTGCGACTTCCTCATCTTCCCGCTCCTGCTCCTCCACAGCCTGATCAATGACACGACGCAATGCACGCTCCAGAAAGAAGGCATAAGGTACCATGTCACTGATGGCGCCATGGCTGCGACTGACCAGTTTGGTGATCTCCTCAAATGGCCGCAGAAGTCTGCATGTGTCGCGCATGAGCAGCCACTGGCGCGGTGAAAAAAAACCCAGCTCCCCAGAACCGTTTCTTTCGCAGAGTTCATACAGGTAGACGTTAACTGCACGTTTCTGCTGGAGCAGCCTATCAAGCATATAGAAGGTTGAGTTCCATCGCGTCGGGCAATCGCAAATAAGACGTCTGACCGGCAGATGGTGTCGCCGCTGAATGTCAGCAAGGCGAGCCATGGCCGTGTAAGATCTTCTGAAATGGGCCGAGATTTTCCTTGCCTGCCGCAAGATGTCCTGGACCCCAGGGTATTTGACAAGGAATCGCTGCACGACCAAGTTTAAGACGTGTGCCATGCACGGCACGTGCGTGATTTTGCCCTGTTTCAATGCGCTAAGCAGATTGGCACCGTTGTCACACACCACTTTACCAACTGTCAAATTGAGCGGTGTTAGCCACTCATCTGCCTGTGAACGCAAAGCTGAAAGGAGTGCCGGGCCAGTGTGGCTCTTTGCTTCCAGGCACAACAGACGCAGCACGGCATGGCAACGTCTCACCTGGCATGTGGAATAGGTTCTGGGGAGCTTGGGCGGTGCAGTGGAAGAGACGCTAGCAGCGGAAAAGGAGGAGGCAGCTGAGGAGGAGAGGGAGGAGGATGGAGTAGGAGGAGGAGAAGAAGAGTCAGGCCTGCATGCAATCCGTGGCGGTAAAACCAAATCTACACGGGTGCCACGGGTTACATGCTTGACGGCCGTCAGAAGGTTCACCCAGTGGGCAGTAAAACTGATATACCTTCCCTGCCCGTGTTTGCTAGACCACGTGTCTGTGGTCAGATGTATCTTGGCACCGACACTGTGTGCCAGAGATACATTCACTTGCCGCTGAACATGGCCATATAGCTCTGGGATGCCCTTCTCTGAGAAATACTTCCTTCCTGGGACCTTCCATTGTGGTGTTCCAATGGCCACAAATTTGCGAAAGGCCTCCGAGTCCACCAGTTTATATGGCAGTAGTTGGCGGGCTATGAGTTCTGACAAGCCAGCCGCCAACCGTTGGGCAAGAGGGTTATCCGGCGTCATCATTTTTTTACGCTCAAACATTAGGCCCACGGAAGCCTGCCTTTTTGCAGAAAAATGTGAGCTTGGCGTGATGGAAGGTGGAGTGGAGGACAATTGTGAGGAGAGAGGAGAAGGAGAAGTAGAAGACGAGGCTGGACGGTGAGAGCCTGCAGTGTGGCTTTGTGTGTTCCGTTGCTCCCACTGGGCTCGGTGATGGCTGCTCATGTGCCTTCTTAAGGCGGTCGTCCCTAGGTGAGTATTGGGCTTACCGCGACTAACGCGTTGACTGCAAAGATTGCAGATGGCAACGCTATTGTCAGCAGCGGACACGTTAAAAAAAGCCCACACTGCGGAGCCATGTGCCGGTGTCCTGGGAGCGCCAGATGTGACCGTACATGGTCGATGACTCGCTCCTGATACATTTGCAGTCTGCTTTGTCCCTGCTGTGCAATGTAAGTCATTGCTGCTTCTCCTCCCTATCTGCTGGTCCATATCTCCCTCTGAACTCCCCTCCTCTTCCTCTCTTGTGGGCACCCACGTGACATCACTAGACACGTCATCATCAACGTCACCTTCCCCACCGCTATAAGTAGAGTAGGCAGCAACACCGGGGACCAACCTCCTCCTTGGGCTGATCTGGGTACTGGCGTCAGACTGCTGAGTAGCGCTTGTTGCTACCTCCTCTTCCTGATCCAATACCAAGAGTGGCTGCGCATCAGAAATGTCCTCTTGATATGGATCGGAAAATAATTCCAGTGACTCAAGCGGAAGGTATGTGGTGGTGGTGGTGGTGGTCGTGTTGTTGGTGGTAGTGTCTTTGGGGGTGCACATAGCAGAGAGTGAAGAAGAGGGTGCAGATCGAGAGGATGAGGAGGGTGCAGAAGAGTAAGGCTGAGCGAGCCACTCAACCAAGTCTGGTGCATCCTTTAAAGTAATTGAACGCACCTTCTGCAACTTCCCACTTTGGCTCAAGCCTGTTGCTCCTGCCCTACCCCTACCACCCCTGCGGAAGGGCCTGCCTCTTCCTCTGCATGTCATTTTTTAAATGACCCTGTGACAAAACTCTTAGTCCCTATACCGCTGAAGGACTGCTGCAGTATAGGTGAGCGGTCAGCAGTGGTGCACGTCAACCCTATCTATTGTGGACCTATAGCGGTCCTTACAGAACAGCAGACTGTACCGCACTCAAGCCTATGTACCGTAGCACCCTATACCAAGTTACCAGTCCTTATAAGAACTTTTGTGGACCAAGCAGGTTGTGTATTAGTGTTTAGCAGACTGTACGTCAGTCCCTATACCGCTGAAGGACTGCTGCAGTATAGGGCAGCGGTCAGCAGTGGTGCACGTCAACCCTATCTATTGTGGACCGATAGCGGTCCTTACAGAACAGCAGACTGTACCGCACTCAAGCCTATGTACCGTAGCACCCTATACCAAGTTACCAGTCCTTATAAGAACTTTTGTGGACCAAGCAGGTTGTGTATTAGTGTTTAGCAGACTGTACGTCAGTCCCTATACCGCTGAAGGACTGCTGCAGTATAGGGCAGCGGTCAGCAGTGGTGCACGTCAACCCTATCTATTGTGGACCGATAGCGGTCCTTACAGAACAGCAGACTGTACCGCACTCAAGCCTATGTACCGTAGCACCCTATACCAAGTTACCAGTCCTTATAAGAACTTTTGTGGAACAAGCAGGTTGTGTGTTAGTGATTAGCAGACTGTACGTCAGTCCCTATACCGCTGAAGGACTGCTGCAGTATAGGTGAGCGGTCAGCAGTGGTGCACGTCAACCCTATCTATTGTGGACCGATAGCGGTCCTTACAGAACAGCAGACTGTACCGCACTCAAGCCTATGTACCGTAGCACCCTATACCAAGTTACCAGTCCTTATAAGAACTTTTGTGGACCAAGCAGGTTGTGTATTAGTGTTTAGCAGACTGTACGTCAGTCCCTATACCGCTGAAGGACTGCTGCAGTATAGGGCAGCGGTCAGCAGTGGTGCACGTCAACCCTATCTATTGTGGACCGATAGCGGTCCTTACAGAACAGCAGACTGTACCGCACTCAAGCCTATGTACCGTAGCACCCTATACCAAGTTACCAGTCCTTATAAGAACTTTTGTGGAACAAGCAGGTTGTGTGTTAGTGATTAGCAGACTGTACGTCAGTCCCTATACCGCTGAAGGACTGCTGCAGTATAGGGCAGCGGTCAGCAGTGGTGCACGTCAACCCTATCTATTGTGGACCGATAGCGGTCCTTACAGAACAGCAGACTGTACCGCACTCAAGCCTATGTACCGTAGCACCCTATACCAAGTTACCAGTCCTTATAAGAACTTTTGTGGAACAAGTGAGTTGTGAATGTTTAGCAGACTGCAGCAGAAGGGCAGCAGTCAAGTATAATATCCTTTCTATATTTGGAAGAAAGAATATTATACATGTACAAGCCTATTACTGTACCACTGATACCAGTCCTGAAAAGAACCTTTGTGGAACTAATAATAACAGCAAGTCTTTAAAATTACCCTCACTGCCTGACAACACTGCTTCCTTCCTGTCCCTATACAAATTGGCAAAAAAAGAGAACGATTAGTGGTTACTGGAACAGCTCTTTTGTGGACCTTGATAGTAACAGCTAATGATGATGATGATGATGATGATGATGAAAGACTAATCTGGCTGTCCCTGTAGCATACACCGTCCTTTCCCTTTCTCTAAACTAACAAAAGACACTCAGGCTGCTGCAAGAATCAGCAGCACAGCAAACCTATCAACACCTAACACCTATACCAGTCCTGAAAAGAACTTTTGTGTACCAAATAGCTAGTGGTTTATCTCTCCCTACTCCACACAGGAACCTGTCCCTATCTTAACAGAAGAAAGAATGTAAAATGGCCACCGGATCGGGTGTATTTATAGGTTAGGGGGAATGTACAAGTGTCCATGTGCTGTCATGTCTCAATTGGCTGTCCTGTATCACATGATAAACGTGTCACCAAAGGTTAAAGTTCTTGTATACATTAAACACGTAAGTCCGCCGCGGCGAACGACGGAAAAAGGCGTTCGAACGTGCGGACCGCGAATGTCGGAAATTCGCCGCGAAACGACCGCCGGGCGAACCGTTCGGCCATCACTATTCAGATCGCCATAATTGGAGATTCTGAATGCTGTTATTTTTTTTTAATCGGTGACATTGGCAGCCGAGTAAACCGGAAATGACGTTGTGATGTCGCTTACGGGATTTTACATTGGAGACCCGATCAGAGCTGAATCCAGCTTTGTTGGGGTCTCAGTCTAGCCGGCGGACATGCTGGCTGGCGACTCAGGCCTTCCAGTGGGACAGGAGGCCCGGGAAGAGCGGTGGAAGATGGTGGAAGGGGGGGCTTACCCTTCTGCTCCTTTAGGATAACAGCCAAGGGGCTTTTAGCCTCATCGGTTGTTATCACTAAAGAGCCAACCTCCTGCTCTAAAAAAAAACGGTACTGGGGTGATACCTGCGCTTGCAGGCATCATCCAGGTATAACCCCTTTCAAGCCGTGAATGCAAATTTGTGTGTGGTCGGCGTTAAGGGGTTAAACACGCTATCTGGGTATTCTACACCAAAAGCATTGGGATGTTAGGCAGTTTTAGATCCCATAAAAATTCATCGGTATGACAAAAAAAAATAGTAAGGTGTTAAAATGATATTTGAAAAATGATTCAGAAGTTGTGAATTTTCTTTTTACTGAGTGGGTTTTCTCACAGAGTGGGTGAGATGTTTTGAAAAGTTCACACTGAAAAAAGTATTTTGATTTTAAAAGTACATTGTATTTCAAGTTTTGTTACCAAGCAAGCTCTAATAATGCAAGATCATACTAATTACATTTTAAACAAGTATTTTAAATCATTCATTTTAGATCTTGTTTTAAAGCTAATCTCCAGGCAAACAAAATACAATATTGTGAAAAGTATGCCCCCTCCTCAGCCCCCCTAATACTTACCTGAGCCCAGTATCTGTCCAGTGATGTCCACAAGTGTTTTGGCTGTCCGAGACTCTCCCTCTTGATTGGCTGATACACAGTAGTGGTGCAATTAGCACATTGACTCATGCTGCTGTCAATCAAAGTCAGTTAGCCAATCAGGAGAGAGAGGGGCTGTGGCTGGGTCACGGCTCCATGTCTGAATGGACACAGGGAGCTGCCACTCGGCTTGGGTGCACCTATAGCAAGCTGCTTGCTGTGGGGTCACTCGACATTAGGGAGGGACCAGAAGTACTGAAAAGGGACCTGAGAAGAGGAGGATCAAGGCTGCTCTGTGCAAATCCACTACACAGAGGAGGCAAGTATAATTTGTTTGTTATTTTTATAGAAAAAAAAGACTTTACAATCACTTTAAGGCATCCGCATACCAAGACATTTTGGAGAATTTCATCTTCCCAACTTTGTGGGAACAGTTTGGGGGTGTCCCCTTCCTGTTCAAACGTGACTGCACACCAGTGCACAAACTTTCAACCCGATATAACCTCTTTGGGAGGAATTAGAGCTGAGACTGCGAGCCAGGTCTTCTCATCCAACATCAGTGTCTGACCTCGTAAATGCGCTTCTGGAAGAATGGTCAAACATTCCCATAGACACACTCCTAAACCTTGTGGACAGCCTTCCCAGAAGAGTTGAAGCTGTTATAGCTGCAAAGGGGAGGTCAACTCAACATTGAACCCTACAAATTAAGACTGGGATGCCATTAAAGTTCATGTGTGTGTAAAAGGCAAGTGACCCAACACTTTTGACAATATAGTGTACAAATAAGGGAACTGTTTTATATTAAAAGGGTTTTCTGAGTGTTCAAATCTGAGATTTAGGCCCCTTCCACACGGGGTGGGCTCTGCTAAGAGTCTGCTTGCTCAGGCGGGGATATACCCTCTGATCCCTGCCAAGCAAGTGGATGACTGGTCTGTGTCCACTTTGCTTATACCTGCTACCTGCTGCCATAACAATGATATCCTCCTTCAAACAGCTGCCGTAAAACTGCGGCGGGCGGTCCATAAGTGGTTAAAGCATTGCCTATGGATAGTAAAATTGACACCGTTTGTCGCTGCTGTAAGGGCATGTGCAATTTTGAAGCATGACATTTTTGGTGTCTATTTACTCGCGTAACAACATCTTTTATATTTCAAGCCTGCGTGCTGGAAATTTATCGTTCCCACCTACTAACCACACACTGCTCAGCGCTTGAGGAAAAGAAAAATGTAGCAAACTTTAGACTAAACCTTAGGATTGCTAGATTATTCTATCAATTAAACTAATAATAATAGTAGCTGCTGCTTGTTAAAAATAACACTTCATATAGAATATATACATAAGAAAATGTATAGATAAAACTTCAAAAAGTCCACAATTCAAATATATATATAGCAGCGCTCAGTATGCAAAATCTTATTCAGATATTTGTTGATATGTGCTCTTGAAAGAATGGTGATAGAGTCCAACACGTGAAGAAAAGAAAAGAGATCAAAGCCACTTTCCACCTGGCGTTTCTCCACCTTATGTGCTCTCCAGAAACGAACCCCCCAAGGGGATGCACTCACCAGAAAATCAAGGATATATGAGCCTTCAATATACCAGACCACTGAATTTCTTTAGTCATGGGAAATCAAAGATATAGGAGCCTTCAAAAACTTTAAATTCTTTGGTCGCTTGATGTCACCATAATAGGGTGGTCCAAAGCATATAAAGGAAACAAGATCGTACTGACATAGTGTGATACTGTTTTTAAAACCTTTATTATAGACCCCCCATACAAAATAGGCGTACCAAATATAATCAAACAATTCGCATAGAATAAGTGTACTGTGCCTGTGTTACTCGTGGTGAGCCCCTTCGGTTACCGCGAACGACCGTCCTGTACGTTCGGCTTACTTCCTGGTACCTTGGTAAGTTCACGATCAAGTCACTGGAACGCACACGAAACTTCCGGTGTGTGTTACGCCCTGACGCGTTTCGTCATTTCCGACTTCGTCTCGAGGACGAAGTCGGAAATGACAAAACGCGTCAGGGCGTAACACACACCGGAAGTTTCGTGTGCGTTCCAGTGACTCGATCGTGAACTTACCAAGGTACCAGGAAGTAAGCCGAACGTACAGGACGGTCGTTCGCGGTAACCGAAGGGGCTCACCACGAGTAACACAGGCACAGTACACTTATTCTATGCGAATTGTTTGATTATATTTGGTACGCCTATTTTGTATGGGGGGTCTATAATAAAGGTTTTAAAAACAGTATCACACTATGTCAGTACGATCTTGTTTCCTTTATATGCTTTGGACCACCCTATTATGGTGACATCAAGCGACCAAAGAATTTAAAGTTTTTGAAGGCTCCTATATCTTTGATTTCCCATGACTAAAGAAATTCAGTGGTCTGGTATATTGAAGGCTCATATATCCTTGATTTTCTGGTGAGTGCATCCCCTTGGGGGGTTCGTTTCTGGAGAGCACATAAGGTGGAGAAACGCCAGGTGGAAAGTGGCTTTGATCTCTTTTCTTTTCTTCACGTGTTGGACTCTATCACCATTCTTTCAAGAGCACATATCAACAAATATCTGAATAAGATTTTGCATACTGAGCGCTGCTATATATATATTTGAATTGTGGACTTTTTGAAGTTTTATCTATACATTTTCTTATGTATATATTCTATATGAAACATCTTTTATAGTTTACAAAAAATTGGATCATGTATTGTGTTTTTTTTGTATTACATATAAAAAAAAGCGTATTTTCCCCAAAAATTGCATTTGAAAAACTACTGTTACATAATTACATGTCACTTAGAACATCTATTCCGGTGACAACTGTCTAAAGCCCCATATACACGTTCAGAAATTCTGCCAGCAAAGGTCGGATGAGATCTTTTGGTTAGAAATTCCATGTGTATGCTCCATCGGACTTTTGCTGGCAGAATTCCAGCCAGCAAAAGATTGAGAGCAGGTTCTTTATTTTTTGGTCGGAAAAAGTTCCGATTGGAAATTCTGATCGTCTGTACAAATTCAGACACACAAAATTCCTATGCATGCTGGGAAACAATTTGACGCATGCTCGGAAGCTTTGAACTTAATTTTGTCGGCTTGTCGTAGTGTTGTACGTCACCACGTTCTTGACGGTCGAAAGGTCAGAGAACTTTTGTGTGACCGTGTGTATGCAAGCCAAGCTTGAGCGGAATTCCAGCGGAAAAAACATCCAAGATTTTTTTCCGATGGAAATTCCGCTCGTGTGTATGGGCATAAGAAGTTATTTCCCTCGATGGAGGGATTTACGCTCAATTCATCACCCTCTCTATTTGCCCTTGTGATCATTGCTATCAGATGGGACCCAGATGGCAAATAAACCTCACTGAATTTAAACTATTTCCTTCATAGGGCCACAAAGAAAAATTGCTATATTTTGTGTAGTCTTAATATTACCTATGATCATCTAGTGGCCATATTATGGTATTTCCCTTGATTGGAGGGGGCTTACATTAATAGGAAATAATCATATTACACATAATACGGCACTTTTTCATTGGGGCCCTGTTAAAGTTCATCATATTTGTACAGCACATTTTTTGATACCTAGATTCCTAAGTATTTGATTTGCACCATCCCAAACAGTTTGCAACATTGAGATGCAGAACCTTTTGTTTATCATGTGAGCATTATTTTTTTTATATAGCACCAAAATATTGGATAGAGCTTTGCAGAGTATATAAGACCATTCACATGAGTCCCTGAGGATCTATCAATCTGAGTGTCCCTGCCATGGAAACTCAAGCACACTTATAAAAGATACTCTAGGGATAAATTTGGTCAGAAGCCATTAGTGTGGTTTTCAGTTGTGGGAGGTAAGCCATTCAGATACAGCAAGAACAAACAGACTCAATACCGATGCGTTACCTGGAGGGAGTTAAAACACGGACTTGCAAAGCAAGCGTGTTAACCATTTAGCCACCATGATGATTTGATTAAAGTTGTGTTTTTAAAGTAATATTGAAGCCTTTTTTTTATATATACTGTGAGATGCTCATGGCAGAACTTACAAGCAGGACTGGACTTATAATTGGGCTTGACTGGGCTCAAGCCCATAGGCCTCGCTGAGATACATAGCAAAGTGTACTCGGCTCAGGTCTGCTCTCAGTAACGCCCAGTACCGCCCTATGATGGACATAACAAAGGGACTGGGCGTGACTGTGAGCCGAGCCCAGTACACTCAGCTACTTTAGGCTCCTCTTGGGACTGCGAGAGGACTCAAAAGCTGCTGTAATGACATATTCGGCGACCCATCGCAGTTTGCTATGGAAGTGACGTCCTGTCACTGCGATTTTGCTACACCCCACACTCATCCACAGTAAGGATACACTAAGAAGGAGTAAAGCGGACATGTTGTTAAATCCACCAGAGTTTTGCATTTTAGATGTATTTATAACATTAAAGTTAGTATATAGTGAAATACAGTACTCACAACTCCGTCTGACTACTTAGATGTTGCATTTTAAAAGCAGCGAACTTCTGTCAGATTAGCAAACCTGGGAGTTGAGCAGAGTTGCCGTTGCTTTTAAAATTCAACATCTAAGTAGTCCGCTGCTTTTAAAATTCAAGATCTAAGTAGTCAGATGGAGTTCTAAGTCCTGTATTTCACCATTTAAACTGACTTTACTGTTATAAATACGTGTAAAATGCAAAACTCCAGTGGGTGCAACAACATGTCCACTTTACCCCTTCTTAGTGTATCCTTACTGTGGACGAGTGTGGGGTGTACCAAGATGGCAGCGACGGAAGGTCACTTCCGTAGCAAACTGTGATGGGTTGCCGAATATGTCGTTACACCGTAGAGAGGACCCAAGAGCCGCCTAGAGGACCTGAGAGCCGCCGAGATACACAGGACTCTATCTCAGCGGCACCATTTTTAAACTTCAAGACTGCAATGACAAGGCTACAAATTACACTGGGGCAAGGCTTCAAATGACACCGACAAGGCTGCAGATGGATGGGAAAGGCTGCAGATGGACACTGATAAGACTGCATTGATGGTCATTTAATGTTTTTTCCTTAAACTTCCCTCCTAAAAGTTTTTTTCCTTAATATTCCCTCCTAAACTTGGGGTGTGTGTTATACACCGGCGTGTGTTATACACCCGCGTGTGTCATACACCAATAAATACTGTAATGTATAGAAGGTAGGGCCCGAAAGTGACTCAAGTACTGCCCTGCTTACAAGCTTGGTCTTCTTTTTCAATTTTTATCCCCTCTATGGCAGGAACATAATGAAAACTCAACAAAAATACTTCTTTTAGGACAACATTTTTATTGGATAAAACTCGGCCGTGACATATATTATTGGTTTATAACCATATTCACTAAGTATTAAATGACTACACATATTTTATTTCATCATGTAAATAACTCAATACACCAAAACTTAAGCAAATACAGCTCGACCTCTAAGACTCAAGCTGAAAAAGTGATCTATCTTCAATATTAATTCACAAAACTGTCCCCTCTTACTTAAAGGGGTCGTAAAGCTTTGTTTTTTATTTTCTAAATAGGTTCCTTTAAGCTACTGCATTGTTGGTTCACTTTCCTTTTCCTTCGATTTCCCTTCTAAATGTTTTTTTCCTTTGCCTGAATTTCTCACTTCCTGTTTCTCCTCAGTAAACTTCACACCATCATCCCAGCGGTGTTTAGTCAGCCAGAACAGCTTACTGAGGAGGAACAGGAAGTGAGAAATTCAGACAAAGAAAACAAAGAAAAAGAAACATTTAGAAGGGAAATCGAAGGAAAAGGTAAGTGAACCAACAATACACTAGCTTAAAGGAGCCTATTTAGAAAATAAAAAACTAACCTTTACAACCCCTTTAAAAGCAAAAGGGACCCTACCACATAATATAGCTGCGACAAGGGGAAGGGAGGATGGGAAGTTCTGCTGTTGATCCTCTTCTTGCTACCCCCGGACCCCACGGACTAACCCTTTATATAGGGACCCCCTGGAATTTCTGAATGTTCCAGGGGGTCACATGACCCCGACTGACCTATCCTGAACTCTAAAAGGTTCCAGGGATCACATAACCCTGGCTGACCTATCCTAATAAAAGGGGGGCTCCCAGATTCTAGAAAATTTCCTGTTAGCTGACCCTGGAAAACCAATCACAGGCTTTCCCGCTATTTTCTCGCAGTGGGCAGCCTGGAATATGCTCCTACATGATCCCATAAGGAAGAGGGGATCCTTAAAACAAGCATACCCCCCCCATATTCTTGCACCACTAACATTTACCCATCAAGGCTAACCAACTTCAGGTATGTGGGTGCCCTCTCTGCCTGTTAGGACCTATGGAATCGTACCAGAGTCTCCACTTTGTGCATGGTCCCATTTACAACTACAAGCAACTTACATGCACCTACTCCCAGCTCCACACACACAGGCAGACAAAATCTAAGCCATGATTAATAGCTCCACCATAACCATTCATAGATTCTGTTTCATACATAGAAGCGGTAGTATAGATTATATGAATGGCAGAGATGGGTGGTATGGTGGGCATAGTCAGGCTTTCTTGATAGGCACCTATGACAGCCCTTTATTTGTATTAACCCCTACTGCACCAGAAGGTTACAGAAGCAGGGGCAGAGTAAAAAACACAAGAGACACATCCTACTGATTGTAAGATATGTCCCTTGTGCTGATTTTTCAGTTTTTTTTAATTTTGGCTGCATTTAGGCTTTAACTGTGACATAAAGGAATCAAGGAGATTAATATGCTATAGCCAAAATTGCACTTTTAACCGCTTGCCGCCTACCCACAGTACATGGTGTGGGCAGGCTGCATAGTCAGACTGGATCATGTATTGTACATGTACGGCTTCCAGCTTCTTCGGGGATGCTGACCCATGCTGTCACTGGCTACAGCATTATTATGTAAGCAGGTCCTGGCCAATGATTTTGCCCGTGGACCAGTTGTACAAACACACAGATCTCTGTCCACAGAGCAGTAATCTGGCTGCTTCTTCTCCTTGTAAAGCAGGGAGAAAAAAAGCAAGATCTGTAAGTAAAAGCAGCACACGTTACACTTCTTAGGCACACAGTTGACCCCCTGATTGCCCCTAGATGTTAACCCCTTCCCAGCCAGTGTCATTAATATGGTGTCAGTGTATTATATCTGATCACTGTATTAGTGCCATTAGCACTAACCATCAGTGTCAGTCAGTGTACCTCCTAGCAAGGGTCTGTTAGCATCAGATTTCCTGCCACATTATCACAGTCCCACTGTAGATCCCCGATTACTGCCATTATAGGATAGCATCTACAGCTGCATAAATTCCAGTATATATACACACCATAGTTTGTACAGTGGTGTGAAAAAGTGTTTGCCCCCCTTCCTCATTTCCTGTTCCTTTGCATGTTTGTCACACTTAAGTGTTTCGGAACATCAAACCAATTTAAACAATAGTCAAGGACAACACAAGTAAACACAAAATGCAATTTGTAAATGAAGGTGTTTATTATTAAAGGTGGAAAAAAATCCAAACCATCATGGCCCTGTGTGAAAAAGTGATTGCCCCCTAAACCTAATAACTGGTTGGGCCACCCTTAGCAGCAACAACTGCAACCAAGCGTTTGCGATAACGTGCAATGCGGCTTTTACAGCGTCCTGGAGGAATTTTGGCCCACTCATCTTTGCAGAATTGTCCTAATTCAGTTACATTAGAGGGTTTTCGAGCATGAACGGCCTTTTTAAGGTCATACCACAACATCTCAATAGGATTCAGGTCAGGACTTTGGCTAGGCCACTCCAAAGTCTTCATTTTGTTTTTCTTCAGCCATTCGGTGGTGGACTTGCTGGTGTGTTTAGGATCATTGTCCTGCTGCAGAACCCAAGTTCGTTTCAGCTTGAGTACACGAACAGATGGTCGGACATTCTCCTTCAGGATCTCTTGGTAGACAGCAGAATTCATAGTTCCTTTTATCACGGCAAGTCTTCCAGGTCCTGAAGCAGCAAAACAGCCCCAGACCATCACACTACCACCACCATATTTTACTGTTGGTATAATGTTCTTTTTATGAAATGCAGTGTTCCTTCTACGCCAGATATACTTGGACACACACCTTCCAAAGAGTTCCACTTTTGTCTCATCGGTCCACAGAATGTTGTCCCAAAAGTCTTGGGGATCATCAAGATGTGTTGTGGAGAAATTGAGACGAGCTTTGATGTTCTTTTTGCTCAGCAGTGGTTTTCTCCTTGGAACTCTGCCATGCAGGCCATTTTTGCCCAGTCTTTTCCTGATGGTGGAGGCATGAACGCTGACCTTAACTGAGGCAAGTGAGGCCTGCAGTTCCTTGGACGTTGTTGTGGGGTCTTTTGTGACCTCTTAGATGAGTCGTTGCTGCGCTCTTGGGGTAATTTTGGGCGGCCGGCCACTCCTGGGAAGGTTCACCACTGTTCCATGTCTTCGCCATTTGTGGATAATGGCTCTCACTGTGGTTCGCTGGATTCCCAAAGCTTTGGAAATGGCTTTATAACCCTTTCCAGACTGATAGATCTCAATTACTTTCTTTCTAAATTGTTCCTGAATTTCTTTGGGTCTCGGCATGATGTGTAGCTTTTAAGGATCTTCTGGTGGACCTTACTGTGTCAAGCAGCTCCTATTTAAGTGATGCCTTGATTGTGAACAGGTGTGGCAATAATCAGGCCTGGGTGTGGCTAGAGAAATTGAACTCAGCTGTGGACAACCACAGTTATAGTATGTTTTAACAAGGGGGGCAATCACTTTTTCACACAGGGCCATGATGGTTTGGATTTTTTTTCACCTTTAATAATAAACACCTTCATTTACAAATTGCATTTTGTGTTTACTTGTGTTGTCCTTGACTATTGTTTAAATTGGTTTGATGTTCCGAAACACTTAAGTGTGACAAACATGCAAAGGAACAGGAAATGAGGAAGGGGGCAAACACTTTTTCACACCACTGTAGATGCTATAAAACTTTCATGAAAACCAATTAATATACACTTATTGGGATTATTTTTTGTTTACCAAAGACATGTAGAAGAATACATTTTGGCCTAAATTTATGAAGAAATTCGATTTTTTTTGTTTGTTTTTATAGGATTTATTTTTTTTAATAACAAAGTAGAAAATATTGTTGTTGTTTTTTCAAAATTTTATTTTTTTGTTTAAAAGTGAAAAAAACTCAATGGTGATCAAACAACACCAAAAGAAAGCTCTATTTGTGTGAAAAAATTATATAAATTTAATTTGGGTACAGTGTTGCAAGACCGCGCAATTGCCAGGTAAAGTAGCGCAATGCTGAATAGCAAAAAAATACCCTAATCATGAAGGGGTAAAACTTTCCAGAGGTCAAGTGGTTTAGTTAGACTTGGCAAAAAGCACCCCACCAGTCAAATGATAGTATGTCGGACCAGTAACAGTCTGAATGGACTCAAATTCACTTATTTACATTTCAAATATAATATTATATTTTGCCTAATTTTTTTTCTTCTAATTATTTTTTAGTAACAAGAACCTTGGGTGCGTCTGCACATTCAGTAAGGATCGATCCTTCTGTCATTTTTCAATTTTCCTTCTGTTTTTCAATTTTGGGTGGATGGAGGAAATCTATGTGACGGGTAATATTATCGTAAATGTTCTTTTATCTCTTTATAAGTAGTTAAACACCACCAAATACCATTTGTATATTAATCGCTTGGCAATAGCTTTAATCAAGTTTCTTTTTTTTTAACCTTATGCATAAACCACAGTCAGCATGGTACTTTTTAATTGCCTTCCCCCCCCCAACCCCAAAACACATTTCTATAATTACACAACCCACCTTATACATTAGAGAAGCATGACATTTTTGCAAGTACAATTATTCATAATTTCAAAAGTTCTTTCTAAAATAAGTGCAATGATAATTGCATATTAAACTGTTAAGTTTAATGGATTGCATTTAAAAAAAACAACGGAGCTGTGAAACTGAGATACGTTTTTAAGACAAATGGCTTTTATTGGTATGGTTGAAATGTTTCAGTAGCAATAAATGTATAGGTATGTGATGCAAGGGATGAAAGTTAAAAGGGAGCAATGAAGTATAAAGCAATTATGCCATGTATTGATTTGAGACATCTGATCATCTCCCTTATGAAAACAATAGTACTCTTTGTTTTTCTTCCTGCATTACACCACTATGACCTCAATAAATAGGAATAAGCTATAAACACATTTTTCAGATTTTTTTTTTAATACTTCCTGTTATGTTGTTTCCTTAAGTGAATCAGTTGATATTTTATTTACATTCATAAAAGGTATCCTCAGTCAGTGATATTGCTGTATTTCTAAAGACCGGGACAACTAATTAATACAATACACTACAAGACCCGAAGCCTCTACCGAAGTCAAATACAAAATCCTGAGCAAAGACAGCCAGGCAGATTTGAAGTCAATGCCCATAGCAACAAATCACGATCCATCTTTCAAATAAATACAGAAACCGGCTGATATAGGAGAACTGCTTTGGTTTTCTTTTTTCCATTTTTGTTAATCAGCCCCATAGGGTGTAACATTGCAGAATGCCTATACAGTGGTGTGAAAAAGTGTTTGCCCCCTTCCTCATTTCCTGTTCCTTTTCATGTTTGTCACACTTAAGTGTTTCGGAACATCAAACCAATTTAAACAATAGTCAAGGACAACACAAGTAAACACAAAATGCAATTTGTAAATGAAGGTGTTTATTATTAAAGGTGAAAAAAAATCCAAACCATCATGGCCCTGTGTGAAAAAGTGATTGCCCCCTAAACCTAATAACTGGTTGGGCCACCCTTAGCAGCAACAACTGCAACCAAGCGTTTGCGATAACGTGCAATGAGGCTTTTACAGCGTCCTGGAGGAATTTTGGCCCACTCATCTTTGCAGAATTGTCCTAATTCAGTTACATTAGAGGGTTTTCGAGCATGAACGGCCTTTTTAAGGTCATACCACAACATCTCAATAGGATTCAGGTCAGGACTTTGGCTAGGCCACTCCAAAGTCTTCATTTTGTTTTTCTTCAGCCATTCGGTGGTGGACTTGCTGGTGTGTTTAGGATCATTGTCCTGCTGCAGAACCCAAGTTCGTTTCAGCTTGAGTACACGAACAGATGGTCGGACATTCTCCTTCAGGATCTCTTGGTAGACAGCAGAATTCATAGTTCCTTTTATCACGGCAAGTCTTCCAGGTCCTGAAGCAGCAAAACAGCCCCAGACCATCACACTACCACACCCATATTTTACTGTTGGTATAATGTTCTTTTTATGAAATGCAGTGTTCCTTCTACGCCAGATATACTTGGACACACACCTTCCAAAGAGTTCTACTTTTGTCTCATCGGTCCACAGAATGTTGTCCCAAAAGTCTTGGGGACCATCAAGATGTGTTGTGGAGAAATTGAGACGAGCTTTGATGTTCTTTTTGCTCAGCAGTGGTTTTCTCCTTGGAACTCTGCCATGCGGGCCATTTTTGCCCAGTCTTTTCCTGATGGTGGAGGCATGAACGCTGACCTTAACTGAGGCAAGTGAGGCCTGCAGTTCCTTGGACGTTGTTGTGGGGTCTTTTGTGACCTCTTGGATGAGTCGTCGCTGCGCTCTTGGGGTAATTTTGGGCGGCCGGCCACTCCTGGGAAGGTTCACCACTGTTCCATGTCTTCGCCATTTGTGGATAATGGCTCTCACTGTGGTTCGCTGGATTCCCAAAGCTTTGGAAATGGCTTTATAACCCTTTCCAGACTGATAGATCTCAATTACTTTCTTTCTCAATTGTTCCTGAATTTCTTTGGGTCTCGGCACGATGTGTAGCTTTTAAGGATCTTCTGGTGGACCTTACTGTGTCAAGCAGCTCCTATTTAAGTGATGCCTTGATTGTGAACAGGTGTGGCAATAATCAGGCCTGGGTGTGGCTAGAGAAATTGAACTCAGGTGTGGACAACCACAGTTATAGTATGTTTTAACAAGGGGGGCAATCACTTTTTCACACAGGGCCATGATGGTTTGGATTTTTTTTCACCTTTAATAATAAACACCTTCATTTACAAATTGCATTTTGTGTTTACTTGTGTTGTCCTTGACTATTGTTTAAATTGGTTTGATGTTCCGAAACACTTAAGTGTGACAAACATGCAAAGGAACAGGAAATGAGGAAGGGGGCAAACACTTTTTCACACCACTGTATTCCAAGGTGAATTTCTACAACTGCTTTTGTCTTCAGTTCTCTCTTTGTACTTCAATCTGTCTTTCGTTTCTTGGAACCCTCCTGGTTTTTCTTTTCTCCATTCTTAATTAAAAATATGCACTCCTTTTAGTATACAGTACATTTCACAGTCAAGTTTAAGCTTAAAAGAGAAGCATGGGAATTTTATTGCAGAATCCTACTTACTTAGGTGAATGCTGCATCTATCCCCCACTGGCTCTAAGACTGGGAACCGAGTGATCAAACACCACCGATTGGTTGATAGGGAGCTGGTGAATGTCATTCACCGCTCTTTGATCTGCCCCTCCAGCGCTCACTGGAGCACTGAGCTGTGGAGGGGCGGGAGCAGCCGGCTCAGGCTCTCAGTGGCCCACTTAGAGCCTGAACCAGTTGCTGGTCCAAGCATGTGGGTGGATCCCGATCATATGGTTGCGATCTTTTCCCAAGCCTGGACCGGCTCTGTGATGTCAGCCAACAATTAGCTTCAGCCCGCTGTATGCTGAAAACGTTCTGCACTCCTGTGATCCACAGAAGAAGTACAGCCAAACAAGTTTTGGCTGTACTTCTCCTTTAGGCTGGGTTCACACTATTGCAAATTGGATGTGGGTTTTACCCACATCCAATTTGAATGTCAGGAGACTGTGACCGGGTCTCTATGCAGCTAGTTCACACATCCCCAGAGCGCCTCTGATGTAAATTGCACAGGAGTCCTGTGCGTCTTCTGGTCCAATTCAGGTCTAAATTCAGCCAAAAATTTGGGCTGAAATTGGACCTGAAACGGTGAACAGGGATGTCACGGACCCCTGCTGTGAGCCACTCCGTGCTGCAGTTTGAATCCAGCCTTAAAGTAGTAGTAAACCTTCAGAATTTTTTGATTTAACACATTGGGCACAATAACTTACAGTTTTTTATCTTTTAATACTGCTCAGTGCTGCTTCCCTGAACATCCAATCTTTACAGAAAAGAGTTAACAGCGGACAGTACCATCTCCAGTCAGTCTGTTAAGAGAGAAGTATTGGACTTAAAAAAAACAAAAAAAAAAAACATTTATACTCACCTTGGTGAATGCACCATCGATCCAATGCTGCACTTGTCCCCTGCCTGCTCTGAGAACTGAGTGATCAAACACTGCTGATTGCTCAGTTATCCCTCCGCTCTCAACAGAGTGCCGTGACAGTCAAACTCCGGCTCTTTGCTCCGTCCCTTCAGTGCTCACTGGAGTGCTGGGCTGCGGAGTGGGCAGTAATGGCTAGCTCAGGCTCTCAACGGTTCACTGAGATGCTGAGCCATGTGCCAATCTAGGCATCTGGGTGAATGAATGAATGAATGAAATACTTGTATAGCGCAACTGAATCGCCTCTAGGCGTTGTGGAGAGCTTTGATCATCTGCTAAAAGAGGAAAGGTCTTGAGTTTTTTCCTAAAAGCCAGGTGATTTTCTTCCAGGCGGATGTTGATTGGTAGAGCATTCCATAGCCGAGGCCCTTGGACAGCGAATCTCCGATCACCCTTGGATTTATACCGGGCTTTGGGCACGAGGAGGAGGTTTTTGTTGGCTGATCGAAGACTGCGGTTTGGTGTGTAATGATTTATTTTCTCCATTAGGTATTGCGGAGCTTCTCTATGCACGCATTTGTGGGTGAGGCAAAGGGTCTTGAACGTGATCCGATTTTTTACGGTTAGCCAATGTAAGCTCCTCAGTGAAGGAGAAATGGATTCCCAGGGTTTTTTTCCTGTTATCAGCCTTGCCGCCGTGTTTTGGATCAGTTGTAATCGCGCAAGTTGATATTGTGGTAATCCTATGTAAAGCGAGTTTGCGTAGTCCAGTCGTGAATTAATGATTGTTCCAACTACCACTGCTTTGTCATTCTTTGGGATAAAAGGGATGAGTCTGCGAAACATGCGCAGCAGATGGTGAGATCGACTGACTACAGATCCTATTTGCGCATCCATTGACATTTGTGCGTCTAAAATAACCCCGAGACTCTTCACTTTGGTCTTTGGGGAGATAGTCTGCCCAAAGACGGTTGGTGGAGACCAGGAGGTTTTGGTTGCAGGCTTATGATTTGGGTGTAAGATAAGAAGCTCTGTCTTTGATTGGTTCAGCTGGAGGGAGTTGGTGGTCATCCAGTCCAGGCAGTTTTCAAGTTGTTGTTGGTGATCTTTTTTTACATTGATCCGGAAATAAAGTTACGTGTCGTCAGCGTAAGAGTGGAAGCAGAGATCTGAGCATCTGATGATTTGAAGGAGTGGGCGAATGTAAATGTTGAAGAGAACGGGTGACAACGGAGAGCCTTGAGGGACTTCGCAGGTGACTGCCCGAGTTTCGGAGAGGAATTTTCCTAGTTTCACTGTCTGTGACCGATTTCCTAGGAAGGACGCGAACCATTGGAGATCTATGTCTTGGACTCCGGCTACTTCTGTGAGGCGGACGAGTAGAGTATTGTGGACCGACCTTTGGAGCAGGATCTTTCCCTAGCCTGGACTGGCTGAGTGACATCAGCCAACAGCAGACTTTAGCCCACTGTCAACTGAAAACGGGTCACAGGAGTTCAGAACAAACTACACTCCTGTGACCTACAGAAGTATAGCCAAAAAAAAAGAAAACACTTTGGCTATACCTCTCCTTTAAGGAGACACAATTCTAGTCTCTGCATGCAACAGTGACTTGATTGGATGCTGGAATAAAAAGGAGCCATCCTGAAACGGGAAACCTGTGGCACCAGCTTAAACAGGATTAAATGATAGAAAGAAGCTGCAAGAACTTTTAAGAATAAGAATTTATCACTTTAAAGTTATTCTCTGTGTAGCCACCCTCCATTAACCATTAACCAACCAGACCTGTCTGACCTGGAGATAAAATCGCACAATAACATTTTATTTTGACAGTATTTGCACAGAGAGAATGTACTTGTGCACACCTTAAACTAGATGTAAGCCCTAACTGGATAGCATTTAATTTGTTCTGCGTTTTTCAACTTTTTTTCTAGTTCAGTACTTCTAATCTCCTCCAGTATCTTTCAGCCACTTCCAGTCTACAGGCGCTTACTCAAGTGTCAATTTACCTGGATTAGCTTCCATGGCATTGACAGCATGGTACCTGTGGTCTCCATCTGGGGTACAGATGTCACCCTTTTACAGGTAGTAAATTAATTTCAAGACCACTGGGCAGGGTCGACACAAGGACATCCAGCGCCCAGGGCAAAGGCAGCAAACTGCAAGCTTAGAGAATCCTACACTCAGCAGTTACTCTCTCGTCAAAAATCACAGAGCAGCTTATTTTAATTTGAAAGGTTGATATTAGGATTTTTTTTTTAATAATATAATAAGCAAAAGTTTATGAGGGTTGATTCACACCATGTGGTAGGACTGTGTTGGGTGGCTATTCCAGCCCAGTCCCACCACAAGACAAGGTAAAATTCCTTGTCTCCTATCTTGGTGATTGACACTACCGTGTTGCAGTGGTGTGTATTGAAGAAAGTACTGCATGCACAATTTGTTTTTTTAGTGCAGCGCAAGGCAATCTACTGTCTTCCATAATGCTCCAGCCAATAGAATTTATTGAAATGTCACTGTTTGATATTTCAATAAAGTTTGTTAAGAAAAAAGTGAAGAGTGTGATGAGCCATAATTGGAGCATCAGCACTGCTGTCATCACACCACACATCAGCCCCTACATTCTAATGAGGGTCCCAAATCTCAAATTAGGACAGGAAGTGTTGGGGGGTGTTCTAGAGATATGAATTAAGTAGATAATGACTGGATTGTACTGATTAAAGGTCCTAAGCTTAGGATGCAGACAATTAAAAGTGACATGTGGGCTTGATTACAGTGTAAAGTGGAGGCAGTTGGGCTAATGTTCGGGTGAAGTATCTGGGGAACTGAGGAGTCTAGCAGGAACTACTGGTTGGGAAAGGAAGAATGTAAGTGAATGAACCAGAGCGTCTGTTGATGGTGGAAGGAGAAAGTACAGTATCTAGTGGAGAGAAAATGGGGGTCTGGTGTGTTGGGATGGGAGAGGTTGATGAAAGGGAAGGGGATATGCGTATTGGGATCAGAGTTGCTGCTGGTGGGGAGAGAAAATCTGGAAAACAGTGCTGCAGCAGTAACTGATTGTAGAGAAAGGAGTAGCGGAGTTGGAACGGTTTGTGGCATGGGAAGGAGGGGAGGAAGGAAATGTGGCTGGACAGGTATGGTGGGGAGGAGAGAAAGGCAGAGAACCGGCATGTCAGGAAACAGTGGAGGTTGGCACAGCTCGGCAATGTCCCTCTCAATGTAGTGCATTGGGGCACATTCCCAGGTTTGGCCATGCCACCAGTTATACTTTTATTGAGAGCTGCAGATTTAACCCTTAACTTGATAAGTCTAGGGGTGGAGGAATAAGCTGTAATATTTACCTTATTACTTGTTCCAGCAGGTTTCCAGTGCTCACCTCTTCTTTCTGGAACTCTGGGATGTAGGGAATGGGGAAAAAGAGAAAATGAGATTGTGCTATGGATTAAACCTGGGAAAATAGTGGGTATGGCTACTTAATACCTCCTCCCAAAATTGGGTGGGGGGGGGGGGGTAACGCTTTGGAAAGAAGGGGGGAGTAGACTTGGCGCTATACCTTGAAGGCACCTATGATCATATTCTTAAAGTGAAATACCAATAAAATAAAATCCCATATGGAAGTGAGACAACTATATAAAAATGCAAAACCTATATAAATAACATCTGGATTCAGCAGGTGCCAAATATAAATGTGAATCAGGGAATATTAATTGGGTGATGGTAGAAAAAAACTTGAATCCGGAAATATTAATTAAGTGGTAGTGAAAAAAAAAACACACACCAATTAATTACTTATTGATCACTATACGTGCATCTAAATGTGTAAATATAAATATACACCTTAAAACTAGTGCTCAAGTGCACATGCCATAGTTGTGAAACTGATCACTTATGCATGCAATTAAATTATAATAATGTGAAGCAAATTTATTTTCCAAAGGTGGTGATTAAATAAATAGTCCAACTGGAAATCAAACAAAAAAGTCCAAAAAATTCTTATAGGTGACTTGGTGCAAGAGAAGGGTATTGCCACTTCTTAGAGAAAATCCCCCAATGGGTGTATCCAAAGAAAGTGTTGTTATTGCCCTCACCAGATCATCTGCCTCTGCAGGGGTAAACTCGCTGCCCCTGTGTCGCTGCCTGGTGTCACTCTGGAAGGTCTGTATTTTGTCCGTTGTGGGGTACCTCATACAGATTTTAATAGAAGAGGAGGCCATCCATAGTGTAAACCGCAATACCGATTTCCATCCACAGATGCTTTTATTCTGATCATCAGATTACAGCAGATGACAGGATACAGATGAACAGGTTCATGTAGGGAATGGGGGCCTCACCATCCTCGCATACAATTCGGAACTATTCAGAACTATTAGTTCTTCACCATATGTTATAATACAATGCAGGACTGTTGTATAGTCCTGAGTCTAGTAGGAAGTTAGAGGAGAGAGCGGTGCCCCCTACAACATTAAGGACAATTCGTCAATTACAGTTTACATATTTCTGTCCTGACAGGTCCTTTAAAATAAAACACCCCTTTATTTGAAGTCACTGGCCTAGACTGTTCTGAGAATACCTGTGGCTACTGCTGGACTAAGAGCTGTGCTGCCTGTAGAGGACACACCACAGGCTGCCGCTGAGTGGGAGGACATAAGCTGGTGCTGCAAAGACAGAGGCTCCTACTGCTGAGAGTGAGTCAATGCTGCAGGGGGACCACAATTTTTGGTAGCCTGTATGGGTCAGATCTGCTACTGCAGACATCGGGTGATCCTTGATGTCCGAGTAAGGAGAGTAAGGGCTTGGCTGTTCCAGACAGACCCCACCTCATTGGATTGTTTTCCTCTGCTTAAGAAATTGTCCTCTAACCCTAATCATGCTGACAAGTTTCTTTTGTTGTTTTCTCCTCAAGAGGATTACATATGCTCCGGTCTGTACAGAGAACACTCGCTTTGGGCCCCAACACTGGCCAACAGTAGTTAGGGGGCCACTTGAATAGTGGAAAAAGGAAGGACTTCTAGTTTGTCCCCAGGGTTCTACAGCCCTATAGACGGAACCTTTCTGTATCTCAGGCACTTTTTCAGGACAGAGTATTCTAAAGTTCTAACTAGACTAGTCTATTTGTTGTGTTTTGTGATAGTTTAATCCATCAATAGTTTTTTTCTGTGGGTTTGGTGCAGTTTATGTCATTTTGTTTTTCCAGGTGGTGTTTGCCAAATTAAAATACCCCTTTATGGACTCAGGTGTGTCAGAGAGTTGGGTCCACCAAGGTGGATTATTGCTGGGGCACAGAGGATCACATACATTCAACAGCACTTTTGGGGGTAAACACTACATACATAAATACTGTTGTTACCTCTTGATAAAGTTGGATGCACAGACAGTGTTTCTAAAAAGGTCTCCTTACATTACTATACTATAGGTGGCCATATATATTAGATGGTAGGTGGTTATGGGGGCACTGTTCCACTATGAAAAGATGTCTCTACAAATTATTTCTCCATAAACAAGCACCTGCACATAACAAGTGTTTTCGATTTCATCAGAGTAATGTTCAGCACCACGGACAGCTGGAAAGGTAAGCACAGTCTCCCGCATTGGTTTAAGCAATTTTCTATAGCAACAGGGTTGCTTTTAAGTAAACCAAGGCTTTTTTTCTACTCATGCAGAGCAAAGTAAAATGTTTGTTTTAACATCTCCTTCCAACAGCACATATCGACCTTTCTTTTCTTGTCCTTTTTATCATTGCTCCATTCAGCCACCAGGATCTAAGAAAATAACGAGGATAGGGGAGCAAATTACAATGCTGTTGCTTTTTAATTACACTTTCACACATAGACATAGAGAGTCTCCAGTACTGTGTAAGCTCCAGTGCAGTGTCTTGGACCCCGCACAGGACTGCCTTTCTATGCTTTCGGCAAAGGAAAAGTGAATATAAACACCTTTAACCACTTGCCTCCCAAGCTTAATATGCCACTTCTCTCCAACATGTAAAAATCATATTTATTTTGCTAGAACCCCCCCATACATGATTTTTTTTTTTTTTTTTTTTTTTTAAGAAAAGGCCCTAGAGAATAAAATGGTGGGGATATGATGGATGCACACGATATTTGTGTAGGGTTATTTCAAACACAATTTTTTTTGTAAAAAAAAATAATTCAATGAGTTTTGATGTGCAAACACACAATATAACACCCAATTGTTTTGTAAAATATAAAAGATGATGTTATGTCGAATACATAGATACCAAACGTTACACTTTAAAATTGCATACATCCATGGAAGGGTGCCAAAATTATGGTATCTAAAAGTCTCCATAGGCGATGCTTTAAAAACATTTATAGGTTATCAGTTTAGAGTTACACAGGAGGTCTGGTGCTTGAATTATTGATCTAGCTAAAACGTTCATGGTGTACCTCACATCTGCAGTGTGAACACTGTTAAGTGCGTGTTCGCCTTTGTGCACAAGCATGGGTGCTTTACATTTTATTTTATTATTTCTTTTATTTAAAATGTATTTTTTTACACCGTTTTTATTTTTTTTATTTTAGATCAACTTTATCGCTATCACAAGAGATGAACAAAATCCCATGTAAGAGCATGGACCATGACATGTCCTATTTAGATCTGTCTGATTGGCCGATTTATTGGCTGACACCTGGACAGTAATCACAAAACTGAAACCGAAAGTGAGAAAAAAAATACTTGTCGCTTCCAGTTTCATAAATCAGAGATCATCGGGGACCTTCCAGTCCTCGATAAATTCTATGGTAAGCCAGCGTAACCGCCAGCTGCAATACCAGGATTCCCGGTAGGATGGGCAAGCCTGGGAAAGCAGCAGAAGGCAGCTTTCGCTGTAAAATCGATCCAGTCGCTAGGATTGTATTTACAAAAAAAGGGAATTGCTGGAAAAATACTGTAGCTGCAGGCATCATCCCGTACAGGTATGTCCTTAGGCAGCAATTGGTTTATTCTGGGGGACCAGGCCTGAAAAACATTGTTTTGCATCATCCTGTACCACCATGCTGTCATGTTAAATTTTTGGCCAACGAAAATGGTCTTAAATGTATTCTGAATTTTTTTCTTTGGTCTTGCAAATACCAGATGCGTTGGTGCTCCGCTGGCAGTTATTTTCAATCCCTTGTTTCTTATGGTGTCAGCTCACGCCACAGGACTGCCATGGTTAGGCTGAGAAAAAATACTGCATGCTGTACTTTTTTTTTCAGAACAGCAGGATGCTACATTAACCACCAGGTTACAACACTACTGCAGTGAATAGAAACTATTTGAAATGTCACTCATGTCATTTCAATAAATTTCTGGTAAAAAAGAAAAAAACTGTGAGAGATCAGCACATCTGTACTGTGTCTCCCAGCCCACACCAGCAGCCATATGCAGATCATTGGTGTGAACAATAGTGATGGCCGAACGGTTCGCCCGGCGGTCGTTTCGCGGCGAATTTCCGACTTTCGCCGTCCGCGGGTTCGAACGCCTTTTTCCGTCGTTCGCCCCGGCGGACTTACGTGTTTAATGTATACAAGAACTTTAACCTTTCGTGACACGTTTATCATGTGTTACAGGACAACCAATTGAGACATGACAGCTCATGGACACTTGTACATTCCCCCTAACCTATAAATACACCCGATCCGGTGGCCATTTTACATTCTTTCTTCTGTCACTGTAGGGAAAGGATCCTGTGTGGAGTAGGGACAGAGAAAACGCTAGCTATTTGGTACACAAAAGTTCTTTTCAGGACTGGTATAGGTGTTAGGTCAGCAGCCTGAGTTTCTTTTGTCAGTTTAGATAAAGGGACAGAGCGCTGTATGCTGCTATTTTAGGGACAGCTCAGCCAGATTAGTCTTTCTTCATCATCATCATCATCATCATCATTAGCTGTTACTATCAGGTCCACAAAAGAGCTGTTCCAGCTAATCGTTCCAGCCTACTCTTTTTTGCCAATTTGTATAGGGACAGGCAGGAAGCAGTGTGTCAGGCAGTGAGGATAATTTTAAAGACTTGCTGTTACTATTAGTTCCACAAAGGTTCTTTTCAGGACTGGTATCAGTGGTACGGTAATAGGCTTGTACACGTATAATATTCTTTCTTCCAAATATAGAAAGAATATTATACTTGACTGCTGCCCTTCTGCTGCAGTCTGCTAATCATTCACAACTCACTTGTTCCACAAAAGTTCTTATAAGGACTGGTAACTTGGTCTGTCTAGGGTGCTACGGTACATAGGCTTGGGTGCGGTACAGTCTGCTGTTCTGTAAGGACCGCTATCGGTCCACAATAGATAGGGTTGCCGTGCACTACTGCTGACCGCTGCCCTATACTGCAGCAGTCCTTCAGCGGTATAGGGACTGACGTACAGTCTGCTAAACACTAATACACAACCTGCTTGGTCCACAAAAGTTCTTATAAGGACTGGTAACTTGGTATAGGGTGCTACGGTACATAGGCTTGAGTGCGGTACAGTCTGCTGTTCTGTAAGGACCGCTATCGGTCCACAATACATAGGGTTGCCGTGCACTACTGCTGACCGCTGCCCTATACTGCAGCAGTCCTTCATTGGTATAGGGACTGACGTACAGTCTGCTAATCACTAACACACAACCTGCTTGGTCCACAAAAGTTCTTATAAGGACTGGTAACTTGGTATAGGGTGCTACGGTACATAGGCCTGAGTGCGTTACAGTCTGCTGTTCTGTAAGGACCGCTATCGGTCCACAATACATAGGGTTGCCGTGCACTACTGCTGACCGCTGCCCTATACTGCAGCAGTCCTTCAGCGGTATAGGGACTGACGCACAGTCTGCTAAACACTAACACACAACCTGCTTGGTCCACAAAAGTTCTTATAAGGACTGGTAACTTGGTATAGGGTGCTACGGTACATAGGCCTGAGTGCAGTACAGTCTGCTGTTCTGTAAGGACCGCTATCGGTCCACAATACATAGGGTTGCCGTGCACTACTGCTGACCGCTGCCCTATACTGCAGCAGTCCTTCAGCGGTATAGGGACTGACGCACAGTCTGCTAAACACTAACACACAACCTGCTTGGTCCACAAAAGTTCTTATAAGGACTGGTAACTTGGTATAGGGTGCTACGGTACATAGGCCTGAGTGCAGTACAGTCTGCTGTTCTGTAAGGACCGCTATCGGTCCACAATACATAGGGTTGCCGTGCACTACTGCTGACCGCTGCCCTATACTGCAGCAGTCCTTCATTGGTATAGGGACTGACGTACAGTCTGCTAATCACTAACACACAACCTGCTTGGTCCACAAAAGTTCTTATAAGGACTGGTAACTTGGTATAGGGTGCTACGGTACATAGGCCTGAGTGCGTTACAGTCTGCTGTTCTGTAAGGACCGCTATCGGTCCACAATACATAGGGTTGCCGTGCACTACTGCTGACCGCTGCCCTATACTGCAGCAGTCCTTCAGCGGTATAGGGACTAAGAGTTTTGTCACAGGGTGATTTAAAAAATGACAGGCAGAGGAAGAGGCAGGCCCTTCCGCAGGGGTGGTAGGGGTAGGGCAGGAGCAACAGCCTTGAGCCAAAGTGGGAAGTTGCAGAAGGTGCGTTCAATTACTTTAAAGGACGCACCAGACTTGGTTGAGTGGCTCACTCAGCCTTATTCTTCTGCACCCTCCTCATCCTCTCGATCTGCACCCTCTTCTTCACTCTCTGCTATGTGCACCCCCAAAGACACTACCACCAACAACACGACCACCACCACCACCACCACATACCTTCCGCTTGAGTCACTGGAATTATTTTCCGATCCATATCAAGAGGACATTTCTGATGCGCAGCCACTCTTGGTATTGGATCAGGAAGAGGAGGTAGCAACAAGCGCTACTCAGCAGTCTGACGCCAGTACCCAGATCAGCCCAAGGAGGAGGTTGGTCCCCGGTGTTGCTGCCTACTCTACTTATAGCGGTGGGGAAGGTGACGTTGATGATGACGTGTCTAGTGATGTCACGTGGGTGCCCACAAGAGAGGAAGAGGAGGGGAGTTCAGAGGGAGATATGGACCAGCAGATAGGGAGGAGAAGCAGCAATGACTTACATTGCACAGCAGGGACAAAGCAGACTGCAAATGTATCAGGAGCGAGTCATCGACCATGTACGGTCACATCTGGCGCTCCCAGGACACCGGCACATGGCTCCGCAGTGTGGGCTTTTTTTAACGTGTCCGCTGCTGACAATAGCGTTGCCATCTGCAATCTTTGCAGTCAACGCGTTAGTCGCGGTAAGCCCAATACTCACCTAGGGACGACCGCCTTAAGAAGGCACATGAGCAGCCATCACCGAGCCCAGTGGGAGCAACGGAACACACAAAGCCACACTGCAGGCTCTCACCGTCCAGCCTCGTCTTCTACTTCTCCTTCTCCTCTCTCCTCACAATTGTCCTCCACTCCACCTTCCATCACGCCAAGCTCACATTTTTCTGCAAAAAGGCAGGCTTCCGTGGGCCTAATGTTTGAGCGTAAAAAAATGATGACGCCGGATAACCCTCTTGCCCAACGGTTGGCGGCTGGCTTGTCAGAACTCATAGCCCGCCAACTACTGCCATATAAACTGGTGGACTCGGAGGCCTTTCGCAAATTTGTGGCCATTGGAACACCACAATGGAAGGTCCCAGGAAGGAAGTATTTCTCAGAGAAGGGCATCCCAGAGCTATATGGCCATGTTCAGCGGCAAGTGAATGTATCTCTGGCACACAGTGTCGGTGCCAAGATACATCTGACCACAGACACGTGGTCTAGCAAACACGGGCAGGGAAGGTATATCAGTTTTACTGCCCACTGGGTGAACCTTCTGACGGCCGTCAAGCATGTAACCCGTGGCACCCGTGTAGATTTGGTTTTACCGCCACGGATTGCATGCAGGCCTGACTCTTCTTCTCCTCCTCCTACTCCATCCTCCTCCCTCTCCTCCTCAGCTGCCTCCTCCTTTTCCGCTGCTAGCGTCTCTTCCACTGCACCGCCCAAGCTCCCCAGAACCTATTCCACATGCCAGGTGAGACGTTGCCATGCCGTGCTGCGTCTGTTGTGCCTGGAAGCAAAGAGCCACACTGGCCCGGCACTCCTTTCAGCTTTGCGTTCACAGGCAGATGAGTGGCTAACACCGCTCAATTTGACAGTTGGTAAAGTGGTGTGTGACAACGGTGCCAATCTGCTTAGCGCATTGAAACAGGGCAAAATCACGCACGTGCCGTGCATGGCACACGTCTTAAACTTGGTCGTGCAGCGATTCCTTGTCAAATACCCTGGGGTCCAGGACATCTTGCGGCAGGCAAGGAAAATCTCGGCCCATTTCAGAAGATCTTACACGGCCATGGCTCGCCTTGCTGACATTCAGCGGCGACACCATCTGCCGGTCAGACGTCTTATTTGCGATTGCCCGACGCGATGGAACTCAACCTTCTATATGCTTGATAGGCTGCTCCAGCAGAAACGTGCAGTTAACGTCTACCTGTATGAACTCTGCGAAAGAAACGGTTCTGGGGAGCTGGGTTTTTTTTCACCGCGCCAGTGGCTGCTCATGCGCGACACATGCAGACTTCTGCGGCCATTTGAGGAGATCACCAAACTGGTCAGTCGCAGCCATGGCGCCATCAGTGACATGGTACCTTATGCCTTCTTTCTGGAGCGTGCATTGCGTCGTGTCATTGATCAGGCTGTGGAGGAGCAGGAGCGGGAAGATGAGGAAGTCGCAATGCTGGATGAATTCCCAGGGGGGGCTACTCTATCTGAGACAAGTCAACAACAGGAGTCTGATGAGGAGTCAGAGGAGGATGGTGCCGGGGCGGATGAGCAGGAGCAAGAAGAGCATGCTTTAAACCTTTCTGGGATCCCTGTTGTGCGAGGATGGGGAGAGGAGAATGAAGAGGACGACATTATCCTGGATGATGAGCAGGAGCCAGGCCACCACACCGCTTCCACTTTAGTGCAAATGGGGGCCTTCATGCTCCAGTGTTTTAATAGGGACCCCCGTATAAAAAGCATGAGGGTCAAGGACCAGTACTGGGTGGCAACGTACTTAGACCCCCGGTACAAACACAAAATGGCGGAAATGTTACCGCCCTCGCAGAGGGCTGTCAGAATGCAGCACTTCCAGGCCTTGCTTCGAGAAATGCTGCATTCTGCTTTTGCGTGCGCTGGCAGAGGAGCAATTCCCACTCCCAGAGAAGGATTTGCGGGTACCAATCCAACAGCGCCTGCAAGAAGAGGCCGGTTTGAAGATGTGTTGGTGACTTCGGATATGAGGTCATTCTTTCAGCCGACCCATCGACAGGTGTCATCCGGATCCAGCATCAGGGAACGCCTAGACCGTCAGGTGTCCGACTACATTGGGTTAACGGCCGATGTGGACGCTCTGAGGAGTGATGAACCCCTAGACTACTGGGTGGGCAGGCTTGACCTCTGGCCAGAGCTTGCCCAATTTGCAATCGAACTGTTGGCTTGCCCCTCATCCAGTGTCCTGTCCGAAAGGACGTTCAGCGCAGCAGGGGGGATTGTGACCGATAAGCGTACTCGCCTAGCTCACCACAGTGTTAACTACCTCACATTTCTAAAAATGAATGAGGCATGGATCTCGGAGGAATTCAACACATGTGATCAGTAGACCATGTATATGTCTATAAACAATTTTTGGAATCAAGCACACAGACCTTCTTAATTCATTTGGCTCACTTCCCTGACCCAAAAAAGCACACCGTACTATATGCCCCTACCCTCCTCTTTGAAGAGGTTGAGCGGTGTCATATTTCTACTGGGGCTGCTTATTATGAGGGGTTCCCACCATCCCTGTGCTGTGCTGACTTCCTCCTGGGTGTTCTTATTATGAGGGGCTCCCACCATCCCTGTGCTGTGCTGACTTCCTCCTGGGGGTTCTTATTATGAGGGGATCACACCATCCCTGTGCTGTGCTGACTTCCTCCTGGGGGTTCTTATTATGAGGGGATCACACCATCCCTGTGCTGTGCTGACTTCCTCCTGGGGGTTCTTATTATGAGGGGATCACACCATCCCTGTGCTGTGCTGACTTCCTCCTGGGGCTGCTTACGGTGCTGCTGTCAGCGCTGTATGTCACGGAGCTGCTGTCAGCGCTGTATGTCACGGAGCTGCTGTCAGCGCTGTATGTCACGGAGCTGCTGTCAGCGCTGTATGTCACGGAGCTGCTGTCAGCGCTGTATGTCACGGTGCTGCTGTCAGCGCTGTATGTCACGGAGCTGCTGTCAGCGCTGTATGTCACGGAGCTGCTGTCAGTGCTGTATGTCACGGAGCTGCTGTCAGCGCTGTATGTCACGGTGCTGCTGTCAGCGCTGTATGTCACGGAGCTGCTGTCAGCGCTGTATGTCACGGTGCTGCTGTCAGCGCTGTATGTCACGGAGCTGCTGTCAGCGCTGTATGTCACGGAGCTGCTGTCAGCGCTGTATGTCACGGTGCTGCTGTCAGCGCTGTATGTCACGGAGCTGCTGTCAGCGCTGTATGTCACGGAGCTGCTGTCAGCGCTGTATGTCACGGAGCTGCTGTCAGCGCTGTATGTCACGGAGCTGCTGTCAGCGCTGTATGTCACGGAGCTGCTGTCAGCGCTGTATGTCACGGTGCTGATGTCAGTGCTCTGTATTACGGTGCTGCTGTCAGTGCTCTGTATCTCCAGCACCCTCTTGTTTGCCTACCCTGGTCCCTGACCTTCCCTCTCCTCCATTGCCTTCATTAGCTCCATAGTCCTGAATTGTCAGAACAATTTCCCAAATAAAAAAAAAATGCTTGTAGTTATCGATCCCAAATTCACCTCATACATGTATTATGCTATTGTCCAGGTGGTGGGACTACGTGCTACCCCCTAATAATTACCCCGTGGCCGCAAATTCGACCTAAAGGTTTGCGAAATTCGCCTCCCATTGAAGTCAATGGAGCCCGCGGCGAACGGTCGTTTTCGCGAACGTTTGTGCCCGTTCGCGTTTCGCGTTCGCGAAACGTCCCGTCGGAAGTTCGTCCATCACTAGTGAACAAGCCCTTAAAGAAAAACTAAACCGAGTAACAAAATATGTAATACACTTCAGCATATTGGTGCTTAAATGTGGCTAGTTTTCATTACATTTACTGTACATTTTCTGCATGTACAATTTTTTTTTAAATAAAATGAATGTTGATCACAACCAAAATCCAGTACATTTGTATTGAACTGACATATAAAGGAATGTTATCAGCTTTCCAAGCTACTTTTTGTGTACTACATAAACATATACAAAAAACAAAGCTGTGCTTCTGCAATATATGACTAAATCAAATAAATATTCAATAAAATATAACAGTGAATAAAGTCCATGTGAATAAGTGAGGGAAGAAATCTCCTTAAGGTACAGCTATAGGCAAACATTATTTTTTTTCCCATTATGGATAGAGCACGGAAGGTTTATAACCAGTGTCAGATTTATTTTCACCATCTGTGTCCCATTGCTGAGATTTCCCTTCATGTCCTGCCCAATAGCCAAACAGGAAGTGAGAGGAAATCCCTGCAAATGAAGGGAATTCCTTGGGGCCCCCCAGGTCACCAGAACTAGTGTTGCTATTGGAACATTTCCCTTCCTTTATTTTTCTGAGGATAACCCAAAATGTGGTATTTCTTTTACTTTCACTCTTTCACTTCCAATGATAATGTTAAACAGGACAAATCCCCTTCACGGGGGCACAGACAGCAATAAAAACTGACAGGTGTTCTATCTCTATCTCTACTCTATCCAAAACGTAAAAAGTTTTTGCCTTTAGTTATGCCGCGTACACACGTAGCAGACTATCCGAACGAGCTACTTGCCCGCACACGGCACTTTTTCAGCGGACTAATACGGCGTACTAAGTCCGCCGGACTATCCGCCGTACTTTTGAAATGAACGGACTCACCCACACACGCGGAGGAAAGTCTGCGCATTTTGAGCATGTCTCCAGGTAGCCGGGGCCAGCGAAGGAGGCGTCGCTGGCCCCGTCACCTGGTATGGAGTTAAAGGGGAATCCCTACGCCGAAAAATCGGCGTGGGGGTCCCCCCCTAGGTCCATATCAGACCCTTATCCGAGCACGCTACCCGGCCGGCCAGGAAAGGGGGTGGGGACGAGCGAGTGCCCCCCCTCTGAGCCGTACCAGGCCGCGTGCCCTCAACATGGGGGGGTGCCTTGGGGAAGGGGCGGCTCCCCCACCCCAAAGCACCTTGTCCCCATGTTGATGACAAGGGCCTCTTCCCGACAACTCTGGCTGTTGGTTGTCGGGGTCTGCGGGCACGTGGCCTGGTACGGCTCAGGAGGGGGGGGCACTCGCTCATCCCCACCCCTTTTCTAGCAGGCCAGGTAGCGTTCTCGAATAAAGGTCTGATATGGACCTGGGGGGGACCCCACACCAATTTTTCGCCGTAGGGATTCCCCTTTAACTCCATACCAGGTGACGGGGCCAGCGTCGCCTCCTTCGCTGGCCCCGGCTACCTGGCGACGCGCTCAAAATGAGCGGACTTTTCTCCGGGCAGGAAAAGTCCATTCATTTCAAAAGTACGGCGGACTGGCACACACACGGCCGGATTGTCCGCCAAAATGCGAGTCCGGCGGACAGATTAGAGTGCAAAAATACTTTCTTAGTCCACCGAACTTTTGGGTAAAAAAAGTCCGCCGGAGCCCACACACGGCAGGATTGTCCGGCGGACCTGAGTCCGCCGGACTTTTCCACTGGATTGTTTGATCGTGTGTACGAGGCATTAGACTTCAAAGACTCATTGAAGGGGATCCAACACCAACAGTTATATAAACTCCTCTAGTGAAACCGTCAACCTCTGAATATAGGGGCGCTTACCAGATTCTATTGACCCTCTATCTCCAGAGCGGTCAATCGAGCAGTAATCATAACCATCTCTGGGATATTGAAGATAAAAGTACACGCCTATAGAAAATGATTTCCACTGCTTGTCTCCCAACCAGCCACGCCAGATACCGTAGATCAGGGTGTAGAAGTATATGTAAACTACATAACCCCTACTCCCGAAACAAATGGAAATGAGTGGGGAAGAGGTTTGTTGTCCACATCAGAACAGCCTTAGGTGAAAATGCTTCTCCTCCAAAGATACAGTACAGTGTATGGGTGTTGTCGGCCTAGGACAGGAAACGTGTTATTGACAGAAGGCGCAACGACATCTAATGCCCCATACACACGGTTGGAAATTCCGACAGAAAAGGTATTTTATCGGCTTTTATTGTTGGTAAATCCGATCGTGTGTGGGCTCTATCAGACTTTTTCCGTCGGTAACTCAGACGGAAAAAATTTGAGAGCAGGATCTTAAATTTTCCGGCAACAAAATCCAATCGGACTTTTTACGAATGTTTGTAGAGAATTCAGATCGGACAAAGTGCCACACATGCTCAGATCAAAGTACGAGAGCAAAGCTATTGGCTACTAACCTGAACGTAGTCCCATTGGAAGGAACGAACGTCATCACGTTCCGAACTATCGGATTTTTCGGACCGTGTCTGACCGTGTGTATGCAATCCGACGGATTTTGTGGTCGAAATTTCCGACCGTGTGTACGGGGGCGAATAATTGGTAAGCTGCAAAACAAGAAATTTTTGTTTTCAAATTTAGAGCCCCCTTAACTTTTTGTCCATGGTCTTTAGCTCAGGATCCCGTAATTTTTGCAAATTAGAATTGCCCAGACAGCTTTCTTCTTTACTTATAAATCTTTAAGATGTCTAGATTATGCCATAACAGATATGCGAGTAGTACCTATTTAATGGATTCACCACTTGCCTCTCTAAGGGCCATTTGTAGGTCAGGCTTCATGGCAATAAATACTTAAACATGTTTCTCACTGACACAGAGAATAGAATTAACTGAATAACAAAACTAAAGAAATCCCCAAAGTAGGCAGGCAACGGCCTTCATCATCATCAGCAGCTCTAGCTGGCTCTCCCCTACTGGTCTGTTGCATCAGCTAGAAAGCTGTAGCCTCCCAGGGCATTGTGCTAGACAATTCCGACCTCACTATACTGTATACTTTGTTATTCATCTCTAGATACACTCAGAATACATGTGCATTTTAATCGTGTCCCTTGATGAAATAAGATTTCCATACATTTATGTATTTTTTGTTACCAGCTATCTTTGTTCGGTGTATCCAAAATAAATCAGATATGTGATGAATAATAATGAATCATTACACTCTCGCTAAACGACTAACGTGCGTCTGCTTGTCGACTCATAGCTGGGGAAATACTGTCATCTACAGGCGGGACGGGGCGTCCAGCACCTGTCAGGCTGGTGTTTGCAAAAGCTTATCAGAAATCTAGATTTATGTGCATTTGACTGCTCTGCAATTAGATATGCATCACCTGAAATTCACATGGCTAAGCCAAGGGCAACCTTTACATGAACGCCGATGTTGCAACATGAATTTTCCTCACCTCCTGTACTGTCTGAAATATGCACTGTTCTCTAATGTGCTGATATTGATTCTACAACAGTCATCTGTTCTTTTTTAGAGCATGATATCTCCTATTGTGTCAATGTAATGCTGACAGGCCAACCATGAAATACACATTTCCAGAACAGCGTGCTTCCCATCCCCCCTACAAATGTGAAAGCAATAATCAGGCAGATATTGAATAAGCCGACCACTGTTTATAAATGAATATGCTTTTTCTTTTTTTTTTTTTTAATGAATGAATTATAACTGGAGTTTACCTGAACATTCCCATTTTAAATAACTTGCATACATTTGCAATGCAAATCCAATCTTAAATTTATAGCAAGATGGCAAGCATACATATTTTTCATATAAACGTAGATGATGTAAACACTTTATTCAATTATAAGCATAATTTATGATCTTCTAATTCACTTAGGGATGTGTTCCTGTTTACAGTGTGTATATAAGTGCAATAGAAAGTCTGCGAACCTTTTGGAATGCCAAATAATTGAAAAAAATACACAATTACAATTACCTAGTCAAATCTTTACTTAACACCTTTTTTAAGGCAACCCTTTTACAAAGCGAGTCCCACACTGGCTTCTGCGATTTCTCCCACTAAGGCTGCAGCAACAACCGATTTTCGTGCAGCCATCGAATTTGAGCAATCGGACATGTTGGAATTTTTTTGAAAAATTAAAAATTTTCTAATCAGTGATGGGAGAATTGGGCGAGTAACGTCATCGAAAAAGAAATGCACACGTGCAAAAAAATACATTTCCCAGCCATAAAAATTATTTTCTGTAGTAACAAGAGGTGAAATTAAAGGCCTGATTGGTCGAATTTTGAAATCAATGGTGGCACCACTGGATCATAAAACGCACAAATTTTCTAATTTCAAAATTTGACTATGTATGGTCAGCCTAACTCCTACATCGCTACATAACTTAGCAGTGGCATAGGCATAGCTTCCAACTGTCCAGTGGCGGCTGGTGCCTAATATTTTGGGGGGAGCGGCAAACAACCCCCCTGTAGGTACAAGTGACCAATGAGAGTTTACTACCACTTTAAAAACAAGACTGCCAAATATCAATTCAGTACCGTACTTTTTTTTCTAATAGAATTGCGAAGGTAAAAATCTGTGATAATCGTTTTGCTCTGTAACAGCCCCCCTGGAATTCATAAAACTCAGCTTCTACCCACAGAGCTTTAGAGATTATATTATATCTAAAAACTGACAGATCATCTACTGTTACAGCAAACCTCCTGTTTATAAAGACAGTTTCCTGAAATGTTTTGCATCATCGGGTTTATGTGGATGTTAATTTAAATGTACAGATTGGAATACGGTTTGTCTTCCTACTTGCTAATGCTTTGCTTCATTTTCGGAAAATAAATCAAATATATTTAAAAAAAATGGACAGATGTTACAGAGAAATATTTTAAGAGATGGTACATGCAAAAAAAAAAAAAAAAATCGGAGAATTGTAGGGAATGATTTCCTAAAAGGCACTGACATTTATTAAATTGAATGATCTAATTGTTTGCCTTGATATAAAAGTTTATACCTTAGGTTTTTCCTGAGAGAGGCCAAAGGACTCCCAGGTATGAGGAAAAATTCTAAGTAAACCTGCATTTTGTCCATTAAGGAAAGTCAACAGGTTCTATTTAAACCCCAGAAGAAGGAAATACGAATTACTCCTGGCTATAGAGGCGCATTTGACATACTCCATGTGTTCACAATGGGGTTCATTACCACAATCATGTGTAAGCTACAACTTTCGTGACTCTAAAGGCACACGCGATAATAAAACCGGTTGGAAAAATTCATACGACGAGCTGTCTGATGATTTTTGGATGGTTAGTACGTGTCAGGGCTGGACTCACCCCCTTCCTTCTCTGAGCTGGCTGCTCAGCTGTCGCCAATTGCTAGCTTCCATCTCTCGCCACAGTTACTCAGCTGTTGACGATATCCTGCTCGTCAGTCCTGCCTACTTAAGCCGTCCAGTGCAGAGGATCTCTGTCTTCGCCTTGGTTAACATCAAAGAGACATCTACTGCATTACTCTTTAACCGCTTGCTTGCTGGGCACTTAAACCCCCCTCCTATCCAGACAAATTTTCTGCTTTCAGCGCTGTCGCACTTTGAATGACAATTGCACGGTCATACAAAACTGTACCCAAATTAAATTTTTATTATTTTTTCCCCCAAATAGAGCTTTCTTTTGGTGGTATTTGATCACCTCTGCATTTTTGTTTTTATTTTTGTTGTTTTTTAATTAAAAAGACCGAATTAAAAAAAAACAATTTTTGCTAATAGGTGGCACTGATCGATTACACTGATAGACAGCACTTCTTGGTTGGCACTGATTGGCACCACTGGTGTGCATTGATAGATGGCACTTGTGGGCATCTATAAGTGGCACATGTGGGCATTGATAGGTGGCACTTGTGGACACTGTTGGTCGGTATAATTGAGGCATAATTTCCTCTTAGGGACCGATGTCTCTTTAAGACAGTGCTTTAAGATAAGCCGGTGGTCGGCTTTTTTTTCTCCTCCACTGTCAGCGTGAGGAGAAAAAAAAACGATCACCGAGCTTTTGTTTACATCATGTGATCAGCTGTCATTGGCTGACAGCTGATCACATGGTAAGGGGACGGTTCCGTTTGTCCTTTTACTTTTATTATTCAACAAGTATGATTTAACTGTACTTCTGTCTCGGTCTGATTTCATGGTTTCTGACAGTACGGTGCTTTCGACAGCTGATTTCGCTTTTTCGTCAGACAAAAGCTAGATGTGCAGACTATAAAGTTTTTGTGGGATGTGAACTCAACTTAGGATTTTTTTCATACAAAAACCTTACTAATGAAATGAAAATCAGAAGAGTACTATGCATGCTCAGAAACGAAAGAATACATACAAAACTATTCAACACATTACGTCACTTCTGACGTCGTAATCTGTCTTACGAACATTTTCGTATTGCGAGTAACTGTCAGAAGCCATGAACCAGACAGAGACAGAAGTACAGTAAAATCACACTTGTTTATTAATAAAAATAAAAAGGTAAATAGAGTAAGCGTAGTCAAAGCATAGCCAGAGTCCAGTAACCGAATTGGGTAGTCAGCCAAGCCAGAGTTCAGTAACCAGATCGGGTAATCAGCCAGGCCAGAAGTCCAGGGATCCAAGTAGAGCAGCAGCAAGCAGGAAAAGGAGCCAGAAGGGATGTCAGCAAAGCCAGTGTTTAAGCAGGAACGCAGGGGATGGTTTCTTGTGATGTGACCAAGGCAAAGGCAGAGATGAAATGAGCTGGTGATCTTTAAGTAGGCGGGACTGATGAGCAGATCCACAACAGCTGGTTAACTGTGGAGAGAGATGAGAGCTGGCAATTAGCTGACAGCTGAGTGGCCATCTCAGAGACGGAAGGGCTGAGCTCAGCCCCGACAGTAACCTCTTCACTTTTCACATGAGACTAGCATGCCACAAAAAAACGGACAAACGGTCGTCTGAAAATCTAAGCATGTGTATGAGGCTAAAGATTATACGGGGCTTTTCTTTTCACCCAGGCAAGACAAAACAGCTGGACAGCAAAAGAACAACTATTTTTGAAGAGGACTGGGTTAAAGTTAAACTGTTTCTTTGCCCTGCATCGGCGGTTCACTTTAGGTCCTCCACCAGCTTACCACATTGAAATTTACTGACACAATGCCCAAAATTTACTGACACTGCCAAGTTTTTACTGACATTTCCGAGTTTTAAGTACAAATTTCAGTGTTCAGGCTTCAAACAAGTAAAATATGCAATTATAAATATGATTTAAGGTAGATATTAACCACTTGCCGGCAGCCCTATATCAGATATACCGCTACAGGGTAACCAATGTGTGCAGGATCACGTATAAATACACGTGGTCCTGCACGTCCGGGTAGTGGGCACAAATTTTCACCAGTGGTGGCTCGTTCATTTACCAGTGGCCCCAATATGCTTGTCACTTAGATTGTGTACGTTTTAAGCTATCTGTGTCATGTAATTTTGGCTCATATATGCTGCTATAATACAAGTATTTTAAGAATGCTCTGTAACCCCCCACTGCATTCATTCGGCAAACATAAAACAATAAATACACTATGGTATCGAGTACATTTTCACGCTTTCCATATGTTACCCATTTCACTGCTTATTTCATTGTGAATAATGTCATATGTTAAAGCTCATTAGCTGTTATTTAAAAAGGGACATTAAGAAGCACTATTAACCAACCCTGTTTATTGAGTCCTCCATTGACATTCATCTAATGGGAGACAGTTACCTTTGGTCTTTGACATACAGAAGCAATGCTCTCTCAAATTACTCTGCTTAATGGACTTTCACTTACTGTACCATACCTTCTCTCGCTATGGCCTTGTTAGATTATTACTTAGGAAGGTCAGGTAAATATATTGGTACATGCTGTCTCCAGGAAATACACTGCCATGCCCACAGAGGGAAAAATATATCGTATCCATTTGTATAAACCATAATTTCTTTTTATTTTTTATTTTTAGTACTACTAGGTGGTCATATTAAAAAAATTTGAACTACAGGCAAATATTAAAGACACATCAGTAAATAAAATACAATTATATATTTATTTTAAAAATCATTACATGTATTTTAACTAGCACCTATACCTTCATTTGACTTGACTTCAGACTGGTGTAATCCCCTGTACAGTGGCAGTCAGCCAGAGAGAGAGAGATGTACAGTTCTTGGGACCAGCTGTCATGCATTTGTGTTTGCTAAAAGGAGGACAGAGCAGAGAAGGGAGAGGACCTCATCCATCTATTGCTGCTTCTTCAATGTCCAATTATAAGTTGGGAGCATGGTGGTAACCAGGTTGTGTTGCTTAACTGCAGCAGAGGAAAGTCTGGTAATTACAGTAGTTTGTCTCTACTGTTTAGTAGAGCTGTAAAAATGTAGGATTCAATGGACAGAAATACATATCCTTTAGAAGGTAAAACAGCTCCAATATACTGTATGTATTGTATATTTATCTGTTTGCCTGGAGTTAAAGTGGAAGATAGGGCTAAGCTATCCTGCATACACTGTATAAAAAAGATGTGTACTTACCTATTTTTGTGTTAACAATGGATGGGCCATATGAGTGTATGTGTGACAATCAGGAATTCACAGTACAAGTACACAGATCTTTTTTGTATAGGTTATGCAGGAGGATATTTTTAAAAATAGTTAGCCTTTAATAACCCTTCAAGCTTTAAAGCGGTAAACCCGATGAAAATTTTTTTTTTTTCAAACCTGTAAGGGAAAAGGCATAATGAGCTAGTATTAACCGGTAACTGAAATACTTACCTTAGAACGAGGCCCTGACATCTCACCCTATACACGCAGAGGGAGTGGAAATGTTCCATCGGCGTGTCTTCCGGATATCGTCACTCCCGCGCATACAACCGCTTTAATGGGAACAATGCTTATCATCTTATTCTTATAAAAACAGTTATATGTCCATACAAACCCATGCTCACCTGAGAAGTATATTTATTACAGACATCAGGCATCTACCCATTATAGCCTATGAGGCAATATCATGCCTTGCTTTGCTCTTATTGTCCATCCTTGCTGTATGAGCAGAGGTAAATACTGTATCAAATCAGCAAAATGCTCAAGTTGAGCTTCCAGTCTGATTGTTCCTATGCCAAACAGATTTTTGTACATTCATTTGCATATTTATTAAAGGAGAAGAACAGCCAAAGTTCTTTTGGCTGTACTTCTGCTGTGGATCACGGGAGTTCAGATCGTTTTGCACGTCTGTGACCCGTTTTCAGCAGACAGCGGGCTGAAATCTGCTGTTGGCTAACGTGACAGAGCCGGTCCAGGCTCGGCAAGATCGCGACAATGAAGTCGGGATCTGCCCACATGCCTGGGCTGGGACCTGACTCAGCATCTCAGCGAGCCTCTAAGAGTCTAAGCTGGCCACTCCTGCCACCTGCACAGCCCAGCGCTCCAGTAAGCACAGGAGCAGAGCAAAGAGCTGTGACTGACAGTCACCAGCTCTCTGCTCAGGGAACCCTGAGAACCAAGAGATCAGCGTTGTTTGATAGGGTTCTCACTGTTAGAGCCAGTGGGAAACAGATGCAGCATCGGACCAATGCTGTATCCACCTAGGCAGGGGCTTTGCTAGGTCTACAAAAGATCTGGGGCTAGAGTCCATAGCAGTGTAGTAAAGAAAGTCATACACTTTGGGGTGCATACACATGTATATACAGTAATATATGTGTGTGTATATTCCCAGAGAGCCCCCCACTTACATCAGGATCCCCAGAGAGCACCATCCTTACATCAGGGTGCCCAGAGAGCCCCCCTTTACATCAGGGTCCCCAGAAAGCCCCTCCTTACATCAGGGTCCCCAGAGAGCCTCCTCCTTACATCAGAGTTCCCAGAGAGCCCCCCACTTACATCAGGGTTCCCAGAGAGACCCCCAATTACATTAAGGTCCCCAGAGAGCCTCCTCCTTACAACAGGGTCCCCAGAGAGCCCCCCCCCCTACATCAGGGTCCCCAGAGAGCCCCCCCTTACATCACGGTCCCCAGAGAGCCCCTCCTTACATCAGGGTCCCCAGAGAGCCCCCCTTACATCAGGGTCCCCAGAGAGCCCCCTCCTTACATCAGGGTCCCCAGAAAGCCTCCTCCTTACATCAGGGTCCTCAGAGAGCCCCCCTTACATCAGGATCCCCAGAGAGCCCCCTTCTTACATCAGGGTCCCCAGAAAGCCTCCTCCTTACATCAGAGTCCCCAGAGAGCCTCCCCACTTACATCAGGGTTCCCAGAGAGCCCCCCCCTTAAATCAGGGTCCCTGGAGAGTCTCTCCCTTAATATCAGAGTCCCCAGAGAGCCTCCCCCTTTCATCAGGGTCCCCAAAGAGCCTTCCACTTACATCAGGGTCCCCAGAGAGCCTCCCCTCCCCTTGGGGACCCCTACAGAGACTCTGGGTTATGGGCCCCAGATTCGGGGCTATAGCCCCAAAAGCCACCCCCTTTTGATGCCACTGCACCTAGGTAAGTATAATTCTGAAAAAAATACAAACCCCATACTTCTAACACATGTAAACAAGTGCAGGCTTCCCTCCATCCAGTAGGTGCCACTGTGTCACTACTCAAATAGTGGGGAATGCAGGAATTGTTCCTTCAGAGGCTTTATAGATATCATAGAGGTTGCAGCAGTTTGATTGGACCCTGCAACTTCTGGTGACCTTTTACAGTCATTTTGTTGTTGGACTCTATACAGTGTATTAGGCACACCTGAAGTGAATAGTAGGTGAGGGACAATTGTCTGGGAGACTAAAAAGCAGAGGGAGAGGTTCTTGTTCTAGTAGGTTCAGTGCAGGGACACCACCTGTGTACAGTGGACATTCTGGTATACATACCAGTTAAGTTGGGGCTTCCCCTCAAGATAGAGCGCTCTGTAGCCTGAATATCCGTGCCTATAGAAATGGTTTCCATTCACCTTTGCTCACCTAAATACAGTATACAAGATAAAATATAACACCAACGACTATGTGTGTAATCTCTCGGATTGTGTACACCCTGCCTATATGCATTATATCAAGCAATGCAACTGATTGTATCTTTACATAAATCTACTGGCCCACAGAGCACCCGCTAAAGCAGGAATAATAAAATACATTTTGCATAACATGGATAGTTTAACTTGGTACAAGGTTTATATTGCTGGTTCTGGTTCCCTTCCTTGATGTAGCTTCAGTGAAACTTCTGATAATTTCTGCTCCTTGGTTCATTGTGTAAGAATTATACTTTATTGGGGCAGCATCTGCAAACGAGTTCATGTAAATCTTTGTCCAGCAAATGACTTCACATTTTATTGCATTTTCTCTGTGTCACCTCTTCCCTAATAGTTGTTCTGTGTGTACACAGCAAGCCTTTCTCTGTACAGCCAATGTTCCGTATCTTGCACTTAAAACAGCTAATAGACTTGAACAGCTCTATACAGGCTGGGCATTTTGTGTTGTTTTTGCTATTAACGAGTGGAACAAGAAGTAAGGTTTTGTACATGGAGGACTATAAATCCTTGCTTTTCTGGTAATTGCTTAAAAGAAAAGCTGTTCTTTATTTTTATTTTTTCCCCTCGTTTTATATTTCTGCACGAACATGGTTGTGCTCGTAGTAATCTTTCAGGCTCTTTGCTCCTAACTGTAGTATTATTTGTGTGGCTTGGATGTCCACGCTCATCGGTGTGATATTCAGGCTAGCCTGTTGACAGAGGTAGGAGGATGGTCGCAGAAGACAGTTGGCCAACGAGAACGGGACGTATCATTATGACCCTGGAAATATGGTCACTACCACCAATTACTATATATTATTTATAAAGAAAAATGTAATACCTACACTACCTTGCACTAAAGCCAATTTGTTTTGGTTTTTCTATAGGTGTGCTAGGTTTATTCAGTAGTGAAAATACCAGCACAGGCAAGAAACATGGTGGGAGACAGTGTTGCCAACCGTCAGTATTGTTACTGGCAGTCAGTAAAAAACGGGCACTTTTGTCCTACTAGTAAATCAGTTAATGCTAGCGACAGGCAAAGGTTGCCAGTAAAAAACATGGCTGTGAAACTCAGCTGGGAACTGCGCATGTGCAGTTCCAGTCCGGAGCTGGGCAAAACCATCTGAGTGTCTGCTATAGTGTGTTCGTGCGGCACCAGTGAGTGAAGGGTCTGGAGGAAGCAGTGCCTGAGCATGTCATATGATGTGATTGTGCAAGGGAGTCGAGTGGAGTTGCCGGGGCCTTGTGTGAGCAAGGCAACCCAGGAGTAGAATTGTCAAAGCTGTTTGGACTGAAGTGGACTGAAAGGACCACCTGGTATGGAGAGAGACTGTCACTGTGACTCAGGAGAGGATGTGGCATGACAGTGAGGTGCCATCATCTGTGCTGCATCCTGTCCCTGAGCTACTTACTTACTATATCGTAAAAAAAAAAAAAAAAAAATAAGAAATATGTTTTTGCCTTAACCACTTTAGCTCAGTAAAGCCGCGTACACACGTAGCCGTCTGTCCGACTTACTTAGACTGGCGGACTTCCCGCCAGCCTGTCCGTCGGACTTTCCGAACGGGCTACTTGCCCACACACGGCACTGTTTCAGCGGATTAATACGGCGTACTAAGTCCGCCGTACTATCCGCCCTACTTTTGAAATGAACGGACTCGCCCACACACGCGGAGGAAAGTCTGCTCATTTCGAGCGTGTCTCCAGGTAGGCGGGGCCCGCGAAGGAGACGTCGCTGGCCCCGCCACCTGGTATGGACTTAAAGGGGAACCCCAACGCCGAAAAAATTTGGCGTGGGGGTCCCCCCAAGTCCACAACAGACCCTTGTCCAAGCACGCTACCTGGCCGGCCAGGAAAGGAGGGGCGAGCGAGCGCCCCCCTCCTGAGCCGTACCAGGCTGCATGCCCTCAACACGGGGGGTGCCTTGGGGAAGGGGGGCCGCGCGGCCCCCCCACCCCGAAGCACCTTGTCCCCATGTTGATGAGGACAAGGGCCTCTTCCCCACAACCCTGGCTGTTGGTTGTCAGGGTCTGCGGGCGGGGGGCTTATCGGAATCCGGGAGCCCCCTTTAATAAGGGGGCCCCCGGATACCGGCCCCCCACCCTATGTGAATGAGTATGGGGTACAATGTACCCCTACCAATTCACCTGTAAAATAAAGTAAAAAAAAAACCACAACACACAAGATAAAATAATTTATTGCACAGCTCCGGGGGTCTTCCGTCTTCGGGGGTCTTCTCGCCGGACTCCTCCGCTATCTTCTTGTAGCTCTTTCACTAGCGGAGGAGCCCGGCATTCTTCCTCGTCGCCGCGGCCTCTTCTTCCGACTTCGAGGGTCTTGTCCCCCTCTTCGGTTCTTCTGCCGGGCCACCGCGCCTTCTTATAGCTCTTTTACAGGCGGTGTCCCGGTCTTCTGTCGCCGCCGCCGCCACCTTCCGTTCTTCTTCTTCTTCTTCTCCTCCTGGAGATGTTGACTCGACGTTCTCTCCGGCTGCAATGCCAGGGACACGCTGCGCTGCCACTTATATAGGGACAAGGGGCGGTGTCACATGGGTTGGTCACATGGGTTGATGTCACATGGCGTTAGTCCCAGCATCCTCCGGGACTGTGACATCGTAAGGGGGCGGGGTCACCATGTGACACCAACCCATGTGACATCAACCCATGTGACACCGCCCCTTGTCCCTATATAAGTGGCAGCGCAGCATGTCCCTGGCATTGTGGCCGGAGAGAACGTCGAGTCAACATCTCCAGGAGAACAAGAAGAAGAAGAAGAAGAGAGGAAGGCGGCGGCGGCGACAGAAGACCAGGACACCGCCTGTAAAAGAGCTATAAGAAGGCGCGGTGGCCCGGCAGAAGAACCGAAGAGGGGGACAAGACCCCCGAAGTCGGAAGAAGTGGCCGCGGCGACGAAGAAGAATGCCGGGCTCCTCCTCTAGTAAAAGAGCTACAAGAAGATAGCGGAGGAGTCCGGCGAGAAGACCCCCGAAGACGGAAGACCCCCGGAGCTGTGCAATAAATTATTTTATCTTGTGTGTTGTGTTTTTTTTTGTACTTTATTTTACAGGTGAATGGGTAGGGGTATATTGTACCCCATACTCATCCACATAGGGTGGGGGCCGGTATCCAGGGGCCCCCTTATTAAAGGGGGCTCCCGGATTCCGATAAGCCCCCCGCCCGCAGACCCCGACAACCAACGGCCAGGGTTGTCGGGAAGAGGCCCTTGTCCTCATCAACATGGGGACAAGGTGCTTTGGGGTGGGGGCACCCCCCATGTTGAGGGCATGCGGCCTGTTACGGCTCAGGAGGGGGGGGCGCTCGCTCGCCCCTCCTTTCCTGGCCGGCCGGGTAGCATGCTCGGACAAGGGTCTGTTGTGGACTTTGGGGGGACCCCCACGCCGATTTTTTTCGGCGTGGGGTTCCCCTTTAAGTCCATACCAGGCGGCGGGGCCATCGACGTCTCCTTCGCGGGCCCCGCCTACCTGGAGACCCGCTCGAAATGAGCGGACTTTTCTCCGGGCGGGAAAAGTCCGTTCATTTCAAAAGTACGGCGGACTGGCATACACAGGCCGGAATGTCCGCCGAAATGCGAGTCCGGCGGGAAGATTGGAGTGTAAAACTACATTCTAAGTCCGCCGTACTTTCGGGTCAAAACAGTATGCCGGAGGCTACACACGGGGGGATTGTTTGGCGGACTTGAGTTTGCCGGACTTTTCCACCCGCTTGTTTGATCGTGTGTACGCGGCATAAGATTTATCCCCCTTCATGACCAGGCCATTTTTTGCGATACGGTACTACGTTATTTAACCACTTGCCGACCGCCGCACGACGATGTACGTCGACAGAATGGCACGGGCAGGCATAAGGGCTTACATGTACGTCCTTGCCTGCCCGCCGGTCGGGGGCCCGATCGGGCCCCCGCCCGGTGCCTGCGGCGGTCGGTATTCGTTCGGGAGCGATCCCGGATGAGGGGACGGCCATTCATTCATGGCCACCCCCTCGCGATCGCTCCCGACGAATGAAAATGTCCCGTGACATCACTTCCTCTCCTGTAATGTAAACACAGGAGAGGAAGTGATGTATTCTCTCCTCCGCGTCGGTATTTTTCGTTCCGGCACCGAGGAGAGAGGTTCGGTGAGTTGCACCAACACACCACACATACAGTAGAACATGCCAGGCACACTCACACCCCCCCTTTACCCCCCTTTACCCCCCAATTACCCCTGTCCCCCCAGTCACAGTGACACCAATTGCTTTTTTTTTTTTTTTTTTTGCATTGGTGTCATTTGTGACTGTAATAACTGTTAGGGCAGTTAGGGTTAGCCCCCTTTAGTTCTAATGTGCCCCCCTAACCCCCCCAATAAAGGTTTAACCCCGTGATCACCCCCCGTCGCCAGTGTCACTAAGGCTGGGTTCACATTGCAGCGGTTTATGAGAACGAATGTGATTCGCACCGCACTGCAGTGCAAATCACATCCGATCTCTGTGCAATTCGAGTTCAGCCATACAGATAGTATGGCTGAATTCGTGTCGCACCCGCCGCAAATTCGCACGGGACCCTTTTTTTGGCCCGCAGCAGAATCGGATCGCATGGGTGTTCACACCATGCGATCCGAGTTTTCAGATCGCACTGCGATATGCGAACTGATCTGGGGGTGTCATTAACATTTCACTGACACTCCAAGCAGTTCGCATAGGGCAGTGTGAACTGCCGCCGGGAGGCATGCGATGCGGGAACCCGCCGCGGATTCATGGCGTTCCCGCATCGCTCCAGTGTGAACCCAGCCTAATAAGCGATAGTTTTTCTGATCGCTGTATTAGTGTCACAGGTGACGCTAGTTAGGCAGGTAGGTATTTAGGTTCGCCGCAGCTTTTTATAGCGCCAGGGACCCCCATATACTACCGCATAAAGCCCCCTGATTGCCCCCTAGTTAACCCTTTCACCAGTGATCACCATATAACTGTTACAGGTGACGCTGGTTGGTTAGTTATTTTTTTATAGTTTCAGGGCACCCGCCATTTATTACCTAATAAAGGTTTAACCCCCTGATCACCCGGCGGGTGTCATTTGTGACTGTAATAACTGTTAGGGCAGTTAGGGTTAGCCCCCTTTAGTTCTAAGGTACCCCCTAACCCCCCCAATAAAGGTTTAACCCCGTGATCACCCCCCGTCGCCAGTGTCACTAAGGCTGGGTTCACATTGCAGCGGTTTATGAGAACGGATGTGATTCGCACCACACTGCAGTGCAAATCACATCCGATCTCTGTGCGATTCGAGTTCAGCCATACAGATAGTATGGCTGAATTCATGTCGCACCCGCCGCAAACTCGCCCGGGACCCTTTTTTTGGTCCGCAGCAGAATCGGATCGCATGGGTGTTCACACCATGCGATCCGAGTTTGCAGATCGCACTGCGATATGCGAACTGATCTGGGGGTGTCATTAACATTTCACTGACACTCCCAGCAGTTCGCATAGGGCAGTGTGAACTGCCGCCGGGAGGCATGTGATGCGGGAACCCGCCGCGGATTCGTGGCGTTCCCGCATCGCTCCAGTGTGAACCCAGCCTAATAAGCGATCGTTTTTCTGATCACTGTATTAGTGTCACAGGTGACGCTAGTTAGGCAGGTAGGTATTTAGGTTCGCCGCAGCTTTTTAAAGCGCCAGGGACCCCCATATACTACCGCATAAAGCCCCCTGATTGCCCCCTAGTTAACCCTTTCACCAGTGATCACCATATAACTGTTACAGGTGACGCTGGTTGGTTAGTTATTTTTTTTATAGTTTCAGGGCACCCGCCATTTATTACCTAGTCTCACTAGTGTACCCCTAAATTTAGGGGTGTCTACTTTCCAAAATGGGGTCATTTGGGGGGGTTTGTGCCATCTTGGCATTTTATGGCCTTCAAAACTGTAACGCCCTTAGAAAGCCTGAAGGCGGTGCTTGGTTTTCGGGGCCCCGTACGCGGCTAGGCTCCCAAAAAGTCCCACATATGTGGTATCCCCGTACTCAGGAGAAGCAGCAGAATTTATTTTGGGGTGTCATTTCACATATTCCCATGGCATGCGTGAGCAATATATCATTTAGTGACAACTTTGTGAAAAAAAAAAAAAAAAGTTTGTAATTTTCCCGCAACTTGTGGCAAAATATAAAATATTCCATGGACTCAACATGCCTCTCAGCAAATAGCTTGGGGTGTCCACTTTCTAAAATGGGGTCATTTGTGGGGGTTTTGTGCCATCTTGGCATTTTATGGCCTTCAAAACTGTAATAGGTAGTGAGGAGTGAAGTCAAATATTTACGCCCTTAGAAAACCTGAAGGCGGTTCTTGGTTTTCGGGGCCCCGTACGCGGCTAGGCTCCCAAAAAGTCCCACATATGTGGTATCCTCGTACTCAGGAGAAGCAGCAGAATTTATTTTGGGGTGTCATTTCACATATGCCCATAGCATGTGTGAGCAATATATCATTTAGTGACAACTTTGTGTAAAAAAAAATAAAACATTTTTTGTCATTATTCAATCGCTTGAGGCAAAAAAATAAAATATTCAATGGGCTCAACATGCCACTTATCAATTTCCTTAGGGTGTCTACTTTCCAAAATGGGGTCATTTGGGGGGGTTTTGTACTGCCCTGCCATTTTAGCACCTCAAGAAATGAGATAGGCAGTCGTAAACTAAAAGCTGCGTAAATTCCAGAAAACGTACCTTAGTTTGTAGATGTGACAACTTTTGCGCAAACCAATAAATATACAATTATTGACTTTTTTTTTACCAAAGACATGTGGCTGAATACATTTTGGCCTAAATGTATGACTAAAATTGAGTTTATTGTATTTTTCTAATAACAAAAAGTAGAAAATATCATTTTTTTTCAAAATTTGCGGTCTTTTTACGTTTATATCGCAAAAAATAAAAATCGCAGAGGCAATCAAATACCATCAAAAGAAAGCTCTATTTGTGGGAAGAAAAGGACGCAAATTTTGTTTGGGTACAACATTGCATGACCGCGCAATTACCAGTTAAAGCAGCGCAGTGCCAAATTGTAAAAAGACCTCTGGTCATTTACCAGCAAAATGGTCCGGTCTGAAGGTGGTTAAACTGACAATCGTGCGACACTGTACCCAAATTAAATTTATGTCCTTTATTTTTTTTTGTGGTACTTGATCCAATCTGAATTTTTTTGTGTTATAAACAAAAAAAGCCTGTCAATTTAATAAAAAATAATAATAATTTCTGCTCCAAAGCATATCCAATAAAAAAAAATGTACAAAATCAAATTTCTTCATCAATTTAGGCCAATATGTATTCTCTTACGTATTTCTGGTAAAACAAATGCCAGTAAGTGTATATTGATTGGTTTGCGGAAGTGTTTTAGTGTCTACAAACTATGGGATATTTATTTTTTACTAGTAATGGCAGTGATCAGTGACTTAAAATGGGACTACAATATTGCGGTGGACAAATCGGATGACACTAATGCAGCTACCAGTGCTAAAAAATATGCACCGTCACTGTACTAATGACACTGTCTGGGAAGAGGTTAACAACAGGGGTGATCAAAGAGTTAACTGTGTGCCTAGCCTGTGGTTTTGTACAGTGTGGGAGGGGGTGCTTTGACTTAGGGAAGACATGGATCCTTGTCCCTGCTTTGCAGGAACACAGGATTCATGCCTTTCCTACTGACAGAACGGCAATATGCTTATTGTTTACATAAGCAGACCGCCATTCTGCCTCTGTACCAAATGATTAGCAGTTGAATATCGAGCCCGCGGTACCTGTTGATCAGTGATTATACACAGTGGGACCAGTAGGGGCCACTGGTGAATGTGGTTCATCTCCCACCCTGCACAACTAGGCACACAAATCTCCAAAAACACAGTGTCAAGAAGAATTCCTTGCGCTTAGTTTTCTTTTTTTTTTGTTAGAGGAATTTAACTTGGATGGGGAAGGGTACATATGAGGTGCCCACATTTGATGAAACTTGTTAGGGACCGAACTATATACACTCTCTTCTCCTCAACCTCCAGCACATACACTTGCTTGCAGACTATCGCTCCCAGGACCAGCTAGCACTGATGTGGCAACCTGACACTGACTGTCAGGCTCAAGCAAATGCCCTTTGCAGGTGGGACCACAGGCCCCTACGGTGTAGAAAAAAAGAAAGGTGCTAGCTGTCTTACATGTGGCTACCCAGTATCCCAGTATCAACTCTTTGGGCACTGCCTGCACTCCTGGCTGCAGCTGCCCCTTTTCACTGCCCATGCCACCACATTCCTCCTGACTGGCTCTGCACCCATCCCAGACTGCTCCATCCCAGTCCTCTCAGGCATGTCTCCCAGTCCTCCTGACTGTGTGCCACTCACCAGCCCTCTTGGCTGTTCCTGTTGCTCCTGGAGACTTGCCCAGAAGTGTTCTCCTGCCATCCGCCTTGCTTCCAGTGCCTCCTGGCCAGAACAACTCTGTGGTTTTAGGAAGGTCCTGTCCAGACTGGGCAACTCCCTCAAAGGCCACAACAGCCTAACATTCCATCTCCAGCTTCCACCTGAACTCTCCTCCCCAGCTGGGCTAACCCAGAGATTAAGAGGGGGTCTGCCCCCTGCAAAACCAAGTTGGGGATTGGTCAGGGCCCTCAGAAAACTCCAGGCAGCTCCACCTTACTTTCCCTCCCATCTTTTTAAAAGGTTCTAGTACATTCTAGAAATAGGGAGGGGGTCTCAGTAATGCTGTCTGTGAGTCATCCAGCCCTTCCTGGATCTCAGCCCCACCCAGGAAAAAAAAAACACAGACAGGCTTGGCTGCCAGCCAAGCCTGCATAAATGTACCTGCACTAGAAAAAAATCTGTTTACAATTCTAGTACTAGAGGGTGCTACATAGATTTTTGGACAGTTTTGAATAAAAGTGAAGTTTTAGGTCATAGTGGGTTTGATGCGTGGTTACAGCGCACCCCTGCTGATGTTTCTTTATTAATATTTCCCACATAAAGACCAATCTTATGATGTATACATCAGGAAGTTTTTGGTAGTTTTGAATTTTTACTTGTCTGTGAACTGTTAAATTCAAAAAAGTGTTTAAACAATAACTTCAAGTGTGATGAACTTCTATACCGAGCATGTCTTTAATCTATCCAAATGTATTTTTCGGAGCACCTTTCTGATGCTACAAGAGTGGCAGCAGTCGAAAGCCTAATAGGGCACTACACCATGCATTCATTGGCTACAAACCTGCATGAAGGACAACACAGCCCATATCATCTCCAGTGATAGTAAACCATACGCTGGTCCAGCGCTTTCATACACACACACACAATGGATTCCCACTTATAGGGTCGTCAATCCCACTACAAATGTATTGTTTTTTAGTTTAGCAAATGCATCCTAGCAGGGATGTAGTGCAAACATGCCGGTTGCTATTGGCTCTTTAAGTGTTCACATCTCGAATAAGTAATGCAGGAAAACATTTAAATCATTCTCTCTGGTTAAATGCATTGTTTCTGCTGTCACATGTGTAATATATATTGTCAATGAAGCTATACAGTTTGTCCACTGTTTTTCCAATTCCTGTAACACTGAAATCAAACATGCGGCAACACATGAAATATTAGTCATGATTGTTTCGGCTTTAAAAATGAGCAGTGAGTCACGCTAGTCAGGCTAAGCAGATCATGGTGTGAAGGGCACACAATGCTGGGAGAAGTGAAAATACATTCCTCCATTAACAGACACCAGCTGTACAAATAAACACATTAAGACCTGCATTCTATTATAACACCCCTTGTATTACTTCCTATTAACTCAGCAGTAATACAGATTGAGTACAGAAGATTGGCTCAGGCTGTGCAGCCTAGACTGGCACTGGAAATACATGGCGTTCACACCGCTCTGCCTTGCAATGTGTCCCTGTTCGGAGTGATGTGTAGGAAATGATATTGCCTAGTGATGTAATAAACTGCAAGCTAGTGACTGAATGAGCTTCTATGTGACCTTCAAGCTGCAGTTTTGTTAATGAGCAGCGGGAGACTCCAAGGGACAGCCACTTCCAAACATATTTCAGAGGCATTTGCAAAGTAATGTATAAACTGATGTAATTTCTTTTTCAAACCTATTTCACGTTTTTTAATTATATGGAAATATATCTCAGAAGTTTGAAACTAGCATATTCTCAATCCGTTCCCATAAGCATTTTCTTCAACTTATATGAATAACATGCATTCTTGAGTACATATAAGCTTTGATCATATGGTGAATTATCTATGGCTTTTTCAATTTTAAGAATTTGTACACCTCTGTATTAGTCCCTATTCACTATTATGCCCCTTACACACGAGCGGAATTTCCGTCCAAAAAAATCTTGGATGGTTTTTCCGCTGGAATTACGCTCAAGCTTGGCTTGCATACACACAGTCACACTACATACGATAAGCCAAGAAAATGAAGTTCATTGCTTCCGAGCATGCATAGAAATGTTGCGTGGAAATGCTACAGAAGATCAGTATTTCCAATCGGAAATTTTTCAGTCGGAAAAATAGAGAACTGGCTCTTAATCTTTTGCTGGCGAAAATTCCTCTAGCAAAAGTCTGATGGAGCATATACACGGTCGGAATTTCCGACCAAAAGCATCCAAACTTCAATGCAGCTTTATTAGGCACAAATAGTAAACCATGTTGCTGATAATAGACCCAAAAACCATTTAGACATGATGGAGAGAATCAGTTGTTCATTCAAGCATTGGGACATTTGTGGACTACACGATGCTGAATGTAGTCAGCAGGATCTTTTTTCCTGGTTGCAATTTTTCAATAAAAAAACAAACAAAAAAAACTATTGAATTAATACTTTTCTATGTGTGGTGCACCACAAATGGTAGAAAACAAATGTAGGTTGAATGGGCCCACATAGTTTCCCTTTCACAACATACTAGACCATAGATTCTCAACTAGGATTCCTTCAGAGGTTGCTAGGGGTTCCTTCAGCATTGGGCAATTTCTGCCTCTCAGATAAGTTCCCACTGACACCATTGATCTTTTTAGCTATCTGTAAAGAGACAATTCTTCCCAATGACCACAAGTGTAAGGACCATTGTCAGAGAATCATCAGACTCCAACGTCGGCACTTCCCCGTGCGCCTGCGGGGAAGAACTGCGCAACGACGCATGCATATGCATCGTACGACACAATGTCGTACACGCATGTGCAAGCCTATACACACGGCTATGGGCCTTACCTGATTGGCCTGACAGTCCTATAAAAGGCATCAATGTGCTCTGTGTCTTTGCTGGTTTGTCTCCTCAGCTCACCTGTGTTCCTGTTTCCTGTTTCCTGTTTCCTGTTTCCTGTTTCCTGTTTCCTGCTTCCTGCTTCCTGTTTCCTGTTCCTGTTGACCACTTCCTGTTGTGACCCAGCTTGTTTGAAGACCACTCTGCTTCTCTCCTGATCTGACCCCTGGCTTGTTTAAACGGACTTTCTGCACTTAGCCTTGCTGGCTCACGGACTGATACCTGTGCTTGACCCTCGGCCTGCCTCTGGAATATCCTTTATCTTACGGACTGATACCTGTGCTTGACCCTCGGCCTGCCTCTGGAATATCCTTTATCTCACGGACTGATACCTGTGCTTGACCCTCGGTCTGCCTCTGGAATATCCTTTGTCTCACGGACTATACCTGTGTTTGACCCTCGGCCTTCACTCCAGGTGCTGGAACCCCTGGCAGGCGTTTACCTCTACCAGTTCCAAGATCTTCTGCACGGGCATCTCTTCCTTCAGTAGACCTGCTGCATTCTAGTCACCTGCTGGCAACCCGTGCCTCTCTGTGCCCTGTACCCACTGTTCCATCCTCAGGGGTACTGTGCACTCAGCTGCAAGGGAAGCCGCTCTCGGCACTTCGGCTTTGGTGAGTACCTGACAACCATTCTTCCAACTGACCATCACACCATTGTATCACGAGTTGTAGATTTTGAATTTTTAGCAGGGGTTCCCCGAGACCGGAGAACTATTTCAAGGGTTCCTCTGTGTTGAAAAGGTTGAGAGGCTGTACTAGACCATGGGTGCTAAACCTCCAGCTGTTGCAGAACTACAATTTTCACGAGGCATTGCAAGGCTGACATTTACAAGCAAGACTCCCAAAGGCAGAGGCATGATGGGCAGGGCCGCCATCAGGGGGGTATAGGCAGTACTCCTGTAAGGGGCCCCAGCATCCCAAGGGGCCCACCTGGCTGCCCCCCTTCCCCCCTCCGGGGCCCGCTACAGAGAGGAAGAAGGGAGCATACATATCCTGTTGCTGAAATCATAACATCCAGGAATGGACGAGCAAGCCAGCTGGATGTCCACTGTGCAGCCCTGATCAGACACTTCACCTGTCAGATCAGAGCTGTGATGTCAGGTATGGGCGTGACTACTACTCATACCCGCCCCCTTTGTCAAGCAACCAGTGTATAGGGGAAGAGGCATTCGTACATTGCTGGCTGGGGAAAAGGTACCAAGGCAGGGTTTTTCCTGCTTTCAGTTTCTGCAGTAGTTGAAAGTGGGGGAAGAGCAGCTCCCCCACAGCTCCAACAGCCTCCTTGCTCTGCACAACGATCCTTATCTCCTATCTGGTCAGGGAGTTCAGAAGCTGAAAATGAGTGTACAGAAAAGTTATTTTACAAAGGTAATCATGTGGAGGATGGTGGAGCTTTGGGGGATGGGAAGATGAGGGCAGAGGAGAGTTGTGTGTATTGCAGAGGTTGTAGCAGGGGAGGAGGGGTGCAGTATTGGGATGTACATGGATGAATGGACTCTGTACCTGGTGTTCTCGTGAACCCTGTACCTAACATACACCAGAACCCACCTTCCTGTAACATCCACACCCAGCATAAACCATCCATCCCTCCAGTATCCACATCCACACCCAGCATAATCCATCCATCCCTCCAGTATCCACATCCACACCCAGCATAATCCATCCATCCCTCCAGTATCCACATCCACACCCAGCACCATCCATCTATCTATTCCTCCAGTCTCCACAATGTGGGCGGATTCAGTGGGACGGCCAGTGGGCAGGCCATGGGGAATGTTGGTTTTCAGGCCCCGGGGGCCCAGGCCTAAAGTTTTGTAAGGGGCCCCAACATTTCTGATGGCTGTCCTGATGATGGGACTCAACAGCTGGAGAGCCACAGGCTGAGCACCCATGTAATAAACTGTATCACATAGATGTAAACCCATACAGCCAAGAATGTGATTTCTACTTAACGGAACGCATTTTCATGCCGCATAACGAATTAGTATTGGTGCATGAAAATGGACAGGTGTAAATAGGCCCTATAGAGTTGTCTAATTTTTCTACATTTAAAAAGCAAACACCTCTATGAGACCTGGTGAAGAGTGAAGTCTAGCAGACAGTCTGAATAGTTTCACTGAGCCTGACAAGTACTATGTCAGAGGAATATTTAAGAGCCCTTATTCTAACAATATGCAGTTATTATTGCCATTGAAAAGCCATCATCAATATAGGGTACAGACTTTGTTGGTATTCCAATGCAATGTGTGTGCCAGTCCATCATTTACTCAGTTGTGGAGCAGTTATTACTAAATAGAAGAGAAATAAAAGTATCAGAGTCCCAAAAAAAAGCATCCAATTTATTATTATTATACAGGATTTATATAGTGGCAACAGTTTGCACAGTGCTTAACAACATGAGGGCAGTCAGTAGAGTTAAAATACAATTCAATATCGGAGGAATTACAGGGCCCTGCTCCTTAGAGCTTACAATCTAAAATGTATGTAATCTACTAGGTCTATATCTAAGGCTATATACAAAAAGGAACCTAACTTAGTATGTGGCACAGGATCAGAAAACAGGGGGCAACCTGGTTCTTGTATAAGTATAGCCAAGCAATGTCGAAAGATGCCAACAGTGCTGAGCAAGACAACTCCTAGTCCTACAGGTAGGCACAGTGTTGTTCTAATATGTATCCTTTATGACAGGGGTAGGCAACCTCGGCCCTCCAGCTGTGGTGAAACTACAAGTCCCAGGAGACATTGCAAGACCCTGACCATGACAGGCATGACTCCTAGAGGCAGAGGCCTGATGGGGTTTGTAGTTTCACCACAGCTGGAGTGACAAGGTTGTCTACCCCTGCTATATTAGATAAAGATGGAAGTTCTCATCTCACCTCCTAGTCTAGCTGTCTTTTCTTCCAATATATATTGGAGAAACAGTGCTGTAATATGGGAGCAGTGTATTTAATAGGGAACGCAGCTTCATAGAGGTTTTAACAGCAGGACATACATTTCTATTGTTATAATGGATGGAACAAATAAGCAGAAAGTTCCTGGAGCTGGATAATGAGAATGGGAAACAGAAGGTCACACCGTAAAGGTCACCAAAATATAGTTGTTAGGATGAGTAGTAGTTTTTTACTTTTTGCTTTTTTAAAGCTTTCATTTTACATGATATATCAACTTGTATTATATCAATAATGATGCAGCACAACTAAAACAGTGTCTCTTAAATAAATGTGTCCCAAATAATGAAACAAAATGTGTTGACTTGACTCCGTTCCTATTTGGTACAACCACTGGCTGGTGTGCAGACCCTGCGGTGAGAAGGCGGTTTACTTTTATACAATGCTCAGATCAAGGCACTGAGCGTGATTTTTTTGTGAGTGTCCCATTTTAGACTTTATTAAATTGTTTTAAAACTTATGGAGAGCACTATTGGTTGAGGGATGTCGCATTGAGAGGGAGGGGGTTGAACAGAAGCTCCAGTCCATGTGTTAGTGCCTGTGATTGTTACTGGGAGCCAGTTGGAGTATAGACCAAGAGGGGCAAAAGTGTCCTGACTGTTTATTAAGGTCCAGCCCAGGAGGTGAGCGCATATGGTTCAGTGGGTGTTATGCATGTGACATATGGGTAATCTGTCAAAGAGAAGGCTGTGTTACCTGGAATTCACTGGTGGTAGGCCACACATACATATTTAAGGACTTTTATTTTCCATAATTTGAGGCTCATTTATATAAGAGACACTGTTTTATTTGCACTGCATCACTATCGGTATAATATCTTAACCGCGTCAGACCCGGGAAGATTTTACCCCCTTCCTGACCAGAGCACTTTTTGCGATTCGGCACTGCATCATTTTAACTGACAATTGCGTGGTCGTGCGACATCGCACCCAAACAAAATTGACGTCCATTTTTTTCACAAATAGGGCTTTCTTTTGGTGGTATTTGATCACCTCTGCGTTTTTTATTTTTTGTGCTATAAACAAAAAAAGAGCCAATTTTGAAAAAAAACGCGATATTTTTTACTTTTTGCTATACCACCCAAAAATATATATAAAAAAAAAAAAATTTCCTCAGTTTAGGCCAATATGTATTCTTGTACATATTTTTGGTAAAAAAAAAAAAAAAAAATTGCAATAAGCGTATATTGATTTTTTTTGCGCAAAAGTTATAGCATCTACAAAATAGGGGATAGTTTTGTGGCATTTTTATTATTCTTTTTTTTTTTTTTACAAGTAATGGCGGCGATCTTCAATTTTTATCAGGGCTGCGACATTATGGCGGACACGTCAGACAATTTTGACACATTTTTGGGACCATTAGCATTTTGACAGCGATCAGTGCTATAAAAATGAATTGATTACTGTAAAAATGTCATTGGCAGGGAAGGGGTTAACACTAGGGGGCGATCAAAGGGTTAATGTGTTCCCTAGTGTGTGTTCTAACTGAAGGGGGAGGGGACTGTGTAGGAGAAGAGCTAGATCGCTGTTCATACTCAGTATAGATCGCTGTTCATACTTTGGGTATAGTGTTGCATGATGGGGCAATTGTCATTCAAATTGTAACAGCCCTGAAAGCTGAAAATTGGCCTGGGCAGAAAGGGAGTGAAAGTGTCCAGTATTGAAGTGGTTAAAAACTCTGCAAATGCAGGAAAATAACTGGAGATTTGCTATAAATCGAGTGCATGTCCATCATCCTGTTTGAGCTGACAACACACCGCATTGAAATCTTAACCAGTGTTGTCAGCCACCTATCTCCCATCCCTTTCTGTCATGGCACCTATAAAGCATTCCCACACAGTACGTGAAAGGAAAGGAGATGTAGTTCTGGGGTGTGCCCCAGTGCCCACACCATTAGGAATTTACTTCTCAGCATCTGTCCCTGCAGGAGATTTACAAGCTCAATGATGGTGTCATTGGCTGTTTTGTGTCACAGGAACAAGGTAAAAAAAAAAATTTGATGGAAAGAGGGGGGTTGAGGACTCAATTTGAGTCATGCCTGTACATACTACTTTTGGACTGAAACACATTGATTTTATGTGCATTAATGCAATTTTCGGCTATTCATTTGGAAGGGCACCCCAGCACAATAACCCAATGCAAAGCCAAAGTAAATATGTAGCAGCACACCATAATATGTGGTAACACACTACTGTGGGTTGTGGCACACTGTCAGAAAATATGCTGTATGTCTATCTTTAGTTACTTGCTGTTTGTTGGCAACCCATTCAAAAATAATAGGGTCCCTTAATGCAATGCATGTTGAATAGGTTCCTAAACATTATAGGATAAATACCATCAGTGAACTGTTATGCTGTGTACGCACGATCAGACTTTCTGGCAGAAAAAAATCAGACGGAATCTTCATCAGATATTCCGATCATGTGTGGACCTCATCTGACTTTTTTAGAAAATTCTGACGGACCTAGGAATAGAACATGTTTTAAATATTTCCGACGGAATCAATTCCTATCAGGAAAACCGTTCGTCTTTATGCTGTTCCGATGGACCAAAAAAAATGCATGGGCAGCTATTGGCTACTGGCTATTGAACTTTACTTTTCTGCTCCCATTGTACATGTTGTATGTCACCGCGTTCTAGCTCGGACTTTGGTGTGATCTTGTGAAGGCAAGATCGTTTCAGCGGAATTCCACCGGAACTCCGTTGGAAAAACCGTAAAGCCCTATGCACACTATCAGATTTTCTGATGATTTTATTTTTCTTCAGATTTACCAAAACCATATAATATGAGGTCAAACCTTAGGAGTTTCAGTTTGTATACAATCAGGCAGGCCCTTCTACTACATGGTTTTGGTAAATCTGAAGGAAATAAATCAGCAGAAATCTGATAGTGTGTATGGGGCTTCAGAGTTTCTTGATCCACGTTACAAGGGTAAGGTTTCAGAACTTAGCTTGCCTTTGCAGGGGGAACAGAGTATGAAACCTCTTCAGGAGGCCTTGAAGAAAAGTTTGTGCAATGCATTTTCAGACCCTGGTAACTGATTGAATTTGCTATGGATCTGCTCAATCATGATGATGCTAGCTTCCAACAATATTTTTGGTTTAGTGCACCACCACCACCCAAGGCCAAATTTTTCTGCTCCTGTTTAACAGGGGGATGTAATTAAAATTTTTGAAATTATATTAAAGAAAGGCCGGTTCCCGTGCACAACAAGAGTAACTGTGAGGGATTACAGTGTTCTGGCACCAACAACACCTAGGGCTCAATGTTTCTGCCCCTGTTTAACAGGGGCATATAATTAAAATTTTTAAAATAATATTTAACAGCAGGGATATATAGTGCAGTCCCTATATTATATATACTGCAGTTAAGAGTATATAGTGCAGTCAGTGTAGCATATATAATATAGTGCAGTATACAATATATAATATAGTGTATCAAAGTGGTTAAGGGGAGCCCTATGACAGAATTAAGAAAAAACAGCATGGGTTCATCTGGCCATACCAGGCAATTTGGATCTGGTATCAATTTGAGGGGGGGGGCAACGTAATTTTTTTTAAAAAAACTGGCCCCGAAGGGCCTGGTATGGACTAGGGGGACACCCACACTGTTTTTTTCAATGATTTTTTATGTATATTGCCAGGATCTGGCAATACATTACAGCAGTGAGCAATTTTAGGTGAAATTTTTTCCTTTAGAAATTTCATTTTGCTGCGGTACTGTTCTAAACATGGGGGAAATGTGCTACTTTGCAGGCTAAGGGGACCCCTCAGGCATGACATTTAAAGGAATATTTCATTTTTATTGTTTTAAGCATTCTTAAAATCCTGGGAAAAAATGGCCATTTTAAAAACTTTCTTTTTATGGCAATAACTTGAATATAAGCCTTTAAAATTAGCACTTTTGATTTTTCACATTCATGTCTCAGACTTTAACGGTGTTCGCACAAATTTTTTGTCTGTTCATAAGTAGGGATGAGCTTCGAGTTCGAGTCGAACTCATGTTCGACTCGAACATTGCCTGTTCGCCTGTTCAGCGAACAGTGAACAATTTGGACCTGTTCGCAGCAAATTCGAAAAGCCGGAACACCCTCTACAAGTCTATGGGAGAAATCTAAAGTGCTAATTTTAAAGGGTAATATGCAGGTTACTGTCCTAAAAAGTGTTTGGGGACCCGGGTCCTGCCCCAGGGGACATGGATCAATGCAAAAAAAGTTTTAAAAAACTGCCGTTTTTTCAGGAGCAGTGATTTTAATAATGATTAAAGTGAAACAATAAAAGTGTAATATTCCTTTAAATTTCGTAGCTGGGGGGTATCTATAGTATGCCTGTGAAGGGGCGCATGTTTCTGGTGCTTAGAACTGTCCCTGCACAAAGTGTCATTTGTGCAGGAAAAAAAGTCTTTTAAAATCACTTGCGGCTATTGTCGGGTCCCGTAATACAGAGAACACTCAATGAGTGTTCTCTGCATTAGCCGACAATTCATTTATTCATTGATAAAAAAAAAAAAAAAAAAAAAAAAAAGCGTGGGGGTTCCCCTAAATTCAATTACCAGGCCCTTCAGGTCTGACATGGATATTAAGGGGAACCCCGTGTCAAATTTAAAAAAAAAATTTACGTGGGGGTCCCCCTAAATATCCATAACCAGACCCTTCAGGTCTGATATGGATATTAAGGGGAACCCTGCATCAAATTTAAAAAAAAATTGACGTGGGGGTCCCCCTAAAAATCCATATCAGACCCTTTATCCGAGCACGCAACCTGGCAGGCCGCAGGAAAAGAGGGGGGGACGAGAGAGCGGCCCCCCCTCCCTCCTGAACCATACCAGGCCACATACCCTCAACATTGGGAGGATGCTTTGGGGGTCTGTGACCCCCTCAAAGCGCCTTGTCCCCATGTTGATGAAGACAAGGGCCTCATCCTCACAACCCTGGCCGTTGGTTGTGAGGGTCTGCGGGCGGGGGGCTTATCAGAATCTGGAAGCCCCCTTTAACAAGGGGATCCCCAGATCCCGCCCCCCCCCCCTGTTTGAAATGGTAAGGGGGTACAAAAGTACCCCTACCATTTCACAAAGAAAGTGTCAAAATGGTTAAATAAGACAAACACACTTTTGAAAAATTCCTTTATTAAAAATAAAAAAAATAAAAAAAAGATTCCAGCGGTGCTAATCCACTCTTGCTATCCAGCGACGAATCTCCGGGGTCCAGCGATGGATTATCATATCCAGCGACGGGGGATCTCTAGCGCTGTCCATACATCCTTCTTCTGTCTCCACTCCGGAGACACTGCAGAGATCCCAGCGCTGACGTTTCTTATATTAGGAGGGCGGGGCCACCCGTCACCTGACCCCGCCCCTCTGACGCTGGAGAGGGAAGCCAGGGGTTCCCCAGTGACGTGTGGGTGACCCCGCCCCCTCTGATGTAACGCAGGTTTCCGTTACATCAGAGGGGGTGGGGTCACCCACACGTCACTGGGGAACCCCTGGCTTCCCTCTCCAGCGTCAGAGGGGCGGGGTCAGGTGACGGGTGGCCCCGCCCTCCTAATATAAGAAACTTCAGCGCTGGGATCTCCGCAGTGTCTCCGGAGAGGAGACAGAAGATGGATGTATGGACAGCGCTGGACTGAGAGATCCCCCGTCGCTGGATATGATCATCCATCGCTGGACCCCGGAGACCCGTCGCTGGATAGTAAGAGTGGATTAGCACCGCTGGAATCTTTTTTTTTATTTTTTTATTTTTAATAAAGGAATTTTTCAAAAGTGTGTTTGTCTTATTTAACCATTTTGACACTTTCTTTGTGAAATGGTAGGGGTACTTTTGTACCCCCTTACCATTTCAAACAGGGGGGGGGGCCGGGATCTGGGGGTCCCCTTGTTAAAGGGGGCTTCAAGATTCTGATAAGCCCCCCGCCCGCAGACCCTCACAACCAACGGCCAGGGTTGTGAGGATGAGGCCCTTGTCCTCATCAACATGGGGACAAGGTACTTTGAGGGGTCACAGACCCCCAAAGCATCCTCCCAATGTTGAGGGTATGTGGCCTGGTACGGTTCAGGAGGGAGGGGGGGCCGCTCTCTCGTCCCCCCCTCTTTTCCTGCGGCCTGCCAGGTTGCGTGCTCGGATAAAGGGTCTGATATGGATTTTTAGGGGGACCCCCACGTCAATTTTTTTTTTAAAATTTGATGCGGGGTTCCCCTTAATATCCATATCAGACCTGAAGGGTCTGGTTATGGATATTTAGGGGGACCCCCACGTCAATTTTTTTTTTTAATTTGACACGGGGTTCCCCTTAATATCCATGTCAGACCTGAAGGGCCTGGTAATTGAATTTAGGGGAACCCCCACGCTTTTTTTTTTTTTTTTTTATCAATGAATGAATGAATTGTCGGCTAATGCAGAGAACACTCATTGAGTGTTCTCTGTATTACGGGACCCGACAATAGCCGCAAGTGATTTTAAAAGACTTTTTTTCCTGCACAAATGACACTTTGTGCAGGGACAGTTCTAAGCACCAGAAACATGCGCCCCTTCACAGGCATACTATAGATACCCCCCAGCTACGAAATTTAAAGGAATATTACACTTTTATTGTTTCACTTTAATCATTATTAAAATCACTGCTCCTGAAAAAACGGCCGTTTTTAAAACTTTTTTTTGAATTGATCCATGTCCCCTGGGGCAGGACCCGGGTCCCCAAACACTTTTTAGGACAGTAACCTGCATATTACCCTTTAAAATGAGCACTTTAGATTGTGAACGTTCGAGTCCCATAGACTTTAATAGGGTTCTAAAGTTCACACGAAGTTTAGGTCTGTTCGCAGGTTCTGGTGCGAACCGAACAGGGGGGTGTTCGGCTCATCCCTATTCGTAAGTTCTGGAACCGGGGGGGGTTGTTCGGCTCATCCCTAGAGTTCATATTAGCCAATAACATAAGCCACTTTAATTATTCTGACAAGTGGCAACAAGACTGAAAATTTCGACTTGTGATGTAGTCATAATTTTAGCTTGTAGAATGGATTTTAGAACAAATGATAAGAATGGTCATAAAAATTAGCACTGGATAGGAAGAGAGATATAATACAAGATGACAATGGACCTGGGTGTGCCAGACTACAGTATAAATGATGAAGATACAATATAAATTTTATCATTCACAGGGAGATTCTTAAAATCCCATCCAGGAATAATGATTCAAGGAAGACTTTTTATGGGTCGTTAATGTCAGATCTTCCATCTGCTTTGGCTCATTTACTTTCTTAATCCAAACACCTGACGTTGTTTAAATTGTTGCATCTAGTAAATTTGTATTATTGCTTTTGCTACATTAAACAAGTATCGCACTAGAGGATTTCACTGAATAAATGTTAATGATTTAAACATAAATGAGAATTCATCATGAGGTACCTTAAATCTGTTAGAATCTATGTGCAGCTTGTCAATGTGATATAGTCAACGTATAAAAAAAATAAAACAAAAATGCATAGGGGTGTTTTCCTTTATTTTAGTCTCAAAACTGATCTGTTATATATATATATATATATAACAAAAATGACTTTTAGATAGTATCCCAGAGCACTTAGATAATGCTTCAGAATGATTATGTAATCTTTCAAAGCTCTGACATAACATCCCAGAGATACTATCTCAGAGTTCTGAGCATTAGGTCTGACAAACCCATACAGCTCCTAACCGCCACTATCATTCTTTATGTTTAAGACACACTTCACACTGCGACTAGTTGTCACACCAATTTAACTAGCCTATGATATGAAGCAAGTTCTTCTACCTTTCCCCCACACCAAAAGTGAACGCACACATTAATTGTATATAGAGATTTTAAAGGAGAAGTCAAAGCTATTTGACACAGGAGTGTAGTTCAGTCTGCATTTCTGTGACCCGTTTTTAGCTGACAGCAGGCTAAAGTCCAATGTTGGCTGACTTCACTCAGCCAGACCAGGCTCTGAAAAGACCCACCCAGAAGCCTGGTCCAACATCTGGCTAAGCCTTCAGCAATCTGCCCGAGAGCATGAGCCAACCCCTCCTGTCCCCTCCACAGCCAAGCACTCCAGTGAAAGCTGGGGGTGCAGAGCAAAGAGCCGGAGACTGACAGTCACAGCTCTTTGCTCAGAGTTGAAGGGGAGAACTAAGCGATCAGTAACGTTTTACCACTCAGTTTTCACTACGGAGCTGGGCAGGTGGATGGCATCACTCTCCTAAGTGAATATATATTTTTTTTATTTTTTTTGTTAAGTCCAAACTTCTCTTTTAAAGATGATTAATGAAAACACGTATATATACTGTAGCAATAGAAAGGACCTGTACTCATAACCAAAAAGCTCATATGGGATGAGAAAATAAAAATGGAAAAAATAACTGCAGTGTATACAATTAAAACATGAAATATCTAAAAAGATATGTGTGGGTGTATTTTATATAATATATATGAAAATAATTATTTGATCCCCTGCAGATTTTTTAAGTTTGCCCACTTACAAAAAATGAAGGGTCTATCATTTCTATCATAGGTGTATTTTAAATGATAGAGACAGAAAATCCAGAAAAAAATACATAATACAAATGTTATTAATTGAGTTGCAGTTCAGTGAGTAAAATAAGTATTTGATCCCCAAACAAAACATGACTTAATACTTGGTGGAGAAACCCTTGTTGGCAAGCACAAAGTTAAGACGTTTCTTGTAGTTGGTGACCAGATGTGTCACATCTCGGGAGAGATTTTGGTCCACTCTTTTTTACAGATCTTCTTTAAATCCTTAAGGTTTCTTGGCTGTCGCTTGACAACTGGAAGTTTCAGCTCCCTCCATAAATTTTCTATAGGCTTAATGTCTGGAGACTGGCTATGCCATGCCATGACCTTGACCTAGAAAGTGTATGTGTGCTGCTCAGGCTTAGTAAGGAGGGGATATGTAGACGGTTCACTCTACCCTAGCTTAATCATGGGCTTACTCCATGACCTTAATGTGCTTCTTCTTGAGCCACTCCTTTGCTTTCTTGACAGTATGTTTGGGGTGATTGTCATGTTGGAAGACCCATTCATAACCCATCTTCAGTGTTCTGGCTAAGGGAAGAAGGTTCTCTTCCAAGAGTTTACAATACATGGCCCCATCCATTGGCCTCTCCATGGGCTACAGTTAGTCTGTACCTTTAGCAGAGAAACAGCCCCAAAGCATAATGTTTTCACCTCTGTGCTTGACTGTAGGTATGGTGTTCCTAGAAGGTTCTCATCCAAGATTTTACAATACATGGCCCCATCCATTGGCCTCTCCATGGGCTACAGTCAGTCTGTACCTTTAGCAGAGAAACAACCCCAAAGCATAATGTTTTCACCTCCGTGCTTGACTGTAGGTATGGTGTTCCTAGAGTCATAGTCAGCATTTTTATGGGCGGAAATTAAGTTTGACGTTGCTTCCGCCCTCCCATGCCATGGAGCCAAGCAGGGGCCATCTTCCCCTGAGTTGGCAGCCAGACATCCATGGGAGAGGATGCAATGGGTATCCGCCACTGCCAGCGGGTCCAGTAAGTGGCAGAAATGACCACAGCACCGCGGGAGAGATCTTGTGGTAAATCCACTGCGGAGACCACTTTTATGTCAAAGAGAAACGCATGCCATTCCCCAAAATACCCCAGTATTTAGCGCCAAAGTACCAACATACGGATATGGCGATCTGCGTGAAGTGATTAATAGCCATTCAAACCCCTTGGTGTCAACTTGTGTGCATGCTATTAGGCCAAAATCTCTAGGCTATGTAAACTTTTGATCAGGGTCATTTGGGTAGTTTCTGTTGCGTTTATGATTTAAAAAGAGTAAACACACTGGTCGCGGCCACAAGTTCTACTACGACATTTTTATAACACTGGACGTCCAAAATCATCCACCCAACTAGCCAGCGAGATGCAAACAACCCCTATTCCCTTCTGGACATTCCAACAATTATCCCACTTCCTCAAAAAATTGGGGAATAAGACAGACCACTCGAGACAACTGACACCCTTTGAACAACTTTGCGCCTCAGATACACCCCACACACATCTTATCTCCCAAACACATTCTCTCTTATTCGGGGACTGTAAACCTAATGTCCTTCGAATCTGTACAGCATGGGAAAAAGACCTAAACCTTACACTTGCAGAAGATGACTGGAACAACATATTTCTAAACATCCATAAAGGCTCCACAAATGTATCCGTTCAAGAAACGGGATACAAAATCCTTTCCCGTTGGTATAGAACACAAGAGAGGCTACGCAAATGGGACCCTTCCATCTCAGAGATGTGCTGGAGATGCCAACAAAATCAAGGCACTCTGCTCCACGTCTGCTGGAGATGCCCCTCTCTCCAACCCTTTTGGACAACGATACATCAACTGATAAAAACCATAACGACATACGACGTACCTTACAGCCCGGCTCAATTCCTACTACACCACACCACTCGCAAACTACATATCGCAGATCCATTATAATCCACTTGATTAATGCTGCCAAGCAATGCATCCCGATCCACTGGAAATCCCGAACCATCCCTACCGTCCAAACATGGCTTCAGAAAATACAAAGGATAGCGGAAGAACTAATCCACATAGCTAGAGACACCCCAAGTAAATATGGGTCCAAATGGGCATGCTGGAAACACTTCTTAACTACTCCTGACTTCGATCGCATTAAAGCGCACAACAGCTAGGCCAAGATATAAAAGTAAACCCACACTCAGCACTCCAACCTGTGACTTACCTTCTCTGATCTTTCTATACACCAAACTGACCAATTTCCCCTTACTGGGTCCCCCCCCAGAGAATATCTGACATCCCAAATCCCCGACCCTTTTGCTTCTAAGGACCAAAAATATAGATACACTGCCACATAACCCACTCGCCTATCATCTCATTTTCCTCACCACACACTTATGATTGAGGGCAGCGGAGGCGAACCCATCATCCCCCCCCTCTTATCCCCTGCCCCCCCTCCCCTTACTCTTTCCTCCCCCCTCTTACCCTACCCCCCCCATTTTTCTTTTATTTTTTATTTTTTGAAAGAAAATTATTATTTGATATTTACTGATGCAAAAGATACACAGCCAACGGACTTCCATAAGGATGACTGTCTGGGCAATTTACACTGTCTGGTTGGACCAATAATAGTGTTTGGATCTTTAAAGTTTATATTTGATTTTCGCTGTCATACGAGTTACTACATGTGTAACAGGTTCTATGTGACTTACCATTTGCAACAGATGTTACTCATATGTTTCTACTTGCTGTATTGTCCTTTTACTCAATAAAATCTATTGGAAAAGGAAAAAAAAAAAAAAAAAAAAACACAGTTGACTCATAATAAATGGATTCAGCCAAACACTAACCATGAGTGAAAGAAAAATGTTTGTGTTATCATTCATATTCTCTGAAAAATGGCCAAGAAATAATAAATTCTGCCAGGGTAAATACAGTTGTGCTCAAAACTTGGCATACCCTGGCAGAAATTGTGACATTTTGGCATTAATATTGAATTATGACTGATCTTTTGGTCTTTTATTTAAAGATAGCAATCACATGAAGCCATTTATTATCGCATCAAAATCACCCAAATGGCCCTGAAAAAAAGTTTACATACCCTGGAATGTTTGGCCTTGGTACAGACACAGAAGGTGGCACACATAAGTTAAAATGGATATTAATATTCATTTACATGCTGATTTATGAATATTTGTATGGCAACATCAAAAAGTCCATCCATCCTTGAATGCAGACTATATCACCTTAAATGCACAGGGTCAGTACAACAGAGAATCATGTGAATCATGTGAAAGCAAGGAGATGGCACAAAACTCCAGTGGAGACAGCACAAGAACACAGAGAAACCGGGTGAGATTCTGGAGCTTAACATCAGCTGGCCATCAAAGAAAAAGTCAGCACTGGTGCAGCAGAGACAGCTCACACTGCATATATAAACAGAAGAAAAAACAGCGCCAATCTAAGTGCAGTATTTTTAGATCACAGACATTTAATTTGTAAAGTAATACACTCACTCTCTACCAGAAAGTTTCAGGCACATCATGTTTTTTTAAAAAGGTCTCTGGGGGACATCGCAGGGCTCCCGAGGAGAAGCGGTTTCTCATTCGGCTGTGTCTCTCGTCCGGTGGCGCCGGTGGTTCCCAGCGTCGCACGGCCCGGTGTAGCAGCGTCAGGGAGGTCCGTTCGTTGGTACGTTGGGGGGGCTCTGCGATGACGTTCGTTATGGTTTACGTTGCACGCGTTCGGAGCATGCGTGCTCCTTCATCAGGCATCTGGGTCACCATATTGGAAGTGGTTTAAATAGGGAGAAGAGCAGTTCTAATTGGTCGTTCGAGTTCAGGTTCCACCTTGTGGGGCGGAACTGTTCCGACCAAGGCATGGTGTTGATAAGCTATGTGCTGCAGGCCTGTTGTATATTGTTATTGTGTGTGTGTCCATAAAGGAACAGTTTAATTTGTGTGTATATAGATACAAATTAAAAATGTGGAAAAAATGATAAAAGTTGGGATTTTTTATTATTTATTTAATTGTTGTAGAAAACACGAAGATATTTGTAAAAAGAATTTTGTAAAAAGAGTACAAAATGGAAATAGATTATAAAAGAATTAATATATAAAAAATTATTAGAAATTGGAAAATAAAAATAAAAATAGAAATACAAATAAAAATAAAAATACCAATGAAATTAAAAATAAAAATAAAAATAACGATAAAAATATAGATAAAAAATAATGATAATGCAAATAAAAAAATATATATAGAAAAAATTATATAGTAAAAATAAAAATAAAAATAAATATAAAAAAATATATATAAAAATGAAAATGAAAATATATAAAAATACAAAAAAACAAAGAAATAAAAAGAATGAAAATAGTGAAAAAAACGGGGGATGGGGCAAAAAATTTTTTTATTAATTGAATTACTGTAGGTATATTTCTTTGGTGGGTATTAGGACGTAAGATAGTAAGAGACATGTATATTGATAGAATTTGATATTATGAAATTTGGTACTATAGGATACAATTGAAAATGATGTGCAAATAAAACAATGATGTTCAAATAAAACATATATATATATATATATATATATATATATATATATATATATATATATATATATATATATATATATATATTCAATAAAAAGTAGGAAGTATTTATTACGATTGTATATGTGTGTGCATTTCGATTCACGTACACACACTTTTATGTACACATATATACATACACATATATATATATATATATATATATATATATACATGTGTATATACATACACACACACGTGCATGGACCTACATGCAGTGGGATCTGAAAAGGCACGTTAATTCTGATTTGTGGTAGGGAAGGCGGGGGGGGGGGGGAAGGTGAGGGGAGGGGATTTTAAGTCTCATTAAGAAAGTGTGATGGATACAGATTAAACAACTGAGTTGATTTCTATGTCCTCGTTGAGGCCTCCAGGCGTGAGGGTGTCTAACGTATATATCCAAAAAGTTTCTCTCTCGCAGAGGCGTTTAAAACGCTCTGCGAGGGGGAAGGATCCAGGTATCTGTTCAAGGGCCCAAACTTGCATGCCCTCTGTGGACCTTTGATGGTGTTCTTTAAAGTGTCGTGGGATAGTGAGATTGGAATCCCCTTCTACTGATCGGCGATGTTCACCGAACCTCTTTCTTAGGGTGCGAATGGTACGCCCTATATAAAGTAGGTTGCAAGGGCAGCGGATCGCATATATTACAAACTCAGAGGAGCAGTTGTAAAATTCTTTCAGTTGGTACGTATTGCCCTTAGTGGTAAAGGATTTTTGGCAGTGGTGGACGAATTTACAGGTAAGGCATTTTAGTTTCTTGCATTGGTACATGCCCTTCAGGGTGAGGAATGTCCTGAGTGGCTTTGGCTTGTTATCGGTTTTCAATTTGCTCGGGGCGATAAAACTTTTTACATTGCGTGCTCTACGATATGTAATCTTGGGGGTATCTGTTATAGAGGTTTTTAATAGAGGGTCTTCTAGAAGGATACTCCAATGGTTTTTGAAGATCTTTTCCATTTTTTTGTGTTGGGAGTGATATTGGGTAATGAATCTGGTGCTGTGGGTTTGGGAATGGACAGTCAGTTTGTCCGGCATGGTTTCATGTGGTTGGGATGTAACCGGGTGTGTTTCTAGCTGCGTGTCCAGGAATTTGGTAAAGGCTTCATCTACTAGGGTGGGGGGATAGCCTTTGTCTTCAAATTTTCTTTTAAACAGGGTACCTTGCTCAATGTAATCTGAGTTATGAGTGCAATTTCGTTTTAAACGATTAAATTGACTTTTAGGGATATTGGTGATCCACCTTGGGTGGTGGCAACTTTGAAAGTGTAAATATGAATTTCCTGCAGTGGGTTTAATGTGGTTTCTTGCGAAGATGGTTTTGTTGATATGGCAAAGTTCAAGATCTAGAAAGGGTAAGCTGTCTGGACTGGATTCAAAAGTGAAAGATAGGCCTAAATCATTGGCGTTACAATGTGAAACAAAGTCGTCTATGGGTGGTCCGGTGTTGTCCCATATGATGATAATATCATCTATGTAGCGACCTATGTATATAATATGTTCTGTGTATGGATTGTTGTTCCAGATATATAAAGTTTCCCAAAAACCCATTGTCAGGTTTGCATAGCTAGGTGCAAAATTGGCGCCCATAGCTGTCCCTTGGGTTTGCAAGTAGAATTTTTTGTTGAAAGAGAAGTAATTGTGGGTGAGGCAGAACTTTGTGGAATCTAAGATGAAATCTGCTTGTGCAGTTTTTAGGGATGGGTCTAGGGCTAAGAAGTGTTTTACTGCCCGAAGGCCAACAGCATGGGGAATTGAAGTATAGAGGGAATTGACATCCAAGGACACCCACTGGTAGGTGGGCTCCCAGGAGTAAGTTTTTAGAATCTCTAGTAGGTGTGTACCATCTCGTATGTAGGTTTGGAGATTTTGTGCCAGTGGTTGCAGAAAATGGTCAATGTAGATGGAAAAGGGGCTGGTTATGCTTTCCATTGCGGCAACAATTGGTCTCCCCGGGGGATTTTCTGAATTTTTATGTATTTTCGGAAGGTGATAAAAATATGGAGTGTTGTAATATGTTTTGGATAGAAAGGAAGCTTCTGCTTTTGTAATAATATTATCTCCAAGGGCTCGTTTTATGAGTGCTTCAGCTTCTATAGAGAAGAGGGGGAGCGGGTCACTTTTTAAGGGTTTGTATGTATTATTATCAGAGAGTAGTCTGTTGGCCTCATTTTATATAGTCAGCAGAATTCTGAATTACTATACCACCTCCTTTGTCCGCTGTTTTAATGACAATGGAGGTATTTTTTGTTAGACTCTGGAGGGCCTGAGTTTCTTGTGGAGTGAGGTTGTTCCTGTGGTGCTGCAGGGGAGAGGGGGGGGCCTTAGTTTACAAAGACGTTTAATATCTGCATAAACAACCTGGTAGAAACTTTGTATGTATGGGCCTTTTGCCTGGCTGGGGTTAAAGATGGATTTGGGCCTAAAAGGAGTATGTTTTACTGGGGGGGAATCTGGCTGATAGTATGTGCAAGAAGTGTCTGGGAGACTAATGGTGGTGGCGGGGTCTTCATTCATATTGTATAGTTCTTCCAAAATGGCTAGATATTAAACGTCTTTGTAAACTAAGGCCCCCCCCCCTCTCCCCTGCAGCACCACAGGAACAACCTCACTCCACAAGAAACTCGGGCCCTCCAAAGTCTAACAAAAAATACCTCCATTGTCATTAAAACAGCGGACAAAGGAGGTGGTATAGTAATTCAGAATTCTGATGACTATATAAATGAGGCCAACAGACTACTCTCTGATAATAATACATACAAACCCTTTAAAAAGTGACCCGCTCCCCCTCTTCTCTATAGAAGCTGAAGCACTCATAAAACGAGCCCTTTGAGATAATATTATTACAAAAGCAGAAGCTTCCTTTCTATCCAAAACATATTACAACACTCCATATTTTTATCACCTTCCGAAAATACATAAAAATTCAGAAAATCCCCCGGGGAGACCAATTGTTGCCGCAATGGAAAGCATAACCAGCCCCTTTTCCATCTACATTGACCATTTTCTGCAACCACTGGCACAAAATCTCCAAACCTACATACGAGATGGTACACACCTACTAGAGATTCTAAAAACTTACTCCTGGGAGCCCACCTACCAGTGGGTGTCCTTGGATGTCAATTCCCTCTATACTTCAATTCCCCATGCTGTTGGCCTTCGGGCAGTAAAACACTTCTTAGCCCTAGACCCATCCCTAAAAACTGCACAAGCAGATTTCATCTTAGATTCCACAAAGTTCTGCCTCACCCACAATTACTTCTCTTTCAACAAAAAATTCTACTTGCAAACCCAAGGGACAGCTATGGGCGCCAATTTTGCACCTAGCTATGCAAACCTGACAATGGGTTTTTGGGAAACTTTATACATCTGGAACAACAATCCATACACAGAACATATTATATACATAGGTCGCTACATAGATGATATTATCATCATATGGGACAACACCGGACCACCCATAGACGACTTTGTTTCACATTGTAACGCCAATGATTTAGGCCTATCTTTCACTTTTGAATCCAGTCCAGACAGCTTACCCTTTCTAGATCTTGAACTTTGCCATATCAACAAAACCATCTTCGCAAGAAACCACATTAAATCCACTGCAGGAAATTCATATTTACACTTCCAAAGTTGCCACCACCCAAGGTGGATCACCAATATCCCTAAAAGTCAATTTAATAGTTTAAAACGAAATTGCACTCATAACTCAGATTACATCGAGCAAGGTACCCTGTTTAAAAGAAAATTTGAAGACAAAGGCTATCCCCCCACCCTAGTAGATGAAGCATTTACCAAATTCCTGGACACGCAGCTAGAAACACACCCGGTTACATCCCAACCACATGAAACCATGCCGGACAAACTGACTGTCCATTCCCAAACCCACAGCACCAGATTCATTACCCAATATCACTCCCAACACAAAAAAATGGAAAAGATCTTCAAAAACCATTGGAGTATCCTTCTAGAAGACCCTCTATTAAAAACCTCTATAACAGATACCCCCAAGATTACATATCGTAGAGCACGCAATGTAAAAAGTTTTATCGCCCCGAGCAAATTGAAAACCGATAACAAGCCAAAGCCACTCAGGACATTCCTCACCCTGAAGGGCATGTACCGATGCAAGAAACTAAAATGCCTTACCTGTAAATTCGTCCACCACCGCCAAAAATCCTTTACCACTAAGGGCAATACGTACCAACTGAAAGAATTTTACAACTGCTCCTCTGAGTTTGTAATATATGCGATCCGCTGCCCTTGCAACCTACTTTATATAGGGCGTACCATTCGCACCCTAAGAAAGAGGTTCGGCGAACATCGCCGATCAGTAGAAGGGGATTCCAATCTCACTATCCCACGACACTTTAAAGAACACCATCAAGGGTCCACAGAGGGCATGCAAGTTTGGGCCCTTGAACAGATACCTGGATCCTTCCCCCTCGCAGAGCGTTTTAAACGCCTCTGCGAGAGAGAAACTTTTTGGATATATACGTTAGACACCCTCACGCCTGGAGGCCTCAACGAGGACATAGAAATCAACTCAGTTGTTTAATCTGTATCCATCACACTTTCTTAATGAGACTTAAAATCCCCTCCCCTCACCTTTCCCCCCCCCCCCCCCGCCTTCCCTACCACAAATCAGAATTAACGTGCCTTTTCAGATCCCACTGCATGTAGGTCCATGCACGTGTGTGTGTATGTATATACACATGTATATATATATATATATATATATGTATGTATATATGTGTACATAAAAGTGTGTGTACGTGAATCGAAATGCACACACATATACAATCGTAATAAATACTTCCTACTTTTTATTGAATATATTCTTTATATATATATATATATATATGTGTTTTATTTGAACATCATTGTTTTATTTGCACATCATTTTCAATTGTATCCTATAGTACCAAATTTCATAATATCAAATTCTATCAATATACATGTCTCTTACTATCTTACGTCCTAATACCCACCAAAGAAATATACCTACAGTAATTCAATTAATAAAAATTTTTTTTGCCCCATCCCCCGTTTTTTTCACTATTTTCATTCTTTTTATTTCTTTGTTTTTTTGTATTTTTTTGTATTTTTATATATTTTCATTTTCATTTTTATATATATTTTTTTAAATTTATTTTTATTTTTATTTTTATTTTTATTATTACTATATAATTTTTTCTATATATATTTTTTTATTTGCATTATCATTATTTTTTATCTATATTTTTATCGTTATTTTTATTTTTAATTTCATTGGTATTTTTATTTTTATTTGTATTTCTATTTTTATTTTCCAATTTCTAATAATTTTTTATATATTAATTCTTTTATAATCTATTTCCATTTTGTACTCTTTTTACAAAATTCTTTTTACAAATATCTTCGTGTTTTCTACAACAATTAAATAAATAATAAAAAATCCCAACTTTTATCATTTTTTCCACATTTTTAATTTGTATCTATATACACACAAATTAAACTGTTCCTTTATGGACACACACACAATAACAATATACAACAGGCCTGCAGCACATAGCTTATCAACACCATGCCTTGGTCGGAACAGTTCCGCCCCACAAGGTGGAACCTGAACTCGAACGACCAATTAGAACTGCTCTTCTCCCTATTTAAACCACTTCCAATATGGTGACCCAGATGCCTGATGAAGGAGCACGCATGCTCCGAACGCGTGCAACGTAAACCATAACGAACGTCATCGCAGAGCGCCCCCAACGTACCAACGAACGGACCTCCCTGACGCTGCTACACCGGGCCGTACGACGCTGGGAACCACCGGCGCCACCGGACGAGAGACACAGCCGAATGAGAAACCGCTTCTCCTCGGGAGCCCTGCGATGTCCCCCAGAGACCTTTTTAAAAAACATGATGTGCCTGAAACTTTCTGGTAGAGAGTGAGTGTATAACTTTACAAATTAAATGTCTGTGATCTAAAAATACTGCACTTAGATTGGCGCTGTTTTTTCTTCTGTTTATATATCTTTTACAAGGTACCTTCTACCCTTGAACATGCTGCCTACCTGCATGTGCTAAAGAAACCCTCCCCTTTCTATGGCTATTTTCACAACTACTAACTGTGGACTATAACCTATGATCCTGTCAGCTACCTATTACTCTTGCTACATTTACTGACATATTCAGCAAGGATTGCAAAACTCTGTGGAAAAGCAGACTTGAAAACCCTAAATCCGCTATACACACTAACTATAGCAGGTTTACCTCCCCCCCCCCCCCCCTCCTCTCTTTTTTCCTTCTTCACTCCCCCCATCCAGGACATATATAATCCAGCAGCGCAACGCACAAAAAAACATTTTTTTTACAGCTCACACTGCAGACTGTCTCCACACAGTCAGCCAGCATGCCTGAAAATGCACCACCCGATTACCGTGAGTGTTGCATGTGTGTTCCTGAGTGTCTGATGACACACTTTAAATCTAAGGATAGATGAATGTCTTGATATTGCTATACAGCTGTCTATAAACCAAAATGTAAGTTGATACTGTTTTTACTTAAAATTAAAATATTGTTCTGTTACCGACACCTTCCTGCACTTTTTCTTTTGTTCTTCCATTACCTGTTAAAGATGATTAAACTTAAATTTGTGTGCCTATGAAGCAGTGACAGAGTAGCACTCAGGGACTGATTTTTATCAGGGGTATCAATCTGTCACAAAAATGCATTGGCTAATCAGTTCCTTCCTGGCTGGCATAACCAGCTTAGTCACAACCCTCAGGCATAAGCTTATTGCCTGATCCAACCATACTGTAAGGGTCGGTTCACACTGGGATGACTTGTCAGGCGACTTAGCCACCTGACAAGTAGCATTCCGTTCTGTACAATGGAACCATTCTAAGTTGGAGCGACACAAGTTGCTCTGACTTAGAAAAAGGTTCCTGTATGACTTTGGGGGGCGACTTGAGGCGACTTGCATTGACTTCTATACAGAAGTCGTTTTGCAAGTCGCCGCAGCGGTTGTGTCCAGGTCGCCTGAGGCAGTCGCGATGCAAGTCGTGCTGCCTCAGTGTGAAGCGGACCTATCTGTTTGGATCAAGTGAAGGTTTGGTTATATCTGTAAGCCCTTCAAAGGGAATTAATATTATTTCTGCACATATTTGTTCATTATGACCAACACTAAATAATTATATTTTATATAACAATTTCTCTTTTATACATGAAATATTGTATATTAATTTTTTTTATTCAATAGTTGTAATATTCCTGGGCATGCTTGCAGGCCACAGCAGTACCTATGTGGACCCAGCTGTTGACTGCCTGTTCCAGCAACATGACAATATTACCTTGGGCATGCTTGTGGAGCTCAGAAATGCTCTTTGCAAAAAAAAAATTAAAAATAGTTAAGTACCTACTATTTTTGTACAGTATAGACTAAAAACTTGTAGAAGAGGACTGACGCACCAGTTGTAATGGGATCAGGAGTAAAGCCAGCAGTTTTACCAAGTTGGAATGGGGGTAATTAGGGAAATTTGCTCCAGCAGCTGTGGACGAGACACCTGCCTGGTCAAGGATTCTGCTGGAGATGGCAGGGTGGGGTTTGGAAACTTACAGCTAGGTTCAAGTCTACACTTGGCTTTACTTTAGTGTGGCCCCTTGCTGATCTCTTTCCTTCTTGAGGTGCTGTGAGGTAAGCTTTTCTTGGCAGATGGCTCTCCGCATTACTGAGGCTGCAGATTATTCAGCAGTGGAGTGGGAGGAGAGGTGCAAAGTGAGGAATAAGGGGGAGTGCAAAGTTTTTGCTGCTAACCAATTTCACTGATGTGATGCTCCCACTGAGCTTTGTGGTGAAGAACTGTCTCCTCCTGCATGTGTTACCCAAATGACTTGATTTACCATACTTGATATGTTGTAGGGGGAAGTTAAAAAACACTACAGTGCTGTTGGCAGCAGATATGTAAAAAAAAGTCCAAGACTGCTAAGCTATCTGGAGCAGTCATGGGGATAGCATGGACTGCAACATTGGGGCAGTGTCATTTGATTGAGGCTGAGTTCACACTAGTGCGAATTGAATGCAGGTTTCCCACATCCAATTCGCATTACAGAAGATTGTGACCGGTTCACACATCTCTGTGGTGACTGCGGAGCGAATTGCATAGGGGTCCTATGCATCTTTGGCTCCATTTCAGCTCTGAATTCAGGCAAAAATTTGTCCCGATTCATCCCTGAAATGGATAACAGGGACACCAGACTCCTGCTGTCAGCTGCATCGGTATTAGATGTGAACCCAGCCTAAATAGGATGACTACTCTCCCCACTACTTTTGAAAGAAGGATGAAATCCTCCTGCACTGCCATTGTGCCTCCCCCCTCATTTTCCTCCTCTACAATTTCTGGCACCCATGTAAGGCTTGGCAATTTGTCATCCCCACCCTTACCAGTTGACTGCATCTGTAGGAATATCAATGGCAATTGCCTACTTGTTGTCTCCTCCTTCTATGCTCCTGGTTTTTCCTTAACATTCAATACCAAAAATGATTGCTCGTCCTTATGCATCAAGTTATTGTGTCTATCAAGTTCTATCAAGTTCTATCAAGTTGCACTGCCTTCTTAACCTCTTCAATTCCTGACTATATATTTTCCCTAGCAAAGGAAGCTTGTCTAAGGGTTGCTATATGAACAAAGAAAAATGATTCTAAAAATTTGAATAAATTAAATAATTGTAGTTAAAGAAGAAAAAGTTGGAAGATCAAAGTTTCTCAGCTGTTGCTTGCCACAGAAAACAAACCATAAAAAATACACAATATAAGCTGTACAATTCAACAAATGGTGGTAAATGCTGCGGATGAGATACTGCTTAGGATGTCAGGAGGAGTTCATCCACCTAATGACCCACCAATATAATAGCAGTAATGATGAAGGAAGGAGAATAATGTAATCTTCTCATCAAGGGTCAAAGTGTCTTGTCCTGGGCTGGTACTGACTATAATACTGAGAACTTTAGGTCACTGTCTTGGAATGACAAGAACACATTAATAAGTTCTCTGACACCATAATGGCCTAATCAAAATTCCATATAGCAGCTTACAGAAACATATCTAGGGAAAACAATCACTGCAGTTAATTTTATGCTGAAAATCATCACTTACCATTTGATAATCAAAATAACTAGAAAATCACAACATTCATGACTGTCTGACAAATAACCTAATAGAGCCATTAAAATAAATACAATTTGATTCTAGTGTACTATGATTTGGCTAAGTTGTGGGGATCTTGAGTCATCAGGAGATCAGTAAAGTCATACCACGCTCAATGCAATTTTATATTAAAAGACAATTTCAAACTTACGCTCGGTATAAGAAAAATATTAAATCTGAATTGTAGGCATGAAATAATACATAAAATAAATAAAATAAGGGAGTTGTTTTACCTGAATGACCAAAGGATTTGTATCTTCCTCTACTTAATTTATCAGGAGTTCAGTAAAGTCATACAAGACTCAATGAATGTAATTTTATAGGGAAACGCAGTTTCAAACTTACGCTTAGTATAAGAAAACTAAATATTTAAGCTGAAGTCCAGGCAAATAATTGAATACATATTATTAAATACATAAAAGGGAGCTGTTTTACTTGGATGACCAAAGGATTTGTATTTTCCTCCACTTATCCCTAAGACTGACACAACCCAAGAGACAACACAAAGCTAGCCCGGTGATGTGATTTTTCTCTGCTGAAGCTAAAGCTAAACCCCTCCAACTGCTTCCAGTCAATTCAAAACTTTTATAAGAACTTTTTATACTTGCATCTATCCATGGTCCAGTGATGCAAACAAAGTGATACTTTTGGCAGCACCCACTCCCTATCCAAATAATGTTAATGCTGCCCAGTGGCTAAGTGGTTAGCATGTCCTCCTAGCAGCAATAGGTTTGAATCCCAACCACGGCACAACCTGCCTGGAGTTTGCATGTTCTCCCTAGGTCTGCGTGGGTTTCCTCTCGCACTCCAAAGACATGCTGGTAGGTTAAATGGCCCCTGCCTGAATTGGCCCTAGTATGTGTATGTATGAATGTGACTTAGGGACCTTAGACTAAGCGCCTTGAGGGCAGGCAGGGACAATTTATATGAAGTGCTGTGTAAATTGATGACGCTACACCTGTGTAGTGGACATAACACTTTGCAGGGTGGCCTTGACTTTTTGGGCTTACCGGTTACCTCCGCTTAGCTTGTTCTTCCACGTCTAGGGGTTCCCAGGGTTGATACCCAACAACTTTGGACGTTAACATCAATAAAGTCCTTTTGAAAGGTTTTATTTTGCAGGGGTAACATCCAACAACACAGTCTCGTATGGGAACAGAGGGCAAGGGTGAAGAAATTCAGGCACCTTGAATTTCAGACATAACAGTCTCTAGTACCACCCAGAGAGTAGCCACTCGCAGCTGGGTGCTTCAAGGCTGAACAAATCTCTAGCTGCAGTCAGCACTTTGATTCAGAACTTGTAAAATCTCTGACCTTGAACAAGTTGTAACTGAAAGTGAAAAGGAACCTTTTCCTCAGTACCTGTAACGTTCTCTGTCTCCTTGAGTGTACTGGAAAAAGCCTGGATTCATCAATGTCCTTCCCAACTCAGCAACCAGGCACTTCTCAGGATGCCAGCTTGTTGGCCTTCCTCCGAAGAGTCCTCCCTCCGTCACTTCCAAAAGCTGTGGTGCTTCTCCAAGCCGAGAGCACACCCGGACACCTTGAATCCTCCATCAGTTACTGCGCCTCGGGCGAGCCAGTTCCGAGACTCGAGAACAGACGGATCCCTACCCCAGACCAGGCGGGTCTATCGGAGGTAACAAACAGAAGCATGTTGCGGAATGTTTAACGCTCCGTGACCGGGACCCCTCGCGGGGCTACCCCGGTCCAGGAAAAATGAACAGACCACTAGAGCCTCAGGAACGAACCACCCGTAACATGTGACCTCAACATCTTAAGTACCCCTCCCCAGACTCCTCAGCGGGGCCCGGCACACCCACTGATTGGCTCAGAGGAAGCTGATACCCAAAACGTCCAACCAGGCCTGGTTCTGGCCTGTCATGTGCACCTCACTGTACACATGACCAGGCAGAACTCTAACACAGCCCAGGCAAACTGATGTCAAAGTTAACCTACATAATAAACCCTCAGAACCCCATTACCGTTCTGAGGCAAAAAACTAAATTTACAATCGAATGACACTTTGTCCAAAATGTCATCCGCTACACCTGTAATTGTAATAATAATAAAGTACTTGAAATAATGTTGTTGGTAATCATGCAGATTGTCCTGCACTGATTACAGATACTGGCATGAGGATGCAAAAACACTGGTTGGCTGCACAAAGACTGACACATAGAATGGATTCAGATTTCTGATAACCTTCTTTGAAATGGGCCTGGATTTAAAATATACTATTGGAAGCTTTTTGTCAAATTCATTTGATAAGGGAAAAAAACAATATTTTTTAAAGAAATTCAGAGCTGTCCTGTGTACAATTATTGTGGTATCTCAAGGAGTCTGTCTAGTTCTTATCTTAGTGAAATATGCAAAACTACAGCACTACCAAAAAAATGGCAAACTACTGACACTAAAATTAAATATATATGCAAATGAGTACAATGACTAGCACATGTGACATTTAAAAATATATACAAATGTTCAAACAATATATGGTGACAGTGCAAACATGTATTCAGGCCAATGACTGGCACCTATTAAATAGTTACATATAAACAATATAAATCACAATTTCCATCAAAAGGGTTCAAAAAACATATGTGAGTCCACAAGGAGTAGGAAGAGTGACTTCAGGTAAGAAAAAGTTCATAAATGGTAAAGAATGGATGTTCTGACTTTATGAAGGTAATCCACCAGAAGTTTGCAGTACCCCTTGAAGAGGACAACTACCAAGGACAGGATTCACCATCCAATGTGTAGCCACCACCACATAGAATAATTGTGTACACTTACCGAATACCGTGGGCCCTCTGCCAGTGGCAAAGTGGCAAAGTGCCAAACACGCAAAAACACTGGAGAGATGTGAATATACTAGGAACCATCCTACAGGGGTGCACGGCAGCACGAATCCAACATGCAAGAGGGTTATGCTCCCATCATCAGAAAAAGGGGCCTTCTCTGTGCCACTTCCAGCAATGTCTCCTCTCTACACATGGAGCTTTCACCTGTACATGATATCACTTCCTGTCTGTGAGGAAGACAGGAAGTGATGTCATGTACAGGTGAAAGCTCCATTTGCCATTTGTGAACATTTTCTTACCTGAAGGCCCTCTTCCTACTCCTTGGGGACTCACTTATGTTTTTTTTAACCTTTTTGATGGACATTGTGATTCATATCTTTTATATGTCACTATTTAGTAGGTCCCAGTCATTGGCTTGAATACATTTTTGCACTGTCACTTTATATTGTTTGCACATTCGTATATTCTGCAATATTCTTATATGTCACATTCTTATATGTCATATATGTCATATTCTTATATTTATATTTAGCGCTGCACTTTTTTTTATTTTTTAGTTCTTATCTTAGCCTAAAGAATGATTAGCCTTTATGTCATAGAGGTCCGAACGGAAGCGGTTGAGTAGTTTTGGAAAAAAGAAAACTGGGGAGGCTGACACCATTCAATCTACAAAAAAATGCTGTGTTTTCTAGCCTAAAACAACATTTAGAATCTAACTTCAGACTTGGAAATACAGGATACCTGATTGACCTCTGTACAGGAACAGATTCATTTACAAGTGCCTGAAATCAACGCAATGTCAGATATTTACACTAATTGCATTTTTTTTTTAAACTGTTTAATGATTGATAATACATAACTGCCTTCATTTGTGCTTTTTCTTATGCCTGTCTGGAGTTTAGCTTTAAAGAAGCAGAAGCAATTAGCTGGCAGTAGTATATACACATAGGATGAAAATAGTAGCATATCCTTCATCATGTTCTAAGAAAATAAATGAAGTGAAGCAGGACTGCACTACAAAGACTGCCAAGTCCATATATATCCTTATTAGAGCACTCAGTTAAGAAGATGACGACTAATAGAAGAGTGGGATTAGCTCAGAGGAGCATTTAGGAGGAAAATCAATATGAAGATGGGAAAAGACCTCTGAGATCAATCTTGCAGCTCAATATTGATATTATGGACACTTCCAAGCTGATCATCATTAGTCAACTCAGTAACTAGTAGTTCCCTGTCTGTTTTCTGTACAGCTGTAATTACAGAATTCCCCAATTAGGTTGTGGTGACACTTAGCTTTGAAGAGGTCTAATATGAATTCAGTTGTGGTCAAGTGCTTGTCTGGTAACATGTTCAGAAGTCATGACACTGACCTTCCACATTATATTACACTGTATGTGAACAAAAGCACTACAAATCTCATCAAATGTTAAAGTCATTTCAAAGAGTCGCATTCAATATATTTTAAATCTCCATTAAAGCATACCTCCCAACTTTTTGAGATGGGAAGGAGGGACACCTATAAGCAAAGGTATGTAGGCATAGGACACACCCCCTGACACATCTCCTTAAAGGAGAACTATACTGTACAAAAATTGATTAGTTAAACCTACAAGTGTTTTTGTTTTATTTTTTACCAACACTTTTCCTTTATATTGGCTTTTGGAATTTACAAATGCAGCAATTTAGAAATTGGATTAAAGGTTTAGCACAGGGAAGCACTTTTTGAAAGATAAAAAGTGCATTTTATATACAACTATATAGATCAGACCAAAATGAGGAACAAATGAGGAGGAAGACAGGACAGAGGGAGATTGCTCCGAATCAGGGACAGTCTCTTCAAATCAGAGACAGTTGTGAGCTATGATTAAAGTAATATTTGTGGATCCAGCTATGAAATCCCTTTTTCCAGACATTTTCTGTTATAGGGTGACCCAAAAAACATGCATTGCAATTTTTTTTTGATACTCAGTGCTTAGAAATTGTAATGCTATTCAGTACAGGTTTACATTTATTTTAATTCTTGGATTTTCCTCATCATATGTAGTCAGTGTATTTCTTTAGAATTCAGGTATAAGCAACAAGACCAACATTACATATTGAATGGACAAAATGAATGCAGTTTTGTTAGCATTAATCCATCATTTCAATATATTGTAATAATGAAAGCAGTGTAATTACCTGCATTTGATCTGCCTCTTAGTACTGGTATAGCAAAGGTGGAGTGCAATAGGAAAAAGTAGTATAAGTCCTAAACGGAATATGCTGATCATCACGGTGCTGCTTCTTTTTGCAATTTCCAGTAACAGGCTGCAGTGTGTCCAGAACAGGGTTAAGAGGAAGTGGGTTCAATGATGCTGGCCATCAGACTGAGGGCATCTAGCAGCACTAAAAAGTGATGGGGGGGGGAGGGGAAAATCCCTGTTCTGCTTTCACCACCTCAGTCACGTAAGGTTCCCCATACCACCACCCCCCGACCAGGCCATTTTTCGCGATATGGCACTGCGGTTCTTTGACTGACAATTGAGCTGTCATGTGACACTGTACCCAAATAAAATTAATGTTTTTTTTTTCCTACATATAGAACTTTTTTTTTGCGGTATTTGATCACCTCTGCGGTTTTAGTTTTTTGTGCCAATTAAAAAAAAATAATAATATTTTTTACTTTTGCTATAAAACATACCTAATAAATAAAAAAAAAAACAAATTTCTTCATCAGTTTAGGCAAATATGTATTCTGCTACATATTTTTAGTAAAAAAAAAAAAATACCAGTAAGCATATATTGATTGGTTTGAGCAAAAGTTATAGGGGGTTATTTACTAAAGGAAAATCCACTTTGCACTGAAAGTGCACTTGGAAGTAAAGTCACTGTAGATCTGAGGGGGACATGCAAGGATAAATAAAAAACAGCATTTTAGCTTGCACAAGATTGGATGATAAAATCTGCAGAGCTTCCCCTCATTTCAGATCTACCCCTTACATTTAGAGTGACTGCACTTTCAAGTGCACTTTCAGTGCAAAGTGGATTTGCCTTTTGTGAATAACCCTCATAGGGGGTAATTTACTATAGCGCCAGGAAGTACTGGGCACTATTGCAAATAATAGCACGCATTTTAGTAAAAGTTTAACAGGCGAATGTGCGCATGAATATGAGCGCTATTAGCAACAAACAAGCATTAGTAAATTTTAAAATCTGTGCTAATTAGCGCATCCGCCTATACGCAAATGCATATTTTCTCCCCCAAGTTGTTATAAATACCAGCCGGCCTACCATCCACCAGCTGTGTTTATTTTTTCAGTGCACAAGCAAATTAAAATAAACAAACAAAGATATGTAATCTGCCTATTAGCCAGTGTGTGGTGTTTGGAATTTCACAGCATAATAGTATTGAATACTTACATATCATTGCATGCATTTGAATATAATACAATTAGCCAAATTAAAGTGCATTGGCTAATCAGCATTCACCTATTTTCAGCATATGCTACTTTGGCTAATAGTTATTTGCCTTTTTTCACCAATTCAATCTTTTAGTATTTCTTTGTGGGATTTGAACCCATGAGTCCTTCAAAGCCTGAGTTGTTCAAGGTAGAAGTGCTGACCACTAGCCTATTGGATGTAGCACAATCATACATAGAAATTACATTTACTAGTGTTTGATGTTTCTTCTCCCCGAGCTGTCTCTCCTGCCACCGCCGTCTTCTCCCGCTAATGTGTTCTTCCATGCAGCAGGTTACCCACTAATAAAAAAAAAAAAGCCGCTCTTCTTCTGTGGCGGTCTTCTGTGGCCAGCCAATAATGTCAACACAGTGGAGGAAGACTGCCGCAGAAGAAGAGCAGCTTTTTTTTTATTAGCGGGTAACCGGCGGTGCGGAAGAACACAGCAGATAATGGCAGTGGCAGGAGAGACGGCTCTGGGAGAATACAGTTCGGGGAGAAGATGGAAGAGGAAGAGACAGCGTCTAGAGAAGATAGCTCAGGGAAGAAGACAGCTCAGAGCCATTTTACAATAAAGGACTTGTAAAAAATCGGCTATTGATTTTTTTTACATTTCACTGCTTTTTTTGGTGAACGGGTAGGAGTCCATACCTAATCACATAGGGGGCAGAGTTTGGGAGCCCCCTTGTTAAAGGGGGCTTCCAGATTCTGATAAACCCCCTGCCCGCAGACTGACAACCACTGACCAGGGTTGTCAGGAAGAGGCCCTTGTCTCCATCAACATGGGGACAAGGTGTTTTGGGGCATGTGGCCTGGTATAGTTCAGAAGGGGAGTGTGCTCGCTTGTCCCCCCTATTCTGACCTCCAGGCTGCATGCTCAGATACACAAAAAGGAGAGACGCCTCTGGGTGTAGATTTAAAAATAATTTTAATCACATAAAGTTAAAAAACTCACATTTCAAAGGTTAAAAAAGTGTGATGGATAAAACAATCCAGGGAGTGGGAGTCATCACATCAGTCTGCACATCGGCTGAAACACTGGAAGCTGTCAAATCCAAGAAACTGCTGTGGATAGAGCAGGTGGAGGAACACAGGCGGAGGATGATGATGTTACTGGCATGCTGCGACCAGTTTCGTGAGTGTACGGGCTGAGATAGTGAGTCAGCCGCACTCCTTCATCAAGCTGCCTCAGCTTGATGAAGGAGTGCAACTCACGAAACCGGTCGCAGCATACCAGTGATGTCATCATCCTCCGCCTGTGTTCCTCCACCTGCTCTATCCACAGCAGTTTCTTGGATTTGACAGCTTCCAGTGTTTCAGCCAGCGGGATGTGCAGACTGATCTGATGACTCCCACTACCTGGATTGTTTTATCCATCACACTTTTTAACCTTTGAAATGTGAGTTTTTTTTTTACTTTATGTGATTAAAGCTGTTTTTAAATCTACACCCAGAGGTGCCTCTCCTTTTGTGTATCTTTTACAGTTTGGAACATGGTTTCTGTTTCCTTTGGGGCTGCCCTGTGTGTATGAACTCCCTGCCATCGGATCCTCATCTCTGACTAAAATCCTTTATGGACACTTTATATTATATGGACTCTGTTTGCTTAAACAGCATGTGTATATAATCTCAGGCTACCTGCTCTGTGTGTGTAAAAAATTCTTAGTGATCTGGTTCACTGCGCATTTACTTGTATATTGATGCATGCTCAGATAAGGGTCTGGTATGGATTTTGGGGGCCCCACATCAATTTTATTTTACATGTTGGTGTGGGGTTCCCCTTAAAGTCTATACCAGACCCGAAGGGCCTGGTATGTACTGGGGGGACCCTACGATTTTTTTTCCCTTGAATTTTGGAATTCCATAACATAATATTATTACATAAGTACATATCATTGCATGCATTTGAAGAGTTAAAATCTGGAATAAACAAAATTGATGTGCATTGGCCAATTATGCTGCTGAGTACAATGCACACTTTGAGGAGGTGATGCTGTCAGTGCAATTTGAACTCATGGATTGAACCTTTGAAGGCAGCAGGGCATACCGCTATGCTACAGAGCTGAACACATACCTACAGAGAAAATATATTTACTGTTTGATTCTATACAATAATGTTTTGCATTTCAGGTATTAATATTATAGTAACAACTAGGGCTCAAGCCCTGCGGGAACGCATGGGAACTCAGTTCCCGTTAGCAGCCGTGTCCTGCAAGAATTTGAAGTATGCGAGCTGTGTGGCAAGTGCTACACCAGCAGCTGCCGACACAGCTTGCAATAGTAAGTGCCGCACACCAGGGGTGGACTGACCATTCAGGCATTGCCAGTAGGGGGCCCCATGACAGCTTCCACTTCGATCTACCTGTCAATCACAGCTAGCTGATGGGTAGATAAGGTCCCTGCTGCTAAGAGATTGTATTTAGTCAGACCTCTCGTGATGCGCTCCTCCCCACCGGCCCCTCCTGATTTTCTGTCTCCTCATGCCCTCCCCAGTCTCCTGCATACTTGCTCTGTGTGTCCCACTGAATCCCCTCTCCTCTATCTTCAATGCCATATAATGAGAGAACCCAGAGGAGGAGCACAGCTATTCTGCTCACAGGAAATGCAGGAAGAGAGGTGAGCTTAGGGAGCAACATCAGTTTGGGGTGGTAAGCTGAGCACAATATCTGGCAAAGTTTAATGCCAGGAGGGAAGTTTACGTGGAAATATGTGAAGGGCTGGAATAGCAGCGAGTATGTGTTGGAGCCCTGCAGAGTTTGCAGCCCCCCAAGCTAATATACATCTCCTAAGCAGGAACACATTACTATCTCCCTAAGCATTCTGTCCAGATAATGTGCAGTTAATTTATGACCTTTCCGTTTAACCCTGTGTTATCCAAACTCTGTTCAATGAAAAGTGTAAACTCACCACATAAACACTCTATATACAAAACAAAATTCCCCAAAAAAGATCAGAACATGATGTTCACATTTGCATGGAAGCACAATTGAATGAATGCTGATTATTCAGAGAATTACCGTATTTATGTTTATTAAGGATTTTTTTTTATGTACTAACAGTTAAGCTTTATACACACAGCACGAAAATTGGAGGAAATATACCACTTTTGAAGCATTCGTGCATATGAGTGTATCATTTTTATTTTTTTTGGTGGGGGAGTGGATCTTGGGTGGGAGTTCCCACACTTTTTTCATCAGGACTTGACCCCTGGTAACAACCATGCTCATGCTGATGTAGCATTGGCTAATAGGCAGTCGCCTCTTTTCAGCATATGCTACTGAGTCTAATGCAAGCTTTCAGTAGGTGATACCATCTGTGTGATTTTCAGCCATTTGAGCAAAATTATATTGAGAACATATGTTAACTAGTGTTTGATGGTGGGACTACTTTATATTCTAGGTATCATAGTACTCAGTACAGTGGCTTAGGCCCCTCTCACACTTGTGTGACCTGAAAGTTGCGAGATTTTTATGCGACTTTAAGCAATGCCCGTGTAATCTTGAGGTCTATGGACGCAGGAGTCACTTTTGCGTAAGCAAATTTGGCGCGATTCCAGGAAATGCCTGTGTAAACTTGAGGTCTATGGACCTCAACTCGCATAAAAGTCTGACAAAAGTAGTACAGGGACTACGTTGAAGTCGGTGTGACTAAGTCGCACAGATATGAATGGCACACATTGAAAACCATGGGGTATGACTTGTCATGCGACTCTCACGTCCAAAGTTGCACAAGTGTGACTCAGCCCGACTTAATTTCTAAATTGCTTTGTTTGTAAATTTCCAAAGCCAATCTAAGGGAATATTATTGGTAAAATAAAAAGAGGTTTAATATATATATATATATATATATATATATATATATATATATATATATATATATATATATATATATATATATATATATATATATATATATATATAAAATAGTTTTTTTAATAATTCTCATTTAAGAAGGTGTTTTAGGAGATGTGTCCTATGCCTACCTACTTTTGCTAATAGATGTCCCTTATACCCATCTCAAAAAGTTGGGAGGTAAGAAATCACCCCCTGAAGTCACCCAAAGTATTGCAGGAACTACTTTTGGGAATCGTTGTGGCGTCGCACCATTTGGAAAGTTCCATTGCTGTCAATAGGCAGTGATTTGGCCTGCAATTTGACATGTCAATTCAGAGCTATGTGAACATGGGTGAAGTTGCATAGATATTAGAGATGCACGATTCTGGCCAAAATGAGAATCACAATTTTTTTTGCCTATAATAAAAATATCACGATTCTCACAACGTAAAATCTTTCACATTATCCCCCAAAAATAGGGCTAACATTACTGGTTAGTTTTTCCCAAAAAATGCATTTGAAAGACCAGTGTGCAAATACAGCGTGACATAAAATATTGCAACAACCACCATTTTATTCTCTAGGGTCTCTACTAATATATATATATATATATATATATATATATGTTGGGAGGGGGGGTTCTAAGTAATTTTCTAGCAAAAAAAATAAAAAATGATTTTAACTTGAAACCAAAAAATGTCAGAAAAAGGTTTAGTGTGTAAGTGGTTAAAGTTTCCTCACTTACATAGAAGTGTAAGTGTAACAATTTAATTGACAAATTGTTACAATGTTCTAGTTAAGTTCACGATAAAAAAAAATCGAATTCTTGGCAGACTGCCAGGTTTTTCTCTTCCTTTCTTTGGACAGCTATGGCTTCAGAAGAGCAGAGAGAATTCTTTGCATAGCAAGAATCATGAAACACCTTTTTCATGATCGCAAAGGGGAAGAAAATTGGGATAACGATTCTTGAAGATTAATCGTGCAGCTCTAATAAATATGAATGGAAATCATGGGGTGACACCTTTCCATGTGACTCTGAGTTCCAAAGCTGCATGAAAAGTCACCCAAGTGTGAAAGTAACCTAATGAGATTAATTCATAACACCTTTGAATAAGGCCCCATTTGCACTTGTGTGGCCTTAAAATTGTGGCGTATGTACCTCAAATCGCATCAGAATCAAACCAAGGTAGTGCAGGGACGAATTTCTCACACTTTCAGGATGCATTAGCGGCAATAGGGCCAAATTTATAGGTGTTATCCTTGAATCTCATTTACACTGCTGCCACCTGAAAGTCACACTATTTTGCTGCAAATATTTTGGTGTAAATATTGTGCCCGATGTACCTCAAGTCACACCAAAGTAGTACAAGGACTAGTTTGAAGTTGATGCAACTTAAAGTAGCACAGATATGAATGGTTATCATCAGGGGTCAAGTCCTGGGGAAAAAAGTGTGGGAACTCCCACCCAAGATCCACTCCCCCACCAAAAAAAAAAAAGGTAAGCTCATATGCATATATATTTCACAGAAAATACAGTACAACATTTATTGTAAAGTGCCAGTTTACAAAAACAAAATAAGTTAACTTGTTGAACAGAATAATCAACACAATGGGTGATGATCTTTCCCTCGCAGGGAATTTCTAACACAAATACACCGTGTTCCAAATTCTATGTTACACGGCCCATTAGAAAATATCCCACAAACTGGAATAACATTGCCCTTGCCGTGCAAGATTATCGGCATCGGATCAAAAAACTCATGGATCAGATCATTCCTCAGATCAGAGTCACGGTTCGGATCAATTTTCGGATCAGCAAATAATAATTGAATTTGCAAAAACCTGTGAAAATGGCACTATATATATATATATATATATATATATATATATATATATATATATATATATATATATACACACATCTCCCCCACTGTAATATCCACGTCATCTCCCCCAATGTAATATTGGCTAAGCATGGATGGGTATGGCTGAGTATTGGCAGGGTATTGCAGATTATTGCTGGATATTGCAGATTATTGGCAGGGCATTGCTGGGTATTGCAGGGTAAGTATTGCAGAGTATTATCAGGGTAAGCATTGGCAGGGTAAGTATCGGCAGGGTAAGTATTGGCAGAGTAAGTATTGGCAGAGTAAGTATTGGCAGAGTAAGTATTGGCAGAGTAAGTATTGGCAGAGTAAGTATTGGCAGAGTAAGTATTGGCAGGGTAAGTATTGGCAGGGTAAGTATTGGCAGGGTAAGTATTGGCAGGGTAAGTATTGGCAGGGTATGTATTGCAGAGTATTGGCAGGTTAAGTATTGCAGAGTAAGTACTGTAGAGTACTGGCAGGATAAGTAGTGCAGAGTACTGGCAGGATAAGTAGTGCAGAGTATTGGCAGGGTATGTATTGCAGAGTATTGGCCGGGTATGTATTGCAGAGTATTGGCCGGGTATGTATTGCAGAGTATTGGCAGGGTAAGTATTGAAGAGTATTGGCAGGGTATTGCAGAGTATTGGCAGGGTATTGTTAGAGTAAGTAGTGCAGAGTATTGGCAGGGTAAATACTGCAGAGTATTGGCAGGGTATTTATTGCAGAGTATTGGCAGGGTATTGCAGAGTATTGGCCGGGTATGTATTGCAGAGTATTGGCAGGGTATGTATTGCAGAGTATTGGCAGAGTAAGTATTGCAGAGTATTGGCAGAGTAAGTATTGCAGAGTATTGGCAGGGTATGTATTGCAGAGTATTGGCAAGGTATGTATTGCAGAGTATTGGCAGGGTATGTATTGCAGAGTATTGGCAGGGTAAGTATTGCAGAGTATTGGCAGGGTATGTATTGCAGAGTATTGGCAGGGTATGTATTGCAGAGTATTGGCAGGGTGAGTACTGCACAGTATTGGCAGGGTATGTATTGCAGAGTATTGGCAGGGTATGTATTGCAGAGTATTGGCAGGGTATTGCAGAGTATTGGCAGGGTATTGCAGAGTATTGGCAGGGTATTGCAGAGTATTGGCAGGGTATGTATTGCAGAGTATTGGCAGGGTAAGTATTGCAGAGTATTGGCAGGGTAAGTATTGCAGAGTATTGGCAGGGTATGTATTGCAGAGTATTGGCAGGGTGAGTACTGCACAGTATTGGCAGGGTATGTATTGCAGAGTATTGGCAGGGAATTGCAGAGTATTGGCCGGGTATGTATTGCAGAGTATTGGCAGGGTAAGTATTGAAGAGTATTGGCAGGGTATGTATTGCAGAGTATTGGCAGGGTATTGTTAGAGTAAGTAGTGCAGAGTATTGGCAGGGTAAATACTGCAGAGTATTGGCAGGGTATTTATTGCAGAGTATTGGCAGGGTATTGCAGAGTATTGGCCGGGTATGTATTGCAGAGTATTGGCAGGGTATGTATTGCAGAGTATTGGCAGAGTAAGTATTGCAGAGTATTGGCAGAGTAAGTATTGCAGAGTATTGGCAGAGTAAGTATTGCAGAGTATTGGCAGGGTATGTATTGCAGAGTATTGGCAAGGTATGTATTGCAGAGTATTGGCAGGGTATGTATTGCAGAGTATTGGCAGGGTATGTATTGCAGAGTATTGGCAGGGTATGTATTGCAGAGTATTGGCAGGGTATGTATTGCAGAGTATTGGCAGGGTATTGCAGAGTATTGGCAGGGTATTGCAGAGTATTGGCAGGGTATTGCAGAGTATTGGCAGGGTAAGTATTGCAGAGTATTGGCAGGGTAAGTATTGCAGAGTATTGGCAGGGTATGTATTGCAGAGTATTGGCAGGGTGAGTACTGCACAGTATTGGCAGGGTGAGTACTGCACAGTATTGGCAGGGTATGTATTGCAGAGTATTGGCAGGGTATGTATTGCAGAGTATTGGCAGGGTATTGCAGAGTATTGGCAGGGTATTGCAGAGTATTGGCAGGGTATTGCAGAGTATTGGCAGGGTATTGCAGAGTATTGGCAGGGTAAGTATTGCAGAGTATTGGCAGGGTAAGTATTGCAGAGTATTGGCAGGGTATGTATTGCAGAGTATTGGCAGGGTGAGTACTGCACAGTATTGGCAGGGTATGTATTGCAGAGTATTGGCAGGGTATGTATTGCAGAGTATTGGCAGGGTATTGCAGAGTATTGGCAGGGTATTGCAGAGTATTGGCAGGGTATTGCAGAGTATTGGCAGGGTATTGCAGAGTATTGGCAGGGTATTGCAGAGTATTGGCAGGGTATTGCAGAGTATTGGCAGGGTATTGCAGAGTATTGGCAGGGTATTGCAGAGTATTGGCAGGGTATTGCAGAGTATTGGCAGGGTATTGCAGAGTATTGGCAGGGTATTGCAGAGTATTGGCAGGGTATTGCAGAGTATTGGCAGGGTATTGCAGAGTATTGGCAGGGTATTGCAGAGTATTGGCAGGGTATTGCAGAGTATTGGCAGGGTATTGCAGAGTATTGGCAGGGTATTGCAGAGTATTGGCAGGGTAAGTATTGCAGAGTATTGGCAGGGTAAGTATTGCAGAGTATTGGCAGGGTATGTATTGCAGAGTATTGGCAGGGTGAGTACTGCACAGTATTGGCAGGGTGAGTACTGCACAGTATTGGCAGGGTATGTATTGCAGAGTATTGGCAGGGTATGTATTGCAGAGTATTGGCAGGGTATTGCAGAGTATTGGCAGGGTATTGCAGAGTATTGGCAGGGTATTGCAGAGTATTGGCAGGGTATTGCAGAGTATTGGCAGGGTAAGTATTGCAGAGTATTGGCAGGGTAAGTATTGCAGAGTATTGGCAGGGTATGTATTGCAGAGTATTGGCAGGGTGAGTACTGCACAGTATTGGCAGGGTATGTATTGCAGAGTATTGGCAGGGTATGTATTGCAGAGTATTGGCAGGGTATTGCAGAGTATTGGCAGGGTATTGCAGAGTATTGGCAGGGTATTGCAGAGTATTGGCAGGGTATTGCAGAGTATTGGCAGGGTATTGCAGAGTATTGGCAGGGTATTGCAGAGTATTGGCAGGGTATTGCAGAGTATTGGCAGGGTATTGCAGAGTATTGGCAGGGTATTGCAGAGTATTGGCAGGGTATTGCAGAGTATTGGCAGGGTATTGAGAGTATTGACAGGATAAGTAGTGCAGCGTATTGGCAGGGTAAGTAGTGCAGAGTATTGGCAGAGTATTGCAGAGTATTGCAGAGTATTGGCAGGGGAAGTATAGCAGAGTATTGGCAGGGTATTTATTGCAGAGTATTGGCAGGGTATGTATTGCAGAGTATTGGCAGGGTATGTATTGCAGAGTATTGGCAGGGTATGTATTGCAGAGTATTGACAGGGTAAGTATTGCAGAGTATTGGCAGAGTAAGTATTGCAGAGTATTGGCAGGGTAAGTATTGCAAAGTATTGGCAGAGTATTGCAGAGTATTGGCAGGGTATTGCAGAGTATTGGCAGGGTATTGGCAGAGTAAGTACTGTAGAGTATTGGCAGGATAAGTAGTGCAGAGTATTGGCAGGATAAATAGTGCAGAGTATTGGCAGGGTAAGTATTGCAGAGTATTGGCAGGGTATATATTGCCGAGTATTGGCAGGGTGAGTACTGCACAGTATTGGCAGGGTATGTACTGCAGAGTATTGGGCAGGGTATGTACTGCAGAGTATTGGCAGGGTATTGCAGAGTATTGGCAGGGTATTGGCAGGATAAGTAGTGCAGAGTATTGGCAGGGTAAGTAGTGCAGAGTATTGGCAGGGTATTGCAGAGTATTGGCAGGGTATGCATTGCAGAGTATTGGCAGGTTATGTATTGCAGAGTATTGGCAGGTTATGTATTGCAGAGTATTGGCAGGTTATGTATTGCAGAGTATTAATTAATTTATTAATTAATAAATAAAAAAATCCCTAAAATTCTACAAACTATCCGTATTCTTCCTAACTTGAAATCACCTGGTCCAGATGGCTTTACAGGGGAATATTTAAAAAAAATTCAAAGTACTCTAGCACCTATACTATGTGACATTTATAATTTAGCAGCCAATTCTTCATCATTTCCCAATGAAATGCTGAATGCTCTTGTTGTAACTCTTCCAAAACCAGATAAGGAACCATCTTCACCTAAAAATTTTAGACCAATTTCCTTACTCAATTTAGATGTTAAAATTTATGCAAAACTTATAGCCAAAAGACTAGATAGTTTGTTACCCTCTCTTATCCATAGAGATCAATCGGGTTTCACCAAAGGAAGACAAGCATCGGATGCTACTAGAAGAATGATAAATATAATACACCATGTAGAACTCACCAAATCACCATCCCTGTTTCTGTCGCTTGACGCTGAAAAAGCGTTTGATAGAGTTCACTGGGGATACCTGTCATCAGTTCTGACTAAATTTGGCTTAACAGGTCAAATCAACAAAGCAATATTAGCCCTGTTCTCTGTCCCCTCGGCTCTAGTGTATACTATGGATTCTTTATCACCTCCATTCCCAATAACAAATGGTACACAACAAGGATGCCCCTTATCCCCCCTAATTTTTAACCTTGTTATTGAACCCCTAGCTGAGAGTATTAGGTCCAACAAAAAAATTCTAGGAGTTACCATTGCTGAACAAGAACATAAAATCAACCTTTTTGCAGATGATGTTGTTCTTATGATTACTGATCCTGTGAAATCCTTACCGGAAATTCAGGAAACACTAAATTTGTTCAGCAAAGTTCCTTATTACAGGCTTAACGCAAATAAATCTTGTATATTGAACTTGGGGATAGATGAAAATACTACTAAACATCTTAAATTAAAATTGCCTTATACATGGACTGAAAGTACAATTAAATATTTGGGTATTCAATTATCAAATTCATGTAAAACACTGTTCCAATATAATTATATTCCACTTCGTAATGCATTACAAGAAAATCTCACTAAACTAGCATCCCATGAATTTTCATGGATGGGACTTTGGCAGCATTTAAAATGCTTCACCTTCCACAAATTTCATACTTTTTTAGAACTCTCCCGATTCCAATTCCGTTAAAATTTTTTCCAATCCCTGTTTTCTAGATTCATCTGCCAGGGTAAAAAATCTAGATGTGCTCATTCAAACTTAGTGAAGAAACGTCAAGCTGGGGGAACAGGGTATGTGGATTTCCAAGATTATTATTTAGCCTCGGTTCTCACACAGTCTAAGGAATGGTTTCTATCTCCTCCATCTACAATTTGGGGGAAGATGGAAACTGCTAAGATCCCAGGAAATAATCTATCAATATGGACTCCTTCCATGGCACTTGGAGCCAAGATACCTTCTCGCATCTCCCCCAACAATATTAGCAACACTTAAATCCTGGGTTCGATTTCTGCATCTAACTTCCTCACACCCTCTTCCTACCAAAGTCCAAATTCCGCTAAATACTCTACATAATTTCATGAAGACAACCTCATTTACACCATGGATAGAGAAGGGAATTAAATATCTATCTGATCTACTTGATAATGGGGTGATCAAACCATTTCCTACACTTCAAAAGAAATTTCAATTGCCAAATTCAGATTTATTCCTCTATATCCGAACTAAGAATTACATTTCCAACCTCCCATCATGGACCTATAATGTTCCCCAATCGGCTTGGTCCTTCCTTAAGATCCCCATACATCAACAAAAAGGCATCTCTCTTTCTCTCTTTTCTATAATCTTCTTCAACAAAAAAGTGTGTTTACAAAGACTATCCCTTTATATAGATGGGAAGAAGACTTAGGATACACCTATACAGTTGACCAATGGGAAAAAGCTTGTAACACCACATATAAAGCCAAATGCTGCTCTACATTATGGGAAGTATCCATTAAATTGACTCAACGCTGGTATCTTACTCCTGAGAAAATATCGAAATTCAATAGCACATTTGACGACAAATGTTGGAGATTGTGCGGCAAAAAAGGTGATATGTTACATACATTTTGGACATGCCCTAAACTTGGGAAGTATTGGGAACAAATCTTTCAAGTTATGTCTGAAATTACCAAAACAGTCATTCCTCAAAATCCCTCACTGGCTCCATTATCCATTCATCTTGATCGATATCCTATCCAGTTTAGAAATGTGTTTATACATATTTTGCTGTCAGCTAGGATCAGTATAACGAGGAACTGGAAAAATCCTGATCCTCCTTCCATAAAAGAAGTGATAGAATCGACTCAAACTCATTACATTTATGAATCAATTCTAGCTCTTTGGCCTCACAAAAAAGAACATACTCATAAAATATGGCAGCCATGGTTAAAATGGGCTAGTCCCCAAAACATTGCATGAGTTCTTTGTTCCTAGATAACTTGAATTAAAAAATTACTTACCCTGCTCTAATATTTTAATCTTTGTTTTGTATCTATTAAATGACAGGTTACTATTACTGTCCCGAACACAGTTTAGCACCCATAGGGGTGTTCGGGATTATATTTAGGTTCTTTGAATTACTTGAATTGGCAGTATATAAATATATGAAGATAATATTTATATTACTTTTGTGTATTGTCTCCACAATGGATGTGTTAATAACCTCCCGATCGTTGTCTTTAATATCCCTATTATAATTGAAATAATTAATATGGTTTTCTTTATATTATATTTTTTATTATTTTTGGATACTATTATCTATGTATATAAATACTGTAACTGATCTGTTATTTAGTCATAATTTCTGTCATTTGTCTTGATAAAAATGTAAACTTTAATAAAAACTATTGATTAAAAAAAAATCTCCAACTACAGGCCAAAGATCGAAGTGTATTTGCATCCACAAAGCAACAGTTATCTAAGCATATGTACCCGTGCAGTGTAAACCCTACAATTTTAAATGTCCAAGTCCCTGGGCATGATTAGTGCTAACAAACATTGGGGGTTATTTACGAAAGGCAAATCCAATTTGCACTACATGTGCAAACTACTAATGCAAAGTGCACTTGGAAATGCAGTCACTGTAGATCAGAGGGGAACATGGGAGACTAAAAAAACAACAGCATTTTAGCTTGCACATGATTGTGAAAAAATTATTAATGTGGCCTCTGGTAATAAATGAATTATAATTACAATAAAGACTGTACCATCATCCAGAAATTGAATATTAAAGAAACTTGGGAGCCTAATTCCCAGTTAGGCTACCAGGGAGGGCAATTGGACTATCACGGTACAATAAAAAACAATACAGTTGAAAATCATAACAAAAATGTATAAAGATTTACAGATGATTTTATTGATGCCAACAAAACAATCATCATTTACAAAATAAAAGCGCAGTAGCAGTATATGAATTATCACCAATGGGTCATCACAATAAAGCAGTTGATCACAAATGTCATTTTCCTCAACTAGTTTTGCGGATATCAACCGCTTCATCAGGAGGTCATCTGTGATTGAATCAAAAAACATTATCATAGTCAAGAGGTAAAGAAATCAAATCTTTTCATATAGCATCAAACATAAAGAAAAAAATTATAATGAAAATAAAAAGAGGGGGGGAAGGGGCTGAGCTGCTTACCCATGTTCCAGCAGGAAACCAGCGTGGAGCGCTACCACCTAAAGTATGGTCTCCCCCGGCGACTCGGGGAAGCCATTAATTTTCGACTGGAGTCTAGGTGAAAGGTAAAATAAATGGGTATATTGTAGACTATAGACTCAAATTATAAAAGGGGAATGTATGAATGGATTGAAAATGTGAATGTGGAGAACGATAAAAAGGATATGTGAAAATTATATATCCATAGAAGTGAGAAACGTGAACATGAACAAAGTAATTGCAAAACTAGGGTACAAAATGTGGTATGGGTAAGTGAGTGAGGCAAAAGAACAACAAGGTGATCCAAGTGAGGACAAAAGATGACGTGAGGAAAAACAAGTGGGGAATGAAGGGAAAAGGGGGGAGAGGGAGGAACGGAGCGGGAAAGATGTGAGAACGGACGAAAGGGGAAGGGAAGGGGCAGGGGGAAGAAAAAGGAAGGGGAAGGAAGGATAGTAAGGGAGGAGTAAAAGGGGGGAAGGGGAAGGGAAGAGAGGGGAAACCAGAACTAAAGTTAAAAAAGAGGGGGGGGGGAAAGGAGAAGGGTAAGGTAAGGAAAAAAGAGAAAACAGGAAAAAATATAAGGAGGAGGGCAGGGAAAAGGAAAAAAGAAAAGAAAAAAGAAAATGGAGGAAGGGGAAGGAAAAATGTCATGAAGGAATGGTGAAAAAAGTGAAGGTAAATGAGAGAAAGTAACAGTAATACCTGATAACAGTGTATAGGGGGTCCCGGGAGGGATAGTCCTCTGAAAGAGGTGGATCTAGGATAGGGTCGTAACGTATAGCCAATAAGGCCACAAAACACAGGCGGGAGCATGGTAAGGCTAATCCACCTGTGTTTATGTCTCCTAAAGAAAAGGGGATAAGTGATATCACAATTAAAGATTGACCAATACTGGTACCGAAAGGTAAAAACAAAATACATCCGGAAAGACAAAGGGATAAAGTGTAACAATTCCTTACTAGATACTATCGTAGGATCCCCAAGCCCGGGTACCCAGGCCCAGACCGTCAGAATACGGGCAAACACCCGTCATTTATAGCTCCCAACCACACGACGGCGCAGGTCGCCAAAGGGTGCGACCATGCAGCATCGCGGGGTCTGAGCTCCCACACATCGCGCACGTAATGATTACGCGCACACATGCGCACCGACCCACGAGCCGAACGAAAGACGTTCCCACCAGGTTCAGTGCAAGGGGAGGGGGTGGCCCCCACCAATTGTGGGACCAACCTCCCCCCCAGGGAGCTCACCGGGCCGCCGCGGAAGAACAAGGCGGGGCACTCCCAGCCAGAGCCCAGCATGGAACAAAAAGGAAAGGGGGGGAAAGCAGTGCAGCTCATTATAAATGTTAGGGAAAAAAAATTATGTAAGTATCAAACCAATAAAATTAATTGGTAAAAGAGAAGCGTGTAAAGCAACATAAATACATAATAGCTATTAATTAGGATAGAAATCCTAAGAAGCCAGTGCCGCTAAAACACGACAGGGGTCCATGGTACATATAGGGCAAGGGACATAAGTCCATAATGGGGTACATCATGGAAAGATAAGCGGGTAGCCAGTAATAAAATAATAATTTATGTCTAGCCCGACCAATGGACATCAGAGGTGCATAGTTGCACAAGGACTACTAATTACAATGATTAGCACTAATTTAAATATATGTAATGGAAGAGACCATCCCCGACCGTGAACACGCAGTCACTGGGGGAAATAAAAAAAAAAATTCTGGGGAGCGGATTCAAGGGGAGCGACGAGGTGGGGGGGTAAGAAGAAAAGCCCCAACCACTCCAATCGCTCTCCAAAAAAGCACTATCCAGCAGCGAGCCGGGTGTATTATCCACCCAATAAATTATGAAAAAATTATTAATGTGGCCTCTGGTAATAAATGAATTATAATTCCAATAAAGACTGTACCATCATCCAGAAATTGAATATTTGGCGACCTGCGCCGTTGCGTGGTTGGGAGCTATAAATGACGGGCGTTTGCCCGTATTCTGACGGTCTGGACCTGGGTACCCGGGCTTGGGGATCCTACGATAGTATCTAGTAAGGAATTGTAACACTTTATCCCTTTGTCTTTCTGGATGTATTTTGTTTTTACCTTTCGGTACCAGTATTGGTCAATCTTTAATTGTGATATCCCTTATCCCCTTTTCTTTAGGAGACATAAACACAGGTGGATTAGCCTTACCATGCTCCCGCCTGTGTTTTGTGGCCTTATTGGCTATACGTTACGGTCCTATCCTAGATCCACCTCTTTCTGAGGACTATCCCTCCCGGGACCCCCTATACACTGTTATCAGGTATTACTGTTACTTTCTCTCATTTACCTTCACTTTTTTCACCATTCCTTCATGACATTTTTCCTTCTCTCACCCCCCCCCCCCCCTCCATTTTCTTTTTTCTTTTCTTTTTTCCTTTTCTCTGCCCTCCTTATATTTTTTCCTGTTTTCTCTTTTTTCCTTACCTTACCTTTCCCCCCCCCCTCTTTACCTTTAGTTCTGGTTTCCCCTCTCTTCCCTTCCCCTTCCCCCCTTTTACTCCTCCCTTACTATCCTTCCTTCCCCTTACTTTTTCTTCCCCCTGCCCTTTCCCTTCCCCCTTTCGTCCGTTCTCACATCTTTCCCGCCCCGTTCCTCCCTCTCCCCCCTTTTCCCTTCATTCCCCACTTGTTTTTCCTCATGTCATCTTTTGTCCTCACTTGGATCACCTTGTTGTTCTTTTGCCTCACTCACTTACCCATACCACATTTTGTACCCTAGTTTTGCAATTACTTTGTTCATGTTCACGTTTCTCACTTCCTTCTATGGATATATAATTTTCACATATCCTTTTTATCGTTCTCCACATTCACATTTTCAATCCATTCATACATTCACCTTTTATAATTTGAGTCTATAGTCTACAATATACCCATTCATTTTACCTTTCACCTAAACACCAGTCGTCAATTTATGACTTCCCAGAGTCGCCGGGGGAGACCATACTTTAGGTGGTAGCGCTCCACGCTGGTTTCCTGCTGGAACATGGGTAAGCAGCTCAGCCCCTCCTATTCTTCCAAGTGCATTTGTGAGGTCAGGCACTGATGTTGGATAAGAAGGCCTGGCTTACAGTCTCCACTCTAATTCATCCCCAAGGTGTTCTGTTGTGTTGAGATCAGAACTCTGTCCAGGCCAGTCAAGTTCCTCCACCCCAAACTTGCTCATCCATGTCTTTATGGACCTTGCTTTGTGCACATATCCAAATCATTTGGTGGAGGGGGGATTATGATGTGGGGTTGTTTTTCAAGGGTTGGGCTTGGCCCCTTAGTTCCATTGAAGGGAACTCTTAAGGCATCATCATACCAATACATTTTGGACAATTTCATGCTTCTAACTTTGTGGGGACAGTTTGGGGACCGCCCTTTCCTGTTCCAACATGACTGCTCACCAGTGCACAAAGCAAGGTCCATAAAGACATGGATGAGCAAGTTTGAGGTGGAGAAATCTGACTGGCCTGCACAGAGTCCTGACCTCAACCCGATAGAATACCCTTTGGCTGAATTAGAGCAGAGACTGCGAGCCAGGTCTTCTCATTCAACACTGGTGCCTGACCTCACAAATGCACTTCTGGAAGAATGATCAAACATTCCCATAGACACACTAAACCTTGTGGACAGCCTCCCCAGAAGGTGTTCTGGCTGCAAAGGGTGGGCCAAATCAAATTTTAACCCTATGGACTAAGACTGGGCTGCCATTAAAGTTCATGTGTGTGTAAAGGCAGGCGTCCCAATACTTTTGGCTAAACAGTGTATATGGCAAGGTTAACAATGGTGGTGGAACCCTCCTACACATAAATACTACATTTAGACATAGTTGTAGGACCTGGGAGATGAGACAACTGCTCTACATGAGGCAGCATGTTTGGGATTTAAACCCAGACACTCAGGGATGCTTAGCAGAAGCTCTAACATCTAAGCCACAGAGCTGCCACATGTGGTGACCTCCTACACATAAATAAATACACACAAATACACATAAATACTGCATTTCTTTGGACTGGTGATGGAACTACATTACTCAGGAGTTATTCTTCTTGGTTTATTCTGTAATATTTAGTGTTTTTTTGTAGGTGAGTGTGGAATAGTGATATTATCCTCATATTTTTGGGAATTACATTTTGATTTCTGATGTTAGTACACATATCACGTTTTGGGCTCAAATTATGAATATTTGGAAATAATAAAAAGCACAAAAAAATTGTGATTCATTTTAAATTTGTATCAGCAATGGTATTGTTTGTGGATTGTAAAGACACCTGTGTGAGTTTTGGGTAAAGCTTGTTGTGAGATGGAGAGTCAGGCCGCGTACACACGCGCGGACTGTTCGCCCAACTTTGTCCGTCCAACAGTTTCGGCAAACAGTCCGCTCAAACTTAGCATGGACGGACATGGCCGCACACGACGAACGAACAGTTTGCTGAAACCGTGCACGATGACGTGAATGGCACGTACGACGGGACGAAAAATACGACGTCCTATACACTGCATTATAGCTTTCGGCGTGAAAATCCTTTCTGAGCATGCGCGCAACTTTGTTTGACGAACAAGCCTACACACGGGCGGACTGTTCGCTCAAACAAGGTTTCAGCGGACAGTTTTTCGGAATTTCCGAAAAACCTTGTCCGTCCAACTGTCCGCTGAAACTGTCCGCTGAAAGCCCACACACGAGTGGACTGTCCGCCCAAACACTGTTCAGCGGACAAAGTTGGGCGAACAGTAGTGATGGACGAACTTCCGACGGGACGTTTCGCGAACGCGAAACGCGAACGGACACAAACGTTCGCGAAAACGACCGTTCGCCGCGGGCTCCATTGACTTCAATGGGAGGCGAATTTCGCAAACCTTTAGGTCGAATTTGCGGCCACGGGGTAATTATTAGGGGGTAGCACGTAGTCCCACCACCTGGACAATAGCATAATACATGTATGAGGTGAATTTGGGATCGATAACTACAAGCATTTTTTTTTTATTTGGGAAATTGTTCTGACAATTCAGGACTATGGAGCTAATGAAGGCAATGGAGGAGAGGGAAGGTCAGGGACCAGGGTAGGCAAACAAGAGGGTGCAGGAGATACAGAGCACTGACAGCAGCACCGTAATACAGAGCACTGACATCAGCACCGTGACATACAGCGCTGACAGCAGCTCCGTGACATACAGCGCTGACAGCAGCTCCGTGACATACAGCGCTGACAGCAGCTCCGTGACATACAGCGCTGACAGCAGCTCCGTGACATACAGCGCTGACAGCAGCTCCGTGACATACAGCGCTGACAGCAGCACCGTGACATACAGCGCTGACAGCAGCTCCGTGACATACAGCGCTGACAGCAGCTCCGTGACATACAGCGCTGACAGCAGCTCCGTGACATACAGCACTGACAGCAGCTCCGTGACATACAGCGCTGACAGCAGCTCCGTGACATACAGCGCTGACAGCAGCACCGTGACATACAGCGCTGACAGCAGCTCCGTGACATACAGCGCTGACAGCAGCTCCGTGACATACAGCGCTGACAGCAGCTCCGTGACATACAGCGCTGACAGCAGCTCCGTGACATACAGCGCTGACAGCAGCTCCGTGACATACAGCGCTGACAGCAGCTCCGTGACATACAGCGCTGACAGCAGCTCCGTGACATACAGCGCTGACAGCAGCTCCGTGACATACAGCGCTGACAGCAGCTCCGTGACATACAGCGCTGACAGCAGCACCGTAAGCAGCCCCAGGAGGAAGTCAGCACAGCACAGGGATGGTGTGATCCCCTCATAATAAGAACCCCCAGGAGGAAGTCAGCACAGCACAGGGATGGTGGGAGCCCCTCATAATAAGAACACCCAGGAGGAAGTCAGCACAGCACAGGGATGGTGGGAACCCCTCATAATAAGCAGCCCCAGTAGAAATATGACACCGCTCAACCTCTTCAAAGAGGAGGGTAGGGGCATATAGTACGGTGTGCTTTTTTGGGTCAGGGAAGTGAGCCAAATGAATTAAGAAGGTCTGTGTGCTTGATTCCAAAAATTGTTTATAGACATATACATGGTCTACTGATCACATGTGTTGAATTCCTCCGAGATCCATGCCTCATTCATTTTTAGAAATGTGAGGTAGTTAACACTGTGGTGAGCTAGGCGAGTACGCTTATCGGTCACAATCCCCCCTGCTGCGCTGAACGTCCTTTCGGACAGGACACTGGATGAGGGGCAAGCCAACAGTTCGATTGCAAATTGGGCAAGCTCTGGCCAGAGGTCAAGCCTGCCCACCCAGTAGTCTAGGGGTTCATCACTCCTCAGAGCGTCCACATCGGCCGTTAACCCAATGTAGTCGGACACCTGACGGTCTAGGCGTTCCCTGATGCTGGATCCGGATGACACCTGTCGATGGGTCGGCTGAAAGAATGACCTCATATCCGAAGTCACCAACACATCTTCAAACCGGCCTCTTCTTGCAGGCGCTGTTGGATTGGTACCCGCAAATCCTTCTCTGGGAGTGGGAATTGCTCCTCTGCCAGCGCACGCAAAAGCAGAATGCAGCATTTCTCGAAGCAAGGCCTGGAAGTGCTGCATTCTGACAGCCCTCTGCGACGGCGGTAACATTTCCGCCATTTTGTGTTTGTACCGGGGGTCTAAGTACGTTGCCACCCAGTACTGGTCCTTGACCCTCATGCTTTTTATACGGGGGTCCCTATTAAAACACTGGAGCATGAAGGCCCCCATTTGCACTAAAGTGGAAGCGGTGTGGTGGCCTGGCTCCTGCTCATCATCCAGGATAATGTCGTCCTCTTCATTCTCCTCTCCCCATCCTCGCACAACAGGGATCCCAGAAAGGTTTAAAGCATGCTCTTCTTGCTCCTGCTCATCCGCCCCGGCACCATCCTCCTCTGACTCCTCATCAGACTCCTGTTGTTGACTTGTCTCAGATAGAGTAGCCCCCCCTGGGAATTCATCCAGCATTGCGACTTCCTCATCTTCCCGCTCCTGCTCCTCCACAGCCTGATCAATGACACGACGCAATGCACGCTCCAGAAAGAAGGCATAAGGTACCATGTCACTGATGGCGCCATGGCTGCGACTGACCAGTTTGGTGATCTCCTCAAATGGCCGCAGAAGTCTGCATGTGTCGCGCATGAGCAGCCACTGGCGCGGTGAAAAAAAACCCAGCTCCCCAGAACCGTTTCTTTCGCAGAGTTCATACAGGTAGACGTTAACTGCACGTTTCTGCTGGAGCAGCCTATCAAGCATATAGAAGGTTGAGTTCCATCGCGTCGGGCAATCGCAAATAAGACGTCTGACCGGCAGATGGTGTCGCCGCTGAATGTCAGCAAGGCGAGCCATGGCCGTGTAAGATCTTCTGAAATGGGCCGAGATTTTCCTTGCCTGCCGCAAGATGTCCTGGACCCCAGGGTATTTGACAAGGAATCGCTGCACGACCAAGTTTAAGACGTGTGCCATGCACGGCACGTGCGTGATTTTGCCCTGTTTCAATGCGCTAAGCAGATTGGCACCGTTGTCACACACCACTTTACCAACTGTCAAATTGAGCGGTGTTAGCCACTCATCTGCCTGTGAACGCAAAGCTGAAAGGAGTGCCGGGCCAGTGTGGCTCTTTGCTTCCAGGCACAACAGACGCAGCACGGCATGGCAACGTCTCACCTGGCATGTGGAATAGGTTCTGGGGAGCTTGGGCGGTGCAGTGGAAGAGACGCTAGCAGCGGAAAAGGAGGAGGCAGCTGAGGAGGAGAGGGAGGAGGATGGAGTAGGAGGAGGAGAAGAAGAGTCAGGCCTGCATGCAATCCGTGGCGGTAAAACCAAATCTACACGGGTGCCACGGGTTACATGCTTGACGGCCGTCAGAAGGTTCACCCAGTGGGCAGTAAAACTGATATACCTTCCCTGCCCGTGTTTGCTAGACCACGTGTCTGTGGTCAGATGTATCTTGGCACCGACACTGTGTGCCAGAGATACATTCACTTGCCGCTGAACATGGCCATATAGCTCTGGGATGCCCTTCTCTGAGAAATACTTCCTTCCTGGGACCTTCCATTGTGGTGTTCCAATGGCCACAAATTTGCGAAAGGCCTCCGAGTCCACCAGTTTATATGGCAGTAGTTGGCGGGCTATGAGTTCTGACAAGCCAGCCGCCAACCGTTGGGCAAGAGGGTTATCCGGCGTCATCATTTTTTTACGCTCAAACATTAGGCCCACGGAAGCCTGCCTTTTTGCAGAAAAATGTGAGCTTGGCGTGATGGAAGGTGGAGTGGAGGACAATTGTGAGGAGAGAGGAGAAGGAGAAGTAGAAGACGAGGCTGGACGGTGAGAGCCTGCAGTGTGGCTTTGTGTGTTCCGTTGCTCCCACTGGGCTCGGTGATGGCTGCTCATGTGCCTTCTTAAGGCGGTCGTCCCTAGGTGAGTATTGGGCTTACCGCGACTAACGCGTTGACTGCAAAGATTGCAGATGGCAACGCTATTGTCAGCAGCGGACACGTTAAAAAAAGCCCACACTGCGGAGCCATGTGCCGGTGTCCTGGGAGCGCCAGATGTGACCGTACATGGTCGATGACTCGCTCCTGATACATTTGCAGTCTGCTTTGTCCCTGCTGTGCAATGTAAGTCATTGCTGCTTCTCCTCCCTATCTGCTGGTCCATATCTCCCTCTGAACTCCCCTCCTCTTCCTCTCTTGTGGGCACCCACGTGACATCACTAGACACGTCATCATCAACGTCACCTTCCCCACCGCTATAAGTAGAGTAGGCAGCAACACCGGGGACCAACCTCCTCCTTGGGCTGATCTGGGTACTGGCGTCAGACTGCTGAGTAGCGCTTGTTGCTACCTCCTCTTCCTGATCCAATACCAAGAGTGGCTGCGCATCAGAAATGTCCTCTTGATATGGATCGGAAAATAATTCCAGTGACTCAAGCGGAAGGTATGTGGTGGTGGTGGTGGTGGTCGTGTTGTTGGTGGTAGTGTCTTTGGGGGTGCACATAGCAGAGAGTGAAGAAGAGGGTGCAGATCGAGAGGATGAGGAGGGTGCAGAAGAGTAAGGCTGAGCGAGCCACTCAACCTAGTCTGGTGCATCCTTTAAAGTAATTGAACGCACCTTCTGCAACTTCCCACTTTGGCTCAAGCCTGTTGCTCCTGCCCTACCCCTACCACCCCTGCGGAAGGGCCTGCCTCTTCCTCTGCATGTCATTTTTTAAATGACCCTGTGACAAAACTCTTAGTCCCTATACCGCTGAAGGACTGCTGCAGTATAGGTGAGCGGTCAGCAGTGGTGCACGTCAACCCTATCTATTGTGGACCTATAGCGGTCCTTACAGAACAGCAGACTGTACCGCACTCAAGCCTATGTACCGTAGCACCCTATACCAAGTTACCAGTCCTTATAAGAACTTTTGTGGACCAAGCAGGTTGTGTATTAGTGTTTAGCAGACTGTACGTCAGTCCCTATACCGCTGAAGGACTGCTGCAGTATAGGGCAGCGGTCAGCAGTGGTGCACGTCAACCCTATCTATTGTGGACCGATAGCGGTCCTTACAGAACAGCAGACTGTACCGCACTCAAGCCTATGTACCGTAGCACCCTATACCAAGTTACCAGTCCTTATAAGAACTTTTGTGGACCAAGCAGGTTGTGTGTTAGTGTTTAGCAGACTGTGCGTCAGTCCCTATACCGCTGAAGGACTGCTGCAGTATAGGGCAGCGGTCAGCAGTAGTGCACGGCAACCCTATGTATTGTGGACCGATAGCGGTCCTTACAGAACAGCAGACTGTAACGCACTCAGGCCTATGTACCGTAGCACCCTATACCAAGTTACCAGTCCTTATAAGAACTTTTGTGGACCAAGCAGGTTGTGTGTTAGTGATTAGCAGACTGTACGTCAGTCCCTATACCAATGAAGGACTGCTGCAGTATAGGGCAGCGGTCAGCAGTAGTGCACGGCAACCCTATGTATTGTGGACCGATAGCGGTCCTTACAGAACAGCAGACTGTAACGCACTCAGGCCTATGTACCGTAGCACCCTATACCAAGTTACCAGTCCTTATAAAAACTTTTGTGGACCAAGCAGGTTGTGTGTTAGTGTTTAGCAGACTGTGCGTCAGTCCCTATACCGCTGAAGGACTGCTGCAGTATAGGGCAGCGGTCAGCAGTGGTGCACGTCAACCCTATCTATTGTGGACCGATAGCGGTCCTTACAGAACAGCAGACTGTACCGCACTCAAGCCTATGTACCGTAGCACCCTATACCAAGTTACCAGTCCTTATAAGAACTTTTGTGGACCAAGCAGGTTGTGTATTAGTGTTTAGCAGACTGTACGTCAGTCCCTATACCGCTGAAGGACTGCTGCAGTATAGGGCAGCGGTCAGCAGTGGTGCACGTCAACCCTATCTATTGTGGACCGATAGCGGTCCTTACAGAACAGCAGACTGTACCGCACTCAAGCCTATGTACCGTAGCACCCTATACCAAGTTACCAGTCCTTATAAGAACTTTTGTGGAACAAGCAGGTTGTGTGTTAGTGATTAGCAGACTGTACGTCAGTCCCTATACCAATGAAGGACTGCTGCAGTATAGGGCAGCGGTCAGCAGTAGTGCACGGCAACCCTATGTATTGTGGACCGATAGCGGTCCTTACAGAACAGCAGACTGTACTGCACTCAGGCCTATGTACCGTAGCACCCTATACCAAGTTACCAGTCCTTATAAAAACTTTTGTGGACCAAGCAGGTTGTGTGTTAGTGTTTAGCAGACTGTGCGTCAGTCCCTATACCGCTGAAGGACTGCTGCAGTATAGGGCAGCGGTCAGCAGTAGTGCACGGCAACCCTATGTATTGTGGACCGATAGCGGTCCTTACAGAACAGCAGACTGTAACGCACTCAGGCCTATGTACCGTAGCACCCTATACCAAGTTACCAGTCCTTATAAGAACTTTTGTGGACCAAGCAGGTTGTGTGTTAGTGATTAGCAGACTGTACGTCAGTCCCTATACCAATGAAGGACTGCTGCAGTATAGGGCAGCGGTCAGCAGTAGTGCACGGCAACCCTATGTATTGTGGACCGATAGCGGTCCTTACAGAACAGCAGACTGTAACGCACTCAGGCCTATGTACCGTAGCACCCTATACCAAGTTACCAGTCCTTATAAAAACTTTTGTGGACCAAGCAGGTTGTGTGTTAGTGTTTAGCAGACTGTGCGTCAGTCCCTATACCGCTGAAGGACTGCTGCAGTATAGGGCAGCGGTCAGCAGTGGTGCACGTCAACCCTATCTATTGTGGACCGATAGCGGTCCTTACAGAACAGCAGACTGTACCGCACTCAAGCCTATGTACCGTAGCACCCTATACCAAGTTACCAGTCCTTATAAGAACTTTTGTGGACCAAGCAGGTTGTGTATTAGTGTTTAGCAGACTGTACGTCAGTCCCTATACCGCTGAAGGACTGCTGCAGTATAGGGCAGCGGTCAGCAGTGGTGCACGTCAACCCTATCTATTGTGGACCGATAGCGGTCCTTACAGAACAGCAGACTGTACCGCACTCAAGCCTATGTACCGTAGCACCCTATACCAAGTTACCAGTCCTTATAAGAACTTTTGTGGAACAAGCAGGTTGTGTGTTAGTGATTAGCAGACTGTACGTCAGTCCCTATACCAATGAAGGACTGCTGCAGTATAGGGCAGCGGTCAGCAGTAGTGCACGGCAACCCTATGTATTGTGGACCGATAGCGGTCCTTACAGAACAGCAGACTGTAACGCACTCAGGCCTATGTACCGTAGCACCCTATACCAAGTTACCAGTCCTTATAAGAACTTTTGTGGAACAAGCAGGTTGTGTGTTAGTGATTAGCAGACTGTACGTCAGTCCCTATACCAATGAAGGACTGCTGCAGTATAGGGCAGCGGTCAGCAGTAGTGCACGGCAACCCTATGTATTGTGGACCGATAGCGGTCCTTACAGAACAGCAGACTGTAACGCACTCAGGCCTATGTACCGTAGCACCCTATACCAAGTTACCAGTCCTTATAAAAACTTTTGTGGACCAAGCAGGTTGTGTGTTAGTGTTTAGCAGACTGTGCGTCAGTCCCTATACCGCTGAAGGACTGCTGCAGTATAGGGCAGCGGTCAGCAGTAGTGCACGGCAACCCTATGTATTGTGGACCGATAGCGGTCCTTACAGAACAGCAGACTGTAACGCACTCAGGCCTATGTACCGTAGCACCCTATACCAAGTTACCAGTCCTTATAAGAACTTTTGTGGACCAAGCAGGTTGTGTGTTAGTGATTAGCAGACTGTACGTCAGTCCCTATACCAATGAAGGACTGCTGCAGTATAGGGCAGCGGTCAGCAGTAGTGCACGGCAACCCTATGTATTGTGGACCGATAGCGGTCCTTACAGAACAGCAGACTGTAACGCACTCAGGCCTATGTACCGTAGCACCCTATACCAAGTTACCAGTCCTTATAAGAACTTTTGTGGAACAAGCAGGTTGTGTGTTAGTGATTAGCAGACTGTACGTCAGTCCCTATACCAATGAAGGACTGCTGCAGTATAGGGCAGCGGTCAGCAGTAGTGCACGGCAACCCTATGTATTGTGGACCGATAGCGGTCCTTACAGAACAGCAGACTGTAACGCACTCAGGCCTATGTACCGTAGCACCCTATACCAAGTTACCAGTCCTTATAAGAACTTTTGTGGACCAAGCAGGTTGTGTGTTAGTGATTAGCAGACTGTACGTCAGTCCCTATACCAATGAAGGACTGCTGCAGTATAGGGCAGCGGTCAGCAGTAGTGCACGGCAACCCTATGTATTGTGGACCGATAGCGGTCCTTACAGAACAGCAGACTGTACTGCACTCAGGCCTATGTACCGTAGCACCCTATACCAAGTTACCAGTCCTTATAAAAACTTTTGTGGACCAAGCAGGTTGTGTGTTAGTGTTTAGCAGACTGTGCGTCAGTCCCTATACCGCTGAAGGACTGCTGCAGTATAGGGCAGCGGTCAGCAGTAGTGCACGGCAACCCTATGTATTGTGGACCGATAGCGGTCCTTACAGAACAGCAGACTGTAACGCACTCAGGCCTATGTACCGTAGCACCCTATACCAAGTTACCAGTCCTTATAAGAACTTTTGTGGACCAAGCAGGTTGTGTGTTAGTGATTAGCAGACTGTACGTCAGTCCCTATACCAATGAAGGACTGCTGCAGTATAGGGCAGCGGTCAGCAGTAGTGCACGGCAACCCTATGTATTGTGGACCGATAGCGGTCCTTACAGAACAGCAGACTGTACCGCACCCAAGCCTATGTACCGTAGCACCCTAGACAGACCAAGTTACCAGTCCTGATAAAGAGCTTTGTGGAACAAGTGAGTTGTGAATGATTAGCAGACTGCAGCAGAAGGGCAGCAGTCAAGTATAATATTCTTTCTATATTTGGAAGAAAGAATATTATACGTGTACAAGCCTATTACCGTACCACTGATACCAGTCCTGAAAAGAACCTTTGTGGAACTAATAGTAACAGCAAGTCTTTAAAATTATCCTCACTGCCTGACACACTGCTTCCTGCCTGTCCCTATACAAATTGGCAAAAAAGAGTAGGCTGGAACGATTAGCTGGAACAGCTCTTTTGTGGACCTGATAGTAACAGCTAATGATGATGATGATGATGATGATGAAGAAAGACTAATCTGGCTGAGCTGTCCCTAAAATAGCAGCATACAGCGCTCTGTCCCTTTATCTAAACTGACAAAAGAAACTCAGGCTGCTGACCTAACACCTATACCAGTCCTGAAAAGAACTTTTGTGTACCAAATAGCTAGCGTTTTCTCTGTCCCTACTCCACACAGGATCCTTTCCCTACAGTGACAGAAGAAAGAATGTAAAATGGCCACCGGATCGGGTGTATTTATAGGTTAGGGGGAATGTCCAAGTGTCCATGAGCTGTCATGTCTCAATTGGTTGTCCTGTAACACATGATAAACGTGTCACGAAAGGTTAAAGTTCTTGTATACATTAAACACGTAAGTCCGCCGGGGCGAACGACGGAAAAAGGCGTTCGAACCCGCGGACGGCGAAAGTCGGAAATTCGCCGCGAAACGACCGCCGGGCGAACCGTTCGGCCATCACTAGCGAACAGTCCGCCCGTGTGTACGCGGCCTAACAAGTGAAAGTGAGAGAGAAAAATATATTTTACCAAAACATGTCACATTCTAAAAAACAAAATATTTTATGTAGTAGCAACAATGTTGCAAAGGAAATTTTATTTCAGAGAAAGATACATTTAATTTCAACATTAATATTTTATTTTTTTTATTGTGGAAGTTACAATTGTCCCATTAGAATCAATGGCTAAAACTTGCATTGGACTATAATAGAGCAGATTTTCACTTCCAAAAAATGCTCTCTAATTAGCTCTTATTTTGGTATTTACTATAGTGCCTGGTAAAAAAAAAAAAAAAAAAAAAAAAAAAAAAAAAGACACTGGAGTTAAAATGAGAGCTATTTGCAGGTCTGAGCATGCTCAGTTGTGTTGGCACCTAGTTGTCCAAAACGGGGAATTTTTCACTTCTCAGACTTTTAAAGATATTTCAGTGTAGAAATCACTTTTTCACACAGTTTAAAAGCAGATTATCTTTAAATATTATGATGCATATTTCAGTACCATTTAGGCAATTATATCATGCTCTAAACATTATTTCATTGCAATTTATAATTGCAATTCTCCAGGTTTTAGCAGAGTAAGGGTTTGGGCTCTATTTGGTTTTAGGGAACTATATTGTAAATTCGATTTTTGGAGTATTTTCTCACCAGCGCTATAGTGAATACCGTTTTAGCGCAAATTCGCAGCAATTAGCGATAATTGCCACGAATTTGCGCGCATTAGTGCCGCTGCATTATAGTAAATGACCCCCATAGTGTCTACAAACTATGGGATACTTTTATTGAATTTTTATTTATTTATTACTAGTAATGGCGGCAATCAGTGATTTTAAGCAGAACTGCAACATTCTGGCAGACAAAATCTGACACTAAGTGACACTTTTTTGGGGACCGGTGACACTAATACGGTGATCAGTGCTGACAAAAAAATTAAATGACACTGGCAGGGAAGGGGTTAACATCGGGGCAATCAAAGGGTTAAATGTGCTCCTAGAGAATGCTTTGAATGGAAGAAGAGAGAGATCCACGTTTCTGCTTAGCAGGAAAACAAGATCTCCATCTTGTTTACATAGGCAGACCACCGTTCTGTCTCTTCTGAGAGCGATTGGCATGTCCTGGCAGAGATTGCATTGGATGGACCCGCTGATTGGCTCCCGCTGTGTGAAATCACACCGGGAGCAGGCCGCCGCTGGTGCCCCCACCCCAGACCCAGTGCACAAAATCATGTACAGGTACATGATTTTTTGCAGGTGGGACACCCTGCCACAGTATATCTGCATGGGGCAGTCCATAGCAGGTTAAACATGCTAATCTTGGGTAAATCCAAATTACCATACAATATATTGAGACTGAGATATTGATCAGATAATCTTATCTGTCAATCAAATAATCTCATCTGTCAGTCAGATAATCTCATCTGTCAGTCAGATAATCTCATCTGTCAGTCAGATAATCTCATCTGTCAGTCAGATAATCTCATCTGTCAGTCAGATAATCTCATCTGTCAGTCAGATAATCTCATCTGTAGATCATTTATTTGTAAATGTATAAAATGGCTTGAGAAATTATTTTTCAATGGTCTGAGCAATTGCAAAAAACATTCAGATATCATTATGTATTTAGTCAAAGTGAATTTTTAGAAACTAGAAAAGTTTAATTATGTTTTTACCTGGTACAGGGGAGTCTTATGGTAATACATAAAGACAGTACTTATTAGTTATCATTTGCAGTAACTGTTAAAGAACGTGAGCTATCAATCTTTTTTGTGATAAAGAAAAACATTTACCTAAATAATTTTAAAAAATCAGACGCTTTCAGGAGTGTTGATTTCCCAATCACCTGCAACATTCAGTGGTTCGATCTGTAGGCCACTACCTTGCTACTGTGCTCCCTGCACAGAAAGTTTTATCTTTGTGCTTTGGTGAAATTCTTTGTGGTTCATTTAAGATTGAGAGCAGATATTGATATCTGCTGTCCACTTTATGCAACAATGTAACACCACTGCCTACATTTTGCGACCCATTTATTAAACGCAGGGTGTGACACACAGCCTGCAATACATCACAGAAGAACTTTCTTTTGTTTTGCATTCCTATTCATTTAAATAGCTCAAACCCCAGTTTGCTATAAAATGTGTAATTTGATTTGACTTATTAACTTTTTTTAAGACAGTAAGATCTTACGCCTGTATTTTAAATTTTTGAACCTCTTTGTTTTATTTATTTTTTTGTTTAGCTACAGAATCGCTTTGAAAGGAAAAAAAAATCTGTTTTCATATAAAAATCTATATCTATACACAATGTGCCATTTCTAAAGTGCACATACGCTGATGACATTGGTGCATGTGCCGTCGTCATCAGCACTCGGCTTTTTCGTAAATATCTCCTAAACCATGGAGGTTTAGGAGATATTTTCAGCACATACAGGCAGGGTCTACAAAATGTCTGGGGCTAGAGCCCATAGCAGCGTAGTAAAGAAAGTCATACACTTGGGCAGGCATACACATGTATATACAGTAATATGTGTGTGTATATATCCCCAGAGCCCCCCACTTACATCAGGGTCCCCAGAGAACCCCCTTAAATCAGGGTCTCCGGAGACCCTCACCCTCTGGAGACCCTTACATCAGGGTCCCCAGAGAGCCTCCCCTCCCCTTGGGGACCCCTGCAGAGACTCAGGGCTATGGGCCCCAGATTCGGGGCTATAGCCCCAAAAGTCCCCCCCCCTAGCGACGCCACTGCCTACAGGTAAGCCTTAATATAGGCTTACCTGTAGGTAAAAGTGGTTGTACAGGGTGTACAACCATTTTAACTACAAGGAAAAAACATGGCTTCACGATTTATCCACAATCCTATATTTTTCTCACACAGTAGAGGGAGAATGATAATCTTCTGCTGTTGAAAAGGTACTGTTTCACGCAAGCTAAATCATATTATGCTATATGTTATAACATAATAATTTATTATTTATCTATTTAATGTGAAATTACTGGTTGGAAGTTATAACTTCAAACTTCAATAATTTGTCCATTAAACCACCTGCTTGAGTACAGTTATTGAAAATATAGTAGATTACCTTAAAAACAATATATAATAATTTGTATATTACTTACTTATGGTAAATTAACCACTTGCCACCCAGGCAAATTCTGACACTCCTCTCCTACATGTAATTTTTTTTTTTTTGCTAGAAAATTACTCTGAATGCCAAAACATTATTTATCTATCTAATATATACACATACATATACATATACATACACACACGCACACACACACAGTTGTGCTCAAAAATGTACATACCCTGGTAGAATTTATGATTTCTTGGCTATTTTTTAGAGAATATGGACGATAACACAAAAACATTTCTTTCACTCATGGTTAGTGTTTGTCCAAAGCCATTTATCATCAATCAACTGTGTTTACACTTTAAATAATAATGACAGTAGAAACTAGCCAAATGACCCTGATCAAAAGTTGACATATCCCAATTCTTAATGCTGTGTATTGCCCCCTTTAACATCAATGACAGCTTGAAGTTTTTTGTGACATTTGTGGATGAGACTCTTTATCTTCAGATGGTAAAACTGCCCATTCTTCTTGGCAAAAAGTCTCCAGTTCCTGTAAATTCTTGGGCTGTCTTGCATGAACTGTATGTTTGAGATCTCCCCAGAGTGGCTCAAGGATACTGAGGTCAGGAGATTGAGATGACCACTCCAGAACCATAACTTTGTTCTACTGTAGCCAATGAAAGATCGACTTGGCCTTGTGTTTTGGATCATTGTCATGTTGGAATGTCCAATTACATCCCATGCGCAGCTTCCTGGCTGATGAATGCAAATGTTCCTCCAGTATTTTTTGATAACATACTGCATTCATATTGCCATCAATTTTGCTCTAATTTCCTGTGCCTTTGTAGCTCACACATCCCCAAAACATCAGAGATCCACCTCTGTGTTTCACAGTAGGAATGGTGTACCTTTTATCATAGGCCTTGTTGACTCCTCTCCAAATGTAGCATTTATGGTTGTGGCTAAAAAGCTAAATTTTAGTCTCATCACTCCAAATGACTTTGTGCCAGAAGATTTGAGGCCTGTCTCTGTGCTGTTTGCTGTATTGCAAGCAGGATATTTAGTGGCATTTGCGTACTAATGGCTTTCTTCTGGTGACTCGACCATGCAGCTGATCTTTCTTCAAGTGCCTCCTTATTATGCATCTTGAAACAGCCACACCATGTTTTCAGAGAGTCCTCCATTTCACATTAAGTTATTTGTGGGTTTTTCTTTTCATCCTGAACAATTTTCCTTGCAGTTGTGGCTGAAATTTTAGTTGGTCTACCTGACCGTGGTTTGGTTTCAACAGAACCCCTCATTTTCCACTTCTTGATTAGAGTTTGAACACTGTGAATGGCATTCTCAATTCCTTGGATATCTTTTTATATCCCTTTTCTGTTTTATACAGTTCAACTATCTTTCCCTGCAGATTCTTTGACAATTCTTTTGCTTTCCCCATGACTCAGAATCCAGAAACGTCATTGTAGCACTGGATGAAAGATGCAAGGGTCTGTCAGGAGTGAAGAAACTCATTGGCCTTTTATACACACACACCAACTACAAATAAACAGATTAGAGGTGAGGATGGTTACTTTTAAGGCCCCTTTTACACGGGGATGTCCATTTTTACTCCTCCGCTTGCTCAGTGGGGATATCTCCGTTGATCCCCGCTGAGCCGGCGGATGACACTCTGTGCAGGGACGGACCTGTCAGATATCTGCTCTCCCCTATTGGGGGATCAGATGATTACGAACCACCTGTCAGTTTTCATATGATCCCATCCGCCAGATGGATGGAAAATAGAGTTTGCATCCGTCTGGATTTTGCGGAGTTGATGTCAGCAGACATGTCGCCGCTGACATCTGATGCTCCATAGAGCTGTACGGAGTGACCGTTCAGATCCACTGAAAAAACTGACAGGTGGATCTGAATGGCCCACATATGTGAAAGGGGCCTAATAGCCATTACAACCACTTTGTGTCAACTTGTGTCCATGTTATCAGGCCAAAATCACCAGGGTATGTAAACCTTTGATCAGGGTCATTTGGGTAGTTTCTGTTGTCATTATGATTTAAAAAGAGTAAACAAAGTTGATTGATAATAAATGGCTTCAGCCAAACACTATGAGTGAAAGAAAGGTTTTTGTGTTATTCATATTCTCTTAAAAATTGACAAAAAATCATAAATTCTGCCAGGGTATGTAAACTTATGAGCACAGCGGTATATATATTGTTTTGGCAGACACCCTAGAAAATAAAATGTTGGTCACAACTTTTTATGTCACACAGTATTTGAACAGCAATTTTTCAAAGGGTTTTCTTTCTTTTTTTTTTTGTATAATGTGAAAGATGATGTTATGCCAAGGAAATAGATGCCTAACATGTCATGCTTTAAAATTGTGCACACTTGTAGAATGGCACCAAACTTAACCACTTCAATACCGGGCACTTAAACACCTTCCTGCCCAGACCAATTTTGAGCTTTCAGCGCTGTCGCACTTTGAATGACAATTGCGCGGTCATGCTACACTGTACCCAAATGAAATTTGTATCATTTTTTTCCCACAAATAGAGCTTTCTTTTGGTGGTATTTGATCACCTCTACGGTTTTTATTTTTTCCTAAACAAATAAAAAAATAACGAAAATTTTGAAAAAAAAAAATGTTTTTTTTTGTTTCAGTTTCAAAACTTTGCAAATAAGTAAGTTTTCTCCTTCACTGATGGGCACTGATGGGCTTACACTGATGGGCAATGATAAGGCGGCACTGATGGGCACCGATGAGGTGGCACCAATGAAGTGGCACTGATGAGGTGGCATTGATGGACACCGATATGTGGCACTGATAGGCGGCACTGATGGGTGGCACTGATGGGCGACACGGATGGGCACTGATAGGTGGCACAAATTGGCACGGATTGGCATGGATGGGCATGGATAGGTGGCACAGGTGGGCATGGGTTAGGCGGCACAGGTGGGCATGGGTAGGTGGCACAGGTGGACATGGGTAGGCGGCACAGGTGGGCATGGGTAGGCACTGATAGGCGGCACAGATGGGAACTGATAGGCGGCATTGTATTATAATATATTATACTAATGGATGCCAATCAGTGCCAATCAATAATGCATGCCAATCAGTGATGCCCATTGTGGGCACTGATTGGCATCCATTATGGGCACTGATTGGCATCCATTGTGGCACTGATTGCAATCCCTGGTGGTCTAGGGTGGCATACCTTGTCCTTGGCATCCCTGGTGGTCTAGTGGCGTCCCTGGTGGTCCAGTGTGGGCATCCTCGGGGGGGCTGTGCTGATAATCGATCAGCACAGACCCCCCCGGTCAGAGGAGCAGCCGATCGGCTCTCCTCTACTCGCGTCTGACAGACGCGAGTGAGGAAAAGCCGATCACCGGCTTTTCCTATTTACACTATGATCAGCCGTGATTGGACACGGCTGATCACGTGGTAAAGAGTCTCCGTCGGACTGACACCCCGCAACATCGATCGCCGCGATGCGCGCCCCCGGGGGAGCGCAGCGGCTCATAATCCTGATCACGTCATATGACGTCCGGTCAGGATTATGAAACCACTTTGCCACCGTCTATTTGCTATAGGGCGGGCGGCAAGTGGTTAAGTACTTAAAAATCTCCATTGGTGACGCTGTAAACATTTTTACAAGTTACATGTTTAGAGTTACAGAGGAGGTCTAGTGCTAGAAATATTGCTCTCACTCTAACGTTTGCAGTGTATGTAACCTGTGTATATCTGGCTCTGATACTAGCCAGTGCCTCACCAGCCCCTGACCTCAACACGCGTCACTGCAATCTATAACAAGACTCTAAAACTGACCAAAACATATAGTGTTTGCTTCCTTGTATTACATTTTTTTCTCATTTTCTCAATACTAAGACTGATGAATGATTACAGCAGGCAGATCTTGTTTATCTCTTATAGGTATTTCTATTGCACCATAAATCTATGCAGCACTTTTACATTCTATTCATTCACATCTATCCGTTCCCTCGAGGAGCTTACAATTTACGATCTCTATCTCACAAGCATACGAGGGCCGAACCCGGACAGGGGACAATTAACCTATCAGCATGTCTTTGGAGACTGGAGTATTCGAAGGAAACCTACGCAAGCACGGGGTTGAGCATACAAACTCCTAACAAGAAAAAAAAGAAACTTCTGTTTTTTTGAGACTACAATGGACTAATACTATGAAACATAAATTACCTTTCCAAATTTCAAATAAATACCACTATCAAAGCCAAGTCTCTATTTCAATCTTTTATTGTACAAAAAATAAATAAAAATGTACCTCCAAAGGATCCAATGCACATCCGAAACACTCCTTTATATACAGTATGTAAACACCCAACCCTTAGTTATTTTAGAAATCCAATAAAGAGAAAGTAAACCCTGATGGGTTTACTTTCTCTTTGGTTCCCTGCAAAGGTAAAGCATAATGGACTACTATGCATCACATAGTAGTCCATTAAGTGTCACTTACCTGACACAGGAGCCAGCGAAGTCACCGCTGTCCCCTGTAGTCCGGAGCCTCCATCTTCTCTGTGGGTCCTGCTGCTCCGCCGCTGTCATTCGACAAAGCCGCGATGCCGTCACTCCCGCGCATGGGAGCCGCCACTTGCGGCATATCGCTGTTGTCAGCGGCGTGCTCAGTGCGCCTGCACGCCGCTATCTACGGCGCATGCACCGTTGACAGCGGTGCCTGTGTTTTGCAAATATCTCCTAAAATGTGTAGGCTTAGGAGATATTTCTTGGACCTACAGGTAAGCCTTATGCCGCGTACACACGAGCGGACTTTTCAACATCCAAAGTCCGAAGGACTGAGTCTGTCAGACTATCCGATCATGTGTGGGCTGCAACTGACTTTTGACTCGCCAAAGTCCGAAGGACTTTAGAATATGGAACATGCTTCAAATTTTTCTGAAGGAACTCCGCCGGACCCGGTCCCCTTCGAAAAATCCGCTCGTGTGTATGCTACTCCGAAGGATCTAAAACCGACGCTAGGGCAGCTATTGGCTGCTGGCTATGAACTTCCTTATTCGAGCCGAGTCGTACGTCATCACGTTCGAATCCGTCGGAGTTTAGTGTGATCGTGTGTGGCCAAGTCCGCTCAGCCGAAAAGTCTGTCAGAACTCCGTCGGAATTCCAGCAGAACTCCGACGGAACTCCTTCGGAAGTCTGTCGGACATAAGTCCTCTCGTGTGTACGGGGCTTAAATCTAGGCTTACCTGTAGGTCAAAGTGGTTTGTAAGGGTTTACAACCACTTTAACAAAATTGGTAAAATATAAATATGTAAATTGTATTACAGATAATTTCATAAGTAAATACACAAAAGAAAACCAAAAGAATACTATGTGAAACAGTTTTTGTTCTTTTTTTTTTTTTTACCGTGTAAGCTGATGCTAAAACCTCTCTGAGTGTCCTCCCTATTGGCTGTATCTTACTCTGATGTCTGGTTGAACACATATTGGTGTCTCATACCGTACCAAGTTTTGGGAGATCGAGGCTATCAGAATTGTTGCTGGTTTTCCATCAACCATGGTGTTTTGACGCCCAAGCCTTTTTGACTTGAGAGGCATATGCCTCTTCAAGTCCAACCTTTCTGGTAAGCCTTCAGATAATTGGTGACAGTCTCCTCACAAGATTCCCTCACCTGTTGACCTGTATTGATGTCTACTGGTCCATATTTATCAACTCACGGACAGTGTCCATAATCACCAGATCATTTGGTTTTTACTGCACATTTGTCAGTTATCACATGGTGGACAGTCTCACAATGTTATTTATATTCATGCATTCATTTCTTTTCTATAAGCCAGCCATTCTCAACCAGGGTTCCATCAGAGGTGGCTAGAGGTTCCTTGAACTGTGGCCGATTTACCACCTATTTGATGGTGCCTACATGCCACTTGGAGGAGCCAGTGGTATGACACTAATGATATTTATAGCTCTCTGTAAGGGAGCCATTCTTACCACTACTGTAAAAAAAAGCATTCTTCTCACTGACCACCAAAGTAAGGGGCATTGTTCACACTGACCCCCAATTAATGGGTTTTATCAGGGGATCCCGAAGACCTGAAAATTACTTTCAGGGTACCCCTGTGGTAAAATGGTTGAGAAAGGCTGCTATAAGTGCTGCAAAATGACATCATACATCCCAGGAGTCTTTAGTAAGGGAAGGTGTTCAGATGAAGTGTAGTTCCACTTTAATAAGATTCCAGTGCTTAGCTTGCAGCTACTATCCAAAGATCCACATCGGCAGTTCCTAATCCTAGTGTATAATCCAAAGTTAGTCAGAGTCAAAATAATTTGTTCCCGTTCTTTTGCAGTAAGCACTTCTCTCAGAAAATAGATCACCGTGCATCAAGTAGACCTCATATAAACATCCACTGTGTAGCTTTTGCTAGTACATACATGGTAATTGCAGCATGACAGATCTTAGTCCATAAGTGTTGTATCACACCATTAACATACTTTATGTATTCAATGACAGGTATACCCAACTCCATCTTAAAGTGTTGCTAAACCCACAACAGTAAAATCAGTCCGTATATGCAGTAAAGCATGCTTGGTATACTCACTGTGGAATCTAAGTGGTTTATCCTGTGCATTGTATAAAAGGGCTGTTTGATCCTGTCTTCTCAGATTCTCCCCTTCTTCCAGAGCCCCAATCCATCTCCTGAAAGTACAAAGCCCTGGAGGCACTCTGCACATGCTCAGTTTGGTGTGTATTGCTAGATTTTTTTGTAGGAATTTTTTTGGGGGAGGGTGCATGTGATTGGCACAGGGCCAATCAGCACTCTCCAGACAGAGGGTCAGGAGTCATGCAGCCTCATAGGACAGGAGGAGAACGAAAACTCCTATACTGCTGATGAGAAAAAGTACTAAATAGTTTATATTTACTAAAATTGCATTTCCATGTTCTGTGTACTGTGAGAGACCAGATATAGTGAATGCAGGGTCCTGGGTTTAGTAACACTTTAATGAGCACCCTTGTGCATGCAGTAGCCGCTTTTAAAAAGAAAGACATACTGTATATCCCATTTCACAATTTACTGATATAAATATCCACTATATTACCAAAAGTATTGGGACACCTGTCTTTACACGCACATTAACTTTTATGGCATCCCAGTCTTAGTCCATAGGGTTCAATATTGGGTTGCCCCACCCTTTGCAGCTATAACAGCTTCAAATCTTCGGAGAAGGCTGTCCACAAGGTTTAAGAGTGTGTCTATGGGAATATTTGACCATTCTTCCAGAAGCGCATTTGTGCGGTCAGGCACTGATGTGTACAAGAAGGCCTGGCACGCAGTCTCCACTCTAATTCATTCCAAAGGTGTTCTATCAGGTTGCGGTCAGGACTCTGTGCAAGCCAGTCAAGTTTCTCCAACTCTAACTCTTTGTTCATGTCTTTGTGGACCTTGCTTTGTACACTGGTGTGCAGTCATGTTGGAACAGGAAGGGCCACCCCCAAACCATTCCACAATGTTGGGAGCCTAAAATTGTCCAGAATGTCTTGGTATACTGATGTCTTAAGAGTTCCCTTCACTGGAACTAAGGGGCCAAGCCCAACCCTTGAAAAACAACCCCACACCATAATCCCCCCTCCGCCAAATGATTTGGACCAGTGCACAAAGCAAGGTCCATAAGGACATGCATGAGTGAGTTTGGGGAGGAGGAACATGACTGGCCTTCAGAGTCCTGACCTAAACCCAAAAGAGGGAGGAGGGGCAAGTCAGGATTATCAGATAGGAAGATGGGTTAATGGGAGTGGAAGGGGCTGGCAGAAAAGGAAGGCCAGTCCTGTATTTGTGCATAAAAACAAATTTGCCAAGTTGGGTGAAGATGTGAAGGTGGCAAACACAGAGCTGGCAGCCCTAGATGTCACTGCTACCCCTAACACCCGGGAGAGCAGCCCATCTAGTAGAGGTGGTGAGGGGAGTGCAGGTAGGCCTAGACACTTGGTGGTTATAGGGGATTCTATAATCAGAAGGACTGATAGAATAATTTGTTGCCAGGATCGCCTCCACCGAATGGTTTGCTGTCTCCCTGGTGTTAGGGTTCAGCATGTGGTGGACCGGGTGGATAAATTACTGGGAGGGGCTGAGCATGACCCGGCTGTCTTGGTCCACATTGGGACCAATGACAATACATGGAAGGTGGAGGCTCCTTCAGAACCAATTTAAAGAACTAGGCTGCAAGTTGAAGGGAAAGACCTCCAAGGTGATATTCTCTGAAATATTGCCTGTGCCATGCACAACACAGGAAAGGCAGGGGGTGATTAGAGAGCTGAATGCATGGCTAAAGACCTGGTGTAGGGAGGAGGGTTTTGGGTTTCTAGAGCACTGGGGTGACTTTTCATTGGGGTGCAACCTATATGCTAAAGACGGTTTGCACTTGAATGGAAGGGGATCTGCTGTGCTGGGGGAGAGGTTTATGGGAATGCTGGATGAGGATTGAGTGGAGAAGGTGAACCAGAATTACATCGGGCAGACAGATCAGGTAGGGGTCAGACATTAATGGAGGGTGGAATGGGGATAGATGGGGGGAGGGTTATGGCAGGTGACAAGACATTTCCCATGTTGCAAACAGCCATTGAAAACTATAGTGCCATTTATTCTACTAAAAATGATATGAAAAACACCAGAGCAAAATGTAATAATGCATTAAAGTGTTTGTACGCCAAAGCCAGAAGTCTGCCAATCAAAATAGGTGAGTTGGAAGCTCTGGTGCATGAGGAGAGCTATGATGTAATTGGTATTGCTGAAACTTGGCTTCAATCTTCACATGACTGGGCTATTAATATTCCTAGTTATGCACTCTTTCAGAGAGACAGGCTAAAAAGGAAAGGTGGCGGAGTCTGTCTCTATGTGAAAAGTGATCTCAAAGCTAGTGTGAAAGAGGACCTGGTTGATGGAGAGTGTGATGAGTCTGAAGCATTATGGGTGGAACTGCATATAGATGGGCATAGTTCAAAGTTAATTATTGGAGTTTGTTATAGACCACCCAATATTAATGAGGAGGTGGAGACTCAGCTCTAAAGGGCTGCAAGGGCTGGGACAGTGATAATAATGGGGGATTTTAACTACCCAGAAATTGACGGAGCAATGGCACTGCTGGGGCAGTTAAAGGGCAAAAAATTATAAACCTATTACAGGACAATTTTATCCAGTTTATTGAGGCCCCATCTAGGAATGAAGCTCTGTTGGACCTGGTAATCTCAAACCATGCAGAGCTTATTACTAATGTCCAGATAAAGGAACACCTGGGTAGCAGTGATCATAACATGATTTCATTTAATGTTAGCGCTAAACAAGAAATACATACAAGATAAAAACACTTAACTTTAAGAGAGCAAATTTTCCAAGGATGAGGGCTGCTTTCCAGGACTTAGACTGGGAGAGAATATTGGCATCAATGGGCACAGAACAGAAATGGGAATTCTTCAAAAAGACTGTTTGGGCCCTCACTGCAAAGTATATTCCCATGGGCAATAAGTTTAATCACTTTCAGATCGGACCATTTTGCTGGCTTAAGACCAGACCACATTTTGCGATTCGGCACTGCGTAGATTTAACTGACAATTGCGCGGTTGTGCGACATTGCTCCCAAACAAAATTGACGTCCTTTTTTTCCCACAAATAAAGCTTTCTTCTGGTGGTATTTGATCACCCCTGCGGTTTTTATTTTTTGCGCTATAAACAAAAATAGAGCGACAATTTTGAAAAAAACGCATTCTTTTTTACTTTTTGCTATAATAAATATTCCCCAAAAATATATTAAAAAAAATATTTTTCCTCAGTTTAGGCCGATACGTATTCTTTGACATATTTTTGGTAAAAAAAAAAAATCACAATAAGCGATTATTGATTGGTTTGCACAAAATATATAGCGTTTACAAATTAAGGGATAGTTTTATGGCATTTTTTTATTAATATTTATTTATTATTTTACTAGTAATGGCGGCGATCAGCAATTTTTATTGTGACTGTGACATTATTGCAGACACATCGGATGTTTTTGACAAATTTTTGGGACCATTGTCATTCTTACAGCAATCAGTGCTATACAAATGCAGTGATTCCTGTGTAAATGACACTGGCAGTGAAGGGGTTAGCCAGGGGGGTGGCAGTGTAGGGGTTAAGTGTGTCCTAGGGGCGTGTTACTAACTATGGGGGGCTGGGCTGTCTGTTAGAGAACACTGATCTCTACTCCAATCACAGGGAGCAGAGATCAGTGTCCAATCACAGGGAGCAGAGATCAGTGTTGCTAGGCAGGATGGGGAGATGCCGTTTACATCGGTATCTCCCCGTTCAGCCTCCCCGTGAGACGATCGCAGGTATCCCGCGGGACCCGCAACCGGACTCACGGGGGTCCCGACCAGCGCGCACATGATGGCAGGGCGGCAATTACAAATGGACGTACCTGTAAGCCAGTTTGCCTGCCCGTGCCATTCTGCCGACGTACATCGTTGTGCGCCGGTCGGGAAGTGGTTAAAAGGCTAAAAACAAAACCTATGTGGCTCGCGGCCAAAGTTAAAAAAGCTATAAACAATAAGAGAGGAGCTTTTAAACAAAATAAAAATTAAGGAACACTAGTGTCATTTAAATGTTACAAAGAATTTAACAGGATAGGTAAAAAGGAAATCAAGGATGCAAAAATTCAAAACGAACGACAGATTGCAAAAGATAGGACAAACCCCAAAAAATTCTTCAAATATATTAATCGTAAAAAGGTCAGGTCTGAGCATATAGGTCCTTTACAAAATAATCATAATAATAATAAGAGTGGGTGACTGGGGACAAAGAGAAGGCAAATTTATTAAATACTTTCTTCAGCTCTGTGTATACAAAAGAGCATGGGGGAGCTCATGTCCATAATGGGGGTGGTAGTGACACAGCCCCGAATGATCCACAATGGCTCAAAAGTGATATGGTCCAGAAATATTTAGACAGAATAAAGGTGGATAAAGCACCTGGCCCTGATGGTATCCACCCACAGATCCTAAAAGAATTGAGCTCTGTAATTTCAGCGCCATTGTATCTAATTAATGACAGGAATAGTACCACTGGATTGGCGCAGGGTGAATGTGGTGCCTATATTTAAAAAGGGATCAAAGTCTTTACCAAGTAACTATATACCTGTTAGTTTAACTTCTATAGTTGGGAAGATACTGGAGGGATTAATAAAAAAGACCACAGACGAGTTCTTGCTGGAAAAAAAACATTTTAACCCCTTCCCCCTGAGCGTGCGCAGATCTGCATACTCGGCTTCCGGGGAGTATACCGGGATGATGCCCGCACCTGCAGGCATCATCCCGGTACCGTTTTCTTCAGCAGGCGATTGGCTTTCCAGCCATAACAACCGATGCGGCTAAAAGCCGCTCGGCTGTTATGACGGAGGAGCGGGAGGGGACGTCCCCCCCTCCCGCCGCTGTTACTGATTCCGTGTGTGATGCCTCCGGCCACTGGGGAGGAACTGGAACGAAGCCGTAATCGACTTTGTACCAGTCTCCTCATAGTAAACACGGAAGCGACGTCACTTCCTGTTTACTCGGCTGCCAATAGCGCCGGTTTAAAAAAAATATACGGTATTCAGAATCGCCGTTTTCGGCGATCTGAATACATTGAAGTGTAAAGGAGGGGTGGGGGGTCTTTTAGACCCCCGATCCCTCCATAAAGAGCACCTGTCACCACCTATTACTGTCACAAGGGATGTTTACATTCCTTGTGACAGCAATAAAAGTGATCACATTTTTATTTAAAAAAAAAACAATTTAGTCATTTTAAAATAAATAAAAAAAAAATAAAAAAATTTAAAGCGCCCGTCGTCCCCGCGAGCTCGCAAAGCAAAAAAATACATACGGAAGTCGTCCTTACAGGATGTCTCCAATTTACAAGCTGACCTCAATGCTCTGTCTAATTGGGCGACACTGCGGGATCCCAGCGCTGACGTTTCTTATATTAGGAGGGCGGGGCCACCCGTCACCTGACCCCGCCCCTCTGACGCTGGAGAGGGAAGCCAGGGGTTCCCCCAGTGATGTGTGGGTGACCCCCCCCCCCCCTCTGATGTAACGCAGGTTTCCGTTACATCAGAGGGGGCGAGGTCACCCATACGTCACTGGGGAACCCCTGGCTCCCTTCACCAGCGTCAGAGGGGGCGGGGTCAGGTGACAGGTGGCCCCGCCCTCCTAATATAAGAAACGTCAGCGCTGGGATCCCGCAGTGTCTCCGGAGTGGAGACAGAAGACGGATGTATGGACAGCGCTGGACTGAGAGATCCCCCGTCGCTGGATATGATCATCCATCGCTGGAGCCCGGAGATCCATCGCTGGATAGCAAGAGTGGATTAGCACCGCTGGAATCTTTTTTTAATTTTTTTTATTTTTAATAAAGGAATTTTTCAAAAGTGTGTTTGTCTTATTTAACAATTTTTACACTTTTTTGGGAAATGGTAGGGGTACTTTTGTACCCCCTTACCATTTCAAACAGGGGGGGCCGGGATCTGGGGGTCCCCTTGTTAAAGGGGGCTTCCAGATTCTGATAAGCCCCCCGCCCGCAGACCCTCATAACCACCAGCCAGGGTTGTGAGGATGAGGCCCTTGTCCTCATCAACATGGGGACAAGGTGCTTTGAGGGGTCACAGACCCCCAAAGCATACTCCCAATGTTGAGGGTATGTGGCCTGGTACAGTTCAGGAGGGAGGGGGGGCGCTCTCTCGTCCCCCCCTCTTTTCCTGCGACCTGCCAGGTTGCGTGCTCGGATAAAGGGTCTGGTATGGATTTTTAGGGGGACCCCCACGTCAATTTTTTTTTTTTATTTGATGTGGGGTTCCCCTTAATATCCATATCAGACCTGAAGGGCCTGGTAATTGAATTTAGGGGAACCCCCACGCTTTATTTATTTTTTTTTTTTTAATCAATGAATGAATGAATTGTCGGCTAATACAGAGAACACTCATTGAGTGTTCTCTGTATTACGGGGAGCCGACAATTTAGCCGCAAGTGATTTTAAAAGACTTTTTTTCCTGCACAAATGACACTTTGTGCAGGGACCGTTCTAAGCACCAGAAACATGCGCCCCTTCACAGGCATACTATAGATACCCCCCAGCTACGAAATTTAAAGCAATATTACACTTTTATTGTTTCACTTTAATCATTATTAAAATCACTACTCCTGAAAAAACTGCCGTTTTTAAAACTTTTTTTTTGCATTGATCCATGTCCCCTGGGGCAGGACCCAGGTCCCCAAACACTTTTTAGGACAGTAACTTGCATATTACCCTTTAAAATGAGCACTTTAGATTTCTCCCATAGACTTGTATAGGGTGTTCCGGCTTTTCGAATTTGCTGCGAACAGCCCAAATTGTTCACTGTTCGCTGAACAGGCGAACAGGCAATGTTCGAGTAGAACATGAGTTCGACTCGAACTCGAAGCTCATCCCTAGTACAGAATATAACTGGCTACTAACATTTATAGGGAAAGTTGATCCAGGGAAAATCCAATTGCCTCTTGGGGGATCACGAAGGATTTTTTTCCCCTGCTGTAGCAAATTGGAGCATGCTCTGCTGGGTTTTTTTTTTTTTTTGCCTTCCTCTGGATCCACTGTGGGTATAAAATTGGGTATATTGGATTGTACAATATTTTTTTATTTTACTTATTTATTGTTTTTAAGGATGAACTAGATGGGGATATATATACATAAGTGTTTGCAGCCTATTGCATTAGGGTGTGCACTCCAAAGCATATGTATATATTTATATATATATATAATGTCAGGATTTGAGGTGTTAACTGGCAGCTGATAGACAGTTTAATCAACCTAAAAGGCTTTATTCATAAAAAGCAACACAGACTTTGTCTTCATGGGTAGTTTCGAAACAAAAAACAAATTATTGATCTTGATCATTATCCCCCCCCCACATCACTCTCATTCTGTCTAGTACTACTGCCAAAATGTTTCTTAAGAAGTAAAAAGCAAGAAGCCAAAAAATCCACACCTGATAAATTAATAACATTTCTACAAGGATTCGGTCCCTGTTCTATCTGCGCTGTGGATAGTGCCTGGAGAAAGATCTTTGTTTCATGTCGACCCCCTCTTCTACATCTCCGACATTTTGCCGTCTTGATTTGTACTTTTTCTTCCTGGTAGGCTGTTTTTTTGGATTTCTAGTTTCTGTTTAGTAAACAGAGTAACTGAAGATCTGGAAATATTAGCAGATCAAGAGTCTGTAGTGGAATCCAACTAGTCATTTGATTGATTCAATAAGCTAAAATTAACTTTCTGCACCACTATTATGGTTCTTCAGTATGGATTTTATTCTACATTGTTGTTTGCCTCCCCAGTTCACATGCTCATACCCTACTTTATCTTCATAACCCTGCACATCCCACATGTATTTACTGCACTTAGTGACCATTATATCTTGCTCCAATCTCATTATGTCTTAGGTCAGCTTGTCATTCAGAGACTGGTATATAGAAGAGCACTCAAATATAGCAAAAGAGACTTTTAGATATTGAACTTCAGATGTTATTGTAGCCAAACTCTTTTGTTCATACTCAGTGATGAGATTCGAGAAAACGAGCATTCACTTAGCAAATCATTCCATTGCTGCAAATCAATTACCTGAATAATGGGTGGTGGGTTTCTTTTTTTGTTCAATCTTAATTTATTAAAGATTAGATAAGATTGTACAAAAAACAGAAATAAAGTATATAATCCACAGCAATATTTTGTAAGGTACCGAGGCATATATTTAAGTTATGTGTTGACATTAACAAACAGAACTAAAATATCATGTAAATATACAGAACGTGGGAAAGTCTACATTCGACAATCGGATAGGCATCTGGTTGGCAGAGCTACAGGAAACAAATCTGTGCAGTGAATTTCAGTACCATATTCACAGAACAGGTATTGTACATCATCTAGAAACAGAGCATCAAGTAAAGGAAAAAAGCAACAAGACAGTAAGGAGAAGGAGTCAGGACAGAGGTAGAGGGGGGGGGCATCAGGTTGTACAGAGGAAGAAATTGACTCACTTTCAACCCAGACCAGGAACTCGGAAGAGTATTGAAACAACCATTGAACCAAAGCGGTCCAGGCGAGGGAGTGTTGATCTTTTCCTGCTTCCTGCACTAACTGCTGCTCCAAGTCACACATGGAATCCAACTCATTAGCCTATTCTCCCTGAGACGGTAGGGAAGTTGACTTCCAGGGACAAGGGATGACCGCTCTAGCTGCTGTTAAAAAATGGAGAATATCTCCTTTCACTGACTTACAGAATCCTGGGAGCAGGGCTATCTTGGGAAATGCTTGGAGAGACATCGCCATGAGGTTAAAATACAGGTCGAAGCTGTACCTCCAAAAAGTTTGAGGAGGAGATAATCCCACCAGATGTGAAGCATGGTGCCTTTTGAGGAACATAATCAATTAAGGAGGGAGTGAAAAGGTGGGCACCTATACCACCTAGCTATCAGTTTAAACCCATTTTAGTAGCCAGCGAAAGTTTGTGGGTTAAGGTGAAGCTTTTTTGCCATTCTGATGGAGAAAAGTGTTGTTGGAAATCTCTTTTCCACACCTGCGTATATGAGGGAAGATTGAGATAAGAGGAAGCTAATAAAGAATATAACTGGGAAATCACATGTGTCAAAGACCTTTCTGTAAGGCTAGGGATTAAAAATTATATTGGTTTGGCTGCAATGTCTGGTATCAATAGGATGGAACGTACAGTGCCTTGAAAAATAATTCATACCCCTTGAAATTTTCCACATTTTGTCATGTTACAACTAAAATGCAAATGTATCTTTTTGGGATTTTATATGATAGACCAACACAAAGTGACACATAATTGTGCAGTGGAGGAAAATTATTGTTTTTGTAATTTTTTGTATTTGTATTCAGCTGAATTAATTCTTTGTAGAACCACCTATCACTGCAATTACAGCCGCAAGTCTTTTTTGGTGATGTCGCTACCTGCTTTGTAAATCTAGAGAATGGCATTTTTGCCCATTCTTCTTTGCAAAATAGCTCAAGCTGTTTCAGATTAGATGGAGAGAGTCTGTGAACAGCAATTTTCAAGTCTTGTCACGGATTCTCAATTGAATTTAGGTCTGGACATTGACTGGACCATTCTAAACACATGAATAGGCTTTTTTCTATAACATTACATTGTAGCACTGGCTGTATGTTTAGGGTCGTTGTCCTGCTGGAAGAATAAGTCTGAGCGCATACTGCGGGGAGCACAGGTACAACATAAACCAAAGCGCTCTACCTGAACTGTTCATAAGTGCTAGGAGGCAAGCGGTACAGTTGTATAGACTCCTGTAAGCCAACAAATTCATCCATTGTGGCAGAAACTGGCAATCACTCTCAGGGTAATAAAAGCATTTTATTTGACCACAGGGTATAAAATCCACACAGTGTCTAAATGCTTACACTTTTCAGCCCCAACAGGACCTTACTCATAGCTAACTAGACAAAAGCTTCTACATGTATTTAAAAACTCCACCCAAAGTGGAACTGCACACAAGTGATTGCAAAACCAACTCAACAGATAAAATAAAAACTAAAATTAATGTTACATAACCCGACAAAGCACCAAAAAAGGCACAAAAAAGTATATACAGTTTATGGGAGAGAAAAGCAATGAAAATAGAGCACACAAGGGGGCCAAAGAAAAAAAAACTCCAATAGGGACTGAGCAAAAAGAAAACAAAAAAGAAACAGAGGGGGAAACAAAAAATAAATAAATTGTTCCAAGTCAAATATATCCAATAAAAAAAACAAAAAAAAAGCTAATATCCCACCTCCCTGTGGTGTAAAGGTGTGAATCTACTTTGTCTCTCTCTTTGACCCCACGTGCACTGCTATTATTCACATAAGGATCAGATTGGGGGGGCAAGGGGCACTTTTTTCCTCTTAGAAAAGTTAGAGGTTATGGTTGTGGTGTGTAAATTATGAACTTTAATAAAAAAACTGATGTGTGAAAAATAATTTTATAGTGTCTATCCCTTGACAAAAACCTATGGTTAGCATTCAAAATATGCTGATCGTATCAAAATCCACAGCTTTGTAAAGTAGCTTTTCCTGGTCTCCAGATCCTGGCAGAAAACATATATAGGTTATCATTGTATGAGATGCCTAAGGCGGCGTACACACGCGGGGACTGTCTGCCGAAACTAAGTTCATCAAACAGTCCGCTCAAACTTTTGAATGAACGAACACGCCCACACACGGCACTTTTTGAGCGGACAAATACGGCAAACTTTGTTCGTCGTACTAAGTCCGCGCAACTTTTGAAATGAGCGGACTCGCCCACACACGAGGCAACAGTCCGCTCATTTCGAGCGCGTGTCAAGGTAGGCGGGGCTGGCGACGGAGACATCGCGGGCTCCGCCGCCTGGAATGGACTTAAAGGGGAACCCCAACGCCGAAAAAAATCGGCGTGGGGGTCCCCCCAAAGTCCACAACAGACCCTTGTCCGAGCACGCTACCCGGCCGGCCAGGAAAGGGGGGCGAGCGAGCGCGCCCCCCCTCCTGAGCCGTACCAGGCCGCGTGCCCTCAACATGGGGGGTGCCTTGGGGAAGGGGGGGCCGCGCGGCCCCCCCACCCCAAAGCACCTTGTCCCCATGTTGATGAGGACAAGGGCCTCTTCCCGACAACCCTGGCCGTTGGTTGTCGGGGTCTGCGGGCGGGGGGCTTATCGGAATCCGGGAGCCCCCTTTAATAAGAACGGAAGGCGGCGGCGACAGCGGCGACAGAAGACCGGCTGCAAAAGAGCTATAAGAAGGCGCGGTGGCCCGGCAGAAGAACCGAAGAGGGGGACAAGACCCCCGAAGTCGGGAAAAGAGGCCGGCGGCGGGGAGGAAGAAAGCCGGACTCCTCCGCTAGCAAAAGAGCTACAAGAAGATAGCGGAGGAGTCCGGCGAGAAGACCCCCGAAGACGGAAGACCCCCGGAGCTGTGCAATAAAATATTTTATCTCGTGTGTTGTGTTTTTTTTTGGGTACTTTTATTTTACAGGTGAATGGGTAGGGGTACATTGTACCCCATACTCATTCACATAGGGTGGGGGGCCGGTATCCGGGGGCCCCCTTATTAAAGGGGGCTCCCGGATTCCGATAAGCCCCCCGCCCGCAGACCCCGACAACCAACGGCCAGGGTTGTCGGGAAGAGGCCCTTGTCCTCATCAACATGGGGACAAGGTGCTTTGGGGTGGGGGGGCCGCGCGGCCCCCCTTCCCCAAAGCACCCCCCATTTTGAGGGCACGCGGCCTGGTACGGCTCGGGAGGGGGGGCGCGCTCGCTCGCCCCCTTTCCTGGCCGGCCGGGTAGCGTGCTCGGACAAGGGTCTGTTGTGGACTTTGGGGGGACCCCCACGCCGATTTTTTTCGCGTTGGGGTTCCCCTTTAAGTCCATTCCAGGCGGCGGAGCCCGCGACGTCTCCGTCGCCGGCCCTGCCTACCTGCACACGCGCTCGAAATGAGCAGACTTCCCTCCGAGCGGGAACAGTTTGCTCATTTCGAAAGTGGCCTACACACGGGCGGACTGTTCGCTCAAACCAAGTTTCAGCGGACAGTTTTATCGGAATTTCCGAAAAACTTTGTTCGTCAAACTGTCCGCTGAAACTGTCCGTTGAAGCCCCACACACGAGCGGACTGTCCGCTGAAACACTGTTCAGCGGACAAAGTTGAGCCAACAGTCCGCCCGTGTGTACGCGGCCTTACAGTACTTTCCACCAACCTAAATAAAATCTTATTAATGTAATAGCAAAACAACTTAATGGAATAGCAGAAAAAACATTCAAGAGTTTAAGGTGCATTTCTACTTTTGCAGCCAAATTGGGATAACATCTAATTTATTTTCTTATTCACATAGTATAACTTTAAAAAAAGCAGAGTTCTTGTTATGCAGAGGGGGCTTGGGAGTTCATTTTTACCTCGATTAACCCGTCTGTACTGTGCAGATCTCATTATCAGTTGTAAACCAGATTTGAGCATTGTCTGTCCTAACAGAAAATTATGTTGGGTACACAAGAAGATTATTTTTTTACTACAACCCAGCGGGCTGACCAAATACAACATACACATCCAATATTAGTGCGGCCATCTCCCTGCTAAGCTATTGTGTTCTGACAGGGGGATTGCCCTGTCGCCAGACCACAACAATGGATGCTGGTTCTCCAGCATGCTTGTTCAACAGAAGCTGGTTGTGAGACCGGAGTCTGTTGGATCAGAAGCTGTACATATGACCTGAAAGTCGGATGGTTTCTGACGATCTGACCATTTTCGGCCAATTTTCAGCCTGTGTGTGCCCAGCTTTAAAGACATAGAAGCTGAGCTGGGATTCTGCATTGTATGTTAAAGCAGAGTTCAACCCAAAAATGGAACTTCCGTGCTTTGTACTCCCCCCCCCTCCTATGCCACATTTGGCACCTTCCAGGGGCGGGGCAAGATACCAGTCTTTCACAGGTATGCTTTTCCCACTTCCAGGAGCCTCAGCTGTGGGTATTGACATCACTGCCTAGGCTCCCTCCACCTTCCCTGGGCCAGAAAGAGAGAGGAGCGGTGCCTCGTGAATGCACAGTAGAGCTCCTTGCGTGAAGCCGTAAGGCTACACTGCCCGATTCCCTTACTCGCAATGCATCAGACAGCTGATGGAAACATCAGCTGGTGTGCCGACATCGACCGACTCCAGGACAGGTAAGTGTTCCATTATTAAAAGTCAGCAGCTGCAGTATTTGCAGCTGCTGGCTTTTAATTTTTGCAGGGGTCGGTGGACCGCCACTTTAATAAGTAAAAGCTGAGCGTGTTCCTCTTTGTCAGAGGGGACAGATAGAGTTACCATCAAATTGTTTACAGTAGTTTGCAGAATGTCCGAGGTCTGCTACAAACACACACCTACAGAGGTAAGAAATATTGGAATGCCCGAGGTCTGCTACAAACACACACCTACAGAGGTAAGAAATATTGGAATGCCCGAGATCTGCTACAAACATACCCCTACAGAGGTAAGAAATATTGGAATGCCCGAGGCCTGCTACAAACACACACCTACAGAGGTAAGAAATATTGGAATGCCCGAGATCTGCTACAAACACACCCCTACAGAGGTAAGAAATATTGGAATGCCCGAGGCCTGCTAAAAACACACACCTACAGAGGTAAGAAATATTGGAATGCCCGAGGCCTGCTAAAAACACACACACCTACAGAGGTAAGAAAGATTGGAATGCCCGAGGCCTGCTACAAACCCACACCTACAGAGGTAAGAAATATTGGAATGCCTGAAGTCTGCTACAAACACACACCTACGGAGGTAAGAAATATTGGAATGCCCGAGGCCTGCTACAAACACACACCTACGGAGGTAAGAAATATTGGAATGCCCGAGGTCTGCTACAAACACACACCTACAGAGGTAAGAAATATTGGAATGCCCAAGGCCTGCTACAAACTCACACCTACAAAGGTAAGAAATATTGGAATGTCCGGGGTCTGCTACAAACACACACCTACAGAGGTAAGAAATATCGGAATGCCCGAGGCCTGCTACAAACACACACCTACAGAGGTAAGAAATATTGGTTTAATTATTTTTAGGTATACTGTGTGAGTGGAAACGCATAACATACTGTACGTCTAGTGAGGCTTTTTCAAATTTGATTGCAAAAGTGGAAATACGCTATAAAGTTTTCTCGTTGTGTATAGAGTAGTAAAGTGGTTGGTCAGGGCACTAAGCATCTGCAATTTAATTTTTGCCAAGTGTTCCACATAAATATATTCTTCTGCATATTCCTGGCAGATACAATTGTTCTGTGAACGTAATAAAGGTGTACATGATTATTGTATTAAATTGCTGTCACTTTTTTTTTGAGTTTCCATTCAACAAGCCATTATATAATTTAATAAGAAAATGTGGAGGCTAATTCATTGAATCAGGAGAAAATGAGTTGAAATTGCTTTTTACCAATCAAAAAACGTGTTTAATTATCAAAGTAGGTTTTATTAAAGTGTTTTTACCAATGTGTATGTAAACACTAATGCCCCGTACGCATGAGTGAAATTTCCGTCGGAAAAATCTTGGATGGTTTTTCTGCCAGAATTCCGCTCAAGCTTGGCTTGCATACACACGGTCACACAAAAGTTCTCTTAACTTTTGACCGTTAAGAAAGAGGTGATGTACAACACTACGACGGGCTGAGAAAATGAAGTTCAATGTTTCCGAGCATGCGTCGAATTGTTTCCGAGCATGCGTAGGAATTTTGTGCGTCGGAATTGGTACAGACAATCAGAATTTCTGACTGAAAAATTGAGAACATGCTCTCAATCCGATGGAGCACACATGATCGGAATTTCTGACCAAAAGCTCACATCCGACTTTTGCTGGCGGAATTTCCAGTCGTTTGTATGGGGCATTACAATCACTTCACTTCTTAACTCCCTTTGTTTTGCCGTATATTACCAAAAGTATTGCAACGCCTACCTTTACAGGCACATGAACTTTAATGGCATCCCGGTCTTAATCCGTAAGGTTCAATATTCAGTTGGCCACCCTATAACAGCTTCACCTCTTCTGGGAAGGCTGTCCACAAGGTTTAGGAGTGTGTCTATGGGAATGTTTGACCATTCTTCCAGAAGCGCATCTGTGAGGTCAGGTACTAATGTGGACGAGAAGGCCTGGCTCGCAGTCTCTGCTCTAATTCATCCCAAAGGTGTTCTATCAGGTTGAGGTCAGGACTCTGCGCAGGCCAATCAAGTTCCTCCACCCCAAACTCACTCATCCACGTCTTTAGGGACCTTGCTTTGTGCACTGGTCCAAATAGTTTGATGGAGGGGGGATTATGGTGTGGGGTTGTTTTTCAGGGGTTAGGATTGGTCCCTTATTTCCAGTGAAGGGAACTCTAAAGCCTCATGCACACTGGACATTAAAATAAGGTTATAAAAATGGCAGTAGCTTTGCAGTGAGTTTTTCAACTTTTTTCCAACTTTTTTGCAATAGCGTTTTTTTATCATTTTCCTCGTTAGCTTTTAATTTTTTTGAAAACACTTTTTTTTCTTTTCAATGGATCAAAAATGTTAAAAAGGCTGGTGAGCTACGTTTGTGAGTGTGTATCAACGTTTATCAGTATTAGAGTGTTTTTACAGCTGAAAAACATCTCTTAGAACCCACTAGTTTTGGGGGTTTTTTTTACTGCTCAAAAACATCACTGCCCAAAACTGCTGATAACAGCCTATGTGTGCATGGACACATAGGATAGATAACATGATGGACAGTTTAACCACCTCAATACAGTGCACTTACACCCCCTTCCTGACCAGACCAATTTTCAGCTTTCAGCGCTCTCACAGTTTGAATGACAATTACTCACGCAACACTGTACCCATATGAAACTTGCGTCCTTTTTTTCCACACAAATAGAACTTTCTTTTAGTGGCATTTAATCACTAGTGGGTTTTTTATTTTTTGTGCTATAAATAAAAAAAAACGTAAATTTTGTGAAAAAATGCCTGTCATAAAATTTTTCTTCATAAATTTTGGACAAAAATTATACTGCTACATATCTTTGGTAAAAGATAACCCACATTCATGTATATTATTTGGTATTTGTGAAAGTTATAGAGTCTACAAACTATGGTGCCAATCACTGAAAATTGATCACATCTGATCAGGCCTTCAGTATATCAGGTGTATCTCATTTCACAAGCAAGTCAGGAAAGTACAAATACCCCCTAAATGACCCCTTTTTAGAAAGTAGACATTCCAAGGTATTAAGTAGCATGGTGAGTTTTTTTAAGTTGTAATTTTTTCCCACAATTCTTTACAAAATTGTCATATTATCAGGTTATTTCTCACACACAACATATGCATACAACAAATTACACCCCAAAATACATTCTGCTACTCTTCCCGAGTATGGCAATACCATATGTGTGAGACTTTTACACAGCATGGCCACATACAGAGCACCAACATTGAAGTGGCACTTTCAGACATTCTACGAGCAAAAATGACACATCTCATTTCACAGCCACCTATCAGCCCTTGTACACACGGTCGGACATTCCGACAACAAAATCCGTCGGATTTTGTCTGACGGATTTTGTCCGAAACTGGTGTTGCATACATAGGGTCGGACAAAGTTGTCGGAAAATCCGATCGTTCAGAACGTGATGACGTTATTTTGTTACGAGGGGACTATGTTCGGGCTAGTAGCCAATAGCTTTGGTCTTGTAAATTAATCTGAGCATGCGTGCCACTTTGTCCGATCAGAATTCTCTACTAACGATCAGACCATGTTGTCGGAAAATTTTATAGCCCAGCTCTAAAACTTTGTCGGTCAGATATTCCGATGGAAACAGTCCGATAGAGCCCACACACAGTCGGATTATCCGGCAACGTGGTCTGATCGGACATTTTCCATCAGAATGTCTGACCGTGTGTACAAGGGCTTACACTTTTGAAGGCCCTGGAGTACCAGGACAATGGAATTACCCATAAAATGACCCCATTTTGGAAAGCAAATACCCCAATGTATAATCTGTCAGGCATAATGGGTCTTTTGAACAGTTCATTTTTCTCCAGAAGTTTTTGGAAAATGTGGAAAAAAGTGAAAGTGCATTTTTCTTTTTTTTACACAAAGTTGTCAATTTATAAGATATTTCTAACACATAGCATGTATATAGCAAAAATTACACCCCATTCTTACAACACATTCTGCTACTCTTCCCGAGTATAGTGATACCACATGTGTAGGACTTTTACACAGCCTGGCCACATAAAGAGGCCGAACATTGAAGTAGTACCTTCAGGCGTTCTAGGAGCATAAACGACACCTCATTTCATTCCTACCCATCACATTTTTGAAGGTCCTGGAGCACCAGGACAGTGAAATTACCCACAAAATGACCCCATTTTGGAAAGCAAACACCCCAACGTATATTCTATGAGGCATGGGCTGCAAATAGGTACTCGGGTATTGTGATGGGCTGCAGATAGGTACTCTGGTACTCTGATGGCCTGCTAACAAGTACTTGAGTACTCTGATGGCCTGGTAACAGGTACTCAGGTGCTTGATGGCCTGGTGACAGGTACTCGGGTACTCTGATGGCCTGGTGACAGGTACTCGGGTACTCTGATGGCCTGGTGACAGGTTCTTTGATGGGCTGGTGACAGGTACTCTGATGGCCTGGTGACTGGTATTTGGGTCATGCTCAGTTGAACTGTGACAGGTATTCAGGTACTCAGATGGACTGAGACAGCTACTTGGGTACCCTGATGGACTGTGAGTGACAGTGACTTCATCACGGCCGATCACGTGGTATACAGCCATCCCCAATGTCTCCATTACACGCCGCCACCAAAGGAACAGGGATGCGCACGGGAGGACATCATATGACGGACTCCCACCACAATAGGTGCGCCGCCTCACCGTCATTTGATGGCCGGCGGTCAGCAACTAGTTAATGACTGTAGAAAAAAAACATTTACTAGCAAAAACAGCTGCTGTAAAAACATCCAAAAACGTCTAGTGTGCATGAGGCCTTAAGCTGTCAGCATACCAAGACATTTTGGACAATTTTATGCTCCCAACTGTGAGAACAGTTTGGGGGTGACCCCTTCCTGATTCAACATGACTGCACACTAGTGCACAAATCAAGGTCCATAAAGACATGGATGAGTGAATTTGGGGTGGAGGAACTCGACCGGCCTACACAGAGTCCTGACCTCAACCCCAATAGAACACATTTGGTATGAATTAGAGCAGAGACTGTGAGCCAGGCCTTCTCAACCAATATCAGTGCCTGACCTCACAAATGAGCTTCTTGAAGATTGGTAAAAGATTTCTATAGACACCCTCCTAAACCTTGTGGACAGCCTTCCCAAAACAGTTGGAGCTTTTATAGCTGCAGTGGGTATTGAGTCAACTCAATATTGAACCCAATGGACCCAGACTGGGATGCCATTAAATGTCATGTGTTTATAAAGGCAGGCATTCCAATACTTTTTTCCTGCATGAAATCTAGTGAGCTGATAATTTCTTATTTGCATCTGCAGATTATTATTAGTTATCGCCAGTCCCAGTTTTCCTAGTAGTTTTCTTAGTAAACTACAGAACACCTTCCCCTATATTATGGAAATGAGTAAATGGGGTGTATTATGTAATTGTGAACATGCATCGTTAGACACTTTCTAATACAATTGATTGGTGTTACCAGTTTTAGCTCTGTCACATGACCATGTACCTTTTCTACCTGACACTTGGGAGTGAGGCTACAGGACATTGTGCAGACACACACTGTGCCTGTATTCCATAGTCCGTTCAGTCTGAGGCAAGATATAGGTTCAGGTTGTGCTTGAGAAGGCGGAGTGTTTAAGAGGCAGGCTGTGATTAGGAGGGGGGGGGGGGGGTGTCAAAAGCAGGCTGTGATTGCTTGGGAGTGTGGTGGCTGAACAAACTACCCAATATAAGTCATGCTGTGTGTCTGTACAGTGTCCTGTACCTCTGAATGGCCAGCCACAGGATGAAAACTGATCATGCAAGCATAAATCAGCATCTGTGCTTTGTATGGTCAGTTTAGAATAAAGAAGAAAGGTGACTGGCAGGATCAACCAGGTACTTCAGATAGAATAAGTACTTCAAAATGACAGAGAGCATGATTTATAGAATACACATACAGAATGTGAACACACACAAAGAAAAAAAGTGTTCCTCCATGAATACAGTACAGTGAGGAATCATTGTCTCCGTAGAACAAGAAGTGTGCTACTGGCAGGATAAACAGGCAAATAAAGGAAAATAGGCATGTAAAAAAAGGAAAACAAATACAATCATTTACAAGCAGTATACAAATTTCACATATAAATAGCCAAAAATAATCTTTTTTTTTTTTTTTTTTACATTTTCCATAAGATATAGGATAAAACCTGTTTGCATATCACTGGTTATAACGCCATTTCGCTCTTTTTATTTCTCGGCTCTTATTGCAATGAACTGGCACCATTATGCCATTTTAACCCCGTCACAATAACATTTATTTTATATGCAATACAGTTAATAAATGCATGCAGCTTTTTATTTATTTATTTATTTTTTATATTGTGTTCAGCTATGATCTGAAGTGTCTTCAAACACGGCGTTCCATTGCACACTTATTTTCCCATGCATGTACAGATGCTGAAGCACATTTGATGTGCTAATGATGGCAACATCTGCTATCGCTAAGCTGTAGGCTGGCGACATCTATACAGTAGACTTCCCATTAACAAAGTCACAGTGCTTGTTATCCTGTATTAGGCAGCACAAAGCTACCATACATAACACTAACAAAACTACACCCGACACATAATTCAGAGCTAATTACCGCTAAAATATAGGTGTCTTTTCTACTGCCAAATGCCAGCTAGCTGCCTACTCATTTTATTAACAAAGGAAAAAGAAATCAATTAACCTGACAGAACACCCTATTCAATAGCTTGTTACAGGAAAATTATGTTTAAATAAGATAATGGAAATAATGTACCCTATGCTGAGAAATATATAAATATTAAAACTTTCCTAAAGTACATCTAAAGCCAATTTTTTTTTAAATTTGGGTAGAGTAGAAAAGGGTTAAAACTGCAGTTATTTTTTTTCATCTGTAACTTATTAGGGAGATTTCCCTTTACTTCTTATTCAGAAGATACAAAAGGAAATGAGACTATTTATATATATATATATATAATATATATATATATATATATATATATAATTATTATTTAGATATGTATCAGCGTATAACATGCACCCTAATTTTACTAGATGAAGTTTCAGAAAAAACTTTCCACAGACCCCTTTACATTCCAAAGACCCCCCCTGCACATTACACAGACCCCCCCTTTAAATTACACACACACTCCCTTTACATTACACACCCCCCTTTACATTACACACCCCCCTTTAAATTACACAGGCCCCCTTTAAATTGCACAGGCCCCCTTTAAATTGCACACCCCCTTTTAAATTACATACCCCCTTTAAATGACACAGCCCCCCTTTACATTACACATACCCCTGCAATTACACTATGCAGACCCCCCCGCACATTGCACAGCCCCTTTACATTCCAAAGCCCCCCTGCACTCCCAGGAGACCCCCAGTCTCCTGGGACAGCACTGCCAGCATATTCTAAAGCTTAAAAAAATAAATAAATCAGTGCCAGTCCCTTCTCATAAATTCTTCCTACACTGTGTCACTATTATTGTAAAACAAAGCCTGCAAATACCTCATTAGCTCCCTTCTTTCCATGCGGTCAAATGATCGCTCTCTGATGTTTGACGTGACCGCTCTTCTCCTCCAATCTAAAGCTGCACTTGGAGGAGTGGAAAGAGGAGAGCGGCTGGAAAGAACGACAAAAGTGTGCCGATCTCTTTGTCCCTTTTTTCCCTTTTCTTCTTCCCACCAGATACTTATTTTTTGTCTCCTGATGTTTATTGGGGTGTCCTTATACACATGTGCCCTATGGGGGGGATCAGTAAAATATGTGACATCCCCATGAAATACACTTTGCTAGGATGAATGTTATATCCAATTTTTTGATCGTCCATGGCTGAATTGTTATTGGTGGGGTTCCTTTGATGTTCCAGCTCCCGCCCAGTGAATGATGGTGCTGGTGTTACTTTGTGCCTGAGGTAGGTTCCACACAGTGAATGCATAAATACATTAAATGTTGATTTATATGAATACTTTATAAATGTTATTGTTCACCTTTAGATGAGTGCTGTATTGTCTTCATAAGCCCTGATGAAGCAGAGTCTGGCGAAACATGTCGGCACATGAAGACCCACTTTACCAGCATTTTCTTTTGGTGTATAAAAATACAAAGTGAATTCTATCAGCACTAGTATTATTTTGAACTACTTAAAAAAATATATGCATTGTATGAATTCGATTAACATTTGTTGCCTAATAAATTGTATGATTTTATATTATAATTTGTTTACTCCTTGTGTGGCCTGTGCAGGTGGAAATAGTATTTTTCCTGTTTTCCAAATACATTAGAAATCATAGTGGTACAGATATTGCTTTGTGCCCCTATAGTTCTGAACAAAGCAAATCAATCAGTTGTTCTACCATACAATCAATCTTCTTAATATGATTATTTATGGGTTTGTTTTAACTGCTTTACCGACCAGCCACTGTCATACTGCGGCAGCTTGGCAGGGCTGCGTGAATTGCCGTACATGTACGTCGGTCGCTTTAAGAGCAATAGGAGGCGTACCTGTGGCATGTCGCTGGAGCCAATGCGCATGGCCGGCATCCGCGATGTCTGCCAGCCACCTGCGATCACTACACAGAGAGCCAGAACAGGGATCTGTCAATATAAATAAACACATCCTCGTTCTGACAGGGCAGTAGAGAGAGATCATCTGTTCCTAGTAATCAGGAACCGCGATCTCCCTCTACTCCCCGTCAGTAGACAGCACCCACAGATAGAAACACCTCCCTAGGGAACACTTAGCCCCTTGTTCGCCCCCTAGTTTTAACACCTTTCCTGCCAGTGTCACTGGTCCCAAAAAAGCGTCAAAGGTGTCTGATCTGTCTGCCGCAATGTCGCAGTCCCACTAAAATAAATGATCACCACCATTACTAGTAAAAAAAATAAAAAATTAATAAAAATGCCATAAATATATCCCCCATTTTGTAGACGCTATAACTTTTGCGCAAACCAATCAATTTACGCAATATAAATATATAGAAGAAAAATATGTTGAAGAATACATATTGACCTAAACTGATAAAGATTTTTTTTTTTTTTATTATAGCAAAAAGTAACAAATATGTTGGCATGCATTAAAAAGGGGATTTATGTAAGATTAATGAGACACTCCTGAAAGTTCGGAATATGAAAAACAGATAGGTCAGGAACTAGATTCCTTTTTTTTGCAATTAACGAGACAGGGGCAGTTACCCCATTTTGTCTGTGGGAAGCACACAAGTGTGTTATTAGAGGTACGCTTATATCATTAGGGGGCCCATAGCAAAGGGTGCTAATTGCCCAGTTAGATTCTCTACTTTGAAACATATTGGCATTGGTACATAAGAATTTGCAAGCACAACAGATCGAGGAGAAACTTTTGCATTTACGCGAGGAGCTAAATGTATTACTTCTGGATAAAGAAAAAGCTAAATTAACTCGTAGACGGGCATTTTACAAATTCGAGAATAAGTAGGATGCTAGCCAACACTCTAAGCCCCTGTACACACGGTCAGAGATTTCCACAACCAAATCCGTCGGATTTTGCCCGTCGGATTTTGTCCGTCGGATCTTGTCCGAAACTGTTGCATACACACGGTCGGACAAAGTTGGCGAAAAATCCGATCTCTCAGAATGTGATGACGTAATTTCGTTACGATGGGACTACATTCAGGCTAGTAGCCAATAGCTTTGATGTAGGAATTTGATCTGAGCATGAGTGGCACTTGGTCCGATCAAAATTCTCTACACATGATCGGAGTATGTCCGATCGGCCCAGTTGGTCGGGAAATATTTCCAACATGTTGGAAAATTGGGTCCGACGGATATTCCGACGGAATCAGTCCGATGCATACCACACACAGTCGGATTAACCGATGACCTGGTCCGATAGGACACATTCCGACGGATTCTCCGACCGTGTGTACAGGGGCTTAGAGTGATCAGGGAACGTAATCATATCGCCAGTATTAAATCGCACGGTGATGTTCTAGTTAGCTCTTTGCAGGTGATCACACGGGCCTTTAGGGACTATTATGACAGCCTATATCAGTTAGAGGGTCTATTGCCATCCCCAACATCACACAGTAGATGGGAGGCTGCCAGAGAATATCTTCAAGTGTCAGGAATGCCTAGGGTGCCCGATGAGATAGCCAGGGATTTAGATGATCCAATTAGAGTAGACGAGTTTCCAGGAGCCCTTAAGTCACTGAAATCTGGTAAGGCCCCAGGTATACCCTGTCTTACTATAAGACTTTCCCTGATAAACTGGCAAAGAGATTTATAGTGGCCTTTAAAGCATTACCTGATGGGCAGACAATACTGGCAGAAACATTGTTAGCTCATATAACAGTAATCCCCAAAGAGGGGAAGGATCGGTCCCAGTGCCCTAGCTATTGGCCAAGCTCCCTATTAAATGTGTATCTTAAAAGATTTTCACGAAGATTCTCGCTACCAGACTATTAAGCCATATTTCATCCTAAATACATCCCGATCAAGTGGGCTTCACTCCTGATAGAGAAGGCAGAGAGAATACACAACGAGACATGAGCATCATACATTTCTCACAAAGTCATCATAAACCCCTAGTGCTCATATCCAAGGATGCGGAGAAAGCATTTTATAGGGTGGATTGGATATTTTTGAAAGCCATGTTACAACATATAGGTCTGAGGAACGGGATGCAGAGCTGGTTTACAAGCTTATATTCTGCACTGAATGCCATGTTCAAAATCAATGACAGAATATCAGATCCCTTTTTCATATGTAATGGGACACATCAGGGCTGTCCATTATCACTCATCATCTTTACCCTCATGATAGAACCTTTTTTAAGAATTGCCCATGCCAATTCAAATATCAGGGGTATTCCAAAGTGTGAGGAACATAAGCGTGCCGCTTACACAGATGATTTTTTTTTTTAATAACCTCTCCAATCATATCCCTCCCATCCCTGCTGCTGGAGTTACGCACATATGGTGTGCTGTCCAATTTTAAGGTGAATCATAGTAAGTCAGAGGCTAGGTTGGTGGAGATGAGTGCACCCCTGCAACATCAGATAACTCAATTCGACTTTAGGTGGACAAACTCCCTTTATGTTACCTAGGGACCAAAATACTGAATAAAATAAACAGGATATTCAAACTTAATTTTGCCCCGATGGCAAGACAGTTCAAACTAGACTTTCAGCGATGGGATAGGCAGGTTTTTATATGGTTTGGTATGACCAATATCATAAAGATGAACATGATGCCAAGGCTTTTATATTTACTTCAGATTTTACCTATTAAGATCTCCCCAGGTTTTCTGAGAGATCTCCGAACGACAGGTTTATCTGGGCTGGGAAACCAGTGAGGGTGCACAGTGCTATCCTGATGCTCCCTAGGTGGATTTGGATTTCCCGACCCAGTTAAATATCACGAGGCCTCGCATTTGGCATGGATAATGGACTGGTGTGTGTTTTAAAAGAAGCCATGGGTTCTCATGGAACAAGTGACAATTGATATAACCTTGGAGGGGCTTGTCTTGTATGGTTTCCGGTTGCAGACATCCCATAGGCCGCGAGGAGGCACCCAACGATGGGGGCCACCTTACGATCTACTAAAAGAATCTTTAAAAATACAGCTATCTCCACATCCAAGCCCTCCGATTCCAATTTTGGATACAACGGCTTTCCAGCCGGGCCTAACAGATCCGAGCTTTAGTTATCTGCTGCAGCATGGTAATAGTAGGCTCTTACATTTTTCGGTGGGCAATCGCCTGATGGGAGATCGAATGTAATTTTGAATCAGATCTAGATTTCCTTCGGCTGACAAAGCTCAGTGCCTTTCTCCAATCTATGTCAATAACAATTGCTGCAGTACATGCACCATCTATGTTTGAGCAAGTATGCTTAACGGGGGAACCACTGAGACATTCACTTTTATATCTCTATGCCCTGTTGATTGTATTGGAAGCTCCACAAGAACTTGCTTTCCTACAAGAGTGGGAAAGAGATCTGGGGGTTACATTCTCTTAGGTTCAGAAGGATAGGATTTTACTGTTTACTCATAAGGCGTCCTTGGTGAGTAAGTATCAAGGAGGATATAAATTCCTTACCAGATGGTACAGAACACTGGCAGTATTGCAGCAGATGATATTTCTGCAGGTATCGAATGTCTGTTGACAATGCCAGGAGTTGGAGGGCACTATATTACATATATTCTGAGAATGCTCGGGCTCAAAGAGTCCTGGACGATGGTTTCTGAAATGGTTAATTACAGGCGTGTCTCTTGGAGAAAGACAGCTTTCCTATTACATGATAACCCTCTATTAAAAAAATATAAAAACCCACTGTTAAAAACACCTGCTCCTCATATCAAAGGTGTGTATCCCGGCGTTGTGGAAGAGAACTACTCCCTCCAACTTGATCACACTGGTTTTCCAGAATTACAGAAATCCAACAAATGGAAAATCTTACGATGACGTTGAAAGAGCAAGATGAGAAATATTGTAAAGTCTGGGCCCCTTATCTTACATATAGGGAACAGATTTTCCCAACCTCTCAGCAGTAAGTGATCCACTGATTCTGTAATGAGGTTATCCAATGGAGAATGGAGGGAGGTTGGGTTGGTGGTTCCTTTCTTCTTTTTTTTTCCTTTCACTTTTTCTGTTTATTATTTTTCTTTGCTTACTCTCTGATAACCAGGGATCTCCTTGGTTAAGGGGAGAAAAAAAGCTGTGTTGCTTTCTATTGATTACAAAGAAAGTCTGATGAATTGTTAGGGCCGGTTCACACAGCGAGGCGCGGCGAGGCGTCTCCGACTTGCCTCGCCGCGACCTGCGGGGACCTCAGCGGCGACTTGCAGAGGACTTCTGTATAGAAGTCAATGCAAGTCGCCCCCGAAGTCGCCCCGAAGTAGTACAGGAACCTTTTTTCTGAGTCGGAGCGACTCGAGTCGCTCCTCTCAGAACGGTTCCATTGTACAGAACGGGGGCGACTTGCGGGAGCGAGGCGAGGCGAGCCGTGTCGCCTCGCATCGCCTCGCTGTTATAGTGCATAAGATAAATACAGCCTAATTGTAATAGTAACTCTTACTGGCAGGTGTTATAATAGAGGTGATGTTATATTAGTGAGATGTTTGCTTCTGTAAATTGTAACATGATTTCTGTGAAAATAAAGAATTTATAAAAAGGGGATTCACTCCGGAGATAAAACAATAATTCTCCCACTCTACAAGACTCCAGCTGGTCCAGCTGCATCTTGAGTATGCCATCCAGTTCTGGGCACCAGTCCTCAAGAAGGATGTGCTGGAACTGGAGAGAGTCCAGAAAAGAGCAACAAAGCTAATAAAGGGACTAAAGGACCTCAGTTATCAGGAAAGACTACAAGCATTGAACTTATTCTCTCTGGAGAAGAGACACTTGAGGGGAGATATGATAGTGATGTACAAATACCGTACTGGTGAGTAGAGATGAGCCGAACACCCCCCGGTTCGGTTCGCACCAGAACTTTCGAACGGACCCCACGTTCGTTACGAACGTTAGAACCCCATTGAAGTCTATGGGACTCGAACGTTTGAAATGGAAAGTGCTAATTTTAACGGCTAATATGCAAGATACTGTCCTAAAAAGGGTTTGGGGACCTGGCTCCTGCCCCAGGGGACATGGGTCAATGCCTAAAATGTTTTTAAAAATGGCCGTTTTGGCGGGAGCACTGATTTTAATGACGATTAAAGTGAAAAGAAAAAGTGAAATATTCCTTTAAATATGGTGCCTGGGGGGTGTCTGTAGTATGCCTGTGAAGTGCCACGTGTTTCCCGTGTTTAGAACAGTCCCTGCACAAAATGACATTAAACGGAAATAACACCATTTAAAACTGCTTGCGGTTTTAATGTTATATCTGGTTCCTGCAATATGGTTGAAAATCATTGAGAAAAATGGCATGGGTAGCCCTCCCTGCCCATTACCAGCCTATTTGGGTCTTGTACGCATATTAAGGGGAACCCCGAACCCATATTAAAAAAAGGAAATGCGTGTGGCCCCCAGGCCCTATATACTCAGAACAGCAGTATACAGGCGGTGCAAACAAGACAGGGACTGTGTAGGTTTGTTGTGTTAAGTTGAATCTGTTTGTAATTTTCAACTGGTACATTTTTAAAGTGTAGCTCCAGTCAAAAAAACTATTTTTAAGCTTTTTGGAAAACATAGGGAAGGGTTATCACCCCTGTATAATTTGTTTTGTCGTCCATCTTTTTTCATCTCACTTGCTGTTGTCTCCTTCCGTTTGCAAGTAGGAGATGTTTGTAAATTGGATGTTTGAAAGTAGGGGCCTGCCCTATATGCTCTGCAGAAATGGCGGAACAAGGTGTTGGTTTTGCCACAACATTGTAAGCCCTCAAAGTGACTCTTGGTGGGCGCTGGAGCCCCCTGCTGTGAACGATTATATCAAGAATTGTAATTACATGCCATTGTTGAACAGTGGTAGAAAAATTGACCTTTGGTGGTTGTGGTGCTGGTGCCACAACACTATAAGTCCTCACCATTACTCTGGGTGGGCACAGGAAGGGGCCCTCCTGTGAAATATTATATCAAGAATTGTAATTACATGTCCCTGTTAAACAGGGGCAGAAAAATTGGGCCTTAGGCACTGGTGCCATCACACTGCAACCTCTGCCATATACTCTAGTTTTATTGCAGGAATTAGCCCTGCTGCAAAGCATTGCATCAAAAATTGTACTTAAACGCCCCTGTTAAACAGGGGCAGAAAAATTGGGCCTTAGGCACTGGTGCTGGTGCCACCACACTGCAACCTCTGCCATATACTCTAGTTTTATTGAAGAATTAGCCCTGCTGCAAAGCATTGCATCAAAAATTGTAATTAAACGCCCCTGTTAAACAGGGGCAGAAAAATTGGGCTGCTGGCATCACCCAGAACCAAAAATGTTCTTCCAACATATCAGCGGAGGAGGAAGAGGATAGACAATCAACATAACAAGACAGTCACTCAGCATCAGCATAGGCAGTCTTGAAGGGATGTGGTATTTCAAAAAAAATTATTCGGTTACATCAGCTTCAGGTGCTTGGTAGCTGTGGGTGATCCAAGACTGATTCATCTTGATGAAGGTCAGTCGATCAACTGATTCGGTGGACAGGCGCACCCTGTGATCGGTAACAAAGCCACCAGCAGCACTGAAGGTGCGTTCCGAAAGAACGCTGGATGCAGGACAGGCCAGTAGCTCAATTGCATATTGTGCAAGCTCTGGCCAGTGATCCATCCTCAAGACCCAGTAAGCCAGAGGATTTTCAGTGGGAAAGGTGTCCAAGTCTGACCTTGCCCCTAGGTATTCCTGCACCATGTAAATTAGACGCTGGCGATGGGTGCTGGAACCAATCATACCTTGGGGCTGTGGACTAAAAAATTGTCTGAAAGCATCAGTCAGACGGCCACCTTCTCCACCGCTCCTTCTGACTGATGCCTCAGCAACACGTTGTCCAGGACCAGGAGTTTGTGACCTCCCAGTCTCTGGGAACGTGTTGCACAGAGATTTCTGCAAGGCCTCCCGGAGATGTCTCATCCTCTGCTCCCTCTGCGATGGCAAGCTTACCCTTGTACCGTGGATCAAGGAGAGTGGCCAGCCAGTAATGGTCCCTCTCCTTGATCCGGAGAATACGAGGATCCTTCCGCAGGCTTTGCAGGATCAGGGAGGCCATGCAGCGTAGGTTAGCTGAGGCATTCGGTCCGGAGTCCTCTGGGTCACTAAGGACAACATGATCCGCAGCTACCTCCTCCCAGCCACGTACAAGTCCACGTGTTTCTTGGGACTGTAAATCATCCCTATAAGACTGCTGCTGCTGATGCTGAGTGCCAGCCTCCACCTCCATGCTGACACAATCATCCTCCTCCTCCTCCTCTTTCTCCTCCTCACCCTCTTCCTGTGTGATGGGTGGCACAGCAGGAACACTGTCTGGATAAAGGGGGCCTTGAGAGGCAAGGAAGTCCTCCTCTTCCTGCCTCTGTTCTGCCTCAAGTGCCCTGTCCATTATTCCACGCAGCGTATGCTCCAAGAGGTGGACAAGAGGTACAGTGTCACTGATGCATGCACTGTCACTGCTCACCATCCTTGTGGCCTCCTCAAACGGTGACAGGACAGTGCATGCATCCCTGATCATGCCCCACTGGCGTGGTGAGAAAAAACCAAGCTCCCCTGACCCTGTCCTGGTGCCGTAGTCGCACAGGTACTCATTGATGGCCCTCTGCTGTGTGTGCAGCCGCTGCAGCATGGCCAATGTTGAGTTCCATCTGGTGGGCATGTCACATATAAGGCGGTTCTTGGGCAGGTTCAACTCCTTTTGGAGCTCAGCCAGCCGAGCACAGGCATTAAATGATCAGCGGAAATGCACACAGACTTTCCTGGCCTGCTTCAGGACATCATGTAAGCCGGGGTACCTGCCCAAGAACCGCTGCACCACCAGGTTAAGGACGTGAGCTACACAGGGCACATGGGTCAGTTGTCCCTGTCGGAGGGCGGAGAGGAGGTTGGTGCCATTGTCGCAAACCACCATTCCTGGCTTAAGCTGGCGTGGCGTCAACCACCTCTCGGCCTGCCCCTGCAGAGCTGACAAAACATCCGCCCCAGTGTGGCTCCTGTCCCCCAAACAAACCAGCGCAAGCACGGCATGGCATCGTTTTGCCTGCGTACTTGCGTAGCCCCTGGAACGCCTACGGAGCACCGCTGGTTCTGAGGACAGAGCACTGGAAGAGGCCATGGAGGAAGAAGAAGAGGAGGGGGTGGAGGAGAGAGGTGTGTCACAACCAATAGTAGCATTTTGGAGGCGTGGTGGCGGAACAACCTCCAACACTACTGCACCTTGTCCTGCATCCTTCCCAGCAGCCAGAAGAGTGACCCAATGGGCCGTGAAAGACAGGTAACGTCCCTGTCCATGCCTGCTGGACCATGAGTCAGCGGTAATATGCACCTTACCACTGACCGCCCTGTCCAGCGAGGCAAGGACATTGCCTTCCACATGCCGGTAGAGAGCCGGAATCGCCTTCCGTGAGAAAAAGTGGCGTTTGGGGACCTGCCACTGAGGAACCGCACATTGTACAAACTCACGGAAGGGGGCCGAGTCTACCAACTGAAAAGGCAGCAGTTGAAGTGCTAGCAATTTAGCCAAGCTAGCATTCAACCGCTGGGCATGTGGATGGCTGGGAGTAAACTTCTTCCGCCGGTCCAGCAGCTGGGGCAGGGACATTTGCCTGCTATAATCGGATGTGGATGTACCACTAGCAGAGTTCCCGTAAGCACTTGGCTGTGACACACCTAATTCTACACCTTCATTCCTCTCAGAGCAGGTTTCAGAGAGGACTGAAGGTCTAGTGGGGTTGGAGATGCCAGCTGATGAGGAGCAAGGAGAGGTCCGCTTTGTTCTTTGGTGTGGGTCTTTGAGGTACGCTTGCCAACGAGCTGCATGGCAGGTCAACATATGTCTGGTCAAGCATGTGGTGCCCAAGCGGCTGATGTTTTGGCCACGTGAGATACGCTTGAGACATATGTTGCAAATAGCAGCGGTGCGATCTGATGCACTCGTCTCAAAAAAGGCCCACACCAAAGAACTTTTAGAATAACACGCAGAGGAAGCGCTCTGCGCAGGCGGAGCTCTGCGGTGTGATTCAGTCGGTGTGCTGCCCCTAAGCTGGCCCCCGGAGGGCATCCTGCCTCGTTGGACATGTGCCTCCTCCTCCTCCTCCTCCTCCTCCCTCCTTCCAGGCACCCACGTGGAGTCAGTGCCCTCATCATCCCCTCCCTCTTCATCGATGTAGCAAACCTGGCAGTATGCTGCAGCTTGTGGAACATGACTGCCAGATTGCTGTCCTTCTTGAGCATCCCCTCTCTCTGCGCTCACGCTACTGCCTTCCTCTAGCTGAGTGTCATCATCAGAGCCCACCAAACACTGGGCATCCTCCTGGAGCATGTACCCAACACTGTGCTCAAAGAGTTCAGGAGACTCCTCAGGAGGACGTGGTGGGTCTAGGGAAGGAGTCACTGATGATGACATTGAGAGGAGGGAAGACGATGCGTTGGCAGCTGCTTTGCTACTACCCTGAGATTGGGTGAGAGAGGATGAGGAGGATGAAGAGGGCTTGGTCATCCACTCTACCAAGTCGTTGGCATGTTGCGGTTTAACATGTCCAGCTGCAGAAAAGAAGGACAAGCATGTCCCAATGGTCACGTGCTGATGACAATGCACCGCGTCCACGACCAGCACTGTTGTCTCTAGACACAGAGCCTGCTTGCCCTCTTTTATCGGCTCGCGCCTGTCTGCCTCTCCTTGCTGGCCTTCCAGACATGGTAATGGCCTGAAGGGAGTTGGGTAAAACAGTAGTTGGGTAGTTTATATTGTGCTGGAGGCACACAACACCCACTAACTCCTGCAGATGCCTTTTTTATAGAACAGCAGAGATAAACGGGTATATACAGATGTATACTGTGCTGTGCTGGAGGCACAGACAACTTCCAATAACTCCTGCAGATGGCAATTGGGCTCAAATAGAGAACAGCTATGTAGGTGGATTATAGCGGTATTTACTGGGTACAGAGCACGCAGACAGCACGCACTATCTCCTGACACTACTAACTGCAAGCTCTATTATTAAAGATGGACCACTAGCTATATAGGTGAGGTGAATATCACGGTGTATACTGCGGTCAGGGCACGCAGACAATAACCAGAAAACAGCAGAGTTAAAGGGGTACATACAGATGTATACTGGGCTGTGCTGGAAGCACACACAACTTCCAATAACTCCTGCAGATGACAATTGGGCCCAAATAGAGAACAGCTATGTAGGTGGATTATAGCGGTTTGTACTGGGTACAGAGCACGCAGACAGCACGCACTATCTCCTGACTCTACTGACTGCAAGCTCTATTAAAGATGGACCACTAGCTATATAGGTGAGGTGAATATCACGGTGTATACTGCGGTCAGGGCACGCAGACAATAACCAGAAAACAGCAGAGTTAAAGGGGTATATACAGATGTATACTGTGCTGTGCTGGAAGCACACACAACTTCCAATAACTCCTGCAGATGACAATTGGGCCCAAATAGAGAACAGCTATGTAGGTGGATTATAGCGGTATGTACTGGGTACAGAGCACGCAGACAGCACGCACTATCTCCTGACACTACTGACTGCAAGCTCTATTATTAAAGCTAGATCACTAGCTATATAGGTGAGGTGAACCACTACACAAGAGCAAGATAGGAAATCAGCCAAAAACGATTGGTGTGTAACTGTGTTGAAGGTACACAGAACACCCACTGCTTCAGATGCCAACACACTACACGAGGCCGCCTCAAAGGCGGCCTTATATAGTGTGGGGCGTGCACTACACAGCCTGAGCTATGATTGGCCACAGGCAGGATGCCTGTGGCCAATCATGGCTCTCCTCGCTGCTGGCGCTGCGATTGGCCAAGCATGCGGGGTCACAGTGCATGCTTGGCCAATCACGAGCCAGCAATGCACTGCGCCATCGCAGTGCATTGTGGGCCGTGCGCGCCACATGAATTTTAACGCGAACGGACCAAGAGTTCGGATTTCGCCGAACGGACGAACAGCCAATGTTCGAGTCGAACGTACGTTCGACTCGAACACGAAGCTCATCCCTACTGGTGAGCCTAGCATAAGGAAAAAAAATTCAGTGAAAAAGACCCGCGGCCATTTTACTGAAATTGAAAGAGAAGCGGTTTACCCTTAATCTGCGTAGAGAGTTATTTACTGTCAGAGCGGTAAGGATGTGAAATTCTTTTTCCACAAGCAGTGGCATCAGCAGGGAGCATAGATATTTAAACAAAAAAAAAACAAAGCTATTAGAGGGCAACCTTAATGATCACAACATACAGGGATATGGGATTTACTATTGACATAAACACAAACACACTCACACACCACAGGTTGAACTGGATGGAGTGGTGTATTTTTTAAGCCTAACTATGTAACTATGTAACATGTAGTTTAGTCCATGTGCTTTGAAGACATATAAGAACTCTGGTCATATTTGGGAAAAGACATCAACCAAATATAGCCATGGCCATATTTGGTCAACAATTTAACCGCTATCCTGCCCCTTTCCTTATATATCCGATGACAGCTTGGGTTGCTGCCATTAACTAGTGAAACATTAGGGTGTGATCAGTTGTGTGCATCGCAGATTTTTTCTTTTTCTTTTTTTTTTTTTTTTGGATGACCCTACAGGTTGTTGTTTTTTTTAAATGGTACAGTTTAAATTGCTGGCAAATATCATTCATATGTATAAAACATGGTGAGCTGTTCCTGTAAATGAATATTCCTGGAAATAGATAAGTGAAAACAACAAAGTAATCCAAAAAAAGTGGTATGACAAGCAGTATGGATGACGTCACACGTATGCGCCACCCATACTCCCCGGGCAGATCATATGTGTGACGTCACGCGGCCGGAGCTCAGGTGAAACTGCGGCTGGCTGTTTTTTCTCTTAAAGCTTGTCAATTCAACCTCATTGTAAACTCAGCTTGTAAACTTTTAATGAAGTCATCATTCTGGTATACACTATGAGGTCTCTCCCTGTTTGAATTCACATACATGTGCCTGGAGAGCGGCACTCCAGGCATTTGACTATTCCCAGCAGCAAGAGCATCTCATCAACTACTCCTTACCATTGGGGTTTCTTTTGTGGAGATTGCACACAGGCTTGTCTGATCTCTGTAATCCAGATTCATGATATCTGGTAAGAGGCTGTCTTTTTATTTCAACAGCAGCACATTTGAAGCACTGGAGCACAATTTTATAGTGGACATTTTTTTCCATAAGCACTGAGAACTTTATTCTTTTGGCACATTTATATTGGACTTTGTTCATATACATTCACAATAATTGGTTCAATGGACTTTGATTTTGATTATTCATTGTCACTTCAGACATATCATTGATCGAGATTTTACTTGTGTATTTGCATTTTATTTTTGTTCACATTTTTTTTTTTTATTACTTTGGTGTTTTACCTCATCTACAGTTGTGCTCATAAGTTTACATACCCTGGCAGAATTTATAACATTCTTGTCCATTTTTCAGAGAATATGAATAACATAAAAACATTTCTTTCACTTATGGTTACTGTTTGGCTGAAGCCATTTATCATCAACTGTGTTTACTCTTTTTAAATCATAATGACAACATAAACTACCCAAATGACCCTGATCAAAAGTTTGCATACCCCAGTTCTTAACCACTTTCAGACCGGACCATTTTGCTGGCTTAAGACCAGACCACTTTTTGTGATTGGCACTGCGTTGCTTTAACTGACAATTGTGGACGTGCGACGTGGCTCCCAAATAAAATTGACGTCCTTTTTTCCCACAAATAGACCTTTCTTTTGGTGGTATTTGATCACCCCTGCGATTTTTATTTTTTGTGCTGTAAACAAAAATAGAGCGACAATTTTGAAAAAAAAAATATTTTTTACTTTTTGTTATAATAAATATCCCCAAAAATATAAAAAAAAAAAATTCCCTCAGTTTAGGCCGATACATATTCTTCTACATATTTTTGGTAAAAAAAAAACGCAATAAGCGATTGATTGGTTTGCGCAAAAGTTATAGCGTTTACAAAATAGGGGATAGTTTTATGGCATTATTATTAATTTTTTATTTTTTTACTAGTAATGGCGGCGATCAGCGATTTTTATTGTGACTGCGACATTATGGTGGACACATCAGACATTTTTGGGACCATTGTCGTTTATACAGCAACCGGTGCTATACAAATGCACTGATTCCTGTGTAAATGACATTGGCAATGAAGGGGTTAACCAGGGGGGTGGCAGTATAGGGGTTAAGTGTTCCTAGGGGCGTGTTACTAACTGTGGGGGGCTGGGCTTTGTGTTAGTGAACACTGATCTCTGCTCCAATCACATGGAGCAGAGATCAGTGTCACTTGTTGCCAGGCAGAACAGGGAGATGCTTTACAATGGCAACTCCCCATTTAGCGGCCCCATGAGACGATCGCGGGTATCCCCACGGCGATCGAGTCTGCGGGACCCGCGACCACACTCACGGGGGTCCCGACGGCGGCGCGCACGTGATGGCAGGGCTGCATATAGAAATAGGCGTACCTGTATGCCACTATCCCTGCCCGTGCCATTCTGCGGACGTACATTGGCGTGCGCCGGTCGGGAAGTGGTTAATACAGTATATAGCCACCTTTAACATCAATGACAGCTTGAAGTCTTTTGTGGTATTTGTGGAGGAGGCGCTTTATCGTCTCAGATGGTAAAGCTGCTCATTCCCTCTTGGCATAAAGCCTCCATAAAGCCTCCAGTTCCTGTAAATTCCTGGGCTGTCTTCCATGAACTGCACGTTTGAGATCTCCACAGAGTGGCTCAATGATCTTGAGGTCAGGAGACTTAAATGGCCACTCCAGAACCTTCACTTTATTCTGCTGTAGCCAATGAGAGGTTGACTTGGCCTTGTGTTTTGGATCATTGTCATGTTGGAATGTCCAAGTACGTTCCATGAGCAGCTTCCTGGCTGATGAATGCAAATGTTCCTCCAGTATTTTTTGATAACAAAAAGTGCATTCATCTTGCCATCAATTTTGACCAAATTTACTGTGCCTTTGTAGCTCACACATCCCCAAAACATGAGCGATCCACCTCCGTGTTTCACAATAGGAATGGTGTACCATTCATCATAGGCCTTGTTGACTTCTCTCCAAATGTAGCATTTATGGTTGTGGTAAAAAAGCAAAATGTTGGTCTCATCACTCCAAATGACTTTGGCCAGAAGGTTTGAGGCTTGTCTCTGTGCTGTTTGGCATATTGCAAGTGGGATACTTTGTGACATTTGTGTAATAATGGCTTTTGTCTGGTGACTTGACCATGCAACCCATCTTTCTTCAAGTGCCTCCTTATTGTTCATCTTGAAACAGCCACACCATGTGTTTTCAGAGAGTAGTGTATTTCACCCGAAGTTTTTTGTGGGTTTTTCTTTGCATCCCAAACAATTTTCCTGGCAAATGTGGCTGAAATTCTAGTTGGTCTACCTGACCGTGGTTTGGTTTCAACAGAACCCCTCATTTTCCACTTCTTGATTAGAGTTTGAACACTGCTGATTGGCATTCCCAATTCCTTAGATATCTTTTTAAATCCCTTTCCTGTTTTATACAGTTCTACTACTAAAACTACCTTTTCCCGCAGATCCTTTGACAATTATTTTGCTTTCCCCATGACTCAGAATCCAGAAACATCAGTTCAGCACTGGATGAAAGATGCAAGGGTCTGTGCAAGGGTCTGTCAGGAGTCCAGAAACCCATTGACCTTTTATACACACACACCAATTACAAGCAAGCAGATCACAGGTGAGCATGGTTAACTTTAATAGCCATTCAAACCCCTTTGTGGCAACTTGTGTGCATGTTATCAGGCCAAAATCACCAGGGTACGTAAACTTTTGATCAGGGTCATTTTGGTACTTTCTGTTGTCATTATGATTTAAAAAGAGTAAACACAGTTGATTAATAAATGGCTTCACAAACACTAACCATGAGTGAAAGAAAAGTTTCTGTATTATCATTCATATTCTCTGAAGAATGGCCAATAAATCATAAATTCTGCCAGGGTATGTAAACTTATGAGCACGACTGTATTTCTATATGGGTTTATTAATTTAAAAGGAACGACGCACCATTTTTTTATACATGTTTTCAGCCATCTAGTATTCAGACTATTGGGTCGCAGCAGTACACAACATCAACATTGGCAAAGCACATCAACTTTTTCTTTTTCTTTTGGCTTAATAAATTACATTTGTAGCCAGCTTTCCTTTGTAAGTATCAGTGCAGGATTAGGACAATACCTAAAAATTACTGCTCTTGGTTGAATAGATTTATATTAATGTTTTTGCATTGGTACATGTTGCTCAGTAGTGATGGACGAACTTCCGACGGGACGTTTCACGAACGCGAACGCGGCCAAAAGTTTGCGAACCGCAAAAGTTCACAGCGGGCCCCATTGACTTTAATGGCAGTCGAACCTTAAAAACCTACAGGTCATATTTTCAGCCACAAAATACTTACTATATTTGCACACATAGTACCACCACATGGACACTGACATAACAAAAGTATTAAGTGAATCTGGGATTGACAACGACAAGAATTCTTTTTTATCTGTGAAATTTTGACAATTCAGGAGCGCATGAAGGCCATGGAGGTCAGGGCAGGCTATGAAGATGGTGCAGGAGATGATCACCCGAACTGTGATAGAGATCACTGACACCAGCACAGTGATATAGAGCACTGACACCACACCAGCACCGTGATAGAGAGCACTGACACCAGCACCAGCACCGTGATAGAGAGCACTGACACCAGCACCATGAAAGAGAGCACCAGCACCATGATAGAGACTGTCCCTCAGTCCCTACACTGATAAAAGACAGCTGCAGAATCAGGCAGCAGTCAAGTATAATACTCTTGCTATATTTGAAAGAAAGTAGATTATGCGTGTACAACCCTATATACTGTACAGCTATACCAGTCCTTAAAAGGACCTTTGTGGACCTAATAGTAATAGCTAGTGATTAAACTGACTGTCCCTGCTCCACACAGCGTCCTGTCCCTACACTGACAAAAGACAGCTGCAGAATCAGTCAGCAGTGTACTCAGCAATCACCAGCACAGCAGTGCACCAAAACCCTATATACTGTACACCTATACCAGTCCTTAAAAGGACTTTTGTGGACCTAATAGCTAGTGATTTGTCTCACTACAGTCTCTCCCTGCTCCACACAGCGTCCTGTCCCTACACTCACATAAGACAGAATGTAAAAGGCCTGCCAGATCAGGTCTATTTATAAGGTAGGGGGAATGTCCAATTGTCCATGTGCTGAAATGTCTCAATTGGCTGTCCTGTACCCCATGATGGATGTGTCATCATGGGTCAAAGTTCTTTCACAATGTAAATGCATAGGTCCGCCGGGCGAACAGCGCCAGAAGTCCGCCGGTTTGGGGAATCGCGAACACGCAAAATTTGCCGCGAACTGACTGCCGGGCGAACCGCAAGGCCATCTCTATTCCTCAGGACTGAAGCTGTTTTTATAAGATTATCCACTAAGGGTTTTATTTACACTTGCAACTGTCATTGCCACAGCAGATCATTTCTCAGATGCTTGTTTTAACCCTTGAAACTGCCACAGCACCATGCCATGACAGAATGCATTACAGCACTTGGGACACAGTAGCATTTACTTGAATGGGTCACATTTGGCGCTAGTGGCCTCTGAACATGACCTGAAGTTTAATTTTTGCCACAGCATGTGTACCACCCCATCCGGCTGCCACAACATGCTCCTCTAGATCAACTCTGGGTATAGGATTGTGTATATGGGATTGTATGATTTTTTTTTTTTTATTGGTTGAACGAAATGGACTTGGTGTCTTTTTCAACCTGACTAACTATGTAACATGCATACCACCCCCTCTGGCCACCATGTGGGGTTATGTTTTTACTGCCCTTCACCTGCTAAAGTAAACAAAGCCTTATAATAGATTTAGTGCAGCAAAAAAAAACCTGCCTGGTATACCGGTGCCTTCTTGTAAAATGTAGAATCCAGCTTGCATACTAGTTGATTGACATTTTACAGTCACTGGCAGCCAACCAAGCACAAGAATAGGGTCTTGAAGATAACTAATCAGTTTCAGAATGGGTGTAGCAAGGGGTTCCTTTGCCAAGTACTTGTGTTAACTACTCAGTCTACATGCAGGTCACCAGACAAATGGATTTCAAAAGTTTTTTTTTTTTTTTAAGCACATGATTAGGGCCTGAGGCTCTATTTGGCTTCAAAAAAGTGTGTTCTGGGGGCACAGAGCACTGCACCCTGAGCCCACCCAGCTGTGCGACAATAGTGAATTATTATTAGCTATTGTCTTCCAGATTCTCCTCCTGGCCAGTCAGGAAGTGGGTCCTGAGACCCGATTGACCAGGGAGTCTTAGGACAGCAGGGACTCTGGGTGAGCATGTCCTCCTTGCCTGGAGCTAGAGCTGCTCCCGAAGGGGCATGTTTTGGGTGGGTTTAAGGCATTTAAGGCTCATAGTCTGGATCTGGCAGCAGAGGTGAATGGATCAGGAAGATGGCAGCCTGCCCTCCCGTGTGCATCCTCTTAATCACCCTCATTGTACTCAGCCTGGCCCGGTGCATTGAGGTGAGTCCAGTTTATGGGACTTGTATAATGTTCATCCCCAGGGACACTGCAGGAGCTATCATGGTGGTGGGAATATATCCACCTGTATGGGAAGGAGGGACCGGGCCTCTGTGTGTGTGGTGTATGCATGGACTAGGTGATGTATGGTGTACAGCATATACCCCTTTAGAGGTGTATATTGGTGGGGGGATAGACAGCACATACCCGGGTAGAGGAGTGTGGAGGGTATTTACCTGCCTGTAAACTGTATATAGACCATCATCACCGCCTTTCCATCCATTACTGCAGGGGAGGGGGGCATTAGTTTGCCCCCCTCCCAAAAAAATATTGAGCACCACCCGCCACTGCTCAGTATAGACACAGCCGATCCTGTATCAAGCATCGGGATGATTGTTCACAGAAGCATGAGTAACAGTTAACAGTTTGTCTAGAATGGAAGCATCATATTTATCCACACTGGGAAGTAACCCCATGAACTTGTCTAGCAGTAGAGGTATAGAAAATGTGCTCAAAATGTCAAATTTTCTTTAATTTTATGGCACTGTGCATATTTGGCATCTCATGCAGTTTAGTTTGCAGTGTTGAACAACAACTGAAGCAATTGTTGTTTTGACTATATCCAGCTCTGCTTTGCAGTTAAGCCACTTTAAGACCAGGCCTTTTTCTGAAATTCAAGTAAAAATCTATATTTTTAGCTAGAAAATTACTTAGAACCCCCAAACATTATATATGTTTTAGCAAAGACCCAAGAAAATAAAATGGCGGTTGTTGTAATATTTTATATCACACTATTATGTCCTCTTTATTGAGATTTTTAGGGTCAAAAAGACCCCAGATCTCTTGTTTACCTTTAAAAACAAAAATAATGTCCTTTTGGCCTTTAAGAAAACAAAAAAAGTTGATGGCCGTGGACTGGAAGTGACATCAGATGTCGCTCCGGACCTCCAAGGGCATAAAGCCAAGTGAGGGCCATCTTGGCCTTGCTTGACTTCCTGCCCAGCCATCAATTCAACCAGATCACATTCGGGTTTTCCGATGGCTTCAGTAAACCTGGAAGACACCAGTAAGCAGCGGAACAGGGTGGGGCTCCTCTCACAACGCCCTTTAAAAGTTACCCAGCAGTGAATCCACTGCTGGGGCCACTTTTATCGGGTAGCCAGACACCTGCTGTAAATAAAGATACCAGAGTTATGGCAGCACGAGACAAAAATAAAGCTTTTTGGTCAAAACGCCACTTGCCGTGTTTGGAGGAAGAAGGAGGATGCGTACAACCCCAAGAACACCATCCCAACCATGAAGCATGGAGGTGGAAACATCATTCTTTGGGGCTGCTTTTCTGCAAAGGGGACAGGACATCTGAACTGTATTGAAGGGAGGATGTATGGGGCCATGTATTGCGAGATCTTGGCTAACAACCTCCTTCCCTCAGTAAGAGCATTGAAGATGGGTCGTGGCTGGGTCTACCAGCATGACAACAACCCGAAGCACACAGCAGGGCAACCACGGAGTGGCTCCGTAAGAAGCATCTCAAGGTCCTGGAGTGGCCTAGCCAGTCTCCAGACCTGAACCCAATAGTCAATCTTTGGAGGGAGTTGAAAGTCCATTTTGCCCAGCGACAGCCCCGAAACCTGAAGGATCTGGAGAAGGACTGTATGGAGGAGTGGGCCAAAATCCCTGCTGCAGTGTGTGCAAACCTGGTCAAGAACTACAGGAAACGTATGATCTCTGTAATTGCAAACAAAGGTTTTTGTACCAAATATTAAGTTCTGCTTTTCTGATGTATCAAATACTTATCTCATACAATAAAATGCTATTTTTTTTTTTAAATCATACAATGTGATTTTCTGGATTTTAGTTTTAGATTCCGTCTCTTGCAGTTGAAGAGTACATATGATAAAAATTACAGATCTCTACATGCTTTGTAAGTAGGAAAACCTGCAAAATCGGCAGAGTATCAAATACTTATTCTCCCCACTGTGGCTGCTGCCATAACCACCAGTAATTAATGTCAAAGTAATGATGTATATTTGCAGTTAGGCAGCTGACAAGTGGTTAGCGATATCCTATAACTTTGTATTGGACCTGAGATGTGTTTTATGGGAGACAGATTCTGAATTTCCAGCTTGTTTGGTGGAAAAGTCCCATGACTGAGGATTTTACTCACTTTGACATAAAATTGTAATAGCCTTTGTTAGAGGTAACCCATGTTCCAAGAGCAATATTTCTCTAATGCAAGCTGAATTCATTATTTCTACTAGTGGGTATCTTATCAGAGGTCCAAACTCACAGGTAAAAACCAACTCACTCAAAGCTGATAGAAACTGTACTGTGGACTCACCATTATGCTACCCAAGTTGCTGGAAGTTATATTGGCCTGTAACCACATATATTTTAGGCACAAAGAAGGTCTTTAATACAGTGAGAGCTGTATCATAAGGTTCATCTGCTGCCGTTAGAGTATAGAAATATGCGGTCCTTTTGCTCCCACGCAGTAAAGCACACTTTCTAGCAGTAGATATGTCCCCCCTGATTAGCAGCAAGCATGTGATTTCCCAACATAAGAATTCAAGCAGTAAAAGTCATTGCAGACTCACCAGGGTGTGGAATGTAAGGATGCTGTAGAAGCAGGAGAGAAATTCTTGTCACTGTCTTGCCAATTTAGTTGTGTCCTTTAATCCGATAGGCAAATTAGTCATAAATTGCTTTATTGACATTTTAAAGAAAAAAGTGTTTAGCGCCAAAAGTAAATGAACAGATATGAAATGTGAATACTGTGTTATAAATGGACAGCACATTGAAATAAAGTCCAAAAAAACTGTTTAAGTGAAAAAAAAGATGTATAGAAGTCCAATCTTAAATGAAAATCAACCATAAAAAAACAATATAGTGAAAAATATAAATTTAAATGCACAAATGCACATAAATGCACATACATGATAGGACCAGCAATATAAACTTATTGGTAAAAGCACAATAGTTCAGTGCAAAGATGTGCACAACAAATTGGTGTGGAATTGAAAAATGAAGAGGTGATCCAGTACAGTGCTTCAGAATCATCCACCGTACCCCTGTGAACTGGACATTCACCAAAAAAGCTGGCTGATGTTACAGCAGCAAACACACACTCAGTGTGGATCCACCATCTGTTGTGGGGAAGTCTGTTCAACAAATTGCACCATCCAGATGTAGCCGTAGTAAATAAAGCTCACTGGGAGCCAGATGAAGTCTCCATAGTGTAGTATTTATTGGATTTGTATGTTAAAAGCCAAAATAAAATTAATCATAAGCGTATATTGATTGGTTTGCACAAAAGTTAGAGTCTACAAACTATGGGATATACACTGAAATTTGTATTTATTTTTATACTAGTAATGACAGCGATCAGCAACCTATAGTGGGACTGTGATATTGCAGTGGACAATCAAACACAAAGGGGTTAAACATGTAGACAAAGGGTTAAATGTGTGCCTAGGCAGTGTTTTTGTATACTTTGTGAGGTGCTTTTACTAAGAGATGTGATGGCTTTTATTCCCTGCTTAGGTCGGTGTGAAAGTTATAGAGAGTCTACAAACTTGTATATATTTGAAAATTAATCAATCCACATGTACCAACTGCTTCTCTAATTTCTTGAAGCGTTAAAGTGCCGAAACACCAGAATAACCACTTTTTGGAAAGTAAATAATTCAAAGTATTTAGTAAGAGGCATGGTGAGTTTTTTATTGGTTTGTGTGGAAAATTAGGAAATTAAATAAATTTTTTCACAAAGCTGACATTTTTTTTTTTATTCTTTAAGTCTCAAGGAATTTGGTACAACAATACAGAGTAGTTAGAAAAAAGAACAAAAGAGCTGCGCCAAATAATATATAAATCAAAAAAATATAAATCAAAAAAATATAAAAAAATCAAAGGAACAATTTATGAAGAAAAGTCCATGAAAACTTTATGTTATCCAAGAAAGAAAACGATCGCACCACAGTGATCCCACACTTCCTTATCGCTATAGTGTCCCACCACCGACAAAACAGTGCGCTTACCAGATGGTAAAAGCACAAGGAGTGTTTAAAGTACTAAGTCACCGGCAGCTCCTCGCTTCCACCGAACACTTTATCCTTAATCCCTCAGGAACGAATGATCCATACACTGTAGCCGCTCCACAATCTTCTATATTCCTCCCCCCTTCCTTCTCAGCTATGTCTCTCAGTATTCCTCATGTACATCTCCTCCCTGACCGGGTGCTGGGACGTCACTGAAGGGATCAGGCTGCAGGGCAGGGGTTCAGGAATGGATACAGGGTCACAGGATAACAGGATCACAGGATACAGAATCAGGATCAGGATACAGGATAACAGGTTAGCGAACACAGGTCAGGGCTCAAGGAACAATACCAAGGCAAATGTCTGCATTATCTGCCGGGAATATATACACACCTCCTGCAATCAATCTCAGGTGACGCCTGATTGCAGGAGATGATGTTGGCTCCAGACTGCCGGGAGACACCCGCTGGTGGATACCAGTACTGCAGCCCATAGATCTGACAGTGCCTTTCCTGACAATGATGATGGAGGAGGTCTAGGCACGAGAAATGGACATGTGGGATAAATTTACCACTTTGGTACATTTGGATGCATTATTTGGTTTCTGATAAACTCAAAAACTTGCTTTCCCTTTAATTTTTTTGGAGTCCACTTGTGTGTGGGCCCCTCTCCTCAGCTTCCCCTCTGTTGTTGAGCGTTGTTGTTGGACACCATCTCTTGGACACCATTTATGCCTGGCTTAGGGACCCATGCTGTTTGTGGGTGGGCCCACTCGATATCTCATTTCATTTTTCATCTAGATTTTTCCTACCAGATTGTTGCTTGCCAGTGTATTGACTGTTTGATTTTTTTATATTTTTTTGATTTATATTTTTTTGATTTATATATTATTTGGCGCAGCTCTTTTGTTCTTTTTTCTATCTATATTTATGTGTGTGTATCCCACTGTGGAGCAGCAGCCTTGTATTCTGTGAAACATTCATTTGGACTTTTTGGATTATTTGTATTTATGTCTAAGATTAATTTTTTTGGGGGATATTCATTTGAGGAAAATATTTTTTTTTTTTGCTTGATATTTTTCCCCTAGCACGATAAAACAAGAAAGAGGAATTGTTTCCCCTTTTTTTTAAGGGTTTCAGCGCGGTTTTATTTTCTTTTACTTTTCAATACAGAGTAGTACAAAAGTAACATCCCAACACAGTCAACCTAAAAACGTGCATAGTTCATTTGACCGAGCCATAAAAATAAGTTGTCAATTTAACAGGATATTTTTCACAGACAGCAAAGGCATACTTAAAATTATACCCCAAAACAAATTCTGCTATACCTCTTTTGGGGATACCAAATGCGTGAGACTTTTTCACAGCCTAACCACATAGAGGGGCTCAAAATTCAAAAGGAGCACCTACAGGCTTTCTAGGGACATAAATGATGCATCTGATTTGCTAACTACCTATGATGTTTTTGGAGGCCCTAGAGCACCAGGACAGTAGAAACACCCACAAAATTACCACATTTCAGAAAGTAAACATCTCAAAGTATTTTTGAAGAGGCACGGTGAGTCTTTTGAAGACTATTTTTTGTCTCAAGTTTTTGGCACATGCAGAAAGAAAATGAAAATGTATTTATTTAGTTGTCAATGTAATAAGATATTTTTTACACTCAGCATAGGCTTTTTTAATGTTTGGACTGTTTATGTAGCAGAAGTTGTATCTTGTTTTCATACAAATCAACTAATTGTATCAAAACCAATATACTGTAATGATCGGCTCTGTATGAGTCATCAGGGAATATAGCTTAGTGTATTATCATCTATAGCAGTCCCCATTCCTATAAGCCAAGCAAGTCTAGCCTACTAGTATGTGGCTGCCCCCAGGAATGGCCAGTAGAAATGAGCCAGATGTTCAAGTTGAATGTAAGTTTGACTCAAACATTGGGTGTTCACCCGTTCGCCAAACAGTGAACATTATGCGGAGTTCGCAAAAAATTCGAAAAGCCATGGAATACCTTTCAAGTCTATGGGGCACTAACTTGAAAAACCAAAAGTTCTAATTTTAAAGCCTTATATGCAAGTTGCCATAAAAAGTGTTTGGGGACCCGGGTCCTGCCCCAGGGGATATGTATCGATGCAAAAAAAAAAGTTTTAAAAAAACTAGTTTTTTTTGGGGAGCAGTGATTTTAATAATGCTTAAAGTGAAACAATAAAAATGAAATATTCCTTTAAATATCATGCCTGGGGGGTGTCTATAGTATGCCTGTAAAATGGCACATTTTCCCCATGTTTAGAACAGTACCACAGAGAAATTACATTTCTAAAAAGTAAAAAAAAGTAATTTAAAACTGTTGGCGACTGTAATGAATTGTTGGTTCATAATAGATAAAAAATCATTGAAAAACAAACAATGGCATAACCCCCCCCCCCCCCGTCCATTACCAAGCACTTTGGGTCTAGTATGACTATTAAGGGGAACCCAGTACAATTTTTTTTTTAAATCGCGTGGGGTCCCCCCAAAATCCATACCAGGCCCTTCAGGTCCAAAATGTTAATAAAAAATGGTGTAGGGCTCCCCCCCCCAAAATCCATACCAGGCCTTATTCAAGCACGCAACCTGACAGGCTGACAAGAGAGTGCCCCCCTCCTCAAATGTACCAGTCCCCATGTTGATGGGGAAAAGGGCCTCATCCCCACAACCCTTGCTTGGTGGTTGTGGGAGTCTGTGGGAAGGGGGCTTTTCGAAATCTGGAAGCCTCCTTTAAAAAGGGGTCCCCCAGATCCCGGCCTCCCTATGTGAATTGGTAACGGGTACATTGTACCCCTGATAATTAACAAAAGTTGTCACTAAATGATATATTGCCCACACATGCCATAGTTATATGTGGAATTGCACCCCAAAATATATTCTGCTGCTTCTCCTGAGTACGGGGATACCACATATGTGGGACTTTTTGGGAGTCTAGCCGCGTACAGCACCCCGAAAACCAATCACTGCCTTCAGGATTTCTAAGGGTGCAAATTTTTGATTTCACTCCTCACTACCTATCACAGTTTCGAAGGCCATAAAATGCCAAAATAACACAACCCCCCCCCCCCCCAAATGACCCCATTTTGCAAAGTAGACACCCCAAGGAAGTTGTGGAGAGGCATGTTGAGCCCATTGAATATTTTTTTTGTCCCAAGTGATTGAATAATGACACAAAAAAATAAAAAATAAAAAAAGTTTACAAAAAGTTGTCACTAAATGATATATTGCTCACACATGCCATAGTTATATGTGGAATTGCACCCCAAAATATATTCTGCTGCTTCTCCTGAGTATGAGGATACCACATATGTGGGACTTTTTTGGAGTCTAGCTGCGTACGGCACCCCGAAAACCATTCACTGCCTTCAGGGTTTCTAAGGGTGCAAATTTTTGATTTCACTTCTCACTACCTATCACAGTTTTGAAGGCCATAAAATGCCAAAATAGCACAAAACCCCCCCCCAAATGACCCCATTTTGGAAAGTAGACAACCCAAGCTATTTACTGAGAGGCATGTTGAGTCCATGAAATATTTTATATTTTGCCACAAGTTGCAGGAATTTAAAAAAATTTTTTTTTTTTGCACAAAGTTGTCACTAAATGATATATTGCTCACACATGCTATGGGCATAAGTCAAATTACACCCCAAAATAAATTCTGCTGCTTCTCCCGAGTACGGGGATACCACATGTGGGGGACTTTTTGGGAGCCTAGCTACGTACGGGACCCCGAAAACCAAGCACTGCCTTCCGGATTTAAATATAAAATGCTACCAAAAAAAAACTGTTAGCGATCGCAGGGATCAGGCCTGACTCTGCGATCGCTGCAGTTATGTGTTTAGTGTTTTGTAAGTGACAGGGATCGATGGATACTGCACTTGGGTGGGCTGGGCAGAGGGGCAAAACGCAGGTGCCAGCAGGTATCTGGGCTGATCCCGCTAACAATGCGTTTTTTTGGAACCCTAAACTGCTGGGGATGCTAGTATAGATCTGATCAGATCAGATATTGATCTGTTCAGATTCTATACCACTACGGGAGGTGTATGCTTTGCGCGTGGGTGTTAGCGGTACTGGCACTAACCTAGCGCTGCCTGGGGCGACGCAGACCCTGACCCTAAAACCTAATTGATATCACCCGCCGGGTGATCAGGGGGTTATTACTTTATTGGGTAATAAATGGTGGGTGCCCTGATACTATAAAAAGCAAACTAACCAGAGTCACCCGTAACACTTATACGGTGATCACTGGTGAAAGGGTTAACTAGGGGCAATCAGGGGGTTCAAATTTTTATTAGGTAGTATATGGGGGTCCCTGACGCTATATAAAAACCTGACGGGGAACCTAAATAACTAACTGGCTAACCAGCGTCACCAGCGACACTTATACTGTGATCGCTGGTGAAAGGGTTAACTAGGGGCAATCAGGGGGTTAAAACCATTATTGGGTAGTATATCGGGGTACCTAGCGCTATAAAAACCTGGCGGTGAACCTAAAAAAATAACTAGCTACCTAGCGGCACTAGTGACACTAATGCAGCGATCAGAAAAACGATTGCTTAGGGACACTGGCAAAAGGGGGTGTAAGGGTTAACTAGGGGCAATCAGGAGGTTAAAACCATTATTGGGTAGTATATCGGGGTACCTAGCGCCATAAAAACCTGGCGGTTTACCTAAAAAAAAAACTAGCTACCTAGCGACACTAGCGGCACTAATGCAGCGATCAGAAAAATGATCGCTTAGTGACACTGGCAAAAGGGGGTGAAAGGGTTAACTAGGGGCAATCATGGGGTTAAAACCATTATTGGGTAGTATATCGGGGTACCTAGTGCTATAAAAACCTGGCGGTGAACCTAAAAAAATAACTAGCTACCTAGCGACACTAGCGACACTAATGCAGCGATCAGAAAAATGATCGCTTAGTGACACTGGCAAAAGGGGTGAAAGGGTTAACTAGGGGCAATCAGGGGGTTAAAACCATTATTGGGTAGTATATCGGGGTATCTAGCGCTATAAAAACCTGGCGGTGAACCTAAAAAAATAACTAGCTACCTAGCGTCACTAGCGACACTAATGCAGCGATCAGATAAATGATCGCTTAGTGACACCGACAAAAGGGGGTGAAAGGGTTAACTCTAGGGGCAATCAGGGAGTTAAACCTTTATTGGAGGGTGGTAGGGGGCTACCCTGGACCTAACACTAACTGCCCTGACAGTTTTTACTTTTACAACTGACACTGAGTGCAGTGATCAGTAAATAAATGATCACTGCAATCAGTGACACTGTGGCTGGGGGGGGGGGGGGGCGATCGGGGGGGTGATCGGGGGGGTTTGTGTACCTATGTGTACCTATGTGTTAGTGTAGTGTTTGGTGCACTTACTTTTAGTCTTCTCCTTGTAGTCCGGTCTAAAAGACCGCCCCGAGGAGAATAACATCACTTCCTCCCTGCCTGTGTATACAATACACAGTGGGAGGAAGCTTCTCATTGGCCAGGAGCGATCAAGAGGGGTTGGCCAGAAACCAACGGCTATCCCCTCATCCCGGATCGCTCCTGCAGCGAAACGGACCGCCGTATCCAGCGGGAGGGGGTCCGATCGGACCCCCCACCCGCTGGAAGGCAGGCACGTACATGTACGTGCTTGTGCCTGCCGGTGCCATTGTAATGACGTACATTGGCAATACGGCGGTCCTTAAGTGGTTAATATCTACAGGGCATATGAAACCAGAGACTTCTGGATATCATCTGCTCACTAAGCAGCTATATTTGAAGCTCTAGAGACACCTTGTCCCGATTACCCTTCATAAGCACTGACCATCTATGGGTGGAGTCTTATCGCTGCCAAGCACATTCACTGCCATACATTTTTTGGAAACACATTGTATTTCAAGCTTCCAGCTATTCTGCTCTGGAGCCCATCTGTGCTTCCATCTGAATAGTTGCCTCTTCTGCTTTTTGAACATGGAATTATTCCAACTGAATAAAATATATTTGACTATACGCCACTCTCTATCCCTGATGAGGGTGTAAAAAACTGGAAACGCGTTGGGCATCAGGGTATTCTACCCATCAGAGTTTACTTATGTCATTTTGTGTTTTTACAATTTTTTCGGTGTTTTGTTTTTTGTTTGATGTATGTATTGTGTAGACAATACATGTCTTTTTATCTATGATCACACATTCAATAAATTAAAGATATTTGTTTTTACATTAGAGTTGGTGGTCTTTCAGAGTGCCATTTAGGGGGTATTTCTCTTTGTTCTATTATACCAGGCATCACACTCTTTATCTAACATGGTAGGGTCTCTTTCTCTTCTATGGTAGGGGTACAATGTACCCATTACCAATTCACATAGTGGGGAAGCCGGGATCTGGGGGTCCCCATGTTAAAGGGGGCTTCCAGATTCCAGTAAGCCCACAGACCCCCACAACTACCGGGCAAGGGTTGTGGGGATGAGGCCCTTGTCCCCATCAACATGGAGACAAGGTGCTTTGGGGGCATGTGGGGCATGTGGCCTGGTACGGTTCAGGAGGGGGGCGCTCTCTCATCCCCCCTATTTTCCTGCAGCCTGCCAGGTTGCATGCATGGATAATGGTCTGGCATGGGTTTTGGGGGGCCCTACGCAATTTTTTTATTTTGGTGCCAGGTTCCCCTTAAAATCCAGACTAGACCTGAAGTGCCTGGTATGGATTTGCCATTGCCATTTTTTTACATTTGGCGCAGAGTTCCCCTTAATATCCATACCAGACCTGATATGGATTTTGGGGGGACCATCATGCAATTTAAAAAAAAAATTGGTTTGGGGTTCCCCTTAATATTCATACCAGACCCAAACGGCCTGGGAATGGAGTGGGGGGAACACATGCTGTTTTTTTTTCAATGAGTTTTATCTATATTGCTGAGACCTGACAATTCATTACAGCTGCAATCAGTTTTAAATGACTTTTTTTCCTTTAGAAATTTCATTTTGCTGTGCTACTGTTCTAAACACAGGAAAACTGTGCCACTTTACAGGCATACTATAGACACCCCCCAGGCCCGACATTTAAAAGGAATATTTCATTTTTATTGTTTCACTTTAATCATTATTAAAATCACAGCTTCCAAAAAAAAAAATTTTCATTTTTTTTTGCATTGATACATGCCCCCTGGGGCAGGACCCAGGTCCCCAAACACTTTTTATGACAATAGCTTGAGCACTTTTGTTTTTTCATGTTCATGTCCCATAGACTTTAATGGTGTTTGTTCGAATTTTTTGCCTGTTCGCAAGTTCTGGTGGGAACCTGGCCATGAAGCACAGAAGGCTGAAGAAAGGAAGAACAAAGAAATTCCAGGAGTGCAGTTGTATGGGGATAGATGGTAGTGAAGTCTCTCAGCAACAGTCAGAGGGATCTGCAGATGGGTCAGTTCAGGCCACAGGTAGAGACATTGTCAGCAAACAAGAAAATGATCAGTTCAGGTAGCAGGCAGAAACGTAGTCAATAAAACACACCAGGGTTAGTACAGGTGGTGGGCAGAGACAACACTGCATGGGTGTTGCGGTGATCAGGAACACCGTTGCTAGCTGCACTAATATGGTGCGGCAACAATCAGGGACACTGTTGCTATCTTACACTAGTCTGGTGACACTGGGACTGGTGTGGCAGTGATCAGGAAAACTGGTGTGGTGGCAATCAGAACATTGATTCTACTTACACTGGTCTGGCAACACTGTGGCCAATGTGGTGGTAACTGAAGAGCTGTGACTGGCTGTGCTATTAGGGCTTGTTCACACGTGAGGTTGGGGGGGTGGTCAAACCTTATGACTGAACCACTGTTTTACGGAATTTAAACTGCTACCCCCTTTAGCTGCAGAGACACTGTAACTGATTTGGCAGTGATCAAGCACACTGCAATTGGTGTGGTGGTGATCAAGGACGCTGACTAGTATTTAGGGACACTAGAGGGGATGGTGGTGATTAGGGACACTAACTGGTGAAGGTGTATGTAAAAAAATTAATTATTACATACTGTCACCAGAGCAGTACAGTGTCGCCATAGTGGTACCATGATGGCTGTATAAGCAATAATTTTATGAACTTTTCATTGAGTATTACTGTGATAGCTGTGATTGTGGTACAGGGCCACTGTGATTGCTGTGACCAGTTACATGCATCGCATTAGTAAACAATGGAGTTGTGAATGACAGCCCCTGCTTACTACCGGTAATGTGATCGCTGTGATTGGTCACCATGGTACCAGGGCCAAATCACAGCAGCCCAGTACCCTGATCTGTAATTTGTGTCCACTGGATATAGTGGCTTCCCCAGGCCATGCATTAGTGTCCATTCTGGGAGGATGTATGGTTATGTCCTCACAGAACAACGCTTGTCCTGCCTGGCTGTTTATGTACAGTGACTGTGGTGGTGGAAGTGGTGAAAGACTACACGAAAATGGTAGGGCTAACTATTGAATTTTAAAGTTGATTTACTAAAAGAAAATAGGCTGTTTAATTTATAAAGGAATCTATCCTTAGCTACGTGACTGCAGTGAATCTCTGCTGATGTCCATCATCAAATTATGTGCAGGCAAAAAAAAAAAATCTGTAATTTTTGCACATGATTGGGTATTCTTTTTAAGTTTTATTGTTTCATTAAGTTAAGGCAAAACTGCCTTCTAAAGTGCAAATACAGCCTATTTGCCTTTAGTAAAGCAACCCTTTGTCTTGATTTTTAAATGAGTTAGGCAGGCCAAATAGGAACTGTACATCTGTAGAACATACCCGTGGGTTCATTAAAAATTCTCAAAGCAAACGGGATGAATTTTGCTATGTATTTGCTTCCTATTGCAGTCTTTGTTTGCATCTGCTGAATACTCTAGCTCATAGTTGCCATATTTGCTTATTGTTACGGTGAATGATTTCATATATACAGTGACAATTCTATAGACATAAATAATGAATAAATTGCTTGTTTTTTTTCGAAAAGCACAAGACTGTCTTGGCTAAGTATAATTTTAAACAAAGTCAGGCTTTTAATATTATAATGTAGGTTTGCTAGAAACCTTTCCCACATCTTTATTTTAACACTTTTTTCCAGCCAAAAAAAAGAGAAAAAAAAAATACATATTTTATTCAGTAAAATGTTCAAACGGCAGATCTTGAGTCCCAGTGGCTGAGGCTTCAGCTTGTGGAAAGAGGATCATTACTTTTGAAAGTTGTATTTACTTTTCCCCCAGACTGTTGGTTAAGAGCTGGAGATCGGAGATTCGGTGCCAAATTTTTAATAGTGGGGGTTTGAAGCGGCATATCACAAACTACGCTTATTACCGCCACGCCGTTTATCTGCAATGACAGCTTTGATATTTTCTTAAGTGCTTTCGGTTAAGCAATTCATGTACATCTGTAGCATTTAAACTGTCACTTAAGAGATCACCTTCTGGTAAGTAGTTTTACATCCAGATAAAAATCATGCTGATCAAACTACTGAATTGCTAAACACACTTTCATCAGCAGAAGCCAGATGAAGAATCCAAGTATCCTAGTAACAATGCTGAGGCAGCTGCAGCTGCTTCAAACACTAGACTAGGAGAAAAATTATACAGCGGGTTAAAGAATGGCACCTTCCAGTTTCCTACTTGGAAAATTAATGGATTGATGATGGCTTGGGAAAGCCAAATAAGAAGTAATCTATTTGTACAGATTAGGGTTGCACCGATACTAGTATCGATATCTGTGCCAATACTGAGTATTTGCACAAGTATTGGTACTCGTGCAAATGCACCAATACCTGAAACTAATACTTTCAGGCTTGGCTCTTTGAGCTGTCATTGGGTCTCCCCAGTGTTAAAGTCTGGTAATTAGAGCTGTCAAAAAAAAAAAAAGTCACCAGCAGTGTTTATTACCAACATTGCTCAACCCTGAAACACTAAAATAAAAAGAAACATTGTTTCTTTTTGTATATTTCTGTTTCTTCCTCTGCAGATTAAAGGGATGAACAAATGTTCCTCTGTTAACCCTTTAATTTACTCTAATCAGCCTTAATTAACTCCCTATTCTCCTCTAATTATTATTTTCGTGCTTTTTTTTTTCTTTTGTTCACTTCTATTTTATAAACGATAAACAATTAAAACTTTATTTTTGTTTGCTTTGTTGGTGAATATTTTCACACATATATTAACATATATTTACCCCTTTCACATTGAAAAAGCATTAAATTAAAAAAAAAACTGTTTATTTAATTTGTAAATAACTTTTCAATGCGTTGTACCATTGCTGACAGCTGAAGTTAAAACAAAACAGTTGCAGTAGGTATCGGTGAGTACTAAAAAAAAAAAGTATCAGTACTCATTGTAAAAAAAATGGTATCATTGCATCCCCTAGTACAGATTTCTAACTGAAGTCGATTAAAGCAGAACATACAAGATAAAAATACTCCTGTAATCCATGTTATATGTTCAGTAAAACATATAACAGACAAACAAATATAGCAGATTTCCCTGCTATTATTGTTCTGATGTCAACCCAAAATGTGAGATTTTCTTTTACTATTGATAATAAGGGTAAACAGGACAAATGGGGAACAACAAGCGTAAAGAGATATCTGCGCTTAGTACATAAAATAGCCAGCAGCTGAGCACTATAACCCAGATATCAGGCACAAAGAAAAATGTTTACATAAAAGCGCTAGGGCAAAAAGTGCAATTCACGTGAATCACACAACACATATGATGTGCATACATCTAAAAAAAATGGTATAATAAAGTGCAATTGTGCAATAATTGGTGCAGTTTTGAAATTATATAAATCATAAAATATGTGCAATGTAATATCACAAGTGCAAACAAAAAGAAAAAGAAAAATGAGTGCACATGTGCGGCGCCCTGTGATGGTCGCCTGAACACAGGGCTCCGCATCGTCCCAGCCTTGCCGCTCACTTAGCGGCTGAACACCGCCGAACTAAGCAGTGATACGAGTAGCGGAGGTGCCCGCCGACACAGGGGCACTCGCGGATGCACGGAGGGACGGCTAGGAGAGGGTTAGGCACCCGTTTCGCAGGCCTCCCTGGAGAGGACAAAATATCTAAGATGGCGGCAGAGCGGTCGCCTCACGAGGCCCTTGCTAGATCAGCAGGATCTTCTCCCTGGCGAGACAGACTCCATGAAGAGGTATGTGGAGGGGGTCTCTCCCCACTAACCCAGGGAGGTCCCCTGTCCCCTGCCACCACAGTATCTTTAATAAATCATACATTGGAGGACATTCAGGGCCTATCCCCTGCAGGGGATCACCTATCTCAGCATGCCAGTGCTTTCAAGGAAGCTGCACAACTCATCCCTCAGCCATCCCAGTCCCCTCAGCCACAGGACATGTCTCTATTGTTTTCCAAATTTGCTGAAATGCTTGACAGGGGGCTAGCACAGACGGCATCTAGAATTACCTCTGACATAAAATCTGATCTCCATATGCTGGGCTCCCGCATTGAAAGTATTGAACTTAAAATGGATGCCACGATCGATCGAGTGAATCAGAATTCCGATCGTTTTCAGGAATTGCACGATCAACTTATGCCAAAATCGACGATTTGGAAAATAGATCCCGCAGACTCAATTTCCGCATCAGGGGTCTTCCTGAATCAGTAACAGATGTTCATGAAGCAGTCCATTCACTAATAAAGACGCTGATCCCTGACATCAGAACCTACAGAATGGAGCTGGATCACGCTCACAGAGCCCTGGGTCCTCCCTGCCAAGATGGCCTTCCACGCGATATAGTGATTAAACCACACTACTTCAGTGTCAAGGAAGAGGTGATGAAGAGAGCTCGGTCGTCACCCCAACTTCAAATTATGGGCCACCAGATACAACTATACGCAGACATTTCTCCCTTCACCATCCAGAAGAGACGATCCCTCAAGCCTTTGCTGACGATCCTGACTCAGAAGAATATTAAGTACTGGTGGTTGTTCCCATTTGGTCTGACATTTGATTTCAATGGTAAACCTTTCCGCTTCAAATCACTCCATGAGGGAGAACTTTTACTTCGCAAGCTTGGCCTCATTCCCTCGGATCCACCATCCCCCATGCAGACCACTTCATCTGGGATGTCCAAACGACCGCCACCGTTCAGCCCTCTCACCTCACTCTGGATCTCCCCCAGGCACAAGAAAGCTAAAGATGGTCTTCCTCCATGAAACTGGGACGGTCCTACCTCTGGTTCAAAAATTATTTTTTTCTGTGGGACTCATTTTTTGGGTCTGGACCTTCTAGGTTCTTTGGCCTAAGGGCCTTTTGTAAATTTTATCTTTCAATTACCCCCCTTTTTACCCCCCCCCTTTTTTTTTTTTTTTTTTTTAAGTATGCCCTTATACGAAATCTTTTGACATGGCCTTTTTTGCCGGTCTTACATCGCAGCCATTTGTAACGGTGTGCTATAGGTGTTCAGTTTTGTTTTTTAGTTATATCTTAATTTTCGCTACTTGTTGGATAAGGATACCCCTGAGATAGGCCTTTAGTGCATCCCATGTCACTCCTCTTTCTGCAGTCTCATTATTAAACTCTATAAACTCTGCTACCTTAGATAACACCTTATCAGGATCTCCAATTATCTCAAACCATACTGGGTTCATTTTCCATACTCTTGGTGATCTTGTCCCCTCTAAATTTACTGATACTGTCACTAATGAGTGATCTGACATCCCCCTGGGTTGGTAGACTATCTCCCTTACCACACGGCTTGCTTCCTCATTCCCAAGAACTAAATCTATTCTTGAGAGTGAGGAGTAAGAGCTTGAAAAACATGAATATTGTAGCGTATCCGGATTCCGAACTCTCCACATATCGAACAGTCCCCCCTCCTGCAGGAACCGGGTCTCAGCCTCCTTCTGCGTATATATTCCTAATGGGAACCTATCCTGAATTTTGTTAGTCACCTCATTAAAATCCCCCATTACTATAACTGGCATCCCAGATTTATCCACTATAAATTCCATTAGACGATATAAAACTTCCAATTTAAATGGCAGAAGAATATAAATATTTGCAAAAACATACTCCTGATTCTCAATTACACAGTGTAAAAAAAACAAATTGCCCCTCTTTATCTATGCTGATCTGCCGACAGGTAAACGCCACCTCTCTCCTTACCAACACAGCCACCCCCCTTGAATAGGAGGTGTGAACTGAGTGGAACTGAGCTTGAAATTTCCTATTTCGGTTTTTTAATTTAGTATCTTCAGTTAGATGCATCTCCTGTAGGCAGATCAGCCCTGCATCACATTTTTCAAGGGCGTCAAACACCGCTGCTCTTTTAACAGGAGTCCCCAACCCAGGGACATTCCAAGAGCCAATATTCAAAACTCTAGACTGCATGATTCAAGAAAAAAAAAAAAGAAACGAGAAAGGAAAAAAAAAAAAACACCAAAGGTTGGAATTAGAATTCCTTGGCACACGGCAGAGATAATCCCTGCGTGTCCACCTACGGACCATAGCGGAAAAGAGGGTGGTGGGAGAAAGAAGAAACCCCAATAACTAATGTGTCATCTTCTCCTATTCTACCCATCTGAGTGCAAAATATATACTTAACATCTGTTCGTGCTCTCAACCCTTGCTTTCTCATAAATTTTAATTTGTCATCTATTACTGTGCGAGTTTCAACATTTTCCTGTGCTTTATATACCCCATTATTCCTTAAACCCTCCCCCTCCCCCCTTTGTACCAATCTAGGTTACCCCTAGGGGCTTTTTTCATGACCAAACCATTCCTACCCTCACAACCTTGCTCCCCCCTTCACCTCTTTCTCTCATGCTTTCATCCCAACCCCCCTCCCTTCCTCCCCCCTCCCACTCTCCCCTTATACTCAAACAATATCCCATTTTAACTCCCCTTCTTCTCATTCATTAATTCCTATTATACTGTGTACAACTCACCACACCCCAACTCAGCATTTTGTGCTAGTGTTTCAAATACAGTGTACCCAATGCACCCCACTGTGTATATGCTTTTCTCCCCCCCCCATGAAAAAAGAGGGGGGGAAGGGAAGAGATCCACATAAAAAAAACGAACATCACTTCCTCAATAGCTGATCCCCCTTCTCTTGCATTCAAGACATCACACTCGCGGGGATTTCAAAAAATAAAGTCTCTCCCAATGCTACTACCTGTAACCGAGCCGGATAGAGCAAGGCATATGTAACGTCCAGTTTCTGAAGTTTGCGCTTGGTTTCAATAAATTCCGCTCTGCGCTTCTGCAGATCTGGTGAGAAATCAGAGTAAAACGAGATTTTCGCACTCTTATAAAAAATACTTCCCATCTCCCTAGCCTTGCAAAGTAAAACTGCTTTATCTCGATGATTCAAAAATTTTAATAGCACGGATCTAGGCTGGCCCCCCCAGTGCAGAATTCTAAGCGGGACTCTATGTGCCCTTTCTATTGCAAATTGTAGGGAAAAAGTCTCTCTACCAAACACTTCAATGAACCATCTTTCCAAGAACTCAATTGGATCAGGGCCTTCACATTTCTCCGGGAGGCCTACCAGTCTTATATTATCCCTTCGGAGCCTATTTTCCATTTTGTCCAATTTCCCTTCAAATTTGCCCATCTGCATTTTTAGATCTTTAACCTCTTGATTCAACGGGTACACCTCATCTTCAATCTGACAGATTCTCCCTTCCGCTGCTGTTATTCTATCAACCGTCATCTGGAGTTCCTGCCACATCAAGGCTAGCTCCTCTTTAATACTTTTTGTTTGATCACATAGCTCTACCAGAGACTGTTTACAAATATTAACGGCTCCCAAGACCTCCTTCAGCATTGGTTCTCCTCATCCTTCTCTATCTGCTATGGTCACCTGCATAGGGGCTATTTCAGATCTTCCGGCGCCACTCATATTTTTATTGTTTGTATGCTTTGCTCCCGCCTGCGTTGACTGCCCTTGGCTCTTTCTCTCCATTGAGGGTTTTGCTTGGCTCCCCTGTTCCCCCTTAGTTGGCGTATTATCGAGGGTGTAAGCATATCTTTCCAATTTGGCTGCTGCTAGTATCCCAGTTGTTACTGAGGGCTGGGGCCCCTTTTCCTTATCTTAATCCTTAGCTGATCTCAATGATTGTGTCCCAACGTTTTCCTGTCCAGCATGCTCCTCCCCTCACCTCCTTGCAGACATGATTCAGTGCCGCAAGTGTCCCAAAGACCCTCCCTTTCCCCCCTTATTCCTCTCCCTCCTCACTCCCAAAAAAAAAAAAAAAAAGGGAAGGAAGAGAAGAAAGAAAAAAAAAAAGAAAAAAAAGGGAGGGGATAATTTCTCCAGGGCCAGGGCCAAGGCTCACAAGAGCTCACCGAGGGGGGGGGGGGGACTAATGGGGGCCCAATGACTTTAATATCCCTCTGCTCAATGATAATCCTCCTCCTTCCTTCCTCTTCTCTCCCCTTCGCTCAGCAGTGGGGGGTTTAGCAGCTGGATTTTAAAAAGTGTATGTGCGCCTTCTGTCCATATGTCCATTTATTTCACACACAGAAATGGTACAGCACCCACCTCATCACATCTTCTTCAGCGTCACCCTTTTAAACCCAGTGAGCAATGATGGGTAGCATTTAACATGGGGAGAATGTCTCTCAGCAGTCTCCACTGGTGCTGTATCTTTAATATGCCTTATGTGTCATACCTGGCTGTGACACTATCCGGCTTCTGGCGCTGTGACTCCACTCTGTCTAGGTCTCACGAGACATGCCGAGGATCTCTCCTTCACCCTCCGCACGCTTGACAGCAGGGCTTCCCGGGACCTCACCGTTCCGCTGTTGCACACCTCCTCTCTCCCACCGAACACCGGACTCCGCAGGTACTCCACCGATACTCGTGGGGAACTACTGTTTCTCCGCCGGGAATAGCAGGGGAAAAGCAGGGGTGCCTGCAGGTCACACCGCGGTCAGTTTAGCAGCATCGGCGTGTAGTGAGAGCACACACCTCTCTCTCACTCCTCACTCATCCCCACCGCCGCCATCACCATCCGGCCACGCCCCCCCCGAAATACGTGTGTATTCACTTGTGTTTTTTTTTTTGTTTTGTTATATCTGATTGCATTTAGGTTGGTGCTGCGGGGGCTGGGACGAACCTCCTGAGCACTCTTTCCTCTCTGGGTGAGATAGTCCCCGAGGGGCCTGTCTCATCTAGTCTGGACGACTCCTCCTTTGTGAGGATAGTAATGTGGGTCTCCTTTGGTGGGTGGATTAGATCTTTTCCCCCACCTTGGGAACGTTCTTCTTTTATACATTTCTCTTCTTTCTGTTTCATTTTCTTCTTCTCCCTCTTCTCTCTCCTAAGTACAGCTCATGAAGTGGTCTCTCTCACCTTTGATGCCGGTAATGAAGCTTGGAAGTCCTTTCTGGTGTTTCGCAGTCTGCAGCTGGTAACTAGCGAGAAGGTAGGTCCTCAGGGTATCCCTACCTTCTGTGCCTCTCTGCTCCATGGCTAACACACTCCACCACAAACCAATTATGCGCCTAGCATCCCACAATGTGCAAGGTCTTAATTCCCCAATCAAACGTAAAAAGATTTTCCAGCATTATCACGCCCTAAAAATTGATATCCTCTTTCTTCAAGAAACACATTTCCCGAAATCTTATCAGCCCTCTTTCATTCACGCCAAATTCCCCAAATTTTACTTAGCTAATTCTGACAACAAAACCAAGGGGGTAGGTCTTTTTTTTTCAGGTAGGGTTCAATTTTCTTTGGTTTCCGAATTTAGAGACCCAGGGGTAGATTTATTCTCATTAAAATTATTATAGATGAACAAATTTACGCTCTTATTTCTTATTATAAATGATAGTGTTTTATTCCTGCGCTACCACTGATGATCTATCAAATGTCAGGGGCTGCTGCTACTACCGGAATGGATCACACCGTATCCACTTAATATGAAACTAAAGATATGTTGGTATTCCGCTGTCCCTATATTAAATAGCCCTCCGAGGGTGATAAGTATAATGCCTAGTTACCAGGGGAGGGCTGGCAGCCTTAGGCCTGGGGGGCAAGTCTAGTCAAGTGGCCCATTCATCCACGAATCAGCTCACCATCAACAGTGCCCATCAATGCAGCCTCGCCAATGCCTATCAATGCAGCCTCACCAATGCCCATCAATGCAGCCTTACTAGTGTCTATCAATGCAGCCTCATCAGTGCTCATCAATGCAGCCTCACCAGTGCCCATCAGCTCAGCCTTGTCAGTGCCCATCAATGCAGCCTCACCATAGCCCATCAATGCAGTCTGTTCAGTGCATGGGGATTAGAGAGAGAAAAGCTGCTGTATAACACAGAGCGGAGATCTCCCGCTTACCCAGTGTGGCTTCTGTCATACGAAGTCGTGCCTCCTGGACCAGGTTCTATGATAGATGTCACCAGTGTGCTCTTTATCATAGGACATGCTTGGCTTCCTGGCAGTACACTGAGGTACACGTCACAGAGGAGCCGATGCACGTACCCGGTTGCTGTGATGTCTGCCGGGCACCCACAATCGCTCATGACAGAGCAGGAATGTGGATCTGTGTGTGTAAATACACAGATCCACGTCCTGTCAGGGGAGAGGAGACAGATCGTATGTTCCTAGTATATAGGATTGGTCTCCTCCCTAGTCAGTCCCATCTCCCCCACAGTTAGAATCACTCCCTAGGTAACACATTTAACCCCTTGATTGCCCCCTAGTGTTAACCCCTTCCCTGCCAGTGATATTTATACAGTAATCAGTGCATTTTTATAGCACTGATTGCTGTATAAATGTTACTGGTCCCAAAATAGTGTCAAAAGTGTCCGATCTGTCCACCGCAATGTCACAGTCACAATAAAAATTGCAGCATTACTAGTAAAAAGAAAAAAATAATAAAAATTCCATAAATCAATAACCGATTTTGTAGACGCTATAACGTATTACTGCTTATCGCAATTTTTTTTACCAAAAATATGTAGAAAATTACACATCAGCCTAAACTGTTAAGGCTTAAGTTGGCATATTATAGCAAAAAGTAAAAAAATATTGTGTTTTTTTTAACCAGTTCCCGACCAGCGCACGCCGATGTACGTCGGCACAATGGCACAGGCAGGCATATTGGCGTACAGGTACGTCCAATCTGGTCGGGACCCCTGTGAGTCCGGTTGCAGGTCCCGCAGACTCGATCGCCGCGGGCATACCCGCGATCGTCTCACGGGGCGGCTGAACGGAGAGATGCTGTTGTAAACAGCATCTACCCGTTCTGCCTAGCAACAAATGACGCTGATCTCTGCTCCATGTGATTGGAGCAGAGATCAGTGTTCACTAAATGAAAGCCCAGCCCCCCCCCCCCAGTTAGTAACACACCCCTAGGAACACTTAACCCCTACACTGCCACCCCCTGGTTAACCCCTTCACTGCCAGTGTCATTTACACAGGAATCACTGCATTTGTATAGCAGTGATTACTGTATAAATGACAATGGTCCCAAAAATGTGTCAAAAATGTCCGATGTGTCCGCCATAATGTTGCAGTCACAATAAAAATCACTGATCGCCGCCATTACTAGTAAAAAAAAATCCCCTATTTTGTAAACGCCATAACTTTTGCTCAAACCAATCAATAATCGCTTATTGCGATTTTTTTTTACCAAAAATATGTAGAAGAATACGTATTGACCTAAACTGAGGGAAAAACATTTTTTTATATATTTTTGGGGGATATTTATTATAACAAAAAGTAAAAAATAATGCGTTTTTTTCAAAATTGTCGCTCTATTTTTGTTTATAGTGCAAAAAATAAAAACCGCAGGGGTGATCAAATACCACCAAAAGAAAGCTCTATTTGTAGGAAAAAAAGGACGTCAATTTTGTTTGGGAGCCACGTCGCACAACCGCCAAATTGTCAGTTAAAGAGGGAGTCCGCCCGGGAGTCTGCGTTTTTTTTTTTAAAAAAAGCCAGCAGCTACAAATACTGCAGCTGCTGACTTTTAAAATAGTGACACTTACCCGCCCATCGCGCCCGCGATGTCGGCACCCGAGGCCGATCTCGCGATCGTGTCTCGGGTGCTGCCGCCGCCATCTTGGGTATGGGAATCAGGAAGTGGAGCCTTTCGGTTTCATTTCCCAGTTCCCTACTGCGCATGTGCGAGATGCGCTGCGCAATAAGGATGGTCCCCGCTGTCTCTGGGATCTGTGTGTTTCCCAGCAGGCAGCGGGGGACTTTCGGAAAGGGGCGTAATCTACGCCCCTTTCCGCAGAGAGCTATTCCGGAAGTGGGTGCAGATACCTGTACTGTACAGGTACCTGCACCCCCCTCCCCCCGAAAGGTGCCAATTGTGGTGCCGGAGGGGGGGAGAATTCCAATGAGCGGAAGGTCCACTTTAGGGTGGACCTCCGCTTTAAAGCGACGCAGTGCCCGAATCGCAAAAAAGTGGTCTGGTCTTTGGCCAGTAAAATGGTCCGGGGCTGAAGTGGATAAAGTTGGCACTCTTTTTTTGTTTAAAGTGCAAATAATAAAAGCCGCAGAGGTGATCAAATACCACCAAAAGAAAGCTCTATTTGTGGGAAAAAATTAATTTGGGTACAATGTTGCATGACCGCACAATGAAAACTGACCTGGGCAGGAAGGGATGAAAATGCCCGGTATTTAAGTGGTAAATTAATGAAAGTGTATTTCTTCCAAAAAAAATTGTATTTGAAAAACAGCTACATAAATACCATGTGACATAAAATATTGCAACAATTGCCATTTTATTCTCTAGGGTCTCTGCTAAAAAAAAAAAAATTATATATATATATATATGTATATATATATATATATATATATATATATATATATATATATAATGCTTGGGGGTTCTAAGTAATTTTCTAACAAAAGATTTGTTACTTGTAAACAAGTGTCAAAAAAGGTTTAGGCATGAAGGGGTTAATAATATCAGCTCCCAGCTTGAAACAATGGGAAAGAAGTGAGAAATCTTCATAGTGTAAGACTTTTCTTTTTAATAAAAAATAAAAAAAACACATTCACCAAAAAACTTACATTATCTGTGCTCTGTCCTCAGGATCAGCCTCATGGGGTGACAGTCTGCTCCCCCACAGCCTCTCGTTTGTTCTCTTCCTGTGGTCAGGCTAGGGAATTTTTTGCGCCCAGAAATTGCTATTAGGCCACCAGGACTACATGTCCCATGATGCTTTGCAGCTGCTGGAGGCTCTGATGGGCTCCCTCCCTCTACCAATGAGGAAGCAGGGGAGGGAACAGAGTGGGCGGACGCTCACACAGGCTGCAGTGTTCGGAGGAGGAGAGAAGAGGAGAGGAGAGGAGGGGGGGGGAATCCCCCACACGAACTGACAGGTCAGGTTGGCTCTCACTCCACTGTCAGTGGATTAGTGTGAGCGCGACCGACGGGAGGTGCGGGAACAGAGCGGCCTCCACTACATAAGTGAGTGTGAGTGCCTCTTGAGTTTCCGTGCCCCTCCCTCTGCCTCAGCTGGCAGCCCCTGCCCTGACCCAAAAAAAATAAAAATCGTGAGCAGTGGCCGCCGGCCATTATGTGTATATTGTTAGGGCAGCCTAGGGGGAAATTGCCACCCTGCCCCCCGGCCCAGCCCGCCCCTGCTAGTTACATAAATCAATAGTGTAATATAAAAATATATATCTATAAATGTCTACTGAATAATAACAAAAAGTGCAAAGTGCTACATTAAATAAAATAAACACACCACAAAGGTGATAGAATCCAAATAAATGTTTACTGGGAGGACGTTCAATAATTAGTCAAGAATGACAAACTGTGATATTTAACAATATAGATCCAAACTTCATGCAGACTTAAACATGGCATGGCTAAAACAACAAACAGTTCTAAAGTGACCTATGTACTAAGGCATAGAGGTGAACAGGACTGACTTGAAGATGGTCAGCCTGTTTCCCTGAAATCCTGGGATCACAGGTCCAGGTGGTAGATATGAGATGTAATAGGCAACAATGCAATCTATAATTTTATAGATTTAATCTTTAGAGAAAATCAACAGGACCACTTACTCACTAACTAGAAGAAGACAGGAGTCCTACAATAGAAATGTCCGGTGTCCTCGGCTAGCCTAGCATTGGAGCATGTGGTGTCCCGTTTGGCAGGATAAGCAAGAAGTCTTTGGAATATATCCTGGCAAGGAAGGGTGATGTGCAGTGTACTAACAATATCCTTGCAAACAAGATGGATACTGCGGCTGCTCAGCAAAGTTTAAATGTTCCTACTGGTGTAAGCACAGGTAAGGTAATGTTGCCTGCACACAGAATCCCTAAATTGGGCAAGTGCCCACGCATTGGTCCTGCAACCAGGTCCAGAGGGAGATGTCCTGTCAAATGGTTCTTCAGGTGGCCTGCCTGGCCACCTTGTGACTGGATGTCCTTAAATGCCCGAAGATGCAGCCATCGGTCCCTCTCTGTTGGGATGTCTAGCATCGACTGTCTCCCGAACCTTGGCAGGATCTGCACACCGACCTCTGGAGATGTGGCCGGATGGTCGCCTCAGTGGGTAACTGCAGCCCCTCCAGTCACGTCTGTCTCTCCTCTTGTGGTGGTCTCCTTGGTTCCAGGCAGACAAGATGGAGTCCTCTGTTCTTTACCCCCAGAGCATGATGGCCTCTGTGGTTTCTGTCCGTAGGGGTTAGAATAGGGCTGTCTGTGCTGAGGACTACATGCTCCAGGATCCTTTGCAACTCCACTCCCTGTTTGGGGATTGGCTCCCCTCCTCCTGCCTATGAGCATGCAGGGGAGGGAGCAAAGTGAATGACTGTGTTCCTGTGCAAGTGCCACTCACACCCTGCAGTAGATAGGAGGAGGGGGGAGAAATCCCCCACAGCTGCTGACAGGCACACTCTCCCTTTGTGAGAACCTGGGTCAGCTTGGCTGGCAAGAGTTGCAGGAGCCGCAGGTAACAGATCCCCCACTACAAAGTAATACCAGGAAAAAAAAAGACTGTAGGACTATAAACTTGTCCTTTGTTTAGAATCTTTGCAGACCCTTGGTTTAAACTAAAGTTGTAGGGTACAGTGGCAATTTAATGTTGTTGTAAACCCAGGCATATACCAAATTAGGTGGCTAGCCTCAGGTTATACACAGAAATAAAACAAATCGTCCTACGTAGGTTGTACTTCTTTATCTGCAGCCATCTCTCCTGTACAGCCTCATCAAGCACACATTTTAACCACCTAAGATCCATGCTACAGCACGGACCTGCATTGCCGGGACTATGTCTATCGAGGTCGTCCCGTGCACGAGCGCCCTGCGCGCCCCCTGAAGGGCGCATGCGGTGCTCTCTGTGATCAACGAGTTTATCAGACTCGCTGGATCACAGACCGGAGCAAGGGGTCGATCCCGACCCCTTACTACGTGATCAGCTGTCAGCCAATGACAGCTGATCATGTGATGTCAACACAGCCAGTAATTTTCTATTTTTTCTTTCAGCACGAGGAGGAAAAAAAAGCTGATCACCGGCGGCAGTGAGAGGGACATCAGTCCCGATCACTGCGAGCTGCCGCCAGCTCCTCAGTGCCCACCTGTGCACTTACAAGTGCCACCTAGCAGTAGGCAACAGTGTTACCTACTAGTGCCCACCAGCACCACTTGTCAGTGCCCACAGTGCCATCTGTCAGTGCCCACAATCAGTGCCTGAAGAACAGTGCTGCACATCAGTGCCACCTATCAGTGCCCATCAGTGCCACCCATCAGTGCCACCTATCAGTGCCACCCATCAGTGCCACCTTATCTGTGCCCATCAGTACCGACTTATCTGTCCCCATCTGTGCCTATCAGTGCCACCATAACTGTGCCTATTAGTGCAGCCTATCAGTGCCAACCAGTGCAGCCTATCAGTGCCCATCAGTGTCCATCAGTGTCGCCTCATCAGCGCATATCAATGGAGCAGAAAAATGACCTGTTTGCTAAATTTTATAACAAACTATTAAACATTTATTTTTTTCAAAATTTTCTATTTTTTTGTTTGTTTAGCAAAAAATAAAAACCTCGGCTATGATTAAATACCACCAAAAGAAACCACTATTTGTGGGAAAAAAATTATAAAAATGTAATTTGGGTACAGTGTTGTATGACTGCGCAATTGTCATTCAAAGTGCATCAGCACTGAAAGCTGAAAATTGGTCTGGGCAGGAGGGGGGTTTAAGTGCCCAGAAAGGAAGTGGTTAAACAGCATTTCTGAGCTTCCAAAGGCAAGGGGGCTGAGTAAAATCTGAGACTTGAGTGGAAGGAATTGGTACACCTCCATCTACACAGTCTCATAGGGAAACATGCACAGCTGAGGTTGCCAATCAACTGCTATATGCTGCTCGAGGAGCGAGGCTGTCTCCCAGAATTGCTTGGTGTTGGCATAGATGCTTAAATGTGACTCGGATACTGCAGGAATGACCAAGCAGACAGAAATCACTATTTAGATCGAACACAGTTTTAAAAAACCCTTGACGTTTCTTAAATACGTATTTGGATGAAACGGTTTTTACTTTGGAATTCCTCTTTAAAGCCTGCTAAGCAGCAGCAATCAAATCATGTATGTGAAAGGAACAGAGAATCTTCGAATCAGCAACACACCCACACAGAATGTAAAGTATAACGTCTTTATTGAAGCATAAATATTAAAAGCACTGGATGGGTGCAGGCAGGGGAAATGCAGGTAGGTTGACGCGTTTCACACTATAGAAGTGCTTTGTCAAAACCACATACTGTATATGTGAATGGCTGTGCTAATCCATATCCGTGCACAGCTATACGTAATGTATACGTTTACTCTGCTTCCAAACTAATATGGTTACTAAGTACATGTGACTTCTGGATGACACCATAGCATTTTATAGAGCTATGAAAAATGCAATAGAGAGAACTGCTCTGCTATACGAGAGTTGTATGTACAATAAATGCCTTTGGTATGCAGCAATATAAAGGCCATTCTGCACGTATTTGCCTCTTACTTCGCTGTTAAAAGGTTTACAATATACATGAATGTATACATTATTAAACAGGCGATATGTTGCCTGTGCTTTCCTCTATAGCATATAAGAAATCGAAATCCCAAAGATAACTAGTGACCTTTGTTGAATATTCCTATTGTAATATTATCTCATCACATATAGTGTAGTTTTCAAAGGCCAGCGTATCCCAAATGGCTGGAGCGTTAGGAAGGAAATAAGACTCAGAAGTAGCACTACAAGGTCATGGCCAGCAAGATAGCAATAGTCCCCTGCTGTAATAAACACATTATGCTTGGGAAGCATTAGCAAAATAAGCTTCTTTGTTCCTCTCCTGCTGCTTGATCGCATAGTTTTTAATTTGAGGTCTATGGAGAAAAAAGGCTGTGTATCTACTAGATGCATATACTTTTAAATATGTGAGCAACTCAGGCTATAAAGTGCAAGCCTTAAGCACATATGCATTAGGTTAAAAGTCTTTGTCCTCCCACAAAACTGCTGGCACCATGACATTTTTGTCTCTCGGTAACCAGCGGGTGGGATAATGGCACATACTCCTACTCTTTGCACTATGTATCTTGTGCTGTGTGTTTTACTTCTGACCTATGTCTTCTATAAGCTATTTTGTACATGTACATTACACACTTCTAATTGCTTCACTATATACTTTGGTACTGACTGCTGCAATGTGTAATTTGTGCTAGAAAATGACATACCCCTGAGTAGGGATGAGCCGAACACCCCCCGGTTCGGTTCACACCAGAACTTTCGAACGGACCCCAAATTCGTACGAACGTTAGAACCCCATTGAAGTCTATGGGACTTGAACGTTCAAAATTAAAAGTGCTAATTTTAACGGCTAATATGCAAGATGCTGTCCTAAAAAGGGTTTGGGGACCTGGCTCCTGCCCCAGGGGACATGGGTCAATGCCTAAAATGTTTTTAAAAATGGCAGTTTTGGCGGGAGCACTGATTTTAATGACGATTAAAGTGAAAAAAGGTGAAATATTCCTTTAAATATCGTGCCTGGGGGGTGTCTGTAGTATGCCTGTGAAGTGCCACGTGTTTCCCGTGTTTAGAAAAGTCCCTGCACAAAATGACATTTAACGGAAATAACATCATTTAAAACTGCTTGCAGTTTTAATGTTATATCTGGTTCCTGCAATATGGTTGAAAATCATTGAGAAAAATGGCATGGGTAGCCCTCCCTGCCCATTACCAGCCCCTTTGGGTCTTGTACGCATATTAAGGGGAACCCTGTACCCATATTAAAAAAAGGAAATGCGTGTGGCCCCCAGGCCCTATATACTCAGAACAGCAGTATACAGGCGGTGCAACAAACAAGACAGGGACTGTGTAGGTTTGTTGTGTTAAGTTGAATCTGTTTGTAATTTTCAACTGGTACATTTTTAAAGTGTAGCTCCAGTCAAAAAAACTATTTTTAAGCTTTTTGGAAAACATAGGGAAAGGTTATCACCCCTGTATAATTTGTTTTTGTCGTCCATCTTTTTTCATCTCACTTGCTGTTGTCTCCTTCCGTTTGCAAGTAGGAGATGTTTGTAAGTTGGATGTTTGAAAGTAGGGGCCTGCCCTATATGCTCTGCAGAAATGGCGGAACAAGGTGTTGGTTTTGCCACAACATTGTAAGCCCTCAAAGTGACTCTTGGTGGGCGCTGGAGCGCCCTGCTGTGAACGATTATATCAAGAATTGTAATTACATGCCATTGTTGAACAGTGGTAGAAAAATTGACCTTTGGTGGTTGTGGTGCTGGTGCCACAACACTATAAGTCCTCACAGTTACTCTGGGTGGGCACAGGAACGGGCCCTCCTGTGAAATATTATATCAAGAATTGTAATTACATGTCCCTGTTAAACAGGGGCAGAAAAATTGGGCCTTAGGCACTGGTGCTGGTGCCAAGACACTGCAACCTCTCCCATATACTCTAGTTTTAGTGCAGGAATTAGCCCTGCTGCAAAGCATTGCATCAAAAATTGTAATTAAACGCCCCTGTTAAACAGAGGCAGAAAAATTGGGCTGATGGCATCACCCAGAGCCAGAAATGTTCTTCCAACATATCAGCGGAGGAGGAAGAGGATAGACAATCAACATAACAAGACAGTCACTCAGCATCAGCATAGGCAGTCTTGAAGGGATGTGATATTTCAAAAAAATATTGGGTTACATCAGCTTCAGGTGCTTGGTAGCTGTGGGTGATCCAAGACGGATTCATCTTGATGAAGGTCAGTCGATCAACTGATTCGGTGGACAGGAGCACCCTGTGATCGGTAACAAAGCCACCAGCAGCACTGAAGGTGCGTTCCGAAAGAACGCTGGATGCAGGACAGGCCAGTAGCTCAATTGCATACTGTGCAAGCTCTGGCCAGTGATCCATCCTCAAGACCCAGTAAGCCAGAGGATTTTCGGTGGGAAAGGTGTCCAAGTCTGACCTTGCCCCTAGGTATTCCTGCACCATGTAAATCAGACGCTGGCGATGGTTGCTGGAACCGATCATACCTTGGGGCTGCGGACTAAAAAATTGTCTGAAAGCATCGGTCAGACGGCCACCTTCTCCACCGCTCCTTTTGACCGATGCCTTAGCAACACGTTGTCCAGGACCAGGAGTTTGTAACCTCCCAGTCTCTGGGAACGTGTTGCACAGACCTTTCATCCTCTGCTCCCTCTGCGATGGCAAGATAAGGTCGTCAACCTTACCCTTGTACCGTGGATCAAGGAGAGTGGCCAGCCAGTAATGGTCCCTCTCCTTGATCCGAAGAATACGAGGATCCTTCCGCAGGCTTTGCAGGATCAGGGAGGCCATGCAGCGTAGGTTAGCTGAGGCATTCGGTCCGGAGTCCTCTGGGTCATTAAGGACAACATGATCCGCAGCTACCTCCTCCCAGCCACGTACAAGTCCACGGGTTTCTTGGGACTGTAAATTATCCCTACAAGACTGCTGCTTCTGCTGATACTGAGTGCCAGCCTCCACCTCCACCTCCATGCTGACACAATCATCCTCCTCCTCCTCCTCCTCCTCCTCCTCCTCCTGATCCTCCTGATCCTCTTCCTGTGTGATGGGTGGTACAGCAGGAACACTGTCTGGATAAAGGGGGCCTTGAGAGGCAAGGAAGTCCTCCTCTTCCTGCCTCTGTTCTGCCTCAATTGCCCTGTCCATTATTCCATGCAGCGTATGCTCCAAGAGGTGGACAAGAGGTACAGTGTCACTGATGCATGCACTGTCACTGCTCACCATCCTTGTGGCCTCCTCAAACGGTGACAGGACAGTGCATGCATCCCTGATCATGCCCCACTGGTGTGGTGAGAAAAAACCGAGCTCCCCTGACCCTGTCCTGGTGCCGTAGTCGCACAGGTACTCATTGATGGCCCTCTGCTGCATGTGCAGCCGCTGCAGCATGGCCAACGTTGAGTTCCACCTGGTGGGCATGTCACATATAAGGCGGTTCTTGGGCAGGTTCAACTCCTTTTGGAGCTCAGCCAGCCGAGCACAGGCATTAAATGATCGGCGGAAATGCACACAGACTTTCCTGGTCTGCTTCAGGACATCCTGTAAGCCCGGGTACCTGCCCAAGAACCACTGCACCACCAGGTTAAGGACATGAGCTACACAGGGCACATGGGTCAGTTGTCCCTGTCGGAGGGCGGAGAGGAGGTTGGTGCCATTGTTGCAAACCACCATTCCTGGCTTAAGCTATCGTGGCGCCAACCACCTCTCAGCCTGCCCCTGCAGAGCTGACAAAACATCCGCCCCAGTGTGGCTCCTGTCCCCCAAACAAACCAGCGCAAGCACGGCATGGCATCGTTTTGCCTGCGTACTTGCGTAGCCCCTGGAACGCCTACGGAGCACCGCTGGTTCTGAGGACAAAGCACTGAAAGAGGCCATGGAGGAAGAAGAAGAGGAGGGGGTGGAGGAGAGAGGTGTGTCACAACCAATAGTAGCATTTTGGAGGCGTGGTGGCAGGACAACCTCCAACACTACTGCACCATGTCCTGCATCCTTCCCAGCTGCCAGAAGAGTGACCCAATGGGCCCTGAAAGACAGGTAACATCCCTGTCCATGCCTACTGGACCATGAGTCAGTGGTAATATGCACCTTACCGCTGACCGTCCTGTCCAGCGAGGCAAGGACATTGCCTTCCACATGCCGGTAGAGAGCCGGAATCGCCTTCCGTGAGAAAAAGTGGCGTTTGGGGACCTGCCGCTGAGGAACCGCACATTGTACAAACTCAGGGAAGGGGGCCGAGTCTACCAACTGAAAAGGCAGCAGTTGAAGTGCTAGCAATTTAGCCAAGCTAGCATTCAACCGCTGGGCATGTGGATGGCTGGGAGTCAACTTCTTTCGCCGGTCCAGCAGCTGGGGCAGGGACATTTGCCTGCTATAATCAGACGTCGGTGTACTGCTAGCAGAGTGCCCGGAAGCACTTGGCTGTGACACACCTAATTCTACACCTTCATTCCTCTCAGAGCAGGTTTCAGAGAGGACTGAAGGTCTAGTGGGGTTGGAGATCCCAGCTGATGAGGAGCAAGGAGAGGTCCGCTTTGTTCTTTGGTGTGAGTCTTTGAGGTACGCTTGCCAACGAGCTGCATGGCAGGTCAACATATGTCTGGTCAAGCATGTGGTGCCCAAGCGGCTGATGTTTTGGCCACGCGAGATACGCTTGAGACATATGTTGCAAATAGCAGCGGTGCGATCTGATGCACTCGTCTCAAAAAGGCCCACACCAAAGAACTTTTAGAATAACGCGCAGAGGCAGCGCCCTGCACAGGCGGAGCTCTGCGGTGTGATTCAGTCGGTGTGCTGCCCCTAAGCTGGCCCCCGGAGGGCATCCTGTCTCATTGGACATGTGCCTCCTCCTCCTCCTCTCTCCTACCAGGCACCCACGTGGAGTCAGTGCCCTCATCATCCCCTCCCTCTTCATCGCTGGAGCAAACCTGGCAGTATGCTGCAGCTTGTGGAACATGACTGCCAGATTGCTGTCCTTCTTGAGCATCCCCTCTCTCTGCATTCACGCTACTGCCTTCCTCTAGCTGAGTATCATCATCAGAGCCTACAAAACACTGGGCATCCTCCTGGAGCATGTACCCAACACTGTGCTCAAAGAGTTCAGGAGACTCCTCAGGAGTACGTGGTGGGTCTAGAGAAGGAGTCACTGATGATGACATTGAGAGGAGGGAAGACGATGCGTTGGCAGCTGCTTTGCTAGTACCCTGAGACTGGGTGAGGGAGGATGAGGAGGATGAAGAGGGCTTGGTCATCTACTCTACCAAGTCGTTGGCATGTTGCGGCTCAACATGTCCAGCTGCCGAAAAGAAGGACAAGCGTGTCCCATGGCCACGTGCTGATGATGACGATGCACCGCGTCCACGACCAGTACTGTTGTCTCTAGACACAGAGCCTGCTTGCCCTCTTTTATCGGCTCGCGCCTGTCTGCCTCTCCTTGCTGGCCTTCCAGACATGGTAATGGCCTGAAGGGAGTTGGGAAAAACAGCAATTGGGTAGTGTATATTGTGCTGGAGGCACACACAACTTCCACTAACTCCTGCAGATGGCAGATGGCTCAAATAGAGAAGAGCTATGTAGGTGGATATAGCGGTGTATACTGGGTTCAGAGCACGCAGACAGCACGCACAAGCTCCTACCGCTGACTGCAAGCTCTATTTAAAACGAGCAAGATAGTTTGCTATATAGGTGGATATAGCGGTGTATACTGGGTTCAGAGCACGCAGACAGCACGCACAAGCTCCTACCGCTGACTGCAAGCTCTATTTAAAACAAGCAAGATAGTTTGCTATATAGGTGGATATAGCGGTGTATACTGGGTTCAGAGCACGCAGACAGCATGCACAAGCTCCTACCGCTGACTGCAAGCTCTATTTAAAACGAGCAAGATAGTATGCTATATAGGTGGATATAGCGGTGTATACTGGGTTCAGAGCACGCAGACAGCACGCACAAGCTCCTAACACTGACTGCAAATTCTATTATAAAAGATAGATATATCGCTAGCTATATAGGTGAATATAGCGGTATATACTGTGGTCAGGGCACGCAGACAACAACCACTACAGAAGAGCAAGAACGAAAAATCGGCCGATAACGATCGGTGTATACTGTGTTGAAGGTACACAGAACACCCACTAACTGCTTCAGACGCCAACACACTACACAAGGCCGCCGCACTGACGGCCTTATATAGTGTGGGACGTGTACTACACAGCCTGAGCTATGATTGGCCACAGGCATCTTGCCTGTGGCCAATCATGGCTCTCCTCGCTGCCGGTGCTGTGATTGGCCAAGCATGTGGGGTCACAGTGCATGCTTGGCCAATCATGAGCCAGCAATGCACTGCACCATCGCAGTGCATTGTGGGCCGTGAGCACCACACGAATTTGGCGCAAATGGCCCATAACGTTCGGAATTCCCCGAACGGGCGAACAGCCGATGTTCGAGTCGAACATATGTTCGACTCGAACACGAAGCTCATCCCTACCCCTGAGCATGGTTCTCATTGTCTAAACAGTGGTTGGATTGTTTGCAGTCCCCCGCTATTTTAATTAAGTTCTTCTGTAAGGTAGGATGGGTCAAAGTATTGTCTGCATACAGTGTCTCACAAAAGTGAGTACACCTCTCACATTTTTATAAATATTTTATTGTATCTATTCAGGTGACAACAGAGAAGAAATGACACTTTGCTGTAATGTAAAGTAGTGAGTGTACAGCTTGTATAACAGTGTAAATTTGCTGTCCCCTCAAAATAACTCAACACACAGCCATTAATGTCTAAACCGCTGGCAACAAAAGTGAGTACACCTCTAAGTGAAAATGTCCTAATTGGGCCCAATTAGCCATTTTTCCTCCCCCGTGTCATTGGACTAATTAGGGTTACAAGGTCTCAGGTGTGAATAGGGAACAGGTGTGTTAAATTTGGTGTTATCGCCTTCACTCTCTCATACTGGTCACTGGAAGTTCAACATGTCACCTCATAGCAAAGCACTCTCTGAGGATCTGAAAAAAAGAATTGTTGCGCTAAACAAATTTGGCCTAGGCTATAAAGAAGATTGCCAAGACCCTGCAGCACGGGGGCCAAGACCATACAGCAGTTTAACAGGACAGGTTCAACTCAGAAGAGGTCTCGCCATGGTCGACCAAAGATGTTGAGTGCGCGTGCTCACGATCATATCCAGAGGTTGTCTTTGGGAAACAGGCGTATGAATGCTGCCAGCATTGCTGCAGAGGTTGAAGGGGTGGAGGGATCAGCCTGTCAGTGTTCAGACCATACGCCGCACACTGCATCAAATTGATCTGCATAGCTGTCGTCTCAGAAAGAAGCCTCTTCTAAAGATAAAAGTGAACAAACAGTCCTGCGCAAATCAATCAAAAAAAGTCCTTTTAAAGTGCTAAGTGCTGATGAAGTATAAAAAAAAACATATAAATATATGAAACGTATAGAAAAAATTATGCAACACATAAAAAGTCTATAAACTGTGATTCACAGGCACCACTGGTGAAAAATTGCAGATGAAAGTAGTAATATAAATCCACGGACTAAAGGCTCTCAGAACTCTCACCTCCAAATAGAAAAAAAAGACAATGCACAATCTAAAGATGATGCACAAGAAAGTCTGCAAACAGTTTGCTGAAGACAGACTGAGGATATGGAGCTATTTTGAGGGGACAGCAAAACTTTACATTGTAGCAAAGTGTCATTCCTTCAGTGTTGTCACATGAAAAGATATAATAAAATATTTACAAAAATGTGAGGGGTGTATTCACTTTTGTGAAATACAGTATGTATATATATATATATATATATATATATACACGTATACACACTGTGGTAGTGTGGTACCCCACCAGTGTATGGACCCAGCATTTTCAACCAGGCGGGTTGAGGGGCTCTAGGGAGCTTGCAACGTTAGGTGGAAACTGACTTTTCAGTTTCCTCATTATTTACTAAAATCTGTTTTGGGATCTGGAGCCCGGGGATTTCGTAGTGATCCGGGTGGGATGAAATCCCCAGTCCTGGGTCCAGATTTTGGGATTCACCAGCACACTGACTGGTCAGGTGTGTGTTGGTCTATTTCTAGACACCTGACCATGTTTCTGGGCTCCACCCTCCTGAGGAGTCCAGGCAAGCAAGGGAGAAGCATGCATGTCTGCATGGTATAGTCAGAGGGCCCAAAGCTGTGGGATGAGCAGTGAGGAAGAGTAAAAGAGGTACAGTCCTGGTAAGTGATCTCTGTTATATGGCCAAGAGGGCTGAAGGGTAAAGCCCAAACGGCAGTACTGCTGACCATAAAGCCAGGTGGCTTGGTATTTTTTGTTTACTACTGCTGTGAAATTGAAACCCCTGCGTGGGAATTATTGATGGACATTTTCTTTTCTTGTTTAATAAAAGTGGGTCAAAAAGCCCTGAAAATTGAGTTTCTGGTGTGGATTGGTCTCGCTAGCTTGTGCTACACTTGAGTTAAACAACCCCCAATATTACAACACACACACATATATACATACATGCATACACACACACACTTATAAATAAATGAAAACAAACATTTTAAATTAGATGATGTCAGTAGGGCAGTGGACGGTGTCAGTACTTTATATTAATTATTTTAGTTTTTTTAATTATTTTTTGTAATTGTTTTAATTATTATTTTACAATATGATTTTTTTTAGGAGCGCCATTGAGGGGCTTTGGTGAAATATCAGTGGTCTAAACAGGCCCCTGAGGTATGACTTGAGACAGAGTAGGGGACTGAGAAGAGAGATTCCCCAGTCCCTTTCTCTATAGCCTCAGCTCCACTGGACAGTGAATAGATGGAAACAGCTTTCTGTTCATTCACAAACTGAAACATAGTAAACAGTTTACTATGATTCAGTTATGACCGAACACAGTGAGTGATTGGTACCAATCACTCATTGTGTTCATTCAGAAAAGGAAGGGGCCTGTAAAATACTTATTTACTGGCTCCTTCCCCTGCTCTTCATCCTTAAACATTCCCCTTTGTGCCTGCAGAAGCACCTGTAAGGAGAGGAGGGAAGCCAGCAGTGCTGTGGTTGAGATGGGCCCAAACAGCAGGGGGAATCTGCACCACACTGAGAGATTAGGGTGTGCCCAGGTACACGCTGTGCACATGCCTATGTCTGATTATATTCTATGCAGAGAAAGGCATGCATAATAAACAAGAATCAATAAAAAAAAAAAAATTATCCTTTGTGCTGAGGGTTATGTATGTCTGTACAATTCTTATCTGTACCACTGCAATCAAGGAATATTTTGTGAAAACAACGATAACAGCATACATGAATGTTGTATACTGCAAGTAGGCTCGGGTTCTTTTTCGGCCATGTCCAATATTCAGTACAGTTTAACCATGCACACCTTGCCGTGGCCTGCATAGCTGTGATCTCTGTCTCATGAAAGTTTTCAGTTTTCAAAGGTTGGAAGTATGTGTAAAAAAATAATCGAAGAGTCCCATTTGTCCAGTATATTAGTATGATGCAATTACTCACAGGTTTATCTGGAGGAGATCACTTTCTCAACCCACCAATCCTTACACGCTAAGTGATTGTTGTTGAATGGGACAAAAATCAGAGGTTCCTATAGTGTCAGTGCCACAGTATGTTTTTGTGTAATTATATTTAGGTAAAAAAAAGGCATCATGGCCACTAGGTGGCGCTGACAATATAGTAGCCACACATATTAGAAAAAGTACAACAATTTTCATCTTGATTGTGTGGAAGGTTGTCATATCCACACAGCAAACATTTTATACATAGACCTCAAAGACTAATGGTAATCCTACTCTCTCCCTAACTTAATCCCACATTTGGCATCCAATAGGGGATGCCGGCCTCCCTAAGATGGAGCCCATAAAGGCGACAAAACAGTCTTCTAGGGTCTCCTGCCATCCTGAAAAATGGTACAATGCCACCTTCAGGTTGGGGTATATAGCAGAGCTCACCACCTGCCCAAGAATAAAACTTTTTTCTCATATCGTCTTTCAGGACAGCCTTTGAGATATAGGGCTCCTCCCTCCGGGACAGGAAACACGTCAAGCCAATTAAATAAAAGGTGTGGTCCTCCAGGCCCTCCTCAGTTTTTGTGTTTCCTGCCGGACGGGAAGGAGCCCGTTTGGAACTGGTAAGGGGAGATCCTTCTCAGGGGTTTTGCCTGGGGAGAGCACCTTGATGGACCTGACCCTTAGCACCCCTCGGTCCGTACGAAGGGAGGAGAGGGTAGCTTTCAGTCCCCGCTGCCATTTAAAACGTTCGGAGAGAACGGGACCCCGATGCGCGGCAATCTCCCCTCGGAGCGCTAACCGCTCGTACCTGTCAGTCGGATGGCGGCGGGAGACGTTCGTTCCGGCGTCCGGGTACTGTGAGCGGTGCGTTCGTAAGGAACGCTCGGCGTCGGGGTGGAGTCTTTGCGCTCTGGCATACGGAAGTGGGAGAGACGCACTTCCGCCGGATTCGCGTCATCAGGTGGCGCCGCAGGACCTGTTCCAGTCCTTTGGGCGCGGCGGTGTGACTACAGGGTTGCCTGGAGCGGTGTGAAGGCTCAGAGACTGAGTGAGACACAGGAACCATGGAGAGTGCAGTTGTGCAGGTGGACTCCGGTTCAACAGGCTCCAGTACCTCTCAGGTAAGCTTGGTGAGGGCAGACCAGGACTTACACTGGGGGGTCACTCTGACCCGTAGTACCTTCCCGGGGTGGAGAACCTGCTGGTGAAGGGGGGCACTTCCTAGACAGACCCTAGAAGCACAGTGGTGTGGTCAGGGGTGGTATTTTAATGGGACCCTGTTTTTCTTTGTTTTTAGGTTAAACAGGACAGAGCCCAGATACCTTTGCCCAGAAGGAAATGTGCCGTGTGTGGGGCTAAGTTAGGCACCGGTTGGGAGAAGCCGCTTTGCCCGGATTGTGTCAGTAGCCTGGTGAAAGAGGACTCGGTGGCAGCTTGTCACAATGTTTTAACATCCGTAAAGGATGAGATTGCATCCACCTTCCAATCTTTCAAAAACATGATGGATAGGATGCAGGGTCCCTCTGTCCCTTTACCCAGGGCCGTGAGTATGCCTTCCTTATCCGAACCAAGTTTAATTTTTCGGGCGCCCGCAAGGGCTCAGGAGGAGGAGGTGGATAGGGAGAGGTTACCCAGGTCATTAGCCTCCTCTAGGACAGAGTCTACTTCTGAATCTGAGGAAGAGGCCATTAGATCAGCCAGATACAAGCTGTCTTTGGATGATGTGGGTGACCTCCTCAAGGCTATATATGACACTTTGGAGATCAGGGAAGAACAGGTCCAGCTTTCAAAACACGACATGATGTATCAAGGGTCGAGTGTAATGAAAGACAGGGTATTTCCCGTCCATAAGTCGCTAGTGGAGGCGATTCTGCTGGAGTGGGAACAACCGGAAAAAAGGCAATTTTTTTCAGGTAGCCTTAGAAGGAGGTTCCCTTTTGAGTCGGATGCGGTGCATCCCTGGAACAAGGTTCCCAAATTAGATGCTCCCTTGGCTAAAGTCTCTAAGAAGACAGATTTGGCCTTTGATGATATGGGTTCACTCAGGGACCCTATGGATAAGAGGGGAGATGTGCTGCTTAAGAGAGCCTGGGATGCCTCTTCCATCGGGCTTAAACCGGCCCTAGCAGCTACCTGTGTGGCCAGAAACTTGGAGTGTTGGCTTACACAGTTACAATCGCATATTTCTGCGGGTACTTCTAGGCAACAGCTGTTGAAGTCCTTTCCGCTACTGTTCAAGGCTGTGGGCTTTTTAGCTGATGCCTCTGCAGAATCAGTCAAACTGGCTGCTAGATCTGCAGCACTAGTGAACGCTGCCAGAAGGGCCGTTTGGCTTAAAACCTGGTCAGGAGACACAGCTTCAAAATTGAAGTTATGTGGATTACCCTTTTCAGGGGATCATTTGTTCGGGCCCGGCCTGCAAGAGGCGTTAGAGCGCACGCAGGATAGGAAGAAAGCTTTCCCAGAAAGGAAAAAGAGACCTGAAGGGAAGCGCCTTTTTCGAAGCCCCAGGCAGCAGAACCTGCAGGAAAGGGAGGTTCGCCCCAAAAAGCATTGGACAGGTCACAAGGGAAGAGTCAGGAGGAATCTTATTCAATCCTCCTCAACCCTCCCCTAAAACCCAGTGACTCCTGCGTCCCGGTGGGAGGAAGACTGGGGAAGTCCCTCCCACAGTGGGAAGCTTCAACTGAAAGTCCGTTCATTCGAGATGTAATAAGGAACGGCTACAGGTTGGAGTTTGGTTCAGTTCCCCTCCCAAATTTTCAAGTGACAAGGTTACCAAGGGACCAAGAGAAAGCAGAGGCTTTGGCTCTTCTTCTGGGGGATCTGGTGGACCAAGAAGTAATGGTGCAGGTGCCTCAGGAGGAGCGAGGCTTGGGGGTTTACTCCCACGTATTCGTGGTAAAGAAACCTTCGGGGAAGTTCAGGTTAATACTGAATCTCCGCCCCCTGAACAGATTTATAAAATACAAGCGGTTCCGGATGGAGTCAATCTTCTCGGTAACCAAGTTCCTGTTTCAGGGCTGTCACATGGCCACAGTGGATCTCAGGGATGCATATTTGCATATCCCGATTCATCTGGAATCTCATTGGTTTCTCAGGTTGGCGGTGAGGTTAAACACTGGTGTGTTACACCTCCAGTTTCGAGCTCTCCCCTTCGGGCTCTCAGCCTCACCAAGAATCTTTACAAAGGTTCTGGCAGAGGCACTGGCCCCATTAAGGCTCAAGGCTATAACAGTGATCCCATATCTGGACGATCTACTGTTCATAGCCCAGTCGGCCCAACAACTGCAGAGGGACATACAGGAGGCCTTGGTTTTCCTGCGCTCACTGGGGTGGCTGATAAACCAGGAAAAATCCCAGCTGACCCCCTCACAGGAGGTCCCGTATTTAGGATACAGGATTTCTTCGGTGGAAATGAGGGTATTTCTTCCGGAGGAGAAGATCTGCAAGCTATAGCAGGCGGTAGCCCAGCTTCAATCTGGTCGGGAAGCCCAGGTCAGGGAGGTTATGAGAGTCCTGGGGTTGATGACATCATGCTTTCCAGCGGTGGCCTGGGCAAGGCATCATCAGCGTCCTTTACAGAGACTCATGCTCCGTTATTGGGATGGCAGGCAGGAGAGCCTGGATCAGGTTATGCCCCTATCCTCGGCAGTCAGGAGGTCTCTTTGGTGGTGGCGGGCCCAGGTCAACCTAGACAGGGGTCTTCCCTGGTCCCCACAAGCTACGGTGGTGGTCACGACCGATGCCAGTGCGCTGGGTTGGGGTGCCCACCTAGAGGGAACCTTAGCCCAGGGTTCCTGGTCGGACCTAGAGACAGGTCGTTCCTCAAACCAGAAGGAACTTCTGGCAGTTTGGAAGGCTATAGAAACCTTCCAGTCCCAGTTACATGGCAGGGATCTGCAGGTTCGCTCAGACAATGTGGCAGCAGTAGCCTACCTGAACAAACAAGGGGGAACCAGAAGCCCTGCACTCCAGGTAATTGCGGACAGAATCTTCTGCTGGGCAGAGAAGAACTTGTCCTCAATATCAGCCATTCACCTAAAGGGAACGCAGAATTTACTGGCCGACTTTCTCAGTCGCCAGAAGATAGGTCAGGACGAGTGGTCCCTCAACAAGGAAGTGTTCGAGGAGATTGTGTCATGCTGGGGAAGGCAAGAAATAGACCTATTTGCAACAGAAGGCAACAGGAAGGTGACGCAATTTTTTTTTTTTTCGGTTCACCCACAGGATCGGGCCAGGGGGATAGACGCCCTTGCCAATCCATGGCTGTTCGGCCTGTGTTATGCCTTTCCTCCCGTAAGGATGGTGGCGGAGGTCCTGCAGAAGTTCCGTTCGGAGACTACGGACCTCATTTTAGTAGCTCCTTTTTGGCCAAGGAGACCCTGGTTTGCCAGCATAAAGAAATTGGCCGCCCATCCTCCGCTGTTTCTGCCAGTCAGGGAGGACTTACTTTCCCAGGGGCCGATTCTGTGCCCTCAGATAGAGAGGCTCAAGCTTGTGGCCTGGTATCTGAGGAACAAATCTTAAGGTCACAGGGTTTCTCAGAGTGATTAAGACCTTGTTAGAATGCCGTAAACCAGTTACTAGGGCAATTTACACCAAGGTAGGAAAGAGGTTTAATTCCTGGTTGCGAGAACATGGAATTGCAAGCCCCGGGGTCCCGGCAGTCCTGGACTTTCTACAAGCGGGGGTAGAGCTGGGCCTATCTATCAGCACTCTAAAGGTACAGGTGGCGGCCTTAAGCGTTTTCCTTCAGTCCTCCCTTCAGCAGAATCCATTTGTCAGGAACTTCTTCAAGGCTCTATCTAGATCCAGGCCTGTGAGAATGAAGTCCTGTCCTACTTGGGATTTGGCCTTGGTTCTTAGGGCTTTGACCCAAGATCCATTTGAACCTTTAGAGGGAGCATCACTTAAGTGTATGGTACTAAAGACTGTGTTTTTGATAGCGATCACGTCAGCTAGAAGGGTCAGTGATCTGCAGGCGCTCTCGGTCAGAGAGCCATTTCTGTTAATCTTAGAAGACAGGGTAGTACTTAAGACTGACCCTAGTTTTCTTCCTAAAGTGGTGTCCACTTTTCATAGGACACAGGATATTATTTTGCCAACTTTTTTCTCAACCTCAGACGAGGACGAAGCGAGATCTTTAAGTTTGTTAGACGTCAGAAGAAGTCTATTAATTTTTTTAGAAGCCACTAGGGTCTTCAGGAAGTCAGACTCACTTTTTGTTAATTTTTCGGGCGCCCGCAAGGGCTGCAAGGCGTCCAAAGCGTCTATCGCCAGGTGGATACGAATGGCGATAGTTAAAGCCTATGAGTTAGAGGGGAAGCAGGCACCCTTAGTTAAGGCACACTCTACAAGGGCGGTTTCTGCATCATGGGCAGAGAGGGCTGGAGCCTCTCCGGAGGAGATCTGCAAAGCAGCAACGTGGTCCAGCTACTCAACGTTCGCAAGACATTACCGTCTGGATTTATGGTCTGATAAAGAGCAGACTTTTGGACGTAAGGTCCTCCAGGCAGTGATCCCGCCCTGACAAGGTGAGCTCCTTGCTTATCATCTCAAAGGCTGTCCTGGAAGACGATATGAGAAAACCGGAGTTAGACTTACCGGTAACTCTTTTTCTAGGAGTCTTCCAGGACAGCCTGGCTTCCCACCCAAAGTTGTTTAAATTGGACTAAGTGGTGAGGATGTGTATTAACGTGATTGTTAGTGTGTTATGTTTTTCAGAGCCTCCCGGCGGTTCTTGGAGTAAAACTGAGGAGGGCCTGGAGGACCACACCTTTTATTTAATTGGCTTGACGTGTTTCCTGTCCCGGAGGGAGGAGCCCTATATCTCAAAGGCTGTCCTGGAAGACTCCTAGAAAAAGAGTTACCGGTAAGTCTAACTCCGGTTTTTTTCAAAAAGCTATTTTTTTTGGGATTCACACTGACTTAATATATTTCAGTTAGAGTTTACAGTTACTTTAATATGCAGCTTCCAATTAAGTATACTAAAGTGATATTAAACCTTCAAACAATAAACATTAATTTAATAATATACCTCATACGCTGTGGATTATTTTCCCATTTTGTGAAATAAAAACATGAAAAGTTAATTTACGATGTTTAGGGCGGCTCCCCAGAGCCACTCTGACATACTTGCCCCCATTTTGGACAGAAATTTGATGCAAGGGCACGCCGTACACCCACAGCAAAAAGTAAAGGATCTGCCTGACCGACAACTGGCTTTATTGTATTGCAAGAAAGGGACAAACATGAGCATTACAAAAAGAGGCTGATGAACAGTTGAGAATAGTGTACGCTATCCAAATGGAAGAGACTTTGAGACTTAGACTGCAGACCAAAAGTAGATATTTTGGGTCATTATTAATAGTTGAGGATTAGGGAAAATTAGTGCTGGACCGTGAAGGTATCTTATTGGTATTGTGATCTTATCTTAAAGTGATTGTAAACCTCAGTCATGAAATTCAAGCAAAGCAAATACAGTTTATCTGTAGTGTTTACTTATCTCTCTCCAAAGCTCTAAGTGTCATTTCTTTCCAGTGCATTGTTCCTGTGTTATCAGCACGAGTCACTTCTGAGATGTTTTCCCGACACATGAGATAAATTTCGGGAGGGAGAGGGGGAGAGAGTTCAGATCAGGGTTTGTCTATATACAACATAGTTCTTCTGCTGTGTGAAGGGGGGTTCCTTTCCTCCAATCAGTTCTCACCCACTGAAACTGCAGCCTATCTGCCCCTTCCTCTCAGCTCCTGACAGAGGAAGAAGGATTTTATCATGATCTGCCCTTTTGTAGGGGTGTAGAGAGCAGAAGACTGCAGATAAACAAGTAAAACCTATGTAGGGAGATTTGCTTCATCTCTGTGCATCACCTGAGGCTTTTCACTTCACTGGGTATATGTGAGGCTTTACAACCACTTTAAGATATTGATGCTGATGTAGGTAATCTGGTCCCCTGGCAGTGGGCTTCTACAACCCAGAGGATCTCCAGTCTTCTTTGCCTATAGTGTTATGTAACAAAAATGGAAATTGAAGAGCCACACCACTGCTTAAAGGTCTAGGCAGATGCCCCAATGAAAGGCAGGGGAGTAATTAAAAAAGAGGAGTCATCATGTTTGGGGGCTCCAAAATTGCCTCCCTCATCAGGGCTTATTATTGGAAACAATGTAAATGGACTAGAGGTGAACTGGACCATCAATGGTCTTTCTTCCAGTGCGATTACAGGCACAGGTCTGACCAACAGCTGGTTTGGCTTATATATTGTTTTGTTTTCAATCTCAAGCCACAAAAGAGGGCATTTTTACACCCATCGAAATGCATTGAATATTCTTCCAATTATCCCCCTCCCCACACTTTATTGATATAAATCAATAATCAAAAATAGTAATGTCTGGACATTTTAGCAGTGACATAGTGCTTCAATCTAAATTTCTGTTAAATAAAAGAAAAATGACAATGCATTTTGCACCCAGTGAAGTGGAGTTGGAGCAAAATAAAAAATAAATACAGATGCATCTCAAAAAATTAGAATATCTTAAAGTTAATTTCAGTAATTCAATTAAAAAACAAACTCATATTATAGATGCGTTACATATAAAGTGATATATTTCAAGCCTTTCTTTCTTTTAATTTTGATAATTATGGCTTACAGCTAGTGACAACCCAAAATTGAATCAGAAAATTAGAATACATAAGACCAATAAAAAAAAAAGGATTTTTAATACAGAAATGTTGGCTTACTGAAAAGTATGTCTATGTACAGTATAGTGTGCGCTCATTACTTGGTCAAGGTTCCTTTTGCATGAATTACTGCATCAATGCGGCATGGCATGGAGGCAATCAGCCTAAGGCACTGCTGAAGTGTTATGCAAGCCCAGGTTGCTTTGAAGGCCACTGCCTTCAGCTTGTCTACATTGTTGGGTCTGGGGTCTTCCTATTGACAATACCCCACAGAGTCTCTATGGGGTTTAAGTCAGGGGAGTTTGCTGGCCAATCAAGCACAGTCATACCATGATCATAAAACCAGGTATTGGTACTTTTGACAGTGTGGGCAGGTGTCAAGTCCTGCTGGAAAATGAAATCAGCATCTCCATAAAGCTAGTCAGTAGAAGGAAGCATGAAGTGGACCAATACAGCAGATGACATGGCTTCACAAATCATCACGGGCTGTGGAAAAATTTGAATTTCATTTGGAAATCAAGGTCCCAGAGTCTGGAGGAAGAGTGGAGAGGCACAGAATCCAAGTTGCACGAGATGCAGTGTGAAGTTTCCACAGTCAGTGATTATTTGGGGTGCCATCTATCAAGTCCAAAATCAGCACAGCCCTTTACCAGGAAATTTGAGTGCATTTCATGCTCAGTAAGCCAACATTTCTGTATTAAAAATCCTTTTTTTATTGGTCTTATGTAATATTCCAATTTTCTGAGATACTGAATTTTGGGTTTTCACTGACTGTAAGCCACAATCATCAAAATTAAAAGAAAGAAATGCTTGAAATATACCACTGTGTAACATCTATTTAATATATGAGTTTCACATTCTGATTAAATAACTGAATTAAGGGGGCGTGGCCAAGATGGCAACCAGCTAGGACGTGTTGGAAGAGAGCTCCGCACCTGGCAGGCTATTTATCCGACAATTAGGGACATATATCTATCCTGTTGGGCCGGTGAAGCGGTGGTGAGGATCGGGGATGCGCAGAGGCAGCTCCGGTTCCCATAGGAAGAAACACACAGCACCGGGAACCCCGCTACAGACCCGCGCTGCACGCGGGAAGGCCCACACCAACATGGCGTCTCAGACGGACCAAGCTGACACGCCGCCGCTGGGTGCTGAACAATTCCAGGCTCTTATGCAAGCGATTACGGGCTGCCAGACTACCCTAACCACTAAGATAGAGCAGATACAGCTTGACATGGGGCTTATCCGGCGTGATATGGATAAGCACCGGGAGCGGCTTACTGAGGCGGAGCGGAGGGTGGGGGACGTGGAAGATGTCACCCGCGACCATGATGCCTCCCTCCGCACCCTACAAGTGAGGATGAAGGCGCTGGAATCCAGGGCAGAAGACCAGGAGAACAGGAACAGGAGGAATAATTTGCGGTTGGTAGGCCTGCCAGAAGGTTCAGAGGGCCAGGACACTGAGGCTTTTACTGAACATCTGCTGCGGACACTTCTCCCGCTAGCTGTGTTCTCCCCTCAATTTGTGGTGGAGCGGGCACATAGAATGCCGTCTGTTCGAGGCCCACCAGGAGCCCCGCCGCGCACATTTATTTTCCGCCTTTTGAACTTTAGAGACAGAGACCTGGTTCTCCGGGAGGCGAGGAAGGTGGGCGAACTGCGCTTTGAAAACATTAAATTAATGCTCTTTCCTGACTATTCAATGGAGACGCAAAGGCAACGCAGGACATTTGACCAAGTCAAGGTCCAGCTGCGCACCAAAGGTCTCAAGTACAACATGATGTTCCCCGCGAAACTCAGAGTGATTGATGGAGAATCCGTCCGTTTCTTTACCTCCCCGAGTGAGGCCTCCAGATGGATTGATTCCCTCCCCCGACAAGGATGATCCTGGATGGAGAATCCCTGACTGAGGTCCACAAGCATCACCAGCTTTGCCCAGTGGTAAGCAGATCAGTCCCCCCCCCCCCCCCCCAATTCTGACCCTCAGTCTCTGAACTTGGGGATCCGGTTAGACTACCCCCTCCTTCCCATTAGCTGTTTTGGGCAGGGAGCGAGGAGATGTCCTGAAGTGGTTGCTTGTGCTCTGATGCTCCGTGGGGGGGGGGGGGTCCATATTATTGTCTTGCGGGCCTTATGGCCTCATCTCTCCCCTAGGTTTATGCCTGAGGGGGTTTGTATGGTTACCTCTGGACATGGACCTAATGTACCGGGGATGCCGGACCTGGACACCCTGACAGCCCTGGCTCCCAGAGCTGTACCTTTTTTCTCCCCCCTTGTTTTGTCTTATTCTCTTATTTTTTTTCTTCTTCCAATTTTTTTTTTTTTTTTTTTATTTATTTATTTATTTTTTTTTGTCTCCTCCTTGCTGGAAGAGTTGCAACTAAGAATGGGCCCTTGGAACACACCAAGCGAACAATGTACTTCAATCTGAGGCGTCACCTATACTCCTGTTTGTTCCCCTTTAACATGTTTTGCCTCCAGGAAGCGGCTGCGCTGGAGTCTGTTTACTCTGCGCAGGAGACTCTGTCCTAGGTGTGCTGGTTGGTACGCACTGCCCCCACGGGAGATTTCTCCTTTAAATGAGTTCAACTAAGTTTGGTTTGGGTTCTCAAACACCCTGGGGCTGTTTTTCTGGGGTGTGGGGTGGGAAGGGAGGGGAGTTCTGTTTGTTTTTTAGTTGTTTTTCTGTTACATGCTTATGTTTTCTACTGTGGACAGCTCTACTATAACAAATGTATTGTGTATGTCATTGCATTACTTAAGTTGAGATATTTGTGCCTTGACCCTGGTCAGGTGGTCATATCCGTTGGTCCCCCCTGCCCTTCCAGGTTATGGCTCCGTTGAAGATCCTCTCCTGGAATGTTAGGGGGCTTAACCAGAAGATTAAACGCTCTCTTGTTTTCGATTACATGAAAAAATATGCTCCGCATATTTGTATTCTTCAGGAGACGCATCTAGTAGGGGGAAGGATTATGGGCTTGAAAAGGCCCTGGGTGGGATACCACTATCATGCCACGTATTCTGGCTATGCCCGGGGGTTAGCATCCTGGTCCATAAGTCCCTTACTTTTGAGCCTCTTGATATTGTTACAGATAAGGACGGGAGATACGTGCTGGTGCACGCCGGAATAGACATGATAGAGATGGTGCTGGTGGGTCTCTATATGCCACCTCCAGCGAACCTGTCTTTGCTACATAAATTGACTGCCCTGATCGCCCAATTTCATACTGACAATGTAGTACTAGTGGGGGACTTTAATATCCCTCCCAATCCTTCCCTAGATAGGTTAGCGCCTGACCGGGCTACGGACTCTCCAATTTCTCGCTGGGCACAGGTGTTTGGGCTGGAGGATGTCTGGAGGTGGAAACACCCATCAGATCGAAGGTTTATGTGCCACTCCTCCTCCCACAACACTCTCTCCCGCATTGACCTTGTTTACGCTGGTGACCCCATGCTTCCCAGGGTTCTTGGAATAGAGTTACTCCCTCGGGGCATCTCTGACCACTCCCCACTATTGTGTACACTGCAGACCTCTACTCCCTAGCGGGATAGACTCTGGCGACTGTCAAGGTACTGGATTGAGCACCCCACTATTGCCATTGAGATGGGCGGTGAAATACGGGGATTCTGGGCCTCCAACGTAGGCACGGCTGTGAGGGGGATGGTCTGGGATGCCTTCAAGGCCTACATGAGGGGGTGTTACCTTTCTTCCATTGGCCGGGAGTGTAGGAATGATAGGATCACGGTTGAGGAGGCAGAAGCCAGGGCATAAGACCTTGAAACCCGATTCACCCTCACGGCCAACCTGCTCACGGCACAAGATATGAAAGTAGCTTACCGGGAGGTGGTGCTGCTTAGGGTGGCTAAGACAGGCAAACGTCACCTGGCTCAGACGTAGAGGATTTTTGAACAGGGCGAAAAGACGGGGAGGCTGTTGGCCTGGATCTCTAGGGAGCAGGCCCCAATCTCCACTATACCTCGAGTACAGAATAGTGCTGGGACATTGGTGACGAATCCTCTTGCCATCAACGCTTGTTTTGCAGAGTTTTACTCCACCCTCTACTCATCTAGGGCAAGGTACTCACCGCAGGCGTTGCATGCTTTTTTAGAGGGGGTGACACTTACTGCCCTCACCTCTGAGGCCAGGGATGGCCTGGACTCCCCGATTACACTGGCGGAGGTCCGACTTGCACTGGGGTCCATGCAGCCGGGGAAGACCCCTGGGGAGGATGGGATACCCCCGGAATTCTATAAACCCTACCTGGAGGAGGTGACAGTTAGAATGCACGACATGCTTACCGCGTCCCTCCAAGAGGAAGATCTCCCTCCATCTATGGCACAAGCCATTATAGTGGTGATCCCTAAACCTGGGAAGGACCCCCAGCTGTGCTCGTCATACCAACTTATTTCCCTGCTCAACTCAGACGCAAAAGTGTTGACCAAAATCCTTGCCAGGCGACTGAATGATGTTATACTTACCCTGATCCATGAGGATCAGTCTGGCTTTATGCCAGGGAAGGGGACAGACATTAATATTCGCAGGCTCTTCACTGTCTTGGCCTCGGGGGATGCAGAAGGCGGGGAGGAGGTAGTCGCCTCCCTAGACGCGGAGAAGGCCTTTGACTCCGTGGAGTGGGACTATTTGTGGGAAGTCCTCCGTAAGTTTGGATTTGGTCCAGCCTTTATCTCCTGGGTCAGGGCAGTGTACAAGGCTTCCACAGCTAGGGTGCGCACGGGCACGGTCCTCTCCCCGCTTTTTCCCCTCCACAGGGGAACCAGGCAGGGGTGCCCCCTGTCCCCGGGGCTTTTTGCCCTGGCAATTGAACCTATGGCGGCTCTCCTCCGCTCCTCCCCTGAGGTTCGGGGCATTGTCAGGGGTCCTTTGCAGGAAAAGGTTTCGTTATATGCCAATGATACTCTGTTGTATCTCAGAGATGACGGAACCTCCCTAAAAGCAGCATTGTCGCTTATCGATAAGTTTGGACAGTTCTAGGGTATACGAATAAATTGGGCGAAATCGACTTTATTTCCACTACATGATGGTGCTGGCGACTCCCGGGTGGATGGGCAACTGCAGAGGGTTTCTCAATTTAGATATCTGGGTGTGGAAATACACAGACTTGAAACAGTTTATTACCCTTAACCTGAGTCCGGTGGTCACCCAGCTAGCCCAGAAGTGTAATGTGTGGAGGTCCCTGCCGCTCTCATCAGTGGGACGGGTCAATTTAATTAAAATGTCGGTTCTTCCTAAGTTTACCTACCTCTTCCGCCAGACCCCAGTCCATATCCCACTTAGATTCTTTAAGAAACTGGATGGCATTATCTCGTCCTTCGTTTGGAATGGTAAGCCCCCTAGAATAGCTAGAACAACCCTCCAACGGCCCCTTGTGTGCGGAGGTTTGGCATTACCCTGTTTCCTGAAGTATTATTGGGCGGCAGTCCTAGTGACTATTAAATGGTGGCTCTCCGAGGGCCCGGCCAACCCTGCATCCTCGTTGGAGGCGGCGTTGTTGGGCTCCTATGCGGAACTAAGAAACTTAATCCATAGGGGACCCGTTCTAACCCGGGATAACTCTTCTGATGCGCACGACTCTTAAGGTATGGGAACTGGTAAACAAACAGCTGGTGGGCACAGGAGTCTGGGCCCCAAGGACTCCCCTCTGGGGGAACCCCCGCCTGCCCCACTTTAAGTCCATTCCTGATCCAATTGTCTGGGCCAGGCATGGAGTTACATCACTAGGGGACATAGTATCTCATGGGCAACTACTCCCCTTTGATGCTCTCAAACAAGCTAGAGACCTGCCGAATCATATGTTTTTCAGATTTCTGCAGCTGCGACACGCCTTCCGGTCTCAATTCCCATCCGGAGTAACTCTAGGGGTGTCTGCAGTGGAGGATGTACTTGGTTCTGCGGAGGGGGGGGGCGCGCACAATGTCCACGATCTATACCGCGCTGGCCATACAGGACGAGACTATGATTTCCCATTTGTTTGAGCTCTGGCACAGTGACATTCCGGAACTTACTGAAGAGGACTGGGAGGAGGGCATACAGCAATACCTGACCCTGGCGATTTCTGCAAGAGACAGGTATATACAATTGAAGTTCGTCCACCGGGTATACTTTTCGCCGGCACGCCTGGCAAGGATTTACCCTGACCGACTGACTACCTGCCCTAGATGCAACGCAGACGATGCTGACTTTTTTCACATGGTGTGGTCCTGCCCCGGGGTAGTGGGATTCTGGAAAGGCGTCCTGGCCGACATTAATGCTGTGGGGGAGCTTGCGATCCCACTTAGCCCAATACCTCTCCTGCTGGGTATCTGTGACTTTTTGGAAATCTGCTGGGGGAAGAAACTGTTTATTTTCTACACTACACTATACGCGAGGAAAGCAATACTACTGCAATGGAATCAACCTCTCCCTCCTACTAAAAAATTGTGGCAGTCCCTGGTAAACATGGCTTTGCCGCTATACAAACTCAAGTATCTGGGCAGGAACTGCCCCAAGAAATTTGGGAAGATTTGGGCGGCATGGGTTGAGGCGACGCATTTGACCATTGATTAGGCTAGGGGGTTGGTGGGGGGGGGGGGGGTCCCTTTCTTATTTTATGTGGTTTTTGTATTGAGGAGGGAGGTCTCGGGTAGTGTCTGTAATCTGTACTGCAATGACTAATGATTCTACACATTGCTAGGAAATGACTGTGATCCATATATGCTGCAATTTGGTTATCTGTCTGCACATGATTTGTATGTACCCTGTTGATGCATGTTTGTTTTCTATTTTCTTTTTGAAATATAAATAAAAATATTTGTTAAAAAAAATAACTGAATTAAATTTGTAATGATATTCTAACTTTATGAGATGCAACTGTAAATGGGGTTTTAATAAAACTTTAAAACAAAAAAAATAATAATCAGGAAACCTGTACAAAGACTTAAAAGGATGCTGTTCCTAACTTCTCCTTTAATGTCCATGGCGAGTGACTCAAAGCAGCCAGGCAACTAGCATTTTTCAGTCACAACAGCCTCCATATTTCCCTAGCTTCAGGTTACCTTTAAGAACCAAGAATGGACAAGCCTATGCAACATAAATCCCTATACAAATGTAATAGATTGTATCAAGTGTGATTGAAGAGTGACTACTGCACACTAATTTATAGTTCATCTCTGCCATCCCTCTACATCACCCTCTCATTCTGCTCTGGAAAAAAAAAATGATGTTTGATCGGCTTAAAATAGTGAAAATACAGATTTCATTTTGTAGTCTGAAAGTATTTGTTTATGCTGCTGGCCAAGCGGCATTTAATAAACAATGAATACAAGCACATTGTTTCCTCATCAATCAAAGCCCATAAAAAGCTCAGCCAGAGATTTAATCTCCCATTTCTGGGAGCTGTCGTAACACAGCTCTTTTTTTTTTACAAGATGTTTTTGTTCCGAACATATACACTCTATCCACGTCTTGTCATTAATTTGAAAAATTACATGCATGGATCACAGTCCCTGGGAAACATGGACAAATCTTACAAGTATTCTTTAGAACTAATTTTTCTCAAACACAAAGTCAGGGTGATCATCTGTATAAATTGCTGTCAGAGAATCTAAACTGAACTGAGGGCTCTTCAATTCAAGACTTTGCACAGTTTTGTGTTTATTCCAACATTTCACAAAGCCAGCTGTGTTCAAAAATAATGACTTAATCAGTTCCTTTAAAAGAAGCTCCTAGTCGGATCTACAGTATAGGTGCGGAAAACTGTTCATGTCAGATTTAGGCAAGGCACCTTGAAAGGACTTGTTAAAGAGGAACACCACGCCAAAAAAAGCCTGAATTTATTTATTTTAACAAATGCCCAAAATGTAGAAAATCTAATTTCTTCATCAATTACTACATATTTTTGGTAAAAAAAAAAATCCCAATAAGTATATATTGATTGTAGACACTAATAACTTTTTTGTGCAAACCAAACTTTGAGATATATTTATGGAATTTATTTATTTTTTGCTAGTAATGGTGGGGATCAGCAACTTATAGCGTGACTGATATTGTGGTGGACACGTTGAGCATACAGCATCATAAAGGCCAAGAAACACACTAGACAAGTCAGGCATGAAGTTGTGGAGACGTTTAAGGCAGGCTTAGGTTATAAAATAAAATCCCAGGTTTTGAACATCTCACGGAACACTGTTCAATACATCCAAAAATGGAAAGAGTATGGCACAACTGCAAACCTACCAAGACCTGGACATCCACCTAAACTGACAGGCTGGGCAAGAAGAGCATTAATCAGAGAAGCGGCCGAGAGGACTCTGGAGGAGCTGCAGAGATCCACAGCTCAGGTGGGAAAATCTGTCCACAGGACAACTGTTAGTCGTGAACGCCACAAATCTCACCTTTATGGAAGAGTGGCAAGAAGAAAGTAATTGTTGAAAGAAGGACATATGAACTATTAGTCGTGAACGCCACAAATCTCGCCTTTATTGAAGAGGGGCAAGAAGAAAGTCATTGTTGAAAGAAAGACATATGAAAGTGGGCAACACAACAAATACCGTATATACTCGAGTATAGGCCGACCCGAATATAAGCCGAGGCCCCCAATTTACCCCCAAAAAAACTGGCAAACTTATTGACTCGTGTATAAGCCGAGGGTGAGACATGCCTGTCCATCCCTGTGTGTGTGTCCGTCCATCCCTGTGTGTCCGTCCATCCCTGTGTGTCCGTCCATCCATCCCTGTGTGTGTGTGTGTGTGTGTCCATCCATCCATCCATCCCTGTGTGTGTGTGTGTCTCCATCCATCCATCCATCCATCCATCCCTGTGTGTGTGTGTCTCCATCCATCCATCCATCCATCCGTGTGTGTGTGTGTGTGTGTGTGTGTGTGTCCAGCCTACCTGTGTCCCGAGCCTTTGTCCCGAGCCTCCGTCCCGTGCCTTGCCTCCTTGCCTCCGTCCCGTGCCGTGCCTTGCCGCCGTGCCTTGCCTCCGTCCCGTGTCGTGCCTTGCCTTGCCTCCGTCCCGTCCCGTGCCGTGCCTTGCCTTGCCTCCGTCCCGTGCCCTCTTCGTCGGCGCCTCGGCGGCCATTGTAAAATTCAAAAGCCTCCGCCTTCGCCTGTGATAGGCGGAACACTGAATTTCCCAGCAGCCTGTGTTCCGCCTATCACGGACATCGTATCATCCTCGTCCGTAGTACGAGGATGATACGATGTCCGTGATAGGCGGAACACAGGCTGCTGGGAAATTCAGTGTTCCGCCTATCACAGGCGAAGGCGGAGCCGGAGGCGCGGCTTTTGAATGATAGAATGGCCGCTGTCTGTCTGCTCGACACGCTGATCGAGCGGGCAGACAGCGATGACTTGAGTATAAGCCGAGGGGGGCACTTTCAGCCTCAAAAAAGAGGCTGAAAATCTCGGCTTATACTCGAGTATATACGGTATGTTGAAGAAGGTGATCTGGTCAGATGAGACCAAAATTTTACTTTTTGGCCTAAAAGCAAAACGCTATGTGTGGAGGAAAACTAACACTGAACACACCATCCCTAACATGATACATGGCGGTGGCAGCATCATGTTGTGGTAATGCTTTTCTTCAGCAGGGACAGGGGAGCTGGTTAGAGGTGATGAGAAAATGGATGGAGCCAAATACAGGGCAATCATTAGCCTCATACACACGATCGGACTTTGTACAAACTTTCCCGTGGATTTCCATACAAAGGGCTTTGCCCGTGAACTTGTTAAGCATACCCACAACTTTTTCAGCCAACTTTCACCAAATCATGTGGTTTTTCTGCTCTTTACCGCCACTTTTGGTCAACTCATGTATTGTTGTCTGATCTTTTGCATTGGTCCTGAGCATGCATGTTTGTAAAGTCTGATGGTTTTCTGTACACACGATCGCACTTTGCTCCAGTGGACTTATGTTGTCGAAAAAGTTTGTCTGTTCGCACAGCCAATATTTGTCCAATGAAAACCAAAAAAAAGATTGTCCGATGGAGCATACACACATATGGATGTTACCTTAAAACAGCTAATTTGCATGTTTGTTGTCAAAAAGTCCAATCATGTGTACGAGCCTTTAGAAAAGAATACTGTTAGAGTCTGCAAACTCTAAACATACAGCCAGAGCTACAATGGTTTAGATTAAAGCATATTCATGTGTTAGAATGGCACAGTCAGACCTAAATGCAGTTGAGAATCTGTCGTAAGACTTGAAAATTGCTGTTCACAGATGCTCTCCATCCAACCTGACAGAGCCTGAGCTATTTTCCAAAGAGAAATGGGCAAAAATGTCACTCTCTAGATGTGCAAAGTTGGTAGAGACAACTCCAAAAAGACTTTAGTTAATTGAAGTTTAATTGCAGTGAAAGGTGGTTCTACAAAAGTATTGAATTGGGCTGAATGCAAATGCACGCCACACTTTTCATGTACCATATTTATCGACGTATAACACGCACCTTTTCCCCCTTAAAAAATTGGGGGAAAGTCGTGGGTGCGTGTTATACACCGATCCCCACTGTCTGTGAGCCGAAAATAGCAAGCGGCGCCGAAAAAGAGCAAATAAAACCCACAAGAAGAGATTCAATGTTGGTTATTTGGTCACCACTGGTTGGTTGCCACCTGATTTTAGGCAGTAGTAAGTCAGTGTACCAACAGTATTACTAGGAGGGCCCAAAAAATGGCAGCAGCTCTTTAGGGGTTGGCGCCTAAAACATTTAATTAGGTTTAAAATAATACAGAGCTGCATTAATGAGTGTCTTTTATATCCGACTGAAATTCAGCATTAACAAAATGGCTGCTAGATCCAAAAGCAATATTTGTAAGCTCTACTGAGCAGGGCCCTCTGATTCCTACTGTATTAAAGTGTATTGGATTTGTACTGTCTACCCTCAAGTTGCAAAGCGCTATATAAATCCTGTATAATAATTATAAAAATATCAATAAATAATAATATTAAATATATAGAGCAATTGCTCAGTACTAATTTCTAAAATACCAATACCCACATCCCAAAGTTCATGAAAAAGTAGAATTAGGACAATGGGGCAGCAGGATTTTCTCAGTACCATCGTGAGACATCACACAATTGTTTGAAAAACAATAGATTTTTTCTTATATATAAATATAAATGAACAATACAGAATAAGGTATCGACGAAAAAAGGAATAAACCTAAAACTTTATTTTATTGTTTATGTTTTTTTTTCCTTGTTTGTTGATACCTTATTCTGTATTGGTAAACTACATGTATACAGTAAATAAAATGTATTGTTTTTTTAAAACAAACAATTGTGTGATGTCTTATGATGGTACTGAGAAAATCCTGCTCCCCATTGTCCCAATTCTGCTTTTTAACCGATTCCCGCCCGCCCTATAGCCGAATGACGGCTTTAGAGCGGGCGCTTTCATCCGGGAGACCATCCCTGGACATCCTCATGTTTACGTCCGCAATGCACACCGCCACGGGTGCGCATTGGGGAAGTTTTGTGTTTGCCGTGTCCCCCGGAGACAGGCAAACACAGATCACTGTAAACGGCCAATCACAGCGGCTGTTTACAGCGTGATCTGCGTGTCCAATGTGAGATGATCTCATATGTAAACATATGAGATCATCTCTCAGTGCCGCTCTCCCTCCTCACACAGACAGCGTGTGAGAGGGGAGAGATGAACGGGAAAAAATAAAAAAATAAAAAAAAGTGCCATCTGCCCCAGTGCCATGCTCCCCCAGCACCATCCGCCCCCAGTGCTATCTGCCCCCAGTGCCACCTGTTAGTGCTATCTGTCCCCAGTGCCACCTGGTGTCAGTGCCACATGTCATCAGTGCCACATATTAGTGCCATCTGTCATCAGTGCCACGTATCAGTGCCATTTGTCATCAGTGCCACCTGTCAGTGTCACGTGTCATCAATACCACTTATCAGTGCCATCTGTCATCAGTGTCACGCGTCATCGGTGCCACGTATTAGTGCCATCTTTCATCGGTGCCACATTAGTGCCACGTATTAGTGCCATCTGTCATCGGTGCCATCTGTCATCAATGCCACATATTAGTGCCATCTGTCATCAGTGCCACCTATCATTGTCCTGGTGCTCCAGGGCCTTCAAAAGTGTAATAGGTAGTCAACAAGTTAGATGTGCAATTTATGCTCCTAGAACACCTGATGGCGCTCCCTGCATGTTGGGCCTCTCTATGTGGCCAGGCTGTGAAAAAGTCCCACACATGTGGTATTGTAATACTCAGGAGGAGTAGCAGAATTTTTTGGGGGGTGTCATTTGTGGTATACACATGCCATGTGAGAGAAATAACCTATTACAATGACAATTTTGTGGAAAAAATATTTAAAAAATGAAAAATCTTAATTTTGCAAAGAATTGTGGGAAAAAAAATGACAACATCAAAAAGCTCACCATGCCTCTTACTAAATACCTTGGAATGTCTACTTTCCAAAAAGGGGTCATTTGGGGGGTATTTCTACTTTCCTAGCTTGTTCGGGTCAAAGACCAAATAATATCCACTAATTTGGGTTATTTTTACCAAAGATATGTAGCAGTATAAAGTGTGGCCAAAATTTATGAAGAAAAATTTATAATTTGCATAATTTTGTCACAGAAACAAAGAAATATATGCTTTTTTTTTCAAAATTTTCGGTCTTTTTTTCATTTATAGCGCAAAAAATAAAACCCCCAGAAGTGATCAAATACCACCAAAAGAAAGCTCTATTTGTGGGGGGAAAAAAAGGACAAAAAATTCATTTGGGTACAGTGTTGCATGACTGAGTAATTGTCAAAGTGTGAGAGCACCGAAAGCCGAAAATTGGTCTGGGCAGGAAGGGTGTTTAAGTGCCCAGTAAGCAAGTGGTTAATATTATTAATTATTTATTTATAATTATTCAAAATTAAAGTAATATTAGGCAGTAGGAATGAGCTTCGAGTTCGAGTCCAACTCATGTTCGACTCGAACATTGCCTGTACACCGAACAACGAAAAATTTGGGGTGTTCGCAGCAAATTCGAAAAGCCACGGAACACCCTGTAAAAGTCTATAGGAGAAACTTAAAGTGCTAATTTTAAAGGCTTATATGCAAGTTATTGTCCTAAAAAGTGTTTGGAGACCTGGGTCCTGCCCCAGCGGACATGTATCAATGCAAAAACAAGTTTTTAAAATGGCCATTTTGTTTGGAAGCAGTGATTTTTAAATAATGCTTTAAAGTGAAACAATAAAAGTGTACTATTCCTTTAAATTTCATACCTGGGGGGTGTGTATAGTATGCCTGTAAAGGGGCACATGTTTGCCGTGCTTAGAACTGTCCCTGCACAAAGTGTCATTTCTGCAGGAAAAAAAAGTAATTTAAAAGCACTCGCGGCTATAATGAATTGTCGGCTCCCTGTAATACAGAGAACAGTCATTGAAAGTCCCCAGGTACGAAATTTAAAGGAATATAACATTTTTTCACTTAAAGCATTATTAAAATAACTGCTCCCAAAAAAACGTCCGTTTTTAAAACTTTTTTTTTGCATGGATACATGTCCCCTTGGGCAGGACCCAGGTCCCCAAACATTTTTTAGGACAATAACTTGCATATTAGCCTTTAAAATAAGCACTTTTGATTTTGAACGTTCGAGTCCCATAGACTTAAATAGGGTTCTAAAGTTCACATGAAGTTTAGGTCTGTTCGCAGGTTCTGGTGCGAACTGAATCGGGGGTATTCGGCTCATCCTTATTAGGCAGCATTATAACCAAATGCAGCATTTGTTCTCCTTGAATTGGCACTGTGGGAGTTCAGTTTCTGTCTGGTCCAACCACACAGAAGACGACAAATCCAGAGTGACCACTACCATTTTGACAAATGGGGCAAAGTAGTGTAAAAAAAAAAAAATCGCATATATAAAAAAAATTAATAAATAAAAAAATAAAATTGAAGTATAGGGCCCATCAACATTTTACGCTTGAATAATGGTACTTCTGTGTGATTATTTATATAATTTGCATTATTTAGTATGTGTCACAAATAATCACACTGTTTTTAATGGCTGTGCGTGATCAAAGAAACCACATCAAATGCATCCTCGGCACATTACTGAAAATGGATACATTATTTAAAGGTTTACTTGTCGCACTGACAGTACAGGTGTCACATGATCTGCAGTGCGTCAGCTCTGTGCAAAAAGATATGAAGGCACCCAATCAAACATACTATATTTACCAATTTTCTTTACATTTTGCCATTCATCATTAGGAACAGAATGTATAACAAAGGCTGGAGCAAAATCAATAAACTCTATAGCCACCTTCAGAACGACATCACTCAATTATACAGTATGAACAATGCTGAGAGATGCAGTATTCGGTTTATTGGGAACTCTTCTACAGTATTCTACTGTTTGTTCACACACATATTGCTTTTATGGAGTCACAAGGGTTGATCTACTAAACCTGGAGAGTACAGAAGTCTGGTGCAGCTGTGCATAGAAACCAATCAGCTTCCAGGTTTTTCTGTCAAAGCTTAATTGAACAAGATGAAGCTAGAAGCTGATTGGCCAATGTGCACAGCTGCAGCAGATTTTGCACTCTACAGTTTTAGTAAATCAACCCCTCAGTCTCTACAAAGAAGTACCGTTCTTTTTTGAGACAAAGGTTTGATTTACTAAAGGCAAATAGGCAGTTCACTTTCCAGGGGAAGTGGCAATTTGCAGGGGAATTTGCCACAGAACTTAGAGAATGTCATTATAATTGACTTTGCTAGAAATACACAATCACATCCAAGGAGAATTAAAAAAAAAAAAAATGTTGATTGTACATGATTGGAAGATGGAAGCTAGCAGTCTCATTCAATAAACTAAGTGGAAATTGCCTTAAAATATGCTCCGTTTGCAACGCAAACACTTGACTTTAGTAAATCAAACCCTAAGCCTTGGCTCTCTGATTGTTTACCACGTGTAGTCGGTAGTGTAGCACTACCCCTGTAGGGGCCGCTGGTGAATGTGGTAGTCTCCCACTCTGCTCAGTCAGGCACACGAATTTCCAGTCACTCAGACAAGAAGCAGACCTTGCAGAATTGTTTTTTTATTTTTTTATTTAGGGGAATTGAACTTGGATGGGTAAGGGTGCATATGGGATGCCCATTTGATCAATGAAACTCGTAGGGACTTGAACTATATACATACCAGAATATACACATTCTATCACTCCCAGGACCAGCTACTACAGGTTTTAGATCCAACACAGACTCAGTTGGATCTTAGCAGAATGCCCTTTGCAGGCAGGGACCACAGGCCAATATGGTGTAGCAAAAATGTAAGTCTCTAGTGCTAGCTGTCCTATATGTAGCTACTGCTCAAAGTACCACCTCTTCAGGCACTGCTAACCCTCCTGGCCGCAGCTGCCCCTTTCCACTGCCAATGCCACTACAATCCTACTTACTGGCTCTGCACCCATCCCAAACTGCTCCATCCTAGTCCTCTCAGGGGTACCTCCCAGTCCTCCTGACTGTGTGTCAATCACCAGTCCTCTTGGCTGTTCCTGTTCTCCTGGAGACTTGCCCAGCAGTGCTCTCTCGCTGTCCTATCCTTGCTCTCAGTGCCTCCCAGTGGTCAGGACTAGGGATGAGCCGAACACCCCCGGTTCAGTTCGCACCAGAACTTTCGAACGGACCCCAAATTCAAACGAACTTTAGAACCCCATTGAAGTCTATGGGACGCGAACGTTCGAAATTAAAAGTGCTAATTTTAACGGTTAATATGCAAGATACTGTCCTAAAAAGGGTTTGGGGACCTGGCTCCTGCCCCAGGGGACATGGGTCAATGCATAAAATGTTTTTAAAAATGCCCGTTTTGGCGGGAGCACTGATTTTAATGACGATTAAAGTGAAAAAAAAGTGAAATATTCCTTTTAAATATGGTGCCTGGGGGGTGTCTGTAGTATGCCTGTGAAGTGCCACGTGTTTCCCGTGTTTAGAACAGTCCCTGCACAAAATGACATTAAACGGAAATAACACCATTTTAAACTGCTTGCGGTTTTAATGTTATATCTGGTTCCTGCAATATGGTTGAAAATCATTGAGAAAAATGGCATGGGTAGCCCTCCCTGCCCATTACCAGCCTATTTGGGTCTTGTATGCATATTAAGGGGAACCCTGTACCCATATTAAAAAAAGGAAATGCGTGTGGCCCCCAGGCCCTATATACTCAGAACAGCAGTATACAGGCGGTGCAAACAAGACAGGGACTGTGTAGGTTTGTTGTGTTAAGTTGAATCTGTTTGTCATTTTCAACTGGTATATTTTTAAAGTGTAGCTCCAGTGAAAAAAACTATTTTTAAGCTTTTTGGAAAACATAGGGAAGGGTTATCACCCCTGTATAATTTGTTTTGTCGTCCATCTTTTTTCATCTCACTTGCTGTTGTCTCCTTCCGTTTGCAAGTAGGAGATGTTTGTAAATTGGATGTTTGAAAGTAGGGGCCTGCCCTATATGCTCTACAGAAATGGCGGAACAAGGTGTTGGTTTTGCCACAACATTGTAAGCCCTCAAAGTGACTCTTGGTGGGCGCTGGAGTGCCCTGCTGTGAACGATTATATCAAGAATTGTAATTACATGCCATTGTTGAACAGTGGTAGGAAAATTGACCTTTGGTGGTTGTGGTGCTGGTGCCACAACACTATAAGTCCTCACAGTTACTGTGGGTGGGCACAGGAAGGGGCCCTCCTGTGAAATATTATATCAAGAATTGTAATTACATGTCCCTGTTAAACAGGGGCAGAAAAATTGGGCCTTAGGCACTGCTGCTGGTGCCACCACACTGCAACCTCTCCCATATACTCTAGTTTTATTGCAGGAATTAGCCCTGCTGCAAAGCATTGCATCAAAAATTGTACTTAAACGCCCCTGTTAAACAGGGGCAGAAAAAATTGGGCCTTAGGCATCACCCAGAACCAGAAATGTTCTTCCAACATATCAGCGGAGGAGGAAGAGGATAGACAATCAACATAACAGGACAGTCACTCAGCATCAGCATAGGCAGTCTTGAAGGGATGTGATATTTAAAAAAAAAATTATTCTGTTACATCAGCTTCAGGTGCTTGGTAGCTGTGGGTGATCCAAGACTGATTCATCTTGATGAAGGTCAGTCGATCAACTGATTCGGTGGACAGGCGCACCCTGTGATCGGTAACAAAGCCACCAGCAGCACTGAAGATGCGTTCCGAAAGAGCGCTGGATGCAGGACAGGCCAGTAGCTCAATTGCATACTGTGCAAGCTCTGGCCAGTGATCCATCCTCAAGACCCAGTAAACCAGAGGATTTTCGGTGGGAAAGGTGTCCAAGTCTGACCTTGCCCCTAGGTATTCCTGCACCATGTAAATCAGACGCTGGCGATGGGTGCTGGAACCGATCATAACTTGGGGCTGCGGACTAAAAAATTGTCTGAAAGTATCAGTCAAACGGCCACCTTCTCCACCGCTCCTTCTGACCGATGCCTCAGCAACACATTGTCCAGGACCAGGAGTTTGTAACCTCCCAGTCTCTGGGAACGCGTTGCACAGACCTTTCTGCAAGGCCTCCTGGAAATGTCTCATCCTCTGCGATGGCAAGATAAGGTCGGCAACCTTACCCTTGTACCGTGGATCAAGGAGAGTGGCCAGCCAGTAATGGTCCCTCTGCTTGATCCGAAGAATACGAGGATCCTTCCGCAGGCTTTGCAGGATCAGGGAGGCCATGCAGCGTAGGTTAGCTGAGGCATTCGGTCCGGAGTCCTCTGGGTCACTAAGGACAACATGATCCGCAGCTACCTCCTCCCAGCCACGTACAAGTCCACGTGTTTCTTGGGACTGTAAATCATCCCTACAAGGCTGCTGCTGCTGCTGCTGCTGATGATGCTTAGTGCCAGCCTCCACCTCCATGCTGACACAATCATCCTCCTCCTCCTCTTCCTCCTCCTCATCCTCTTCCTGTGTGATGGGTGGCACAGCAGGAACACTGTCTGGATAAAGGGGGCCTTGAGAGGCAATGAAGTCCTCCTCTTCCTGCCTCTGTTCTGCCTCAAGTGCCCTGTCCATTATTCCACGCAGCGTATGCTCCAAGAGGTGGACAAGAGGTACAGTGTCACTGATGCATGCACTGTCACTGCTCACCATCCTTGTGGCCTCCTCAAACGGTGACAGGACAGTGCATGCATCCCTGATCATGCCCCACTGGCGTGGTGAGAAAAAACCAAGCTCCCCTGACCCTGTCCTGGTGCCGTAGTCGCACAGGTACTCATTGATGGCCCTCTGCTGCGTGTGCAGCCGCTGCAGCATGGCCAACGTTGAGTTCCACCTGGTGGGCATGTCACATATAAGGCGGTTCTTGGGCAGGTTCAACTCCTTTTGGAACTCAGCCAGCCGAGCACAGGCACTAAATGATCGTCGGAAATGCACACAGACTTTCCTGGCCTGCTTCAGGACATCCTGTAAGCCGGGGTACCTGCCCAAAAACCGCTGCACCACCAGGTTAAGGACGTGAGCTACACAGGGCACATGGGTCAGTTGTCCCTGTCGGAGGGCGGAGAGGAGGTTGGTGCCATTGTCACAAACCACCATTCCTGGCTTAAGCTGGTGTGGCGTCAACCACCTCTCGGCCTGCCCCTGCAGAGCTGACAAAACATCCGCCCCAGTGTGGCTCCTGTCCCCCAAACAAACCAGCGCAAGCACGGCATGGCATTGTTTTGCCTGCGTACTTGCGTAGCCCCTGGAACGCCTACGAAGCACCGCTGGTTCTGAGGACAAAGCACTGGAAGAGGCCATGGAGGAAGAAGAGGGGGTGGAGGAGAGAGGTATGTCACAACCAATAGTAGCATTTTGGAGGCGTGGTGGCGGAACAACCTCCAACACTACTGCACCTTGTCCTGCATCCTTCCCAGCTGCCAGAAGAGTGACCCAATGGGCCGTGAAAGACAGGTAACGTCCCTGTCCATGCCTGCTGGACCATGAGTCAGCGGTAATATGCACCTTACCGCTGACCGCCCTGTCCAGCGAGGCAAGGACATTGCCTTCCACATGCCGGTAGAGAGCCGGAATCGCCTTCCGTGAGAAAAAGTGGCGTTTGGGGACCTGCCACTGAGGAACTGCACATTGTACAAACTCACGGAAGGGTGCCGAGTCTACCAACTAAAAATGCTGCAGTTGAAGTGCTAGCAATTTAGCCAAGCTAGCATTCAACCGCTGGGCATGTGGATGGCTGGGAGTGAACTTTTTTCGCCGGTCCAGCAGCTGGGGCAGGGACATTTGCCTGCTATAATCGGACGTGGGTGTACCGCTAGCAGAGTTCCCGGAAGCACTTGGCTGTGACACACCTAATTCTACACTTTCATTCCTCTCAGAGCAGGTTTCAGAGAGGACTGAAGGTCTAGTGGGGTTGGAGATGCCAGCTGATGAGGAGTAAGGAGAGGTCCGCTTTGTTCTTTGGTGTGGGTCTTTAAGGTACGCTTGCCAACGAGCTGCATGGCAGGTCAACATATGTCTGGTCAAGCATGTGGGGCCCAAGCGGCTGATGTTTTGGCCACGCGAGATACTCTTGAGACATATGTTGCAAATAGCAGCGGTGCGATCTGATGCACTCGTCTCAAAAAAGGCCCACACCAAAGAACTTTTAGAATAACGCGCAGAGGCAGCGCCCTTCACAGGCGGAGCTCTGCGGTGTGATTTAGTCGGTGTGCTGCCCCTAAGCTGGCCCCCGGAGGGCATCCTGCCTCGTTGGACATGTGCCTCCTCCTCCTCCTCCTCCTCTCTCCTTCCAGGCACACACGTGGAGTCAGTGCCCTCATCATCCCCTCCCTCTTCATCGCTGTAGCAAACCTGGCAGTATGCTGCAGCTTGTGGAACATGACTGGCAGATTGCTGTCCTCCTTGAGAATCCCCTCTCTCTGCGCTCACGCTACTGCCTTCCTCTAGCTGAGTGTCATCATCAGAGCCCACAAAACACTGGGCATCCTCCTGGAGCATGTACCCAACACTGTGCTCAAAGAGTTCAGGAGACTCCTCAGGAGGAGGTGGTGGGTCTAGGGAAGGAGTCACTGATGATGACATTGAGAGGAGGGAAGACGATGCGTTGGCAGCTGTTTTGCTAGTACCCTGAGACTGGGTGAGAGGATGAGGAGGATGAAGAGGTTTTGGTCATCCACTCTACCAAGTCGTTGGCATGTTGCGGTTCAACATGTCCAGCTGCCGAAAAGAAGGACAAGCGTGTCCCATGGCCACGTGCTGATGACAATGCACCGCGTCCACGACCAGCACTGTTGTCTGCCTCTCCTTGCTGGCCTTCCAGACATGGTAATGGCCTGAAGGGAGTTGGGTAAAACAGCAGTGTAATGGAGTCACACAACACCCACTAAGCCCTGCAGATGGCTCTATTAGAGAACAGCAATAAAGGGTAGATACAGGTGTATATTGTGCTGGAGGCACAAAAAACCCACTAACTCCTGCAGATGCCTTTTTTATAGAACACCAGAGATAAAGGGGTATATACAGATGTATACTGTGCTGTGCTGGAGGCACACACAACTTCCAATAACTCCTGCAGATGGCAAGTGGGCTCAAATAGATAAGAGCTATGTAGGTGGATATAGCGGTGTGTACTGGGTACAGAGCATGCAGACAGCACGCACAAGCTCCTAACACTACTGACTGCAAGCTCTATTATAAAAGATAGATCACTAGCTATATAGGTGAGGTGAATATAGCGGTGTATACTGCGGTCAGGGCATGCAGACAATAACCCCTACACAACAGCAAGATCGAAAATCGGCCGCAAACGATCGGTGTGTACTGTGTTGAAGGTACACAGAACACCCACTAACTGCTTCAGACGCCAACACACTACACTAGGCCGCCGCGCTGGCGGCCTTATATAGTGTGGGGCGTGTACTACACAGCCTGAGCTATGATTGGCCACAGGCATCCTGCCTGTGGCCAATCATGGCTCTCCTCGCTGCTGGCGCTGTGATTGGCCAAGCATGCGGGGTCACAGTGCATGCTTGGCCAATCATGAGCCAGCGATGCACTGCGATGACGCAGTGCATTGTGGGCCGTGAGCGCCACACGAATTTGGCGCTACGGCCCATAACGTTAGGAATTCGCTGAACGGGCGAACAGCCGATGTTCGAGTCGAACGTATGTACGACTCGAACACGAAGCTCATCCCTAGTCAGGACACCTTTGTGGGTTTTGAGAAGGTCCCTTCCATACCCGAGCCCAGGCCCAATGTCCCCCCCTCCCCCGAGACTGTAGAGCTCCCTCAAAAACCACGACAGCCTAAACACTCCATTTTCAGCTCTCATCCACACAACTCCTCAACAGCTGAGCTGACCTAAAGTATTTGAGGGGGCCTGCCTCCTGCCAACCCAAGTAGGGGATTGGTCAGGGCCCCGTGCTTGTGTACAAAGGTGAACGCAAGCATCGGTTTTTTGTCATATGTAAACAGCAGTTGCACCATGCATGTGAGGTAGCATCACGAGATGTCAGATCGAGGACAGTAATTTTAGCAGTAGACCTTCTCTGCAAATCTAAAGTGGTAACCTGTAAAGGCTTTTAAAGGATTTTAAAAATGTATGTAGTTTGTGGCCGCTGCATGGTTGTGCACAATTTTAAAGCATGTCATGTTTGGTATCTATGTACTCAGCATACGACCATCTTTTATATTTTACCAAACATTTTCGGCAATATAGTGTGTTTTAGTGCATAAAAATTCAAAAAAATGTATTTTTTTTCAAAAAATGCATTTTAAAAATGACTGCGCAAATACTGTGTGAAAAAAAATTACAACACCCACTATTTTAATCTGTAGGGACTTTGCTTTAAAAAAAATATATATATATATCATATAATATAATATAATGTTTGGGGGTTTAATTAAATTTTCTAGCAAAAAAAAAAATTGTTTCATATAATCACAGGCAGTGAGACATTGCCGCAGATCGAGACAATGTCTCAATGCCTGTGATTAGTAAAGTGCTGCGCCGACTTCCTGGCGGGCTCTGCACGTGGCCTATGCGAACACGCCGGAGCTCATCCTTAGTCTTCAAGTGGTTAGAAGAGTGGTTGATGTGTGGCATAAGCTTCTCCATAGTTGTGCATAAAATACCAGAACAGTTTAACCCCCCCCCCCCCCTATGGCCCCATTTTAGAAAGTAGACACCCCAAGATATTTGCTGAGAGGCATTTTGAGTCCATGAAATATTTTATATTTTGACACAAGTTTCCGTAAAATATTTTTTTTTTACTCAAAGTTATCACTAAATGATATATTGCTCACACATGCCATGGTTATATGTGGAATAGCACCCTAAAATACATTTTGCTGCTTCTCCGGAGTAAGGGCATACCACGTGTGGGACTTTTTGGGAGCCTAGCCGCGTACGGGACACCAAAAACCAATCAGCGCCTTCAGAATTTCAAAGTGCATAAAATGGTGATTTTATGCCTCACTATCACAGTTTCGGAGGCCCGGAAATGTCAAAATATCACAACCCCCCCCCCCAATGACCCCATTTTGGAAAGTAGACACCCCAAGTTATTTGCAGCTCTCATTTTGTTTTTGAAAATGAAGAAAACTTAAATTTTCAAAACTTTGTGACAAAAAGTGAGATCTGCAAAATACTCAACATGCCTCTCAGCAAATAGCTTGGGGTGTCTACTTTCCAAAATGGGGTCATTTAGTGGTGTTTTGTGCTATCTGGGCATTTCATGGCCTCCAAAATGGTGATAGGTAGTGAGGGGTGAAACCACCATTTTATGCCCTTAGAAAGCCTGAAGGTGGTGCTTGGATTTCGGTGGCTTGTACGCAGCTAGGCTCCCAAACAGTCTCACATATGTGGTATCCCTGTACTCAGAAGAAGCAGTAGAATGTATTTTGGAGTGTAATGTCACATATGCCCATGGCATGTTTAAGCAATATATAATTTTGTGACAACTTAGTGGGAAAAAAAAAATTTGGGGGAAATTTTCCCGAAAACTTGTGGCAAAATATAAAATATTCCATGGGCTCAACACACCTCTCAGCAAATACCTTGGGGTGTCTACTTTGCAAAATGGGGTCACTCGGGGGGGGGGGGGGGAGGGGGGTTGTGCTATCTTGACATTTCAGGGACTCCGAAACTGCTATAGGTAGTGAGGAGTGAAATCATAATTTTACACCCTTAGAATGCCTAAAGAAGGCAGTTATTAGATTTCGGGGTCCTGTACACAGCTAGGCTCTCAAGAAGTCTCACAAATGTGGTATCCCTGTACTCAGGAGAAGCATCAGAATGTATTGTGGGGTGTAATTTCACACATACCCATGGCATGTTTGAGCAATATATCATTTCAGGTTTTTTTTTTTTTTTTTTTTTTATTAATTTTTTAATTGCTTGTGACAAAAAAATAAAATATTCAATGTGCTCAACATGCCTCTCAGCAAATTCCTTGGGGTGTCTACTTTCCAAAATGGTCATTTGGGGGGGGGGGCGTTGTACTGCCCTGCCATTATAGCGCCTCAAGAAATGAGACAGTCAAACTAAAAGTTGTGTAAATTCCAGAAAATGTACCCTAGTTTGTAGAGACTATATCTTTTGCGCAGACTGTTAAATATCCGATTATTGATTTTTATTTTATGTTTTACCCAAGACATGTGGCTGAATGCATTTTGGCCTAAATGTATGACTAAAATTGAGTTTATTGGATTTTTTCTTTTATAGCGCAAAAATAAAAAAACCTCAGAGGTGATCAAATACCACCAAAAGAAAGCTCTATTTGTAGGGGGGGGGGGAAAGGTCGCAAATTTTGTTTTGGTTCAGCATTGCATGACCGTGTAATTACCATTTATAGCAGCGCAGTGCCAAATTGTAAAAAGTGCTCTGGTCAGGAAGTGGGCAAATCTGTCCGGGGCTGAAGTGGTTAAGCAGTGTGTTTATTTTTAACAGCTAACCTTATTATTCTATAACTATTAACTCTAATGCCGCGTACACACGATCGAATTGTATGACGTACTTAGTCCGTTGAAACGCATTTCAACGGACAATCCGATCGTGTGTGGGCTTCAGCGGACTTTTTCAGCGTGAAGTCCGGAGTACTAAGAAGGCCGGTTTGCACACCAATCTTCCCGTCGTACTTTGGTTTCAGCGGACAATACGTTCGTCAGTATGCTAGTCCGACGGACTAAGAATGGCGCATGCCCAGAAAGGATTTACAGGGCGGAAGCACTCTGTCTTGTAAAACCAGTGTTCGTATTGAAGCTAGCATATTCGTCATGCTGCTAATTTTGTGATCTTTTAATATAGCACATTCTTTTCTTCTTCATAATGCGAGAAAAGTGAAGTTGCTTTGCTGCTTATATTCACACAGAGTTATCACAAATGTCTTTATTCATCCTCATCTTATGATTAATATTCCAATTCGAGAATAAAAATAAAATAAAAATAACGGACGAATTAAGCTGAAGTCTGAAAAGCGCGAATCGTCTCTAACCAAACTTCCACTAACGCAAAGTCAGCAGAAGGAGCCCAAAGGGTGCTTTGCTGTGTCTTGGACTTCCTATTTCTAGTCCTGTCGTACGTGCTGTACGTCATCGCGCAAGCTTTCGTCTGGCTTTTTGTGTATCCGTGTGTGGCCAAGTCCGTTCGGTAGAAAGTCCGCCGGATTGTATGACGGACTAAGTACGTCATACAATTCGATCGTGTGTACGCGGCATAACAGAGCTTTGAAGGTCTACCTAGGTATAGGAATAGACAAGTTATACATATTTATAAATATAGGGGGGAAATCCATAACTACCCAATATTTACTTCAAATGTTAATTGTTTTTAGTGTTTTGTGCAGCACCTGCATTTCCATTTTGTTTTTACAGTGTATAGAGGAGATCCAATATTCTAAGAAGTGCAGCGGCCATCCAGGACCATTTTTAAGGCAGTGCAAAAGGGGCAGCTTCCCTGGGCCTCATCATTGTAGTGGGGCCCAAATCATTGTAGTGGGGCCCAAATCAGCTGCCGCATTCTTGCCAACTATCCCAGTTTAAATTCCTGTACCCCTTGAAGTTTTAGTCACGTGCTGTGTCCCGATATCTCAGTGTAAACTTCTGCTGCTACTGCCCAGCTGCGCCCTATTGCCATGTACAGAGGACTCACCTGCAGATCCTGTGTTTACATGTAAATAGCCTGCATTGATATGTAAATAATGGTAGCATTAATATGTAAATAGTCGCAGACAGCGGAATTGATACTAAATAGAGGCGGCATTCATATGTTTATCATTTCCCCAGAGGTCACATCCACCATCACTTCTGCTGAATGCTGCCCACTGGAGAGGTAAAGGAGCATGCTTTAAAGTCCTGCCTACAATTCTGGTCGTTAAGCCTAACATCATGTTCTGCAAATAAGAAAATTGGAGGTGGAACCCTTCTTCAAAATAACATGGTGCCATAGCACCCTGAATTTTGGTGCATGTGAATACACACACAGGCAGTGAGGAGATGATGTGCTGTAACCTTTAGCAACCCATCAGTGAGCAGTAATGCTGTGCACTAACCTCTTGCAACCAATCAGTGAGTGGTATACTTGTTCAGTAACCTCTAGCATTCAATCAGTCAACAGTATTGACGTACAGTAATCTCTAGCAACCAATAAAAAAGCAGAAGTCATGTGCCGTAACTTCTAGAAAATAACAGTGAGCCATAATGTGTGCTATAACCTCTAGCAGCCAGTCAGTGAGCACTAGTGATACACTGTAACCTCTGGCAACCAATCACAATTGCTACCTGATCTGATTCAGTAAACTGATTTTGAGTCTAGCTGCTATTTATTGTATGTCTCATAGCATGTGGAGAGCGAAATTACATGGAAGAGAGGGCCCAAGAAAATGTTTGCCCAGGGTCCAGTCAACATTAAAGAAGTTCAGCCATCACTATAGTGGACTCTCAATTGGTACCTCCTTTAATATAGACCTTATGGTTTTTGTGGGTGTTCTTCCCACCCTCTGTTTGTGCTATTGAGCCTATTTCCCATTAATTTAATGAAAACCGCATAGTAAAAAAGACTGAAAATGACTTCATGACCTCAATATGTTAAAGATTATGAGATTTTGGTCATTAAATTTAGACTTAAAGTGGTTGTAAACCTCTACCATAAAATATGAACAAAGCAAAGCCCTGATTAGCATTGTCAGTGTAGGTGCCTCCACCATCCACAGCTCCCCCTCCCTGGCTGTCAGCTCCTCTTTGTCTCCAACTCCCTGCCTCTATTAGTAGCTGGCAGTAAAAGTAAAGAACAATTACAGCCTGCTCCTCTGTTATACTAATCTCTCATATACTGTGAAAGCCTGCAAATACCTCATCTTAGATCTCTTCTGGCCGGTCACAGCAATCATGTGACATCCCTGGCTGACGTCGGAAGGGGAACCCGGCCCCTCCCTCTGCAGCTGTATATTAGTGAAATACAGCACCCGGAGGTCACATGACCAGCCATAAAAGAGCAAATATAAGGTATTTACAGGCATCATTTTAAAAAAGTAATTACACAGTGTAGGAGAGATTAAAAGAAGGTTGTAACTTGTTCTTTACAACCACGTTAAAGTTCATGTGTATGTAAAGGCAAGTGTCCCAATGCTTTTGGTAATATAGTGTACATGCGGGCAATTCGCACTGCCATTTTAAAACTGCACCACTGAATCGCACTTCGTTCACACTGCTGATGTGTTAACTAGGGGATTATTTGTAAGGGTGTACAACCACTTAATTGTAAAGCACCAAAATCTTCCATAGGTTGCAGGTAACATCCTGCCATGGAAGAAAGTATCCTCTGGCCCTGAATTTTTGCCTTATTTCATTACCAAACATTTCTCTAACAGAAGCATAGAAAACAAGGAAGACTGAAGCAGTTATATAAAGGCCTTTTATAAAATCAGCTCAGTATGTCCCATGGACAATGTCACCAAATGCATGTCCCCCCCCCCCCCCACGCTCCCATGATGCTTCTTAGTGTTTTCATAGTTACACATTCCAGTTCATCAAACACAATAAAATATATATATATATATATATATATATATATATATATATATATATATATATATATATATATATATATATATATATATATATATATATATATATATATATATATATATATATATATACCAAAAAGCAGATACAGCATCCTGTTATAAATCCCCAGCTGATAAGAATCAATGAATAAAATAAAATGAAAAAAATCAATAAAATTGTTTGCCAAGAGCAATACTTAAATATCATAAATGCAATGTTCACATTCATATTACGGTAATAAAATTCTCCTTAGATACAAGCATTTTGCAATTGAAATACCAAGTTGCACATAGCCTTTTTAATTTCTCATAAAACAATAAAAACATCAACGTAACATGCTTATAATGCATTACACAAAGCTCCAGCATATTAAAAGGTGTTCCAATGATAACTATACAATTTAATTATTAATAACAACTACCAACCTCTTTAAAAACCTAATCTATACCAATCTTCTGCAGCCTACTCCCTGTAATGAAACCTATGTCAACATTTGGTCATTATAGGCAAATCCAACATTTTTATTTTGATTAGCTGGGATTTCTAGGAACATTTTAGAATTATAAGACTGTACAATGAGAGCTTTGGGACTAACTGCATATATTGCTTCAAAGCAAGACCAAACCGAAAAGGAACATTAAGGCATTACTCTTTTTGATTTGGAATGGTTAACTTGGGCAATAACAGAAGCCTTTCTTAATTTCCACAATCAATCGTTCTATTATTTAGCTTTGGCTATTTTGCAAGTGAATTTGTCATAAGAGAACAAAGGATCAAAGAGTATTTTGTGTTTGACTGCAGGTTCCTCATGTTTTGTGTACGTTTTATTTTTTTTCTTTCCTTTAACCACTTCCGCCCAGACCCCTTACTGTGCTTTCCACACTTACTGCTTTAGCACTAGAGTTGGTAATGCTTAGAACCACAGTTAGTATGAATACCCATGTGCTAAGTGCATTAAGCCACCTATAGAAGTTGCACCAAACTGAGCCGATCAAAAAAAGCCAGTTTATAATAATAAAAAAATTGTGCTTATAAGGATAGAGAATTATAAAACAAACCTAAAAGTGCAGTCCCAAATAAAGTCCTCAGACTTCCAATCCAAAATGATATCAAATGATCCTTCAAACAGTGCAGTGTCTTCACGCACAAACTCTTTCTTGTGCTTATTCCGTTGCAGTGCTGTTAACTTTATAAATGTCCCCTTGTAGTGCCACTAATTATTAACGTGCTCCCCCATCAGATATGCTCTCACCCGATAACATGCAACCTTACATTTAAGTTGGGTCAATTAGAGCTTTTTGAGTGCTGTGAACAAGGGTTATCGCCGAAACGAGTCTGCTGCTGACTGTACCCGCTGTGAAGGCTTGAAATTAAATACACTTGATGGTATGGAGTTGCCGACTGCTTTTATTTGATGACCGTTTGTCTATTGGTGTGTGGAGGGACACCTCAGCTTGGACACCTTGACTGCAAACTTCCAAAGTAAGACTTTGCTTCCCACTGCTTTGAGCTATACAATCTTTGATCAAATAATTAGAGCTTTTAGTCCTTCCAGGATTTTCGTTGGACCCCCCCCCCCCCCCCCTGGACCTTATGGCATGGTGCTTCAATTTACATTCTTGTAGCAATGAAAACCATTACAGAAATTTTAACCCAATCCTTACTTTCCTATCCAAAAGCCAAAATTGGTTTTGGCTGATGCTCCCCTTGCATTTGATCTGGCTTGACACAGGGGGAAAAAAAGCCAGTGAGTCTAGTAAAGTGGAGCGTAAAGGCATATCTCCAGAGGCCTCAGTATGCATGTCTCTGCTCATCAATACAACCCATGCAAAACGGCATGTTGGATACAAGGGAGGCAACATGGCACTTCATTAGAATGGCTTGTCTGAAATGACATGCACTAGGGTTGTGCCCAATGGGGAAAGCAGGAGCACATCTACATGAATAATAATAAAATTCATAAGTAGGAACTTTTTATATATATATAACGCAAGAGTTCATACTTTGTGTGCTGGCTGCTAATTATATAGACCGGTGTATGACTCGAATAGGACAAGGTTTCCTAACAATTACACAACATGTACTTGTTCCTTCTCTCACTCCCTCCTCTTTGAGTAAAAACCAATGGTTTTATCCTATCCTCATAGGAAAGGTACTTAGAACTTTCAAGATAACAATATTTCCCAATGACCTCCACAGTGATGTACAGTATGTCATCAAAGGCTGCAGGAACTCACAACCAGTTATTTGTAGAGTTCATAGCTAGAGAATCAAGACCATCCAACAGTCCTTCCCGTATATGTTTTCTGAGCACCCATGTGCGCTACTCACGTGTCACTGCAAAATACCAGATGTATTGCTTCACAAAACAACATCTGTTAAAATGACAGCTGGCTTAAATTGGTTGTTAACCATCCCCTCTGTAATATAACAAGAAGTGTGCCTGTGTTATACAAAAAGATATCCTTATTTGTACCTATAACAGAGCATCTCCTGGCGCTCATGTGACTCCTCGGCTCTCTCCTCTGCCTGGCTGACAGCTCCAGCGTGAGGGGCTGAGCACTCCCGATGAGGCCAGTCGGGGAAGAAAAGAGAGAGAGCTGAGGAGTTACATGAGCACCAGGAGCCGCTGTATTATAGGTACAGATAAGCATATTTTTTATATAACACAGACACATGGACACAGTGTTATATTACAGTGGGGATGGGAGGCTTTATTATTAATTATGAGAGCAGCAGGAGGGCAGAGGGTGAGCGCTGACATGAGCAAATAGGCAGGGAGGGGAGGGGAGAGGAGGACAGAACAGAGCTGTGGATGACAGGCACATAAACTGACCACAGTGTCAGTGCTCAGCAGCCGTGATAAACCGTGGTCAGCGCACAGAGAGGATGGTATAGCCAGGCAGGATCAGACAGGTTTTTTAATTCTTACAGGGGGCCAAATTACACAGCACAAGCACTGTGTTGTATAACATGCTTTAAGGGAACAGGATCATTTTTTTTGGGGGGGGGGGGGTTAGCAGACGCTTTAATTTAGTAACATATAACTTTGATCTTCTATCGTTGATCTTTAAAGTGATCATACTGTTTAATTTACACTGTCCCTTCTATTTCTGTTTCTCTCTTATGTGAATGATGGCACTGTTATAAAGTACCCTTTTCCTAGTTGATATACGGCTTTCACATGGCCCAGATCTTTCCCATCCTGTCTGCAGGGAAACATAAGCACAAGGAGCTTCTAGTCCTCTGCTGCTCGTCACATAATCTTAACGACTTCCGGACCGCCCACTGTTATACGTCGATACTTTGGAGGAGGATATCATTGTTATGGCAGCAGCTAGCTGGATCACCGCAAGATCACTTTTATCAGTGGCGGGAGAGGGGCAACCCCCCCCACACAGCGATCTGGTGCCTTCCATCTCTTACCGGAGCCATCGGCAGTGGTGGGGGGGATCAGATCCTTCCTGTGGCCTGACATAGGGGCGAGTGAGGGGGGAGATGGCCCCCATCCGTCACCATATCATTGCACTTCCTCCCATAGCTCTTAAAGGGCCATTTTTTTAATTTTTTTTTTGCATTTAAGTTGCATTAAAGTGTAAATATGAGATCTGAGGTCTTTTTGGACCCAGATCTCATATTTAAGAGGTCCTGTCATGCTTGTTTTCTATTACAAGGGATGTTTACATTCCTTGTAATAGGAATAAATGTGATACCATTTTTTTTTTTAAAAACAGTGTAAAAAAAGAAATAAAAATAAAAAATGGTAAAAAAAAATAAGAATAAAAAAAATAAAAAATTGAAACTCGCCCCGTCCCGACTCCCGACGAGCTCACTTGCAGAAGTGAATGCATATGTGAGTAGCGCTCGCATATGAAAACGATGTTTGAACCCCACATGTGAGGTATTGCCGCAATCGGTAGAACGAGAGCAATAATTCGAGCCATAGACCTCCTATGTAACTATGTAGCTTGTGACTGCCTACCTTCATTAACTGTACCCTATTGTTCTTTCTTCTGTATCTTTGTTAAAATTGAAAATTCAATAAAATGTCAGTTTTCAAAAAAAACATGCAACCTGTAGAATTTTTTAAACGTCTCCTTTGGAGATTTTTAAGCGTAAAAGATTGTTGCCATTTCACTAGCGGGCGCAATTTTGAAGCATCACATGTTGGGTATCAATTTAATTGGCGTTAGGGTGTTAGAAAAAAAAGTATAATGTTTGGGGGTTCTAAGTAGGGATGAGCTTCGAGTCGAGCATCAGATGTTCGATCGTTCAATGAAGATCGAACATTATGGGCCGTTCGCGCCAAATTCGAGTGGTGCGTCACGGCCCATAATGCACTGCGTGTTCGCAGTGGTTTGCTGGCTGATGACTGGCCAAGCATGCACTATGACCCACATGCTTTGGCCAATCACAGTATTGTAAGCAAACAGAGCCATAACTGGCCAAAAGCAGGGTGCCTTTGGCCAATTATGGCTCAAGGGATTAAGTACATGCCCCACACTATATATAAGGCTGCCTGCACATCGGCCTTGTGTAGTGTGTTCCAGCGTTTCGAGAGAGAGTGAGAGAGACATTTAATTTCATTTAGATAGATTTAGCAGAGAGTTGATTCAGTTAGATCCAGTATATATACATGTATATATACACACACACACACACACACACACACACACACACACACATATACATATATATATATATATATATATACACTATATACAGTTTAGCTATATCCCACTGCAGAGCATTTCTGGTGTACTGTTTCTAATATAATACAGGCAGTTCAGTTAGCTGCAGTATATTCAGTATACTGTATCCAGTTTAGCTAGATCAGATCTCGCTGCAGACTGTTCCAGTTTTGTTCCTAATATACTAGTTGATTCAGTTAGCTCCAGTGTGTGTGTATATATATATGTATATATATATATATATATATATATATATATATATATATATATATATATATATATATATATATATATACACTGTATACAGTTTAGCTATATCCTACTGCAGAGCGTTTCTGGTGTACTGTTTCTAATATAATACAGGCAGGCAGTACATTCAGTTAGCTGCAGTATATTCAGTATACTGTATCCAGTTTAGCTAGATCTCGCTGCAGACCGTTCCCGTTTTGTTCCTTATATAATACAGGCAGTTCAGTTAGCTGCAGTATATTGAGTACTGTATCCTGTGCAGCTAGATCTCACTGCAGACCGTTCCTGTTGTTCTGTTCCTAATATACTACAGGCAGGCAGTTGATTCAGTTAGCTGCAGTATATATATATATATATATACACATCCCAGCTTTGCGTAGCTACATCTCACTGCAGGCCATTCCTGGTGTACCTATTCAAATACATTACAAATACATCAATTAAACATACAACATGCAGAAGAGTTGGTAGAGTGGATGACCAAGCAGTCCTCATCCTCCGTCACCCAGGCTCAGAGTACTTTTGGCTGCCAATGCAGCTGCCAAAGCGGCCTCTTCCATCAGCTCAATGTCATCAGTCACTCCTTCCCTAGCCCCACCATCATGCCCTGAGGAGTGCCCCGAACTGTTCGACCACAGTGTTGGGTACATGCTAAAGGAGAATGCGCAGCATTTTGAAGGCTCAGATGATGGTACCCAGATTGAGGAAAGCAGTAACGTGAGCCCAGAGAGAGGGGGTGCGAAAGAAGGACAACAAACTGGCAGTCATTTTCCCCTAGCTGCAGCATACTGCAGCATACTGCCAGGTATGCTCCAGTGACGAGAAAGAAGGGGATGATGAGGTCACTGAGGGCCATTAATGAGTACCTGTTTGACTATGGCATCAGGACAGGGTCAGGGGAGCTTGGCTTTCTTTTGCCATGCCAGTGGCTCATGATCAAGGATGCATTCACTGTCCTGTCACCATTTGAGGAGGCCACGAGGATGGTAAGCATTGACAGTGCATGCATCAGTGATACTGTCCCTCTTGTCTACCTGTTGAAGCACACGGAATAATGGACAGGACACTTGAGGCAGAACAGAAGGAGGAAGAGGAGGACTTCCTTACCTCTCAAGGCCCCCTTTATCCAGACAGTGTTCCTGCGGGCCCACCGATCACACAGTCTTCAAGGGATCATTTACAGTTCCCAGAAACCCATGGACGTGCAAGTGGCTGGGAGGAGGTGGCTGCGGATCAGGTCGTCCTTAGTGACCCCGAGGACTCCAGACTGAATGCCTCAGCAAACCTACGCTTCATGGCCTCCCTGATCCTGCAAAGCCTGCAAAAGGACCCTCGGATTCCTGGTGTCAAGGAGAGGGATCATTACTGGCTGGCAACCCGCCTTGATCCACGCTACAAGGGTAAGGTTGCGGAACTTATCCAGCCATCACAGAGGGAGCAGAGGATGAAACATCTTTGGGAAGTCTTGTAGAAAGGTTTGTGCAATGCGTTTCCAGAGCCTGGGAGGTTACAAATTCCTGGTCCTGGACAATGTGTTGCTGAGGCTTCAGTCAGTCACAGAATGAGCGGTGGAGAAGGTGTCCATCTGACCGATGCATTCAGACAATTTTTTAGTCCGCAGACCCAAGGTATGATCGGTTCCATGGTGCAGGAATACCTAGGGGCAAGATCAGACTTGGATACCTTTCCCACCGAAAATCCTCTGGGTTACCGGGTCTTGAGGATGGCCAGAGCGTGCACAGTCATAAAAACTAATCAGTCTTGGATCACCAGCTACCAAGCACCTGATGCTGATGTAGCCCGCAAGGTAACCCCCTGGGAGAGCGCGTAGGAGGAGCCATCAGTGCTGCCGGGGTACCCCAGAAGTCGAGGATCGGGGCACTCTGTGCAAAACAAACTGCACAGTGGAGTTAAGTATGACATGTTTGTTATTTAAAAAAAAAACAAAGCCTTACAATCACTTTACGATGTTAAAATTCTGTGGAACTACAAGCAATAGCAGAACAATGGATGGAAAAGATGTCTGTGTATATAGTGTGTGTGATATGCTGAAATGGATCCTTGAACTAAAGATGGTATTGAGTGCAGGAGACAATGATGTCTACATACAGTGTCTATGAGACAGGGCTATCGCCCGCTCACCACACTGGAACAGGAGATGATGAGGATGATCATGAGGTCGAGGATGGTGATGAGGATCTCTCGGGAATGTGGCTCAAGGGATCTCATCCGGCCCTCCAATGCACCACACCACTAACACAAATCGGATATCTCTGCAAGGCGGATGGAACAGGAGCGGCCTCTGGACAGTGAAGGGGAACTGTCCGCAGGTGTCCTTCGAGATAACCACTGGCTAACTCCACCAGAGCAGGCCGTAACTCAGCTGCAGCTCACCCAGTAACAGATTCCCTGCATGCAGAGCCATGCCGGTCCCAAGAGAGCGCACCAGGCCTCAAACCCTCTTATAGTTCCTCCCAGCGGTCTGTTCTTCTCCAACAGCCAGCTGGTAGTTGTAGTTTCATATAATACATCCGGAGAGCCAATCCTATCCATATGGACTACATGTCCCCAGATACTTTCTTAATCAGAGACCGGACAGAGCAAAGTAACAGGACATCTCACACTTGAACACTAGAGGGAAACAGATCCCCCTGAAACAATGCCACACAGCATCTTCTGATTGTAGGAATAAGTAGGTATCCAGCTCCTGGCTACATTGGGATGTCATTAAAGTTCATGCTCGTTTAACCAGCATAAACACACTAGTGTGCATGGAGGAGTCTTAGCAGCTGATTACTTAACGATTATGCAGCTTTTTCATGTTTTTATTCCAATCTATGTTTAAGATTAATCTCTTGACCACCGGAAGGTTTTAGGCTCCATGCACACTACCATTTTTTTAAATGTCCTAGAAGTTATTAGCATTTTTTTATTCCTGCTCCTAGAAGCTAATTAGTGTTATCCTATGTATTTATGCGCACTACTTTAGGCTATTAGTGTTTTTTGAGCTTAAGCATCTAATGCTGGCCATACATTATACAATTTTGTTCTGTAGATTTCCTTTAGATTTACCAAAACCATATAATATGAGGTCAAATCTAAACACTTTCAATTTGTGTTCAATCAGACAGGCCCTTGTACCACACAGTTGAAGGTAAATCTAAAGGAAATTGAATAAGAAAATTGCATGGTGTATGGCCAGCTTAAGAGCAGAAAAAAAAAGTTTTTTGTAGAGTTAAACCACTTCAGCCCCGGAAGGATTTACCCCCTTCCTGACCAGGCCATTTTTTGCGATACGGCACTGCGTAGTTTTAACTGACAATTGTGTGCAAACAAAATTGATGTCCTTTTTTCCCAACAATAGAGCTTTCTTTTGATGGTATTTGATCACCTCTGCGGTTTTTATTTTTTGCACTATAAAACAAGAAAAAGAGTGACAATTTTGGGGAAAAAAAACCACAATATTTTTTACTTTTTGCTATAATAAATATGCCCAATTTAAAAAAAAAGTGTTTTCCTCAGTTTTAAGCTGATATGTAATCTTCTAAATATTTTTGATTAAAAAAAAAATCGCAATAAGTTTGATTTGTTTGCACAAAAGTTATAGCGTCTATAAAATAGGTGATAGATTTATGGCATTTTAATTATTTTTTTTTTTTACTAATAATGGTGGCGATCTGCGATTTTTATTGGGACTGCAACATTGCAGGGGACAGATCGGACACTTTTGTCACTTTTTTGGGACCATTGACATTTATACAGCGATCAGAGCTAAAAATAGCCATTGTTTACTGTATAAATGTCACTGGCAGGGATTAACACTAGGGGGCAATCAAGGGGTTAACTGTGTTCAAAAGTCAAAAGAAGGCTCTATTTGTGGGGAAAAAAGGACGTCAATTTTGTTCGCGTAATGTCTCACGACCGCAAAATTGTCAGTTTAAGCGGCACAGTGCTGTATCATAAAAAAATTGCCCCGTCAGGAAGGGGGTAAATCCTTCCGGGGCTGAAGTGGTTAAACTCTACAAAAACTTTTTTTAACTGTGGGGGATGGGACTGATCAGTGTTTCTATATACTAGGAACACGCAATCTGTCTCCTCTCCCCTGTTAGAACGTGGATTTGTGTGTTTATACACACAGATCCTCATTCTTGCTCTGTCAGGAGAAATCACGTGTGCCCGGAGGGCATCACAGCCGCTGGGCACACGCATTGGCTCCTCAGTACTTTTGACTCTGAGCAGGCGGCAAGTGGTTATGCTGGTGCCATGATCACTGCTCCAGATTTCCTATTTCATGGCTCCTTTCTCTTTCAGAATCCTATGGAGCCACCCATGCATGCAAGGACTAGAGTGGTGTCTCCGTACACTGTGTGCATCATTAGAAACACACAGCCCGGTGGCAAGGCACTGCCTTTTTCCTCCAGAGACGGCAACGTCCACTGTTATCGCTTTCCTGTGAAGGCTGAATGTTCAGGGAAGCAAAAGCTGGGGTAAGAATTTTACCAAATAGTTTATTGGGACTGCTTATTTTATTGTGTTCAATGGGTTAGGCTAAAAAATAAAACTGAGGGTTTTAATGCCATCTTAGGGAAATAATTTGGAGTAAACACACCACAAATAAATATCTCATTTGAATATCTTACTAAATAGATTAAAAGTAGTTTATACACAAACAGGCAAAAATGATTATGCACAATCCTTTGAGAATGTAGAGTACATCACTTTTACAATGATCTCATACTGCATGCATGTGCAGATAATCAAAGGATTACCACAGACTTATATGCAAATAACTTGTATCAAAGGATTGAAATACCTTGAATCACATTTACAAAGTTTTAACATATACAATCTCTACATGCATAAACAATGTTACCCTAGAACAGTGATGGCGAACCTTGGCACCCCAAATGTTTTGGAGCTACATTTCCCATGATGTTATGATGCTACTCTGCAGTGTAGTTGAGCATCATGGGAAATGTAAAACATCTGGGGTGCCAAGGTTGACCATCACTGCCCTAAAAGATATAAGTGCTTCAAAATTACTTTACAGTCCACATTTATTTTTAGTCATAATGTTTGTTTAAAAAGCCAACACATTTTGAGCGTTCCGAGAGGCGCCCTTCAATTAGATGAAGGGTTGATATCCTGACGCTAAAGTTTTGGGAAGTGTAGATTAGTAGTAGTTTAGCAGCTAAACCAACACCAATAGTGAGGTTGAACCTGTATCCTATATTTTTGGAAAAGAGGAGTATGTGCTGCTGGTGAGGGGGACATAAAACATGTCCCGCATGGTTAAAGCACATGACACTTTTGTTCTAAAGTTATTTAGCTCATTTCTAACCTTCTGGCCATGAGTAGACACGTCTCCTCTAGAGACCACAAAGCTGCTTACATTGGTGCTGCTCTAATGGTTTGCTGTTCTAATGGACATTTTCCACAAACACACTGCCTGAGGAATTCAATAATCAGCTTAGTGAAGATCACAATTCATATAATAACAATCAGCTAGCACGTCAAGCGAGAACTGATGAATCTCCTAGATAAAAACATTATGTTTTATATAGCGTTCACTGTCATTGAGTTAAAAGCTGTGAATAACATTGGGAATAACTATGCCCAGTGTACTACAATTTATTGTTCTAAAAAAAAAAAAGAAAAAATAGCTTTGTGCTTATCTTATTGGCTTTAAAATATTTGTTTTCTACTGTACTGAAGGTTTGCTATGAAATGACCTGCTTTCTGTTGGGTACCTGGACCAAATGTTACTATGTTTTTTATTTTATAATTTAGGTTAAATCATTTTTTTCTGACAGACTCCATGGCAGAATACATTTGGGTAGCTCTGCTCTCGCTCCTACTCCAAAAGACCTCACTCCCATAAATTTTGAGGCTGAGCCAGAGGCCATTTTCCTTTTTTTGTCCTCCTTACTCATAGGGCCATTGGTGTTGGAAGTTTTCCTTACCTTTCGGAAGCATCAGTGGCCAGATCTCAAGCGGGAACAGCTGTGTGGATACATTGAGCGTTCTGCGACTCTGGGAGACTTCCAGCTTCAACAGGATGACTTGAGTTGACACTGTGTTCCCAGCTATCAGCAGGGTGGTGTTTGGCACAATTATGCAGAGGATTAATGCCTGGAGAGCAGGCCCTGTCTTCGGCAGGTGTTTGCATTGGCTGGAAGTCCTGCTATCTGAGGGATGGTGCCTGGAGAGTGGGCCTTGCCATCAGAAGGCATTTGCTTTGATGGAAAGCCCTGCTATTAGCAGGTGACTGTAAAGTGTTCCCAGTGTGGCTCCTGCAGCTGCATTCCTGCCACTGGGATCCAGGTTGTGTGAGTGCCTTATTGTTACTGCTGTTGGTATGGTAGATGTGTTTGTAAGAGGAGCATTCCCAGCCATCAGTAGGAATATGTTTGACAAAATGTCCAGCTATCAGCAGGTGGTCCAGAGTGTGCCCAGCACCAGGGGACTAAGATATAGGAAAATGTTTGGCTTCAAGTCAGCACAGGAACTTGAGCAGATGCCTGGTGAGTTAAGGGCAAACTCCACTTTTGTTAAAAATATATAGCCAAAATGAAAACCTATAACAATGACTATGCTCTCTGGTTGATTGATGGTATAACCTTTTTTTTCTTTTCCTCTGTCTTGAACAGATAATTGTTTCAGCAAGGCTTGCTTTCAGTATGGAAGGGTCTGGTTCTTTAGTCACCTGTTGAAATCACAGTGCTCTGATGTGAGAAACTGCAGTGTGAGTATTCCTTTAGTAGTGGTTAACCCTTTAGGGGTTGTTCTGACCTAGCAAACAACCATTACATTCTTTTTTTGACAGCTTAGGAAACTGTATCAGCTGCAGTTTGAATGGGAAGGTAATTTTTTTTAATACATGGCTTGAGTAGCATGTTCTACTATTTTTTGACAATATGGAGTTCTCCCTTGTACAGTATCCCTGTTTAGCAGGGATTTGTTTCTTTTAATGCATCAGTCCTTGGGCAGCCGGCAGTCTATCCCTTCATGCTATGACTGCTCTATGCAGGTTGGTAGCTGGAAGGGGACAGTGTCATCCTTATGGGTACCTGCAGGGCTGCCATCAGGGGGGTACAGGCAGTACTCATGTAAGGGGCCTGAGTTTCCCTAGGGGCCCAGCCAGCCAGGGTCTGCTCCCACCTACAGCAGAACATGAAATTCATATCGTACCAGCTCTGCCGCTAATCGGTGTGCTGCTGCAGAGAAGCATAAACAAGACAAGCCTCCACCGCCTACTTACACTTTCACCCCAGCAACCCCCCCCCCGCATTTTGTAAGTATTCTGCACACAGTAATGAAGTTCAACAAGCTGCTACCCGAGAGCACCAGTTAATGCCATCTTTCAGACTGGCAACATCCCCAGCAGCAGGTGATCGTGGCCAGTGCTTGCTCCTCATCCATTCCCTGCTGAGGCGGAGCCTGCTGGCTGCTGCTGGGTTTGCTTGCAATGTGATTGGCCGACAGGGGCAGGAGGCATGGCCAGCTCATTTACGATGCATGTGGACACAACAATAACAGGTCCATGCAGATAGATCCAAGAATGCAGTGACTGACTGTGCCCCTTGTAGATTTCATTTGGACTTTATTTATCTCCTTCTTGGATGGGACACCCTGAGGCTGACAAGCTGGTTAAATTGATTTGCATTGTGAAAATGGATGACTCTGGATGCAGATGTAAATCTCATCCTCACCCAGAGTCATCCTCATCCATTTTCACAATGCAACTCAATCATCTTCACCCCCACCCAGCATCTACTCCATCCCTCCAATCTCCACAATGCATCACCACCCACACCCAGTACCACCCATCCCTCTAGTCTCCACAACGCATTGCCACCCACATCCAGTACCACCCATCCCTCCAGTCTCCACAACGCATCCCCACCCATGCCCAGCACCATCCACCCCTCCAGTCTCCACAATGCATCGCCACCCATGCCCAGAACCATCCAAAGGTTTAAGAGTGTTACAATAAAAGTGAGTGGACTTGGTGGGATAGCCTGTGGGTAGATTAATCGGACGACCAGTGGGCGGGCCCTGGAGAATGTTGGGGGTTGGGGCCCAGGCCTAAAGCTGTGTAAGGGGTCCCAAAATTTCTGATGGTTGCCCTGGGTACCTGTACACGCTTTATCTTCTTGCATTTCTTGCTGCCAGTTTCTGCCAGGACGTGTGCTTACTGTTTAGAACCAAGGATTGCCACTTTATCCTGGTTATTTCTTTCAGGCACTTGCTTATTAAGCCTCTCCAGATCTGCATGCATTGTGCACACCGTAAACTGGGACCTTAAAGCTTGTGCCTTGGCAAGCAAAACCCTATATTAAGTTCTTGCTTTATTCAGGCAGCCAGGGAGGAAGAGGACAGGACCAACAGGTTGCCGCAAGTAGCCAAGACACTCTAAGGCTCTGTTTCCACTACGGCAAGTTGTTTTTCGACTTAACACATGTGAAGTCACATGACAATTCAAGATCCATGTATTTCAATGTTCCCCATTCTAATTGGTGCGACTCAAATTGCAGCAACTCCAAAAAAGGCTTTTGTACTACTTTTTTCCGACTTCTCTGCAACTTGTTCTCTCATGCTTCTCACCAGTCGCATCGTATCAAAAATCGCAATGCGAAGTGGCACTGTAAATCGCACAACTTTGGGGGTCACAATAGTGGAAATCTAGCCTAAAGGAGTTTGTGACAATGCTCCTTGTGCAAAAGTTCTCTACTCTGACAAGTCAAGCTTTTTTCCTTCCAGAACCAGTCAACTGGCAAATTAACCCTGTTCAAACAATTCCTTAGAGGAAGGTGAGGATGATCTACATGCAGGTTTTTGTACCTCCCTTTTCTAAGGCGGTTAGGATGCCTAAAATGTAAGATCCTGCAGAGGTGCCTGCAATGCAAGCATTTTTAGCACTCCTAAAGGAGTGTGTTCCAATTTTTCCCTAGGTTAACTAAGCTAGAAGCTCATTCTAGAAGAGTAGTGCAAACTGCAAAGCTGACTAGAAGGACAGTGCAGCAGAGTGGCATAGTGGTCAGCACTTCTACCTTGCAGCACTGAGTCCCTCTAAGGAACCTAAAGAAGATCACCTCTCCACTCTGCCGCCCTGCAATCTTCTGGGACACATCACAGGCCCCAGAAGATTGCAGCTCCCACATGCACAGTGTGCACCCGGCTGTGAAGCCGCAGCCGGGCACCCACAGTTAGAATGCTGGCGCTGCAGTGAGGAGGGGGAGAGGAGCAAGGCTTCCTGCGCCCACATCACTGGACCATGGGACAGGGGAGTGTCTGATTAAGTCAGTAGCCACAATTTTTGTAGCTGCTGACTTTTAAATGGGTGGAACTTCGCTTTAAGAGTAAATGTCTGTTGACTAAAAGAGGACTGCAGTTCCAAGAGTTGGTGTCTAACTCCAAAGAGTAGGGATGAGCTTCGAGCTCGAGTCGAACTCATGTTCGACTCGAACATTCCCTGTTCGCCTGTTCAGCGAACAGTGAACAATTTGGGCTGTTCGCAGCAAATTCGAAAAGCCAGAACACCCTATACAAGTCTATGGGAGAAATCTAAAGTGCTAATTTTAAAGGGTAATATGCAGGTTACTGTCCTAAAAAGTGTTTGGGGACCCGGGTCCTGCCCCAGGGGACATGGATTAATGCAAAAAAAAGTTTTAAACGGCCGTTTTTGCAGGAGCAGTGATATTAATAATGATTAAAGTGAAACAATAAAAGTGTAATATTCCTTTAAATTTCGTAGCTGGGGGGTATCTATAGTATCCCTGTGAAGGAGCGCATGTTTCTGGTGCTTAAAACTGTCCCTACACAAAGTGTCATTTGTGCAGGAAAAAGTATTTTAAAATCACTTGCAGGTGATATTGTCGGGTCCCGTAATACAGAGAACACTCAATGAGTGTTCTCTGTATTAGCCGACAATTCATTAATTCATTGATATAAAAAAATAAAAAAAAGATTCCAGTGGTGATAATCCACTCTTGCTATCCAGCGACGAATCTCTGGGGTCCAGCGATGGATGATCATATCCAGCGAGGGGGATCTCTCAGTCCAGCGCTGTCCATACATCCGTCTTCTGTCTCCATTGCGGAGACACTACGGAGATCCCAGCACTGACATTTCTTATATTAGGAGGGCGGGGCCACCCGCCACCTGACCCCCGCCCCCTCTGACGCTGGTGAAGAGCCAGGGGTTCCCCAGTGACGTATGGGTGACCCCGCCCCCTCTGATGTAACGGAAACCTGCGTTACATCAGAGGGGCGGGGTCACCCACATGTCACTGGGGAACTCCTGGCTTCCCTCTCCAGCGTCAGAGGGGCGGGGTCAGGAGACAGGTGGCCCCGCCCTCCTTATATAAGAAACGTCAGCCCTGGGATCTCCGCAGTGTCTCCGCAGTGGAGACAGAAGACGGATGCATGGAAAGCGCTGGACTGAGAGATCCCCCCGTCGCTGGATATGATCATCCATCGCTGGACCCCGGAGATTCGTTGCTGGATAGCAAGAGTGGATTAGCACTGCTGGAATCTTTTTTTTAATTTTTTTTATTTTTAATAAAGGAATTTTTCAAAAGTGTGTTTGTCTTATTTAACCATTTTTACACTTCCTTTGTAAAATGGTAGGGGTACTTTTGTACCCCCTTACCATTTCAAACAGGGGGGGCGGGATCTGGGGGTCCCCTTGTTAAAGGGGGCTTCCAGATTCTGATGAGCCCCCCGCCCGCAGACCCTCACAACCACCGGCCAGGGTTGTGAGGATGAGGCCCTTGTCCTCATCAACATGGGGACAAGGTGCTTTGAGGGGTCACAGACCCCTAAAGCATCCTCCCAATGTTAAGGGTATGTGGCCTGGTACGGTTCAGGAGGGAGGGGGGGGCCGCTCTTTTGTCCCCCCCCTCTTTTCCTGTGGCCTGCCAGGTTGCGTGCTCGGATAAAGGGTCTGATAGGGATTTTTAGGGGGACCCCACGTCAATTTTTTTTTTAAATTTGACACGGGGTTCCCCTTAATATCCATGTCAGACCTGAAGGGCCTGGTAATTGAATTTAGGGTAACCCCCACGCTTTTTTTTTTTTTTTTTTTTATCAATGAATGAATGAATTGTCGGCTAATATGGAGAACACTCGTTGAGTGTTCTCTGTATTACGGGACCCGACAATATACTGCCGCAAGTGATTTTAAAAGACTTTTTTTCCTGCACAAATGACACTTTGTGCAGGGACAGTTCTAAGCACCAGAAACATGCGCCCCTTCACAGGCATACTATAGATACCCCCCAGCTACGAAATTTAAAGGAATATTACACTTTTATTGTTTCACTTTAATCATTATTAAAATCACTGCTCCTGAAAAAACTTTTTTTGCATTGATGCATGTCCCCTGGGGCAGGACCCAGGTCCCCAAACACTTTTTAGGACAGTAACTTGCATATTACCCTTTAAAATGAGCACTTTAGATTGTGAAAGTTCGAGTCCCATAGACTTTAATAGGGTTCTAAAGTTCACACGAAGTTTAGGTCTGTTCGCAGGTTCTGGTGCGAACCGAACAGGGGGGTGTTCGGCTCATCCCTACCAAAGAGGTTGCTTCTGCAGTCCTAGTTTGAAGTCCAGAAAGAAATGAAAGGATAAAAGAGTCCTTAACCAAGAAGTCAGCAAAGAGCTCCACTCCAGAAAGGGAGGATGCTAACTGTTTTTTTTTTCCCCAGAATGTGCCACCCATAGATATCCTATGGGTACCTGGTTGCTCCTCTTCTGATAGGAGGGTACAGATTTGGTCTTGGACACTTGGACCCTCAGGACTAACACTTCCGGCCATGTCTGGACAATTAGTTATCTTCAAAGCCTCTAAATGTACTAGGAGGAATCCTTTGCTCCAGCAACAATATTTCTGCTAACCAGCAATAAATCTTACCATCTCAGAGGATGGCAATTCCATCAGATGTGATGCTAAAGTGATATTAAAGCTTTTTTTAAAATAACAAGCATGTTGTTATACTTACCCACTCTGTACAATGGTTTTGCACAGAGCAGCCCAGATCCCCCCTCTTCTCGGGTCTCATACTGGCACTCCTGGCTACTCCCTCAGTAAGCATCTTGCTCAGGGGCACCCAAGCAGGCGCACTCCCAAGCCAAGGCTCTGTGTATCCATTCAGGCATGGAACCACGGCTTGGCCATGTCCCCTCCATCTCCTGATTGGCTCACCGGCTGTGATTGACATCAGAGGGAGCCAATGCCTGCCAAAAGCCAATCAGGAGTGTGAGTCCCTGGAGAGGCAAGGCTCTTGTGGACATCAAGAGGGGACTCAGGTAAGTATTAGGGGTAACTGCTGCAAACAAAAGGTTTTTTACTATTATGCATAGAATGCATGACGGTAAAAGACCTTGTGCCTCTACAACCACTTTTAGACAAGTATTATTGTTTCTCAGAGAGATGCCCATTTCCGACTCCCCAGAGTGGTCTGACATACACGTGTTTTCTCATTAGTCAAGACATTATGCAGCTTACATGCCCACTAGTTAGATTCTCAATCCTCTCCTTCTCTAGAAAGAAATCCCTTTCTAGACTATAGAGAGAGATATGAGAATCTTATGCCACATACACACGATCAAACAATCCGGTGGAAAAGTCTGGCGGACTCAAGTCCGCCGGACAATCCACCCATGTGTAGGCTCCGGCAGACTTTTTTTTACCCAAAAGTCCGGCGGACTAAGATTGGAGTTTTGCACATCAATCTGTCCGCCGGACTCCCATTTCGGCGGACAGTATGGCCGAGTGTGTGCTAGTCCGCCGTACTTTTGAAACGAACAGACTTTTCCCGCCCGGAAAAAAGTCTGCTCATTTTGAACGTGGCTCCAGGTAGCCGGGACCAGCGAAGGAAGCGTCGCTGGCCCGTCACCTGGTATGCCGGGCTCCTCCGCTAGTAAAAGAGCTAGCAGAAGATAGCGGAGGAGTCCGGTGAGAAGACCCCCGAAGACGGAAGGAGACCCCCAGAGCTGTGCAATAAACTATTTGTGGTTTTTTTTTTTTTACATTTTTTTCATAGGTGAATGGGTAGGGGTACATTGTACCCCATACTCATTCACATAGGGTGGGGGGCCAGGATCTGGGGGGCCCCTTATTAAAGGGGGCTCCCGGATTCCGATAAGCAGACCCCGACAACCAACAGCCAGGGTTGTCGGGAAGAGGCCCTTGTCCTCATCAACATGGGGACAAGGGCACGTGGCCTGGTACGGCTCAGGAGGGGGGGTGGCGCTCGCTCATCCACCCCCTTTTCCTGGCCGGCCGGGTAGCGTGCTCGGATAAGGGTCTGATATGGACCTGGGGGGACCCCCACGCCATTTTTTCGGCATAGGGATTCCGCTTTAAGTCCATACCAGGTGACGGGGCCAGCCTCCTTCGCTGGTCCCGGCTACCTGGAGCTGCGCTCAAAATGAACTGACTTTCCTCCGTGTGTGTGGGCAAGTCCGTTCATTTCAAAAGTATGGCAGATAGTCCGGCGGACTTAGTCCGCCGTACCTAGTCCACCGCAAAAGTACCGTTTGTGGGCAGGTAGCTCGTTCGGAAAGTCCGGTGGACAGTCCGCCAGACTAAGTCCGCCGGATGGTCTGATACATGTGTAGAGACTGGCTGGCTAGTGTTTATAGAAGGGTCATCTAACCCCTACGCAAATCCTTTTGTATCTCAAAGCCTAATTCATCATGGTTCAGGATACATTGCTTTTGCCACTAGAGCATACCAGTAGTAGAATGTTGGGTTATCCTGGCCTTCCTTTGTTCCCCTGTCAATGTCTTAATGCTGGATAATGATCGGGACCATGCTCTCTCCCATTCCTATATCAAATGGGGGCTGGTTGTCCCAAAGGTTTTTTTTTTCCTTCAACATAGGGCATGCACCCAGCTATTCATGCCTTGCAAATAGTCAGATAAAGTCTTGGGTGCCAATAAAGTAGTAAATCTTCTGTTCTACAGAGCTGAGGCCAGTGGAACTTCCCTATTGGGAAGTTGTTTTTGACTTTCCAGTTTTCTGGCCAGCCCTTATATGCTCCCTGCTCCTTTCATCACCTGGCAGTAGACTCTTTAGTCTCTGATGAGACTGAACATCATCACAGTGGTGTTCTGCATCAGGAGCATGTCGGAATGTGCAGGCACAGTATACTGAGAGAGGTAGAGATGATTGTGACCTGGACAGACTGGATTCTCTCTAAATTTTCAGCAACTCTACATTAAGAACTTGAGAGCAATCCATATTTGGGGGTCCAGTTGGGCAAAAATGGGTTTCTACGTCCAGGTTCCTTTTAATGGATTTCATCGCTGGGAAAGATTACAGAGTTAGATCTGCTAGGATCAACTTATATTTACAAGCTTTTGCTGAGGAGCCTGGGACAGCAAGCCCCGGGTGCGGATGCTGTGAGAGATCAAGAAAGGTTATCTCAAGCCATATTTTCCTCCAGCCCGATCTATATACAGTTTTCGTTTGGGTCAGGTTGCTTTGGGTTACTGGAACCCGGTCTTTTATCCCAGTTGAGCTGATCTGTTTGCTGATCAGTTTTTTTGTCCTGAGGGGAAGAGACTAATCAGCCTTGGTTGTTTTTTCTCTAAGCGGATAACTATAAATCCTACAACAGAGTGTGAGCTAAGCTTATTCAACGTGGATTAATTGTCTTTTGCTTCAGTCCTCAAGTCCAGTACATTATTGACATCAACTGATCTTAAACTTTCTTAGAAGGCATATCTCTGCACTCCTCTCTGTGATATTCAATCTCATGGGTAAACTATCCCTTACTCATCTCATCCAGTACCTTGGTGGGGTGCTGCATCAGACTCAAGGGAGAGCCGAGACTCTACGAGATTTACTACTTGCTCTGGACTTCCTTGCCAGGTCCAGATGAGATCTCGCCAGTCCAGTTTGGATAAAGACTGGAACATGAAGACTCTCTAAAGCTGCGTATACACCATCGGATTTCCCGACAGGAAATGTATGATGACAGGCTGTTGGTGGAAAATCCGACCATTTGTACACCCCATCAGGCAATTGTTGTCGAATTTTCCACAGACAAATGTTGGTTGGCAGGCTTTAAAATTTTCAGCGGACAAATGTGTTGTTGGATTTTCCACGCATGTGTATGTATGTCCATCGGACTAAAGTCCAAACTACAAACCTGCATGCTCAGGAGCAAGGATGAGCCAGAAGCAGTCGGTCTTCTAAACTAGCATTCGTAATGCGCAATTAACATTCCTGACGAGTCAAATTATGAAATCTCGAAAATGCAACACACATTCTCTTCTTCTTTAATGGGATAATAATGAAGCTGCTTTGCTGGCGATACTGATGGAGTTATTGCAAAAAAATAATTTTCAAATACTTTTTTTTTCTAGAGATAAAGAATAATATTATTATGCTTGCATATTTTATTTTATTTTTTTTGGTGCAAGTTACCACAACACCATTATCTTGTATTTTTTAAGTTTAAAGATAAAACTATGTTGGTGTCCCTTGTTAATTTTACATTGTATTTTTTAAAATGTAACTGCCTACTCCCAAACCATCGTTTGAAGTAAAACACATAGCCAAGTAATATTCTCCACATTTTTTTTTACTGTGCATTAAAAAAAGAAAACAAATAAAATTAGACATGCTATCTGCCAATAGAATTTAACCAAAAAAGTGTATTCTATGCATCCAAAAATATAGAAAATATACTGTACCAAATCAAATCATTATTCAAACAAAAAATAAATCATGCATGTGTCCTGCTTCTTAACATAGGGGGTCAACAATGCCAAGAGTTAGTGAAAGCAGGGTACCGTCATCTGGAGATAATTCCGAAAATGATCTGGATTATTGTCCTGGAGCTCCCGCAGCAAAGGCATATGATATAATTGGTCACGATTAATAAAGCAACCAATTTTTGGTCCAAGAAATCCTCCTCCTCCCTGTTCCTGGACTGGACTTGGATCAAAGCAATAACTCCAAGGCCAATCATAAATAACATGCTATCTCCTCCGATTCCGCAACATGGCTGGTTGACAAATGGCCATTCAGAAACGAACTGAAAAGTGCGAAATGAAAAGCACAAATCAAACGTCTACTAACACAAAGTTAGCAGAAAGAGCACAAAGAGTGGCGCCTGACAATTGAACTTTCTCTTTTTCGGCTCGAGACAAAATCCAGGCACACACTTTCGGACAAAAGTCTGAAGTTTTGTCTGCGTAAAAGCCGATCGTGTGTATGAGGCTTAAGGATTTTTTTTTCTTCAGTCAGGTGGTTTGCCAAGATCTGGGCCTTAGCCTATGAAGGATCCTCACCGGCACTCCATCTAGTATGGGCAAAGATTATTTCCTTACTGGATTGCAATTTGAGGTGGCTTTATTATCCTATAAGAAAAAAATATTTTTTCCCCTCTAATGCGGAACCACTAAAGATAACTACAGCTTTGCTTGAAGCTTTAGGACGTTTGTCACGCTCTCTAACAAAACCAGCAGGATGGAGTTATCATACAGAATCATTGCTCGATGGGTCATTCCAGCTAGCCAACTAGCTTTATAAGGCTTAGGACCTGGTTCTTACAGAAGCAGTGACAACACACTGAATCAGGAGTGTGTAGACTTTGCAGGCACCCTGTGACGGGGCACCAGCAATAGTTGTAGGGTGATGACATGGTCCTCCACCAAGGCTATTCTGGCTCACTGTTGTGTGAATGTTTCTTTATCCTGTTTATTTTTAGTTGGAAGGTCTTCTGTTGGCTAAGCTCTGTGATTGAAACCTTGCCTTTATCCAGCATTCCCAGTGAATTTGTTTGGCTAGTTAGTTCCCAAATGTATGCTGTCATGGAGTCTGTCAGAAAAACGAAAAAATGTCCCATCAAATACCTACCTTAATTTTCCTTTCCTGATAAACTCCATGGAAGCATGCATACTCTCCCAGGGTCATGAGTATGTCTCTCTCTAATTGACACTGTGCATAGAACCACACATAGCAGGGACGTACGAGTCACTCTTCTCTTCTACAGGTTCATCTGTGCCATCCAAAATCATATATTCAGCACTGTAAATCACAGTATTTGTTCACCAAAGTATTTGAAGTGATTGTAAAGCTTAGTTTTTTGTTAACCACTTCCCTACCCATCCATAGTAATATGACGCCCGCAGATGGGATCTCCCATCCTGCGCGGGCGTCATATGACATCCTCCCCTTTCCAGCCATCTAGGCAGCGTGCGCGCCGCATCGCTCGGGACCTGGTGGTCGTGATTGCCCGGGAGCACAGCAGGACCATGGATCTGTGTGTGTAAACACACAGATCCACGTCCTGTCAGAGGAGAGGAGACCGATGGTGTGTTCCCAGTACAGAGGAACACCGATCAGTCTCCTCCCCTTGTGAGTCCCCTCCCCCCACAGTTGGAATCACTCCCAGGGAACATAATTAACCCCTCTCTAGCCCCCTAGTGTTAACCCCTTCCCTGCTAGTCATATTTACACAGTAATCAATGCAATTTTATAGCACCGATCGCTATGTGAATGGTCCCAAAAATGTGTCAAAAGTGTCCGATATATCCATTACAATGTCGCAGTCACGAAAAAAAAAAATCGCAGATTGCCGTCATTACTAGTAAAAAAAAAAATGCCATAAATGTATCCTCTATTTTGTAGACGCTATAACTTTTGTGCAAACCAATCAATATACGCTTATTGCGTTTTTTTTTACCAAAAATATGTAGAAGAATACGTATCGGCCTAAACTGAGGAAATTTTTATTTTATTTTTTAAATGGGATATTTATTATAGCAAAAAGTAAAAAATATTGTGGTTTTTTTTTTCAAAATTGTCGCGTTTCTTTTGTTTATAGAGCAAAAAAATAAAAACCGCAGAGGTGATCAAATACTACCAAAAGAAAGCTCTATTTGTGGGGAAAAAAGGACATCAATTTTGTTTGGGTGCAACGTCGCACGAGTGCGACAGGGCTGAAAACTAAAAATTGGTCTTGGCAGGAAGGGGGTGAAAATGTCCTGTATTGAAGTGGTTAAATAACAAACATGTTATACTTATCTCCTCTGTGCAAGGGTATTGCACAGAGTGCCCATGATCCCCCTTCTCTGGGGTAACCCTGCATCACTTCTGGCTTCTCGAGGAGAAGGCATGAGGGACACTCGTGCACGCATGCTCCAGAGTCCTGCTGCTGCATCAATTGACACAAACAGCAGGACTCGGCCCCACCCTCCACTCCAATGTCACTGGATTTGATTGACAGCAGCGAGAGCCAATGGCTCCTGCTGCTATTAATCTATCCAGTGAGGACCCGAGACATCGGCTGGAGCTGCTGTACTCGTCTCCGTCGCTGGAACAATCAGGTTTAGGTAAGAAAAAGAAGAGGGGGGTGCTGCATTACAGAAGGTTTTTTACCTTCTCACCCAACGCATAGAATGCATTAAGGTGAAAAACTGAGGGCTTACAACCCCTTTTAAGATTAGCCTGAAAAACAAGTAAAGAAAAAAAGGCTTACAGTGCCATCTGTTGGATGAAGAAACAATTGCACAGAAACCTACAGCTCCATCTGCTGGATGACAAAACAAGTGCAAGGAAGCTTACAGTTACCATTTACTGGATGGAAATTATAAATATGAGGGAGAGAAAGAAAGAAGAGAATAAAAAAGGAAACCTATACATTTTCTTTGTGTTATTTGTGAAATAGATTTGCTACATGTGTATGATGGGTAAAAGTCTGATTAAAGATACAGTTTAATTTTGAGCACCAGTTCACACAAAATATTGGGGAACTGGAGAAAGTGCAGAGAAGAATAACCAAAATGATAAGAGGCAAACACATCAATGATGACAGATTAGATGAAATGAATGTATCTCCTTTTGAGATGGGGCAATTAAATCATGTTTACATAAGTGGTCAATATGAGTAGTAAAGTTATTCACTTTAAGGTTCCCTTAAAGGACAAGGGGGCACTTTTTACATCTAGAGCTAAAGATCTAACCTCTAAATATGGAAAGGCTTCTTCACAGTAAGAGCTGTGAAAATGTGGAACAGACTGCCTCAACAAGGTAGATTGTTTTTTAAAAAAAAGGCCTGGATTCATTCCTAAATGCACAAAATATAATTGGATACTAATATTTATAGGCAATAATACCAGGTGTAGTTAATGCAGGGAATATCCGATTTTCTACTGGGGATTCGGGAAGGGATTTTATTATCTCACTGGAGCAAATTGGATCAAGTTGTTTTGGTCTTTTTTGTCTTCCTCTGGATCAACTGTGGGTATAGGATTGTGTGTACACAGGTTTCCTATTTGTGTGTGTGTGTGTGTGTGTGTGTGTGTGTGTGTGTGTGTGTGTGTGTGTGTGTGTGTGTGTGTGTGTGTGTGTTGTTTTTGTTTTTTGTTTTTTTGTTTTTCTCTTTTTCTATTGGTTAACTAGACGAACTTGTGTTTTTTTGTTTTTTTTTTGTTTTGTTTTTTAACCACACTATGTAAATATGTAAAGGGTATACATCTTCCCCCTGTTTAATAGTGACAAATGCCATAAAAATATGATATATATATTTTATTTATTACAGGTACTTCTATAGCATAAGAATTACATAGACTGTATATAATACATTCACATGAGTCCCTGCCCTCAAGGAGGTTACAATCTAAGATTGCTTCCAGCATGTCTTTGGAGTGTTTGAGGAAACCGGAGTACCCAGAGGAAACCCATGCAGCACAGGGAGAACATTCAAATTCCATGCAGGTAGTGCCATGGTTGGGATTCAAACCAACAACCCTAGTGCTGGTAGGCGGAGGTACTAACCCCTTTGTCACAAATGCTGTTATGCGATAGTAATATATAAAAATATTTAAATACAGTAGAGCTTTGAAAGTTAAACTCTAAATTGCCTGTAGCCAATATAGTTATGGTGTGTTGTTAATTTAACACTAAAGACTCTCGACATTCTTTAGACAGAACTCCCTGCTTATACGTATATCTAGTCCTCTGGGGGAAGGTCACAGCAGACAGATGTACATATTGTATAACCAGCATTAGAAAATGAAAGGTGGAGTTTGCTTGATTGCTATAGCAATAAATGTCTATTTTTTTTTTCTTCTTCATTTTTATTATCCATTCCGGCATGCAGACTGCCTGCTAAAGCTTTGAATGAGTCTTTGTTTTGCTATATAGCAGCAATCTAGCTATAAATATTGTATGATAATAACATATTACTCATTTTATCTCCTAAAATACATGAGTGGCCACCAAATGTCACTTTGGTACGTAGATGTCAGATTTCATTTCATTTCCAATTGAAACCTTTCTAAAATTTGCTTATGGGAACATCATCTTCATTTGTGGAATCGTACTGGCCTCTAGTGGTACTGTTAAAGAGTCCAGAGTACAGAAATAATTGTTTAGAATGCTTTAACTGCATGAAGTAATGAGTTATTTTACCAAAGCAATGAATTGTTACAGAAATACTTCTTTTGTTCTTAGTTCATGCTCAAAATCACTTTTTTTTTTGTTTTTGTTTTAACAAGATGTATTAAAGGTACACAAAAATAGGGTAAGCCATCACAAAATGCATATAGATGGTAACAGGTGTCTTAGCAATCGTAACTATGTTATGGATGAGAGTAGCCATGAGAATACAGAAGAACGTGTTGGGTAGGGTTGGCGACTAATCCATACAAAGTAAACGTCACTACAGAATCACTCTACAATCTCTGAGATGAGTGTTAGTGATCGAACATGTCAACACGTTATTACTAAGGAGAAGACGGGGAACCATATTGATGTTGTGGGTGGGGAAGAGGTATAGAAAGGTGGGGGAAAATAGGGAGTAGGGGTGAGGGCGAGTATTGGATAAAGTGAGGATGAGTGATGGGAGAGGGATCTCCATCGAATGCTCATGCCCAGAAGGACAGGGAGAGGACAGTACAGGTACAGGTGTAAGAGGTGAAAAAGTTCCCCAGGGTTGTAGCGCAGTTCTAATTTAGGAGATGATGAGGTGGAACAAAAGACAAACAGAATTACCAAGACCTTAATAAGGTTTTGTCGAAGTCAGGGGGTAAGCAATGCTTAACCCAGGGTCGCCATATTTTCTTGAATTTACGTATTTTTATAGTTTTCTATGGCTGCCATTTTAGCATGGATAAGGGCTCTATTCATTCTATGTTTAGCTTCATCCCCAACCAAAGTCTGGGATTTCCAGTAGTTGGAACTGGTTGCTTTTCAGCTCGCCTGGTTTTAGGTTTAAAAAGATTGGGTTGGATGCTGGTTTCTAGGGCCTTAGAGGCCATTGCAAAGATGTTCTTCCAGAACTCTTGGTCGATAGGGCAGTGCCACCACACATGGAAATGTGTGTCTTGAACTGAGAAGCCACGAAAACACATTGCTGAGTATGAAGGGACATATTTTGTGATCCTAGTCGAAACTAGGTACCAGCGTGCGAGGACATTTATAGTTAGTTTCTATTGCTAAGACATTAGGCGAGGATGATTTAGTGGCTGCCCAAATACTGGACCAATCTATGATCTCAATTGTGTGCCCCAAATCCTGTGCCCATTTATTGACATATCATGGTGGTGAGTTGTCTGGATTGACATTTAACTGTTGGTAGAGAATCAGTCCTCTTTTTTATATGAGGGTTACTCTTGCATATACGTTCAAATTGTGACATCTGGGTTAGTAATGAGCCCATTTTAAGGAGTGGCATGTAGAAATTTGTAGGTAGCAGATTAGTTCTGACCTGGGGAGTTTGTAGGACTCGCAAAGTAGGGAATGGGAGGATAGCGTTAGCTGAAACAAGCTTGTGCAGTCTGAGGAGGTTGGCAGTGGACCAGGCTATAAATCAACTGGGGATTCCCAGGCTGGGTAAAACGCAGGATTTCTGAGGAAAGAAAGAAGGGTTTTATGAGGTGATTGAAGACTATGGGTGACCCTGATTCTGTCCCAGATAGATAAGGTATATTTTGTAATGGGGTTAAGAATGGAAGCTGTCTGTCGCGTGAAGCCATAACACATTTGCTGCAGAGATGGGATCCCATTTGACGGATTTAACTGCCACCGATAGTGGTCTTTCCTTTACTGCGTGATACTTGGAAAGTTGTGCTGCATAATAGTAGGATGAAAAATTTGGTAGTCCTAGACCACCACTAACTTTGGTGGAGATAAAGAGTGGATTTGGGGATACGGGGTTTGATATTGCCCCAGATGTAGACCATTACTCTACGCTGTGTGATGCACAAGAAATAAGATGGGATAGGGAGTACTCCCAAAGAGATGTAAGAATTTGGGTAATATTGAATATTTTAGCAGCACTGACTCTACCAATCCAGAATAGGGGGAGAGGGGACCATTGGGACATGAGTCTGGGAACTTGTTTTAGTGGGGGTAGAAATTTAGCTGCAAAGAGATCGGTTATGGAAGCAGTGAGTTGCACCACTAAGTAGGGTTACATGATGTGACATCCAGGTAAAGGGCAAGGATGACCTGGCTTGTTGAAGTTCTGAGGGTGATAATGAGATGTTTAGTGCATTTGAGTTTTGGGGGTTGACATGTAGGCCAGAGATTTGAGCAAAGAGCTCCAATAGGGAAGTTTGGGGGCATGAGGTATGGGGATAGTATAAAAAGATGAGTATGTTTGCGAAAAAGCCATACTTTGTGTTGGTGGCCACCCAGTTCTATCAGTGTGCAAATGGGGAAAAATACTGCGCTAAACCTCAATAACTTTAGTGAAGAAAGCAGCTAATACTCAAACAAAGTTCAAAATAACATGTGAAAAAATGTGTAGCGCTCAGACATGTAACCCCATGCATGGGAACATGACAACAATGGTGAAAGTAAAGGAAGTTAAATAAATATAAAAGATTACTCAAGCAATGATAGCGTTCAATTAGTCCACACAGAGAGTTCTTTGAAGCCTCCCTTCCAGAAAGACTTGACTGGAGTATAATTCCAACTGTATGATGAATGTGCCAATCACACATTCACGACACAAGGGGTCATCAGGTGAAGACCCCTTGTGTTGAAACGAGTCAGGCTTGCACATTTGTGACTCCCACATTGCTTTTATTTTATTTTATTGTCTTTTGGATCAATTTTATTATATATCTTGCAAACCGTTGTAAGATTTTTTTAAGCCCAATAAATTGGTATTGGTTGACCTGTACCATATGGAGCTTTTTCTTTTTTTTCCCTTCCAGTTTTTATCCCGCCATCTTTGATCCCTGCTTTTCCATTCCTACATGGATACATTTGGGACACCTTTGGCTGCTGTTTGACGGTTCTATGTGGACTTCCATGGTCCTGTGATTTGGAGCTGCTCATTAACACACCCTAAGTGATACCATCAGGAGGATTACAAGCCTTTCTGACTCACTGCCATATGGTATGTATGTCCACCTCAGCTGGTAAGACTATCTTATCGTGTGTACACCATTGTCAAATTTTCATTGGCACATTCACCATACAGTCGGAATTATACTCCAGTCAAGTCTTTCTGGAGAGGAGGTCTTTTTTACTTTTTCTATATATGAACTATTATATTCCATTGGGTCCTAATAGTGCTTTCACCTTGTCTTTTCACAAATCTTTGTGGACTAATTGAACACTATCATTGCTTGAGTAATCTTTTATATTTAACTTCCTTCAATTTCACCATTGTTGTCCTGTTCCCTTTCATGGAGTTACATGTCTGAGCGCTGCACATTTTTTAACCCAGTTCTATCCCCTTGATATCAGGGTCCGATCAGATCAGCAGTGCCAAGGGTTCAATGAGTAAGGCAAACAATAATGGGGAAAGAGGACAGTCCTGTTGAGTGCCTCTCCTAATATCTAACTTCGCAGATTTATAGCCAATGTACTTAATGAATGCTCACGGGTTGTCATATAAAGAGGAGACCCAAATCAGAAAATTACTCCTGAAACCCAGCGTTGAAGGGTATAGTGCAGATAAGGTGAAGTAACTGTCAAACGCTTCCCTGATATCAAGGGATAGAAAGCATGTTGGGATGCGTCTAACTTTGATGGCATGAGAAAGTAATAAGAGCACGTCTTACGTTCTCGCTGGCTTCACGGATTGGGATGAACCGTGTTTGGTCACAGTGTATTAGTTCCCCTATAATGGTGTTCAATTGGGTTACAAGGATAGTAGCTTGATGTCAAGGTTCAGGAGAGAAATGGGCGATAAGTTTGCCCAAGAGGAAATGTCAGATCTAGGTTTGGGTAACATCGATATTATAGAATTTCGTGTTTCTGATCTAAAGGAGTGTCCTTTCAGCAGAGAGCTTAAGGCGTTGGTTAACATGGGCATTAAAATGGGTGAGAATTGTTTATAATAAGAAACTGAGAACCCGTCCGATCTCGATCTTTTATGTAACTTCAGCACTCTAAGTTTTTGCGTTCTTGTTTAAACGATGCTGCCTGTTGGATTAGTCTGCCACAGATTACAGGTTTGTGAGCATCCCACAATGCCAGTGCAGGAAGATCATCAGAAGCATTGTTGGAGACATATTCTTTGAGAGAAAATTCAATGTCTGAATGATGGGAGGGATGGGTTAGAGTGGTAACATTAATACACCAATATGTATTGTGCTTTTTAGGGATTAGGGAGGGTATAGTGGTACAGATTGTGCTATGATCAGTCCATGAGAAGGGGTAATAACTGAAAAGATGATTTCTGGGATCATGCCTGTCGTGAGAAAGATGTGGTCTATGTGAGAAAAATATTTGTGTGGGTGAGAATAGTGCATAAATAGTTTTCTAATTGACCAGGAATCTACCAAGCTGTGTTTGGTAAGTAGATGTTGGAATGTCAGTTTGACTGGGCTAGAGGACAGGGCCAGTGGGCACTTATATAGAAAGGGGAAAAGAACCTGGTTCGAATCTCCGCAAAGAACGACTGTTCTGAATTTCTAGTTATCAACCACCTGGAAGAGATGTGAGAGGAAAGCAGTTGGGAGTTTATTTGGAGCGTAGTATGACACAATTGTGATCGCAGAGTCTGATACATGGCCAGTAAGGATCACGTATCAACCTTCAGGGTCTTTGATTTGGGATGTCAGGGTTAATGGTGTGGAGCAGTGGAAAGCGATGAGAGTTCCCCTTTGTTTGGATGTGACCGAAGCTGTAAAGAATTGAGGGTAGGAGACGCTGGGGAATTTCGGGGTGGATTTATCTGTAAAATGGGTTTCCTGTAAGCTGATTATGTGAGCTTTGGCCGCCGTGAAAGAACGGAGTGCCTTGGTGCGTTTATGCAGAGTGTTGAAACCTTGACCATTTAAAGTGGTAGTAAACCCGCAATTTTATTTTTTATTTTTTTAAACCTGCAAAGCAAAATGCACCGCATACTAGCTCATTATGAAATACTTACCTTAGAACGAGGCCCCGACATCTGGCCCGATCCACGCCAAGGGAGCTGACATGGCCGGCCGGCCACTGCCGGATTTTCAGGCCGAGAATCCCCTTGTGCGCATGCGCCGCTGCAGTCAGCGGCGCATACCGAGGGGAATATCTCCTAAACCGTACAGGTTTAGGAGATATTTTTTTTACCTACAGGTAAGCCTTATTATAGGCTTTCCTGTAGGTAAAAGTTAAAAATGTGGGTATACAACCACTTTAAGGGGGCTATGGTTGTTGCATGGTCATTTTAATGGAAAGAACAGGAGAAGAACCGCGGCTATCGTAGGGAGATGGAAAAGGAGGAGGAGTAAGATAGAGCAGGAAGGGACACGGGGAAATAGAAAAACCCTATTAACCACTAACAATATAGCTGAATAACAGTATAACAGGGTAAAGGAGCATACTAGGGGAGCGACAAGCAGTCCCTTAAAGGCTTGAAGTCTACCATCAGAAACCTGCATAATAGTGGCAGGGAGCTGAGGGTAAGAAGTTCCAATGGGGGAAACATCACCAGAGAAGAAAAAAAAAAACTTTTGAATATATAGGTAGCATGGTCCTGTAACCAATTGTGAACAACAAGAGTCCACCACTGGTCAGCCATCTGAAGAGTAAGGCATTGGTGGAGAAATCTTTGACAGGGAGGGTGTCAGACAACAAATCGGAAAAGATTTTAGAGGAGCTAGTGGTGGAACCCGGTTTTTAAATAGCGTAACAATAAGGATACAGACTCAGAGCAATATGTCCATCTTCCCACATGGACCTGTAGTGTCAACATAACACAACCTGAGATCATAAGATGACACATAAACCTGGGCTGAGAAGATAAATAAAGAAATGAAAATAATGAGTAACACTAGGGCCCTGAACGAGGAGTTCCACTCAAACTATGGAGGTGGAAAAGGCTTCCCTGATAAAAGTGCCATCTACCCGCTACGAAGCAACCAGGGATTCATGCAGACCGTGAACAGTTTAGAGGTTGAGTTCAGTATGTTCGGTAGACATGTGCAGAGTAAAATATTTCGTTTCGGAATTTCGTTTTCGTCTGAAAACTTAATTTATTTAGTTACTCCCGAAATTCGTTTTTATTTATTTTGTTTTTCGTTCAAAAATTGCATTCGTCCGAAAATCCACATGAATTACGGTCGAATCTGTCTTTGAAGGCTTATGGTGTCTGTCGAATGTATAAAGAAGATTAGACGGAGCTAGTATATAGCATACTTTAGAACCCTATTAAAGTCTATGGGACTCCAACGTTCAAAATCTAAAGTGCTAATTTTAAAGGCTAATTTGCAAGTTACTGTCCTAAAAAGTGTTTGGGGACCCGGGTCCTGCCCCAGGGGACATGTATCAATGCAAAAAAAGTTTTAAAAACGGCCGTTTTTTCGGGAGCAGTGATTTTAATAATGATTAAAGTGAAACAATAAAAGTGTAATATTCCTTTAAATTTCGTAGGGGGGGGGTTGTCTATAGTATGCCTGTGAAGGGGCGCATGTTTCCCGTGCTTAGAATTGTCCCTGCACAAAGTGTCATTTATGCAGGAAAAAAAGTCCTTTTAAAATCACTCGCAGCTATTATGAATTGTCGGCTCCCGTAATACAGAGAACACTCATTGAAAGTCATTGATAAAAAAATAAATAAATAAATAAATAAAAAAAAAAGCGTGGGGGTCCCCCAAATTCAATTACCAGGCCCTTCAGGTCTGGTATGGATATTAAAGAGAACCCTGCCTCAAATTTAAGAAAAAATTTGACGTGGGGTTCCCCCTAAATATCCATAACCAGACCCTTCAGGTCTGGTATGGATATTAAGGGGAACCCCGCGTCAAATTAAAAAAAAAAAATTGACGTGGGGTTCCCCCTAAAAATCCATACCAGACCCTTTATCTGAGCACGCAACCTGGCAGGCCGCAGGAAAAGAGGGGGGGACGAGAGAGCGGCCCCCCCTCCCTCCTGAACCGTACCAGGCCACATGCCCTCAACATTGGGAGGATGCTTTGGGGGTCCGTGACCCCTCAAAGCACCTTGTCCCCATGTTGATGAGGACAAGGGCCTCATCCCCACAACCCTGGCCGTTGGTTGTGGAGGTCTGCGGGCGGGGGGCTTATCAGAATCTGGAAGCCCCCTTTAACAAGGGGACCCCCAGATCCCGGCCCCCCCCCTGTTTGAAATGGTAAGGGGGTACAAAAGTACCCCTACCATTTCACAAAGAAAGTGTAAAAAATGTTTAAATAAAACAAACACACTTTTTAAAAATTCCTTTATTAAAAATAAAAAAAAAAGATTCCAGCGGCGGTAATCCACTCTTGCTATCCAGCGACGGACGGTCATCTCTCCAGCGATGTCTAATGTCATCCAGCGCAGCGCAGCATCCTTCTTCTGTCTCCTCCACGGAGACACTGCAGGCATTCCGGCGGATGACGTTTCTTATATACGGAGGGCGGGGCCACCCGTCACCTGACCCCGCCCCCCTCTGACGCAAGGGGAAACCCGGGGTTCCCCGTGACGTATGGGTGACCCCGCCCCCCTCTGATGTAACGGAAACCTGCCTGTGTTACATCAGAGGGGTGCGGGTCACCCCTACGTCACAGGGAACCCCGGGTTTCCCCTTGCGTCAGAGGGGGGCGGGGTCAGGTGACGGGTGGCCCCGCCCTCCGTATATAAGAAACGTCATCCGCCGGAATCCTTGCAGTGTCTCCTCCACGGAGACAGAAGGACGGAGGATTCGCTGCGCTGGATGACATGAGACATCGCTGGAGAGATGATCGTCCGTCGCTGGATAGCAAGAGTGGATTACCGCCGCTGGAATCTTTTTTTTATTTTTAATAAAGGAATTTTTCAAAAGTGTGTTTGTTTTATTTAACCATTTTTTACACTTTCTTTGTGAAATGGTAGGGGTACTTTTGTACCCCCTTACCATTTCAAACAGGGGGGGGGCCGGGATCTGGGGGTCCCCTTGTTAAAGGGGGCTTCCAGATTCTGATAAGCTCCCCGCCCGCAGACCTCCACAACCACCGGCCAGGGTTGTGGGGATGAGGCCCTTGTCCTCATCAACATGGGGACAAGGTGCTTTGAGGGGTCACGGACCCCCAAAGCATCCTCCCAATGTTGAGGGCATGTGGCCTGGTACGGTTCAGGAGGGAGGGGGGCCGCTCTCTCATCCCCCCCTCTTTTCCTGCGGCCTGCCAGGTTGCGTGCTCGGATAAAGGGTCTGGTATGGATTTTTAGGGGGAACCCCACGTCAATTTTTTTTTTTAATTTGATGCGGGGTTCCCCTTAATATCCATACCAGACCTGAAGGGTCTGGTTATGGATATTTAGGGGGAACCCCACGTCAAATTTTTTCTTAAATTTGAGGCAGGGTTCCCCTTAATATCCATACCAGACCTGAAGGGCCTGGTAATTGAATTTGGGGGACCCCCACGCTTTTTTTTTTATTTATTTTTTTTTTTTTTTATCAATGACTTTCAATGAGTGTTCTCTGTATTACGGGAGCCGACAATTCATAATAGCTGCGAGTGATTTTAAAGGACTTTTTTTCCTGCATAAATTACACTTTGTGCAGGGACAATTCTAAGCACGGGAAACATGCGCCCCTTCACAGGCATACTATAGACAACCCCCCCCCCCCCTACGAAATTTAAAGGAATATTACACTTTTATTGTTTCACTTTAATCATTATTAAAATAACTGCTCCCGAAAAAACGGCCGTTTTTAAAACTTTTTTTTGCATTGATACATGTCCCCTGGGGCAGGACCCGGGTCCCCAAACACTTTTTAGGACAGTAACTTGCAGAATCTTTTCTCTCTGTCAAATCTTTTTTCTCTGTCGAATATTTTCTCTATATAATCTTGGACTAATAGAGGTAAGGTTAAGCACATTCGACCACAGGTTCTATAGACACAGATTGTTGTCAGAGTCATGTCGAATCTCCTATTCTATATCGAACTGTTGTAACAATGAAAAGGAAAATAAAGCATTTATTTATGTCGGATCTTTCGTTTTTCGGATTTTGTGCTTTCGTTATCGTTTGTCAAAGCGAAAACGAAAATAGCTGAAATTCGGACGAAAATGCATTCGGACGAAAACGAATGCACATGTCTAATGTTCGGCCCATATGGGTACAAATAACCACAACCAGGGTATGCCATGTGTAAATGTATTGCTGAAGAGCCAGGGTCCAGAGAAGAAAAGGCTGCAAGCCATCCTAAGGCATTTTCGGACTTTCAGAAAAAATGGTAAAGGGCAGTGATGTGACAAACAGCTGTTGCAGGGGTGAAGTCAGTCCATGGTGTCCTCAGTGGCTGCTGCAGGGGTATTAAAGCGCCCACGCCTGTAGAGGTTTTGACAGGAGTTAAATTTGCAGACCATCGCTGATTTTTGTGGGGAGCAGGAGGCCGATTGCCTGCGAGAAGAGTCCCTTTTTGGGACATGTTGAAGTAAGTCCAGGTCTTGCAGGGCTGTCTGGAGTTCCTCTGTGCTGCAGACATATTTGGGTCTCCAGATGGGTAAAGCGTACTGAGAAAGAAAACCCCCAGTGGTATGTTATCTGATGCTGAAGAACCTGGAAATGCAGTTTTAGATAGCGTCTCTTTGAAACTGTGAGTGGGTAAAGATCTGCAAATAGCTGGTATGTGTAACCTTGGAACCTTGGCAGTGACTAGCTGTTCCTTGGTGCCTAAGTAGTGGAATTTAGCTATTATGTCCCTGGGCAGGCTTTTAGTTTTTTGGAGGGGATAAGGGCCTGTGGATCCTATTCATGTTTAGTCTTTCTACAGGGATGGCAGGTTGCAGTTCCTGAAACAGGGCTAACATGGTAGCCTGCAGGTCTATTATGGCCTCAGGCATCCCCCTAAACCATAGGTTAGAGCGGCGGGCCCTATTCTCTGAATCTTCCAGAGGAAACTAACACCAGGTTCTCCTCCTTGAGGTTCTCAAACTCAGCCGTGTAGTCTTGTGTGTGGTTCTTAAGTACATCTACCCTAATTTCTAGTTCAACAGTTGGCCCAGTTGTGAGGTATATGATGCATTTAATGAAATTGAGTATCTGCAGCTTTTTTGAAGGACATTCACTTTTACTAGCAGCTTTCTCTGCTGTGGCATGCTTACATTGTTGCTCCAAAGTTTCCATCTCTGCTCTCTAGCATGTATCTTTTTATTTTACCTCTGCTTCCATCTGTGCTTTCTTGCATGCAGTTTCTGCCTCCATCTTTGTTTTCTTTTGGGCAAAGGCAGCCTGAATTTTAGAAGCTTCAGCATCTGCACAGGCTTTAATACAGAGTGGAAAATCTTGACTGTAGAGGCTTGGCAGATCTGGAGGAGTGTCTTATAGATACAGATTGATGAGATTTAGGTTCATGAAGCTGTGCGAGTCTCACTTTTACCTTTGTAGTACTAAACGGTCTCTCTCTGGATTAAGCTCATAAAAACACAAATTCTTCCTGTGACTCTTCAGTGTTTTACCGCTTTTAAGAGGTTAGTACATTTAAAAGAGAAGTGCAGGAGCACAGCTGTCCCCTGCCGGCTCTACTCCAGGAACTGAGGGATCAAACACTAATCGCTCAGTTCTTCTCCTCCTCTCTGCGTGAAGTGCTGTGCTGCATAGGGGGCAAGAGTGGCTGGCTCCGCCTCTCAGCAGCATGCCAAGAG